>NW_024582091.1:3188593-3788593 GCF_017639235.1 Corvus kubaryi
GGCACGGCCCCTGCGCGCACCGAGCTGGGCACGGCCCCTTTCCGCACAGAGCTGGGCACGGCCCCTGCCCGCACCGAGCTGGGCACGGCCCCTGCCCGCATCGCACCCGCCGCCGCTGCAACACCTCCTCGAACTTTGCGTGGTGATCCAGATGCATCCAGATTCCAAAGACTCTGCTCCAGCTCCCTTACAACGACAAAGCACCTGTTTCCCCAGCAGATTTCTCTATTCGTACTTGAAGCCGCTGTCACCTTTGGTTATGGACTTATACTTGAATAATACTGTATGAGCTACAGGAATGCCATGAAAAGATGGTGGAATATTTACTGTGCAGTAGAAAATAATAGAATTAGGAGGAAAAAGTCGATAGAAAGTTCAGTTCAGCTTGAGCTGATGGCAAGTGAGGAGACACTAAGTACTCACTACCTAAATACTACAGGTGCGTAAGAGCACAGCTGTCACTAAACACAGGGAAGATCGCTTCCAGGATAAAACAAATTCCACATCATCCATGACTGAGGTATGGATTTACCTCCTAAGAAATGACAGAATCACTACCTTGCAATCATGTTAGTTACAGCTGTGCTGAATGTAATTATCTAAAAACAGCATTTACAGTAAAGAACAAAAATTGATATTTAGAGAATCAATGCGTGGAAGTCATTACTACCTTGGCGTACTGGGATCCTCATGTCTACAATAGCAATTAATATTCTGCGCAGAAACCATTATCAAATTACAAAGATACATACTGTGTAATAAAGCTTTCTCCTAATGCCTTCTCATCTTCATCGCAACAGCTAAGCAAATTATATATGTACACACTACATACTCTTTATACTTAAACGCATTATGAGGTTACATACAAGTCCTTAAGTTTTTACTGAGTTCTAAGTAGATGTAGATAATAGACCATATCAGTTTATTTCCCCAGATGCTTTTAAGTGTTTAGTGAAAAAGTATTCAATACTAAGCGAAGAAAATGTCTTTTATTTAAAGTGTGTTGATATTTAGACAGTGAAGGCAACCATTGCAATTCTCTCTTAGTGAGTTACAGTACTGCTTTACACTTGCAATCCCATCTCCAGTCTTTTGAGAAACCTTTCCTCAAATCTAATTGATTCAAGCACTAAAACTCAGGAACAAAGAACCTCATACCAGGGAAATTTCAGAAAACCTGAAAACTAGAAGACCTCATAACAACTAGTTAAACTCGGCAAAAAAATCATTTGAGTTGAATGTGGAATATGGCAACATATTTTGCAGCCAAATTCCTCAATTTCCTTTTAACATGCAAAACTCCAAAATTAAAAAGAAACTGTAATAATAAAAATAATTCTTCTGAAAAATAAAAAGGATGACAGGCTATCTGGAAAAGTCACATTTTTAAAATGGGTCTCTAGCAGCCTGGTTCTAAAAAGTGACTCTAAATTTTTTCCTGTTACTGATAATAAAATAAATCTTCAAATAACCTACAAAAGGATGAAAACCATGGTCTGCTGACAGCAGCATATTAATGCAGACAGAATGTATCTGAACAAAATACAACACCAAAGTACAAAACCGAGGTGGCAGTTCAAAAGCCAAAGTTAAATGTTCATTATGAAAAGCATCTTTGCCAAAGGTATGGAATAATATTAATATACAAAGTAATTATGGCCCTTGTATGAAACATTCAACATCTAAAAATGAAGGAAATGACTAATACATATGTTCAATATGAAAATGTTACTGCTATTAAACTAGTATTTCATTTAAATAATGAAACCATTTACATTGGTGAAATATTAAGTATCCTATCTCAACTGAATATATTAAGCCACATAAGAACTGCTCTGATTATCAAATAATAAATTAAAAAAGAAGGTTAGATAGGCTGAACAATGACGTAGTATCTACAACTGAATCTCTGATCATGAGTTGAACTTAGAGGGTATCTGATAAAAAGGTCTAAGTGAAAAATATAGTCACAATATTTGGATGGTATTGGAACACTCCATGGTAAGCCGTAGTATTCCATTGATTCTTTAGAAAATAGTAGCGAAATCACGAAAGAGAGGTGCAAAAGTGGTGTAAATGCACCAGAGAAAAGGGAGTTTATAAATGCATTTGAATGAACGATGGAATTAATGAACAATTAAGAGCACCTTCCATGAAAATGTGTACAGGGAAGTACTTACTTTTTGTCTTCATTCCCCACAAAAACACTTTGTCTTTCCTGTTGTTAGTTTTAACAGCATTAAAGCACAAGAAATGTAAAACTACATAAACCACACTTTCTTGCAGTCTTAAGTTATTTACTCATCTTGGCTGAACTTAAGTCCATTTGCCTTTATCAATCAGGACCAACAGAATGTCTTCAGGTGACTTGGGGGCAAAAAAAGCTTCTGAATTCTTAATCAAGTTTTATTAGTATTCATATATGAAATTTAGATTTACTAGAGAGAAAAGAGTGAAAAGAAACTGATGGGAAATCCTAAGGTGAGGAAAAAAGGTGAGGTGCGGATGAATATCATTTTAATTCCATAGCCAGAAGAATTGAAATTGCTATTTCTTTATGAGTACAAAAGTAATAATATGGATATCAAAGAAGAATATACTCATGACCAAGAAAAATTGATTAGAATGCATCCATATTTAGGTGTTAGATATGGCTGCATATGCATATGGTTGGATGTGTTAGATATGGTTGTATATGGGAAAAAAAGAGCAGATGTAATTTCATATTGAATTTCATTCAATATTCTCTAATTAGTGATCTATTTTCTCATTTTACTTAGCCATACCTATTATGAAAAAAACCTGTATGATTTCTCCTGTCATTACCAGAGAGAACTTGTCTTTAGAGAGGTAGACTCCATTCAACCTCATTCATCAGAATAGTTCACTAGAAGGCAGACTGTGGTCTATCACAAAAAAAATACTATTTTTCCTACAGTTCTGCTATAAAGACAATTTATTAGTAGGGGGTCTATCCACTGAAAGCCCTAATGTATTTAGAAATGAAGAGGCCTTTACAGTGTGTCTGTGTGCATTCGGTGTTGCCTTGTAATCACCTGCGACTTTCCTCTCTCAACCTGCTTTGGAGATGAGCACACTGTGTTGTCACCTTGTGGGCAGTAAGCGTAGGTCTGGGACATTGAGGAAAGGCTGAAGTCCACATTATCACCATAGTGGATCCTTTGTTGGAAAGCTGCCTGCAGGAAAGCCTCCTTCAAGATCCTAAGGCATGAATGAAATTTCTATAATGCAGTTCTGCAACGCTGCCTCTCCACATTCCCTGCACCATGTATCCAGATTCTAACCATTAGAAAGCACATTTGTGAAGGCTCTCTATCCTTCTCTTATTTCAAGGTAAGTGGAATTCATGGAAAGATATAGTCTCAGATGGAAATAGAAAATAGGTGAATTACATTTGCTTTCTGAAGTATAAAATGGTGGGGCTCACTCTATTTCCAAAAAAACCCAGCACATGCTAAAACCATTGTCAGTTTGCTTGAAATATCTTTGTATCAGCTGCTTCTAATACTAACATAGTGCTCTAGTTCAGGACGGAATTTACTGGCTTACCATCTGTGTAAGCAGAGGTGATCCACCTTTCAGCAATGATCCACCACTTGAAAGATCCCCCACCCAGACTTTTTGGTTTATTCCAGCATCATTCAGAACTCTCTGTACTGCTAGATTTGACTACCTCCGCGTACTGCAGCTTCTCATACTTCACAGCTGCCTTTGAATGTCATCCGTTAATTTCTCCCCTCATCCTCTGCAGAACTCTTCCTACTGCTGTTAATCAGGCCAGTTTGTTTTCTAATTTTAAATCTGTTATAAAACCTTCTCTCTCCACCCCCAGTGCATATGGGCAGGTTTTCTTTTACTGCAGAGCTCTCAGATACCAAAGTTAGACATTATTTATCACTAACACTGTCTAATTCCTCCACCATTACTTGCTTCGTGAAGTTTATCTAGAAAAGAAAACAAACCTGTGCCTTCCCTCCTTCACTACTTAAAACTGTTTATAAGGAAACAAAATGTTTCCTTAAGGCATAAAGGAAATCAATGACAGAACTCATAAAGAAACTTGAACATCCACTACAAGTAGATCTGCACAGGGCTCTTAGAATCACAAATGCAATTCTCGGGTTAAACTTGTCGAAATTCTTGACCTAGTGTGTGCTGCCACAAGTAAGTTGTAAAAATCAAATCTAGTGTGCTTGCCAAGTCACAGTGTTAAACATCTTCTTAAAGGTAGATGTCTCTGGTCTTTTTTTGGAGAGCCAAACAGCAGTTTAGCAATACTAAAACTTTGGTAGATTTCCAGGTACACTTTTAGTCTTGCGATGTCCATTTTAACAGTCACATGTGTCTATAGATTTTGAGGGTCCAGCCTGAAGTCACTTCTTTTCCAACACATTTAGCAACATAGAGGTTCTAATAATTTGAATGTAGCATAATGTGACCCAGTCAAGGAAATATTAACATTATACTGAGAACAACTTGGCCTTGTACTATGCTCAAACACTGGTCATTTCTTATGCAATCACTGACTTTGATAAGGAGATTTTGAGGCTAGATTTGAGCAGTACTGACTGTACAGTAGCTTTATAAATTTATAACATGGAGAGTATTTCAACGTGGGAAAGTTTTTGGTGGGCGGTCATCATGCCAGTCATGCCTTTCTCAAAAGGAAGAAGGAACCAGGTAATTGGGATTTTACCAATAACTTGCTAAATCCTTTCATGGAATCAAAATGGAGAAGTACACAAGAGGATTATCAAATGCAAAGTTTCTAGACTTTGTAAACAGTAGGTGTTCATCAGCATAATGAACACACTGCTGACCACTCTTGCCACATCATAAAGCAATATGGGGGATTAGTGGAAGTGAAATTAGTATAAAAGACCATTACATTTTCTTGTCCATACAGAAAATAGAACATTTAACTCAATGTCTGTTGTATAATATTATGAGTACGGTGGCACAGGTATTCAAATCTACTAGCTTAAGCTCCAGATAGGTAGGCAGAAGACCAGACACATGAACTGTCTTTAAAAACCTCAGGCGGTTTCAGCACAGGGTTTTCACTGTAGCAAAGGAAAAGCTGGACTTAAAACTAAGGAAGATTATGCTGAACAGAATGGTATTGAATGTGGCAAGAGACCTAGAGCACAGAGACAAGGGGAAAATTTTGCTGGAATATTTACCACATAAACCAACACTAATTCTGTCTAAAAAGAAAAATAAATCCTATTTTCCTGTAATTGGGAGCATATATTTTGAAATGTCATAAAATGCAAATTATCAACCACTGGAAACAATAAAATCCAGAAAAACTGCAGTGGGTAGGAAATTCCTGCCCACTTAGTCTATTAATAGCACATGAATGTTTAGAGCATTATGCCTTCAACAGGCTACAGTCTTTTTCTACCTTGGTTTCAAAAGCACAGGCTACCAGAATATATGCTCTTTTAAAATTGCTTTAGAGACAACTCAGGCGTGGAATAAAAATAGCATACAGCAGCTATTTAATCTAAATTGCTCTTAGAAAAATACTACTAATTGCCCCTTTTGCACACTACTGATTTAACATCCTCAAAAAATATATCTTTGTTTTGGTTCATTTATCTTCCCTCTCTCACAATTAATGACTGCACACAGCATACAGATGAATTTTTCCTTTCAGGCCTTTCTAATTTATTTCCAAACAGTATGTCTTAACAAAAAAAAGAGATTCTGTATGTTATCTTTCTGGTCCTCAAAAAGTGATATGAAGATCCAGCAGAATCTTAAATGTAAATCAAAACCAGTTCATTCATCCATAGGATTCAGTCAGCTTTTTCAATATCTATTCCACCCAGAAAATTCTTTACTGCTAATTTAGAGAAATCTTGCTTGCTATATTGAGCTGGATGGATTTTTCTTTTAGATATTTAGTTTGCCAGTACACTAATATCCTAACACTCATTTTTATTCCAGAAGCAAGCATTACTGTCTGGAAGAGATGCTTATTATGTTTAAAATGAGTTGAACTGCTCTCTAAAGCTAATGGGAACTATTGCTCTCCAGTTGTACAAAAAGGCCAACCTTTAAACAGTAATCCATGCAAGTGTAGCAAAACCATTTGTTCCACTGTTAATCAGGTATACATAAGGTTGGGGTGTTTTTTTAATTTTTATTTTAAACTTATTTTAACAAAATTAGAACACCATTAGATGGCATTTAGTGTACATACCAAATACTTTTATTTAGAAGACATTATATGTGTGTATTTTCATCAAAATAAATATTGCCTTTCCATAATTTTCAAGAAGATGAAAAAGTTGTGAAATTTCTAATGTCATTTGCAAATAATTCTGTTGAAGAAGAAAAAAGGAAGGGTTTGCACCTTTCTTACACAGGCTGTGTAGCATATACTAAAGATATTCACCATCTTAGTATCCGCATAGTGAATACATGTAGCTAAATAATGATAACAATATACATTATGTGATAGAGGTTCAAAAACACCCTTATTCCAACAACCACCAGCCCACATTAAGAGTTCCACACCTGTGATTTCAGGGTCCATTCAAAATGTATGTGACCAATAGCAGTAATTTTATTTTGTGGCTTAAGAGAGCTTGACCAGACGACACAGTGCAATTCTTTTTTCCTCTCTCTATCAGCATCACAAAAGTACTTACTTTTTACAACTCTGCCTCCCTGGTGCCACAAAAGCGATTATAACTATCAATATGCATCCCCCACTATTTCAAATGAAGACTAATGGTTTGAAGCAATGGCTGCTGCTACTTCTTCCAGCAGAATTAGAGTAGAATTAGAGCAGAATCACAGGCAGGTCAGTATGTTTTCTACAAAAAGAAGCTTTGAGAGTATACATCACAGAAGCTCAGGATATATTGATTCTACCTGAATCATGTTAACACTCAGCTCTCCTCTGCCCAAAATCTCCGTTCAAGCACATTTAAACTCTAAATTAGCCAATTAATGATAAACAAATTATGATGGACACTGTGGAAAAGGAAGTAAAAAGTGAAAAAGAAAAAACTACACTTGCAAAGTTCCAACACTGCCATATCAGATGCTTCCTTTCTGCAACTTATATGGATATTTAGTCTTTTCTCCCACAGTATTGTCACCACTGACATAGGCAGTGGTTGCCAAAGGACAAAAATAGCAACATAAGGCAAGCTAGAATAAGTGATTTCTAGGAAAAGCTTCTGAGAAAGATAGGCTGCCTTCTGCAAACTAAAGGAAGAAGAGACTCCAAACCCAGTGCATTAGGAGATAGATGTAAGTTTACAAACGCCTTGTCAGGCAAAAGAGTTGTTTGAACTACTGCAGAGCACAAACATGAAAAGACTAAAAAGGTGAAAACAAAAATGAAAGCTGTATCATAACTGTTTAGAAACCCTTAGATATGGGCTTAACTGACAGATGAAGATCTACATGGCTGGACACTCGAGTCTCCTAAGGAAGGAAATGAAACTGATGGAATAGCAGCAGGTTGTAATACTTTTTTTTCTGCTTGCTTCTATCTATTGATTAAAGTAGATTTGTTGTTCCTATGGGAATCTACAAAGTTTGAAAAGTATAAAGGAAATTAAAAAGTAGTTGAACTTGCTGGCATTATATCTAATTGCCTGCAAACCTGATATCTTTCATCCACAGTACCTGTATGGTTTAAATGCACCTAGAAGCTCTGAAAAAGATAAATAATGAAGACTTTATTTGGTAAGAATGTGACTTTTCCAAGGAGTATTTTAGGCAACAAAAATGGAAAGAAGCAAAATCAGATTTACAGTATCTGCAAACCCCTCTTATCAATCAAATTCTTCCAAATCAGCTGGTGCAGCATCTCAATAGAAGAAGCTAGACCTCTAGGTTATGCTAAATTTATGTTGAAAATATTAGAAGTTTTGCATGACAAAAATCCCAAGAAGGTATTTGGATGTAAAATGTATAAATAAAAGTATAAATATGGTTGCAAGGACTGTGAGCTGTTACAGAGGAGATGGGCATTTGGGGAAAGCCAAACACAGAATAAGCGCATTTAGTGCTACAATAGGGAACTTGTTACTTACAAAGACTAAAATTCTTTTCAATGAAAGAGGTTTCAATGACAAAAATACATTTTTCAACCTTTTTAAGGGCCTAGAGACTAAAAGATAACTGATTCTTATGAAAATACTATTACAAAATGTTTTATTTGCTTAACCAAAACCCAAGAGTATACATGCATGAAATACACAGGAGGCTGGTTTTTTCCCTGTTCATATAGAACAGTTTTAACATTTAGGTAATTTGTTCCCTGAGAGGAAATGTACACGCAGGCCTGCCAGATGAGGCAAGGACATCCTTTATTTTACAGTGCTCACTCACCACTTTTCACCCACAGCCAGAGAGGAAGTGAAGTTGCTCTTGGTCTCAATCCTGTTTCAAGGTCCATTCCTGCATTTTATGCAGTATCTGTTTAATATAAGCTTCATAAGGGATGATGGCAGGAAGGATGAGACCCAGCATTCAGTGAGTGTTCCAACCATCAGGCTGTACAATATCTCTCCTTCTTGCCTCTTTTTTCTCTACAGAAATGTCCCCAGAAGCTGAGAAATCTGAGTTCAAACCACCTCAGACTGTGGAGGAAAATGCCTCTTACACCTTCCAGTTCTGTTTACACAAAGGTATTACACAGAAGTCTATGGACTAGGAGTGCTTCATTTTAGAATAAAAATGAGTATAGTTAAAAGTTCTGTTGTTGTTGAGCACAGGCATGTAACTGTGCAGCAAATGTCTCATGTTCTTAAATGGAACCCACCCACATATTTTCTGGGTCTCTTAATGGCCTTCCTACCACACTGTTGAACCCATCAGGCACTGCTGCAGCTGTGCAGTGGCTCCTGAAAGACTTTAAAAGGTGAGGAACCTGTAGGTCTTAGAAGCCACAAACACCAGCTGCTGGGTGAACATTGGGTCTCGAGTTAGCAGTTCTGAACTTAAATGCCAGCTTTTTTTTTCTGGCCTAGAAAGACTGAAAAATACATTCTGCAAACACATTGAATTGTAACATAGTCACAATAATATCAATCACTGAGTGGGAATTTTAGAAATATTTCAGGTGTGTTAAGAAGTTACATGTGACTTACAGGATTACTAATCTATAATTAAATATGAAGTTTAAGCTAATCATATGGTCGAATACCTTGAAGAAGACATTTTATTTCAGTCTGACCTGCATCAAGAACTTCATAAAGTTCAGGTAAAATTCTCAGCTATTTGTTTCACATATAAATTTTAGGTAATGCTTCCTTCTAATTTGTACAGAATCAACCAACACAGGAAACACTTCCAGGCACCTCCAAATCAATTGCTAAATGTGATATAAGGCCGAGGTTTGGTTTGTTTGGGTTTGTTTTGTTGGGGTTTTTGTTTTAGTTTGGGTTTTTTTATATTTTGTTTTAATTAGTTACTTCCATTGTCTTGTATACTGTATAAATAGAATTCAGTAAATGTCTAACAATGCTAGATGCTTATCTGTAATTAATAGTAAAGGTTAGAGGATGCTGATGCATTTAAAACATAGTTTCTTTTTTTTTCATATAATAGGTTCTTGGGAGACTTCATGATCAGCAATAAAAAGCTAAAAATACTCCTCATAGATCTGAATCGCCACTATAATAGGAGACTGAAACCCAGATTTTATAGATATGTTCTGCACAAAGATTCAGATAGATACGTGGCATGTTTTCAAAAGTGCCTAGATGCGTAACTGCTGTAGTATCCTGGAAACAGGTCTTGTCGAAAATTCTTTGATGAGATGACAGGCTTAGCTGGTAAAAGTAACAGTGTAGATGTACTAAATACTTGCAAGGCTTAGCACTACATGACACTCAGGGTAAAATACTTACACTACCTGATATCAGTAAGGCATGTGTTTAATGGACACATAATCTGCTAAATGACAGGCTCCAAGATGTCAGAGACAACTGGGACTCAACAATCTGTGCTGGCATTTTGAACAGATGCAGACCCACAGTGGCATCCTGACCAGTGGTAGCTGTCTTAGTTTTTTGGTGGAGGCGACTCCCTCCTCCAGAATCCACTCTGTAGCAGGAGCTGTGGGGTTCCTCTTCCCAGGGCAGTGGTGAGCTGGGCTTAAGGGTGAAACATGTCTGAGAGGGGTTTTCCATGTGGTGAGGATGGGCTCTACCATTGCTGGGTGAAGCACACCTGTGTCTCACCACACCCATGTCGAAATATGGTCAACGTGGCGAAGATGGGGCAGCCATCCTGTTGGTGCTGTCATATGAACACTGGCTCATTTTCAAGTGATAGAATCACAGAAAATTCTGAGTTGGAATGGACCCACAAGGATCCTTGAGTCCAACTCTTAAGTGTTGATCCCACACAGGGATCAAACCTGTGACCTGGACGTTATTAGCACCGTGCTCTGACCAAGTGAGCTGGTCTAGCTGGATAAAGAGAAAGCCAAAGTCACACACAAAGCTCTGAGCAAGGCAGGCCCAAGAGGGAACACTGACCTGGAGAGGACGTGCAGTTGGGCACGATGCCTGAAAGCAGCCAAGCCCCTGGGAGGAGGCTGTTCCTCAACAGCCCTCCTGGGCCACGCTCACTCTCAGATGCCTCAGCAGCCCCAGGGCAGGGCCTAGCAGGGCAGGCAGCAGCGGACAGTGGTGCTGTGGCAGGCCAGATGTCCCTTGGCCATGCCACAATGCTCTCTGCCCGGAAGAGGAGACCCAACATCACCCTTGTATGCTCCCTGCAGTGACAGCATAGTACATCTGTCTTCATTTACAGATGTGATGACAGGAAACATGCTTAAACTCGGTGCCTGCAGCCAGCAGAGAGACTGGGGAAGGCATCCCAGCTCCTGGTGCTGCAGGCACAAAACCACTGCTCCTTGTACCACTGCATGGATGGCGCCGTGCAGTTGGCTGACTTCAAATATAGTGAAGGTCATGTTTGCTGACAATTGTATTAATTATGACTTTTTTGTTTGTTTGTTTTATTAAATTAATTAAGCCACTTTGTTGTTTTTCCTCAACAAGGGAAGACAAGTTGTATTTCCTATTCTCCACAGAAAAGCCACGTCGGCATTTCCAGGCTTCCTGTCAGGGGCCATGGATGGCAGGGGCTGCTGGAGACACTGGAAGGGGGCACCTGCCATCTGGAGGCTGGGTGTGAGGTGGGTGCACACCTGGTTTTGCTGGCTAGTGTGACAGCACCTGCTCTCACTGTGCTCATTCCCTCACCTTCTGTTCAAACTTGGTTGTTTCACCAGGAATGATTTGAAAAGGACTGTAAACTAGCTCCGGGTATGAAAGGCATTGCCACTGCCAGCAGTGGCACAGGGAGAGAGGTGACATGTATCTGACATGTGCTCTGTGTGATAACAGAGGCACAACCACTGTCTTGAACCTCTGGAGGGGACTCAGCCAGTGTCTTAAGCACAATAATGCAGCCAGGGGATAATGTGTGTTACTATCTGAAGAGACATCACTGGCAGTTAGACGTTATTTTTGCTTGTCTACCATTCTTTGAAAATCAAATCTTGTTTTTCTTCATCTGCCTCACTACCTGGCTGCCAGAAAATGCCAGTGTCAGGTAAAATTAAAATGCTACCTTCAGACATTTATTAAATACAGAATTATCAAAAATGCATTATTTGAACATTAAAAGCAACAAAAAAAAAACAATTTACAGTAAAAAGGTAACTTTTCTGTGGAGACTTTATCTTCCACTTTTACAATAATACATCATCCTTAAAACAGCACATGATAATGATGAATTGAGATTGTATATAATGTGAGTCCATAAACATTACAAGTACATAAAGCAATAAGAGCAAATATGTGCAAGCCCATAAAGATGAGAAAAATACAAGATTTGAGCAATAAAATGGGAAGCTTCTGTACAACAGATGTAATAAAATACAAAAAAGGGGATTTTCAGAAGTAGGTGAAGAAAAGTTTTGGGAATAAATAAAGTTTGTGAATAAAAATTTCTGCTTTTCATGGCATCTTAATTTTTTCCCTTCTCAAATTATACTGGTAACTAATTATTTAAATATTGTTAATTAAGACAGTGCTACAGATCCCTATCAGAAGTGCATTACTTGCTATTCACTGTCTCTGTTAAGAAGAAACATCTATGAAGTGAAGATAGCCAGTCACGCTCCATTAAAATGGACAGTGAATTACTGAAATAAAAAACTTGCAGGCACTTTGTAGGCAACAAGTACAGAAAATTTCTATCCTAGTCTGTTCATAAATACTTAGGAGCAGTCAACACAAACATGAGTAGGAATGCTTTGTAATTTATTTGAAAATCAAGGAGAGCCAACACATCTATGGTGAAATGCTGATCTTATTAAAAATCTCCAGGAATTTTGCCAATTACATTAGCACTTTAAGGGTTTCAACTCTGAAATCTCATTTTTATTGATATGGTTTAGACAGCTGCACAGAGTCATATTTCTCTTATGCTAAGGCAGATTCTCAGTGTCTTATACCAACAGTTGATGCCACCATGCTCTATGGGGCTATTCATGAAGTCAAATACCATCTAACAAGTGCAAACGAAAGAGTATAAACAGAAGTACTTATGATTTTCCTGTCATCTCTGTCATATTTTTAATTAATAATCTCTGCATCAGAGGGTCATTTGGAATGAGCAAATCCAAGGCAATATCTGTTTTTTAGCTTGGTTCCCCCAAGGAAAGAAGCTTATACAAAATTCTGCTGAAATCCATCTACCTTTCCATTCCCAGTAGCTTTTGAGCCTATTGCATAAATTTAACCAAATTTAACAATGTAGTAGGGGAATCAAAGATAATAAGTGCCAGCAAGTTTCATGAAAACAGATAGAGACAGAGTAAGATGCTAATAATTCCTCCATTTACCTTGCACTCACCTTCTGAGGTGTCAAATAGTGCATGCAAGTGACTGCACTTGAAACATAAATCTAGACAAAGCCAATCGTCATTAATAGTGATTCTCATTGAAATGATTCATATTTATTAGCTGAGCTTTTGTGAGCTAGGAAATAGATAAATTCTAAATGTTTTAGACAATAATGTATTTCCTCTCAATACAGATTTTTATGAATACTGTACTTTTTTATGCAAAAGAAAATCAGAAAGTCTCCTCTCTGGACACTGTACTGGTGTGCTGTTAAAATGTATTTCTCAATAACGGCACATTCAGAGTTGCAAGGAAGCTAGCTGCTGAAAGACCGAGAGTTCTCTTTGGTTTTACAACAAATAAATTTTTTAATAATTTGATTATAATTTTCTTATTTAACAGTATTTCAGTTATTTGAAATAAAATTGCTAGCTTTTAACCTGTACTCAGGTAAACACCCTTAAAACTTAGTATTTCTGTAGCACCTCTTTCAGATGTTGCAGGTTATCAGGCCAGTTTTCCGTGGACACCAGATGGCTGTGGAGCTACAACTGTGATACCCTGAACAGTCACTTCCTTTCTTGCCAAATCCATATGTATACAGTTAAAACCAAAGGAATGAAGAGGAAGTGACAGACCATTTGTGGAAAACAAAGCAGCAATAAATGAAGCTAGTGTTTATCTGATGGGAAAGCACAGCCCTGCACAACAGTAGGCATCAGACCATTGATTAAATTTTCTCACCCAGCTCTGAACATATGAAAACAGAGGAACAGCCCATCAAGCTCAGCATCCTGACTCCTATCAGTGGCTGTAAGCAGATGCCTTATAAGAGGGTGAAATCACTCATTCTGCTTTGTTCTCTGTTCTTCACCTACTAAGTGCTACCTTTTCTTTTGCTTTCCTGACACTGCATTCTAAGCTGTCATAATTTTAAGATTTTGCTCCATAACAGAAGCCACCAGCTCAAAGACCATAATTCTGTAAGTTGGCTGCCCTTTGGGGTTTTTTCACACTATCACTTTATCTACACTGAAAGGCATTTCTCCAGGTTTTACCTTTCCAATACATGTGACTTAGCTTTTTTCTAGTACTCAGTACTATCCTAGCAGGCATGCAGACAGATTCTCATACATCTTTTATCATAAAATGATGCCTGTGCATGTAGAGGTACCTCGATGTTATTTCATCACAATTTCTAACTGCCATAACCTCTAATCATAAATGCACAGGTGAACCACCACCCCCTCACTGGGCTGATGCTCCTGGCTGCTGCTCCTAGCTGCAGTATTCCCTCTAATCATGATGCTGTTGCCTCCAGCTAGCAAGTCACCCCTGTACTGATACCTCTCACTGTGCTCTTCCCCCTCACCACAGTACCACTTATATGGTATTATCACACATTGATTTCAGCTCTGAATAGGTTCATTAAAGAGAGCCTTTATTAAAATTCATTCACTTAAGCTACTGTCCTTCGTGACTTCAACACAGATCCAGCACCATTTTATCTCTTGTCATTGCAGTAGACCCAGTTGTGATGCTCTCTCAGCTTTCATGATTTCTGTTCTCTGAGTGATGACTAAAGGGGAATCATCTAAGCAGCTAATTGGGTTTTATTAGTGATTCAGCATGTAGGTTCACTGAAGAGCTTCAATCTCTCATAAATATTATCAGCTATCATTGTACCTTGGATCTCAGTAACAAAGAGGCCCCATCAGACCTAAGTTATTTCTTCCTAGAAAACAAAAAGCCCCTTCTTAGCTTGATAAATGTCTGCATTCCCAGAAGACTGAAATAAGAACTTTGATTACAGTAAAACATTCACTCAGGACCAACTAAAGACAATATTGTTGTTTTTTACTTACAGAGAAAGGCTATAACATTTCATCACAAAGCAGGCATCAATACAACCAAATGGCTGCACTGGCATACTTTGCTTTAGCTTTCTAAATGAGGTATGTTTATTTCAGTTTATCAAGAAATGTCATCAGAAAATTCTTTTTTCTCAGATCCGCCTTCTGACATCTCTGCTTGTAAGACTCTTTCTAAAAATATGTTCCAATGGCTGTACTTTGGAAGTATTTATAATCTGCATACTGAACAAGTATAGATAGAGATTATGCATGCTCTTCATTATAAGTATTATTCACAACTATTCCTTGTGAGCACAAAACCCAATACCTGGCCAGTTTTCCTCATGTGTAGATGTGCTGTTTCTTACATTAAAAAAAGGAGCATATTTCTGTCAGGACTCTAACAACAACTAAATAACAAAGAATTTGCATGTATGCACATGTGTAAATTAATATACATACATTCATACTGTATTTTAGCAGATTACTGGCATGTGCTATTGTGCATTGTGACTCATGAATCATGAATCCAATTCACAGATTATAATTTCCCATTAAATTAGTGCTTTCCATATGGTATCTCCAACGCAAATCCTACAACCTACTTATTGTGGTTAAAAAAAATCTTACATCAAGAACACACTGTCCTAGGCTTTGAAAAAACGTTTGAAATTAAATTATTCTACTATGTCTAATACTGTTTAAAGATTTAAGCAATTTCTTCTTTTTTTGGCATTTTATTTTTAGACTATATCTATTACAAGTTAGCATGTTATTTCTTTGTACTACTGGACTAGCATAAAACAGAAGCAATTATCACAAACTGGAGAGAATTCTCACAGTACGGCACCATATTTACCCACAAAGAAACCATGTCATCAAACCACAATGTCCTTTTGTTATAGCTGTATTAATAAATGCCAAGAGTATTGCAACCATTGGACATACACAGTGAAAACTTTTATGGGAAACTCATGTGAAATCCTGCTCCTAGGTAACTACCTGAAATCAGCTATCTGTGCAGTGTTTTTGCAGAAGTTGAATCATAAGTGGCTCACAATTGTATTTATCCAAAAATAGTAGGACTAAAAAAGGTAAAATAAATTTTTTCCAAAATTGATTTTATTTCTGAAAAATATGTGAACACCTTTTTTAATAAAAAAGATATTGGATTAGTTTACCATGTCATTAGAGTTGGGGTTTTTTTTCTATATATCACATTCTATAGATTTTAGACGAGCAAGAAACAATCCAGGTTCTGACTGAATAAGCTCAGTATCTTTGCAGGATTTGAACATACTTTCCAAAACCTCTGATTTGGCAAAATTCCATCAAAGGGTGGGGTTGGAATATCATTCTCATTTTTAATGAAGTAGGTTGAGATCTTGCTACTGTAAATAGAACTGGTTCTGAACATTTTTTGATTGGTAAGTTGGAGCATATAAGACTTTCGTTGTTCCAGGAAGCCCTTTATAGCTCTACCACATCTGCAGCTGGTCTCTAAAGTGTTTATGGACTAAGCTGAATAGATTTTGTTCTTTATGTGCTCTCATTTCTCTGCCTGCTTCATTTTTGTAATTGGACTGATAGCAAAAATGACCTCTACTGGCCATCCAGGGCAAGAGTTGTTTTAAATCCAACCACTTATCTGTGGTTCACGTAGTTCTTATTTTATTACTTCATCACCACTTCAGTCTTTGGTTCTGGCACTTCTCCCGTGCAAGTGACATTCACACTATATAATTGAGCTTTATTCATGGAACTGTGAAACAGACGGAAAGTATTCCAAAATGTGGAAAATGAAAAAAACTATCTAAAAACAAACAACTCCACCGTGACATTTTCTTTGCTTCTTGGCTCTGGCTTGCTGGCAAAGGAGCACTGAATATGTAAATCCATAACTAATGAAGAGTTATATTAGTCAAAGCTAATAATAGAGTAAGGATTACATAAATCAATATAGATAATAGAATCTATTTTTGAGGGGTATGGTGACCTGTTTACAGGAGATATATATATATATATATACACACATATATGTAATGCTTTTTATATTATCAGCCAATAAATACATTACCAGGTTCAACTGGTGTTTCTCATTATCTTCAATAGACTACAGAAACCCCCAGATTATATATGTATATACTTGAATGAAAAGTGTTCACCAGCCATTTTATTCTTCTTAGCTCCTATTATTCCTTTCAGCAAGAGTATCCTGGTAATTTTCCCCTGAAATTTTCCTCAAAGACTTCTGAGAATTATTCTACTAGAGATCTAATGCATAAAAATTGTTGATAACAAAGATCTACCGAACGAAGGGAAAACCATGCAGTTTGAATGGTCAGTGGTTTGAAATTATCAGAGCAGCTGAGACAATTCAGCAGTAAGTTCAGGAACAAAACTAGCAGCAGAACAACTTTCCTTTCTTACCTTGGTCCCTCAGCTTTCTCTGTTTTTTGGAGATTATTATTTTCTGCCAATGCTGCTTGATATGTCAGTGTATGGATAGCAAAATCGCATTCAATTTCATTTTGCTGCAGTGTGGCCTTGCAAAATCATTTCTGATTTTCTGCTTACTGTCTCCAGAATGTCTCCTTTGACATTACTGTATTTATATTTTTCTTTCCTTCTGTCTATTTGTCTTGTGCAAAATTGCATTTTCCCCATATGAATTTTAATATTCTACTTTCCCAATTTTCATCTGCCTGCCTCTCTGTAGGTGATCTTTCAGTTTTCATTGCAGTATCTTTTCTTTCAAAAGAAAATTATTATTGTTTTGATAAATTATTTCATTCTATTCAATTAAAAAAATAGTAAAACATAAATTAATATAGCAGTACACAACCTTTCCTCCTGATGAGAACACAGCAATAAGATGATTTGTGGAATCACTAATATTTATGGTAAGCTGTTAAAATAGGAAGAAAACTAGGAAAGAGGAAACATGAGCATGAAGCAATTCCATGCAAAGCAGTCTTAATTTGGAACAAATGTTGGGAGATTGGAGCCATAACACTGGTGATGGCACTGCTATGTTAGGGACACAGAAAATTCCATTTCTATTGCATACATGTTCTGGGAGGATGTCTTCACACAAAACTACTAAATATTAATGGATAAAAAATGTACTCCATGACTTATATTAGTCTGTTTTATATATGTAATTTTTTCTTTTTTGCAGTCTCAAGTACTTAAGAACTGCTGTACACTTCAGATCTGGCCAATCTTCTGTCTCAACAGTGTCTAGAGACAAAGACATAGGAAAAAGTAACAGAAGACTACAGTCTCCTGAACCCCCAGTCATTTTCAGAATGGGACATTTCCGGGGTTAGATACAGCTTGTTTATTTAATAGCTTCCCATGGAGCTCTCTTCTCAAGTACTCCTGACATCTTTTGTGCTAGGTAAAGGGGAGTTTTTTGCATTCCCACTCCTTTTCCAAGGAATTTGAGAGGTATACTACCTAGGCAGTTAAAAAACACTTGCTTTTGTAATTTGAACCTCACATGCCCCCTATACCTAGGAAAACAAGTCTAAGCATTTTCTAGAGAGCAAAACAAAACAAAACAAAACAAAAAACAGTTGAAGAAACTGCATCTTAAAGTATTCTGTTGAGGAGAGTGCCTATCTGAAAGAAATCATGGTTCAAATCTACTCCTTTTCCATTTAAGGTAGAGTTTGAATCCCATTATTAATGAGGATACTCAAATCAATAAGATGCAGTCAAGTTTCTACACTCCCTTGTCAAAAATATTTGGTTACTCACTGCCTCAGGAATGAAAATGAAAACAAATCTGCTGTTGACTCTGTCAGGTCAGTTCCTAATGCATACACCACAGGGTTTCTCTTTAAACATAATCAGAACATTGTCAGGAGGATTCTGAACATTGTGTCTTACAGTGGTGATGTGCTACCCCTTGAAATTGTGTACTTTAGCCTTCTTAACACAAAAAAGAATCCAGCATAACTATACTGCATCCTTGATGGATTTTTATCTTCTGAGCTGCAGACCACTAAGTCAAGACTTTATTTCATCTTGAAAGTGGTTTTTTCTATCAAAAATTTCTTTTTAGATCACAGGAAATAGTTCATATTGACCAAATATGCTTAATGATATTGGTAAAAATTTTTACAAAGAAATACAATTCAAACTGAACTGATCTCCACACTCTTTTATTCAAATACATAGATGTAGAAATAGCATTATTGCAGTCTTAATAAATATATCTAAACAGTAGAAATTATCCAGATGAAGTAATTAGGTGAGGCTATTCTAAACTCCAAATCACCTCTAATTCTGCATTAGTTAATAGAAAAATAAAAGAAAATAATCTTGCAAACAAGACCTGTATTTCTAGAGGACACAGAGGATAAATAGTGCAAGTGTCTATTAAGAACCATGATTATTTTATTTAGATTTAGAAGCAGTTTTTAAATATTGGGAAAAATACAGTCCTCTAATATACATGCATGAAAATATTTAAAAATTACACCTCTTCCATCTTCAGTTTTAATTATACTTCTGTTAAGTCAAATATAATCATCACACTAGCATGACATGGTTTTTGTCCTAGTGGAAATACATGAAGAGCAGTATTCAACGGTATAGAAGATCTCACACACAGTGAAGTTCCTGCATAGGTACCTTTTGTGGATACTACTTTGAAAGTAATTATTACTACACTGAAATAATCCAGACCGTTGAAGACTAGAAGCATAACTATAATAAGAATTATCGTTGTTTAGCTATAAATGTCAGCAACAGTTACAGACAAATTAGAACTCAAGTTTGCTTAATAAAGTAATGACAACTAAATGGCAATCAAAGTGCTATATAATAATTTGATGCTAGGAATCCTCAAAAGAAAGAAAAAAATACATTATGGAAGAAGAGAAAAAAGGGAAAAAGGAAAAAAGGTGGGGGGGAGGGGTTAAAAAAACCCAGAAAAAACCAGAAAACTAGCTGCAGTATTATCTGTCATTCATAACTTGCCATAATTCTCTACTCTGTAAAATTGCTGCTGTAATTTGAAAATCCTCCCTCCTGATCTAATTGGCAGACTAATGTAATGACTTGACTAAGAACCAGGAATGTAGATCTTGCCATTATGTCAGATTCACTTGGATTTTAATGCAATATTCCCTCAGGAAGACCCATGATTTAATTAAAAACATTGTGTTTCACTGTCCAGCACAGCACCTGCAGCTCTCTTAGTGTGTGAATCTTGATTCCCTAGGGTGAATTGCAACTGACGTTTTTGATTTCCATTTAGCGATCACTTTGCAGATAAATTTCCACTGTTTCCTATTTAGCTCTTAAATGTGCTTCTGTGCCTCCAGTTCTTGAATTTTTATGTTTATCAAAGCAGTATTTGAAATTTGCAATGATTTCTCCCTTAAAAGTATTGCTCCTATAACAAATACAAATAGCAGAAATCAGAGTCTGCTATGATTTAGGAACTGATTCATTCCATGGACTGTAAATGCTTCTGAACAGAGCTATACAAAATAGCTTGCCACCGAGTTAAAGCAATATTCTCAACAAAATTGTTACCAACCATACTGTATTACAACATAACCTTATATGATACAGTATTTTCTATTCTGAGCTTCATAATCAATAGGGTGCTTTGTTCCAGTTCCTTTTTATGCACAGGAAATAAGTCAAGGAGTTGGAAAGAAGCCCTATCTAGGCAGCATTCCAGATCATGACAATATGGCAATGTGGAGATGTTAAGATAGGTGACTTTATGAAAATCATGACATTTTTAGTTACAAAGAGGTAATCATTCTATTGCTTCTTATCACAGTAGAAGTGCGTGGAAATGCTTCTGCACAAGGCTGCTGCTGGTCTTGGAAAACCCACTGTTAAGAGAAGCAAAAATTGAAATGAATTCACCTCCCTTTACTTTTGAACATAACGAGCTGTCTCTGTTAGCTGGTGATCTGTACAAAAAAATTTCCATAGGCAATATAGTTTATTTAAATTTAATTCCAGACCAACTACAACCACAAACACTTCTGATGATAAAAGCATGCAATCAAATAACAAGCAAAAAATTAGGTGGTAAATTAATTGTGGTTCTTCATTAACACAATTTTGCACAGTGATAAACCTGGTAAGAAAAAAAGTACAGCGCTTTTGTCTCTGTAAAACTGAGGATGTCTCCAGAGCTTCCAAAGACCAGCTACTCCAGTGCTCTGTAAGGTCATATTTTTCTCTATTAAGCACTTTGGAGGAGCCTGAAAATAGGTATGGAACTGTTCATCTATTGGATATTCACATTTGGATTTTGGGACTGAAAACAACGGGCATACTTACATCCACTGCTCCTACATATATTCTGATCCATTAGCCCTGATGAACTATGATATTTTAAATTATTTGTTAGAAGAATAACAAAGTTATTAAAAGAGAGTACAAAGCCTTTAATTATATTGAGAATAAAATTACCCGGGCTTGATTTACTACTGCCTATAGTAAACACATTATAGTTGACCAGTAAAAGTGCATTTATGAACATGTTGCACCACTGGTCAGTGTATGTCAGACTGAGTGTACAGAGAAACATAAGCTCTAGTTTCTTTAAAAGCATTTTCAAAGTGAATCCTTTTTTCAGGGGATATCTCAAAATGCCACAGTAGTTCTGCCAGTTTGGAACTCAGATTCACACGTTTATTCTGACACAATGCTTATAAGAGCTAGAAAAAACAGCAGGGAAAAAAAAAAAAGCAGGAGGATTTTCAAAGCTGCTTTCTCATCTCACTGAATCAATCTTAGTCAAAGATTAATCAGCATAACCTATTTGTCCTTTAGTCTCCAGTAAACTGCTCCTCTTCCCTTCCTATAAAATGAACATCTTACTTCTTAAAGGATGCAAAATAATTAAACAGTTCAGTGCTGGAACAGGTAATACATCTTCTCTGAGCTACTCCTGCCAAATTTCACATTTTAAGAGCTTATAAGCTCAGGAGAAATTGCTGAAATGCAATCTTATCTTTTCCCTTTCATTTTGACTGTTCATCATATTGCAGTTCCCTGTGGTCAGACACTAAATATAACAATGAGCTGCAGCAATGGAGAAAGCAGTAAAGGCTTAGGAGGGTGTCATGAATGGCATCATTTTCTTCAATCCGTGTAGCAGCCTGTTTTTAAACAGGTGCTAGTACAATCTAAGGACTGTCCAAAGAGTTACCTTGTCTTTACAAGCTTCACCTAAGGCTCTATTTTAATTGACATGATTATAATAGTTTTACAAGTGTTGTGTCCAGCAATGCTGGGATGGAGAAAGATAAAAATGTGACAATAGCATAGCCTTTCTTGATATTGACTAATTAGACAGCTCCATCAGATGGGAAGACAATTTTGCATATTGACAGCTTCACAGAGTCCAATGAGGGCTTTGCTTACTCCTCACATGAGAAGTGACTTGCCTGACTGCTGGGCTAGTACAAGTCTGATATCCTATACAGTACCAAGACTGGATCTCATCCATAAAGTCTTGGCAGTCTGTCCCATTGAGATGCCAACAATTAATTCAAATGTTTGTGTTAAAGTTGCTATTTAGTATCTTAGAATGAGGAGGTTAGCTGCAAGCAGGCATGATTGCTCTCAGTATGCTCTCAAAATAGAGGTGACTTCTTAAGAGGTAAATTGATGCAGATAATTCAAGTACGGTTTCAAAGTGTCACACAGAAATTGATAAGAAACTTTTTCCTTTAAGATGTTAACATCATCAATGGATTTTAAAAGCCCTCTTTATATCCTTTTGCATATCCCCCTTCCTTGGTTCTGTCTGAAAAGTGCACTTAAATAGGTTAAAATATAAGGATTTTTAAAACCTCTACTAGCTCCAGAAAATAATTCTGATTGGCAGATCCAATTGGGTTGATCCCTATAACATCTGGGACTTTGCATATTTCTGCCACCTACAGTGCAAAAATAGTGTTAATACTTAGTATTAGGGGACAGTTCCTACTACACAACAGGCCCTAGAAAGATTTGTCACTGCAAACAAAAGTACATGAACATACCCATCAGTGAAATACATCTATGGCTGCAAGCTTCCTTTCTGCTCAGCTTCAGAAGATCTTTTTACTCTTTTCTTAAGTTAATATACTGCAGCTTTGGATTAATTTTCAGACATTTTCTTAAACAAATGTGTGCAAATTCAAGATTAACAGACATTTAAACACTGCTGACTGAAAATCAAACCCTCAGCAAACACACTTGCTGCATAACTACCTGGCATCTTGGCTACCCCTTCTGTCAGAATGGCACCTTGCCTGCTCCAAAGTTGGTTTGACCCCTCTAGCAATGCACGGGTGCCAGACAGCGCTGACTTCTGCAGAGCAGCCTTCTTCGAGCCACACGTGCCATCCCCTCTGCAGGGGCTCCTGCCTCCATGCCAGCGATGAAGCATTGGCACAACATCCTTCCTCACAATTGATCCCACGTGTTGATACTTACACAGCCAGAGATGGGAAAAAAAAGAAACAAGGAAAGAGAGGCAGACAAGCATTTCTGGTTGCCAAAAAGGCAGGTGGAGTAGCAGCAGGTGTCTGATCAACTCAGGAAGATAACAGGGTGTCAAAATGTTTCTAACAGGAAAGTGCGGTACTTCTTGCAGGACTCCATCCAAAGACAATCAACATATCCATCAGTGGCTTCAGGGGGCAGCCTTTTACATTCTTTGGGGATATGTCAGAGAGAAAATAAGCCCATAGTGTTACAAAAGCAATTCAAATACTGGCTAAATTTTGGCAATAAGCTGCATCACTATCCTCTTTTCACCAACAAAAGTCATATAGAGCATGAAAGGCATACTAGGAAGGTTTTATCTTTGATACACGAGGCCTTTTTCAAACCCACATTGGAAAATGCTTGAGGGAAACCCTGATCCCTCTCAAACTAGTTATGCCAAAATTTTATCCTTTGCTCTGAGTGATGAATAGGAATTGAGGTAAATAAGCTTATAAGATATCAAAATGTGATGTACACAGATAGCATGTTTTCAGTTCTCTAGAAACTGGAAAGGGAAAGGGAGTTCCTTTAGACTGAAAGGATCCTTGAAAGAAAATGCCAACAGCAAAGTCCACATTTCTTACAGAAATATCTAAAAGTACCATCCAAAATCTGTGCAATTTTCAAGGCTGAAATGTCCTTTTGAGGTTAAAATTAGCAATGCATCTGTCTCTAAATAAATAAATGAATAAAAATCCTATCATTAATTATTATCTTTTCATCAGTATCTGGGACAGCTTCCCAACTGGCTGAAATTCTTTTCTTTTTTTCCCTTTCTTTGTAGAGCCATCATGCTGTGTGGTCAATTGTGGCTGGCTATTGCATATATTTTTTTCTTGCTTTTCCTGTGGGATAATCTTAGTCTGACAATTTCTACCTCTTTGAAATGTATATGAATGAAAATTTAAAAAATATTATCTTCCAGAACTAATTATATGGATAAATATAAATCAGAATTACCTTTATGGCAGGAATTTGGGACTTTCAAAGAAACCTGCTGTCCAAACACAGAATTTACATCATAATGATATATTTTGCTGCCTGATGCCAAGAATGGAATCCAGAACCTCTCTTACTTTTCCAGGCATGTTTATATATATCCAATGACAGGAAAATACATACACAATTCTGTGAGGCAAAACGTGTATCTAGGACTCCCCAGACTCACAATAACAACCAAAGGTACAGTGTTACTACTTCCTCTTTTCTTTTCTTTGGATGATTTAACCTTTTAGAATACATGTAGACACTTAAATTCTGTCTAGATGCAACTTCAGGCTATTAAATGTTTTATCTATTCTGGACACCATTTTCTCTAAATTTTTCCTTCCCTTTTAGCTTCGTTTGGATTTGGGTGTTTAATTGTCTCAGACTCTAGAAAAAAAATGGCAACCAAGACTAAACAAAGGCTCATTAAGTCAAAAGGTTTAATAACACCAACAAATAGGAATGTTATTTGTTACATTACTCTTACTGCAAAGAATGCAAATATCCTGGCTCCTTCCATGGAGTAACTGAGGGAGAGGATTTCTAGGGTATATTGCCTAAACATAGGCATCTGATTTCATTTTAGGACATGATGCCTGGTTTACGGTTGCCATTCTGGAAAGGCACATATCTTTCAGTCTTTGCAGATGTCTTGATGAATCCAAAGGTGCAAAAGTAGTACTTGGCATGAACATCTAGTGAACATCAGACCCTCCTCATCCATCTCCATTGCACACGCATGAAGCTTCACTGTGCTTCTTTGCCTTTGCTTTTGAGTGTAGGTGCCGTGGAGCTGGGGCAATCAAATGGGAAAATGAGAAGCTGTCTTTACAATCAGCATCTCAGAGTGCTGAGCACATGTTTCTTTCTATAATGACATCAGAATGCTGTGTCTTTCATTTGTCTTTATGGCCACACTTTTCACACACTCCGGTGTAAGGCAGTTCAAAGCTATGAAACAACTTTAAGAACAGCAGCACAGCACTCTGGGCAGAATTACAAATGAATACAATAAAAAAATCAAATGTCAGGTACATTATTTGCAACGTATCATAGAGTTTATAAATTACATTTAGTTCAAATGCTGTTACTGCACAACCTATCACAGTTTCAGCACTGGGTAATGAATGTCCCAGGGTTTTGTTGTAGAATTTAAACTCAAAATCCCTAGCACCAAAACTGAAATCTGTGCATATATATTCCATTTCCATTTCTTATCTTGAAGAAAGCTCAGTAAAGAAAAAACAAAATCCTAATAGTTTAAGAAGTACTTGCTGTTGGCACAGAGATGGAAATAGGGGTGATGCTTCCTTATTCTGGCAAAGAAAATTTCGCCTGAGGGCATAAATTCCCCTGTATAAAAGGATATTTTAGAATTAATTCAAGACCATCGGCAAAATTTCCAATTTTTAATATATTTATGGATAATGTACTAGCTGGCATATAAAGAACAGTGGCAATGAAGAACACTGGAGCCATATAGCCACCCTTTTGAGGGTATTATCTATATTCAACATTCATTTTTTTCTGGAACATTACTGCTATGACTACTACTACTACTATTATTATTATTATTGCTGTTGTTATTATTTATAAAAATGCTGAAGTATCTGTGTGGGACCTCATCCATCTTACTCAAGGGGTTGTCTTGTTTGTACCATTCTTAACTCAAAACAGAGAGTACAGATTGTTTTTGCAAGACTTGCTGAAAAGATTTCTTTTGTATTGTAAACTAGCTTTCTTCTCAAAAAAGACATTTTCCCCCCCATAAAATTGCCAGTATAATTTCATATTTTAATTCAGAAAGTACCTAAACTGATTGAAAATATTTCACATTTGATTGAAAATATTATTTCACTCAAATTTGAAATATCTGAATCTTAGATTTACCTCAGTTACCATATGGGCCAGAGCTCCTTACTACATCTTTTGTAATACATGGCATGCAGGAGATCACCATAGGTTCAAGGAAATGGGTTTTTTTTGAGATCCAGTGAAGACTGGTAGATCTACATAAGTGTCACTACATATGTCTGAAAACATCCCTCAAAAAATTTAAAAATCAAAATACTTTCTTTCATCTGATTTACGGTGAATTTTCATTTTAATAAAGAATTAAAATTTTAATGTGGAAGTATAAGAGACCTGCTTTGACTATCTCTTCTTTCTGAGAATTCTTGGGGATTTTTAGTGATATAATGACAATAAGGCTCAATCCTTAAATCATAGAAATCAGAATTCCATATATTACACAATAAAATATTTCAAAGAAATATGTCAGTTTATAGAATTTAAAGATCTGAATCACAGATTCAGATCAGTAACTACAGGAAACAGAAATAAATGTGTTCAAAATAGCTATGTGGCAATCCCTCTAAAATGTTCTGTGCCATTCAGCTGAATTTAGGAACAAGTAAATCAGGTTCCCTTATATGCAGCTTTTAAAGCAAAAGAAGACGAGTTTACCAGGACTTGTTCCTAGACATAATAAATTCCAGCTGAGGAGTTACTCCTGTGAGGAAGGCTGGGTAGATGAGGTGGAAACCAGTGAGATCCTTGTTGTTCTGAGTCTTCTGAACCAGGGACAGAGGTTTGTGCATGTCAGAGGGCTGCTGCTCACGAGTGAGTGTGCTGATTAAACACTCCAGAAAAAGGAATAATTCCTGTATGGCTGGAGACATGTTGGGAAGCCTTCCATAGACAAACATACTTGCTTGAGGAGGAAATTAGAAACTTGACTGCCTTAAACAAGAAAAGTCTTTGTAATAGCAGACGAGCAGGATGGACTTAATGGAAACAAAGGAATACATTTCAAAAATTATAAAAATTAGATCATAAGGATAGAACAGTGACATGAAGTTCCATGCTCTGTGAATTAATGTGTGTGAGGATGCTGTATGAATAGGATGTCTCCAACTGCCTGTAAGCCTGCAGAGGTGTAGAATTCAAATCCAGATAACAGAAAGGACTGGACTTGAATAAAATTGCACTTACAACAGGCTTGAATTATGCTTATATCATTCCTCCCAAAGAAACAGTCAAGGATATACCATGTCTGTATGTTTGCCTAAAAGCTTTTTCAGCTCCCACTTTTTCCAATCTCCTCTCTCTGCTTCTTTCTTCTTAGCCCACTTCATGCTCTTTTGAATGCTTTCTCTCATGTCCTGACCCTCCTTTTCTAAAAGGCAGAACTCCATTCTTTTTTTCTCTTCCATATGTCTCATGCATAGTAGGATTTTTTCCTGTACTTCTCCTAGGCTAAGTCCTCCTCACATTTTAAGTGCTTTGTCCTCTTGTTTCCTTCTTTTCCCTTGCCTAACCTGCTCCTCACAGATCTTTCTCCCTGAATTCTCTTACACTTTTATTCTCTGTAGTCAAATACTGCTTTGGGGGGATGATTTTCTACTGACGCACTTTTAAGTGAGGGAGAAACTGCATCATATCCCATGCCCCTTACTGCTCCTAGTCTTCCTTTCAGAAAGTAAATGCTTATCTCTTCGACGATTTGCTAATGTGGAAGCCAGGTACTTTCTCTGACTTCATGTGCTCAATTGGTAAGATGTGCCTTCCAAAAAGAAAACTGGGAAACACTAAAGGTAGCTATAGAGACTGACTTTGCAGCAGAACAGTATCACATGGACCCCCTTCTGTTGGGGACAAGAGAAAGGACATGCAAAATGCATTGTTTAGGGAAGAAGACAGAACATGGCACTTGGGCAACTCAAAAAGGGATTCAAACTAGGCAGTGTACTGGACAGGAGACACACAATATAGCCTGTTCAGTGAGCAGCTCCCCTGAGGCAGCCAGACAGGAGACAAAACAACAGGAACTGACTGTAGATCCAATACCTCCCCCGTCACTGCAGTCAGCCATCTCAGCCCATGCAGAATCTCTTCCGTGAGATCTTCTCCGGAATGTATTCTCAAGCACCTATAGTAGTTTTTCAAAAATACTCCTTTTTTTTGAGACACAGCTAAAGGACAAATATAAAAGAGCTATAACATAGAGCAGATGCAAATTTGGAATATTTATTGACAGTGGAGAAATCCAAATTCACTTCTTTCCTTAGCCCAAGGTAAATGAAACTCACATAATGTAATTTCATAGATTGATGCCTCATTCTATACCTCTCATGCTAAAGTAATCTTGCAGAAAAAAAGTATGCTTCACTAAGTAAAAATGCAGTGTGAATTTGAAGTTCATTGCTATGAACAGTCACCTTTGGTGTTGGTAAAATCTGCATTTTTTTCTCTGATTTGGAAAGAGTTCCTAGATTTTATGCAATGTCTGTCTTCTCTCTCCCTGCTGCCATTTATTATTAAGGAAATTTAGCAAAATCATTGATCTGTAAACAAAGACTAAAGAGTAACTACAATTATAAAAGCAATCAATGATCAAGGAAAGTGTTTAAACAGGCAAAACTAGCATTTATGCCCAGCCCTCAAATAATTTCTCTGTCTTTTAAGCAAAGAAGGTTACATGCCAGAGGAGATGGAATTTCCTACAGGGAGAAGGAAGACTGAACTGTTAAGGGCTTTATCATTTCATTAGAGTAGATAATTGGGTAATTAGAATTATTGAAAGTTGACAAAGCAACAGACTCAGATGAATTATAACCCACAATCCTAAAAGTAGCAAGGGGAAAAGCAAAGCACCTGGAGTTCAGCTGCTGATAATCCTTAAATGACAAAGGTTAACAGTAGGGAAGATGAGGGCAAATGTTGTTCCTTATCTCCCATTCAAAATACATTTCTTTAATCAGAACCTCCCAGGCTAACATAAGGGAGAGGCTGTGGAAGAGAACATCACCCTTTCTGGAAAAGAGCCTGGAAACACTTCCTACAGATGGCAGCCTAGTTTGTTCCAAACACTCTATTTGTTCTTCAAAGCATCTGAGAGCAAGACGAAGTGACAGAGCTGTATCTGGGACTTGGGTGACCTCACTTAAGGGAGACAACTCTTTGTGCCTCCTCAGTTTGAAAGAGTTTCAGAACAGAGTTATGGAAAATGATGATGATATTGTTTTCCCAATACATAACTGAAGTAAGTAGCTCGATTTAATGTAATTTGGACCTTGTTTTTACCTCTGATTAAATGTCAGTAATAAATATTTTCACTCTGTCTGATTTATAGTTGTGACTTTATAGTTTCAATTATTACCTGCATTTGGATACCAAGCCTGGGAGACTTGCTGTTTTGGGGAGGAGATGGGAGATCCATCACGCTTAAAACTGGTGACCGACTCACCAAGGGCAGCTGACAGGACTGCTCTGAAGAGAACACAGCACTGCAGCACAAAATGGATCTGCTGGATTAGCATATTTCCTGATCACACTTTATCTTAAAAGCAGACTGAGCTGCAAGTAGAACAGCTCTCCCCTCCAAGACCACAAGATGATGAGAGTGAAAAAAAAATGCATTTCCTTATTTTAGATTGAATTCTTATTACCATGGCACCCAAAGGCTCCCTTCAGGAATAGAACTGACTTTGATGAATGCCTCAAAAAATGGCCCCTAAAACACATCCAAGTCCTTAGAAGTCATAGTCATTATATATCTAAAGTATTATTATTATTGTTATTATTATTATTATTATCATTACTACTATTGCCATAATTCATGTGGATTCCAAGATACGTACTAGCTACTACTTAATAGTAAATCCAGATTTTAACACCAGGTGGTGTCTATAATTTTCCTCTTCTCTCTGCTCTCCTCCACTGCTAATCTAAAGCTACCCTCCTTCATTTAAGAAAAAAAAAAAAGAAGTCAGGGTGGATTTATACCAGATATAAGAAGTTTTTTATAATGAGAGTGGTGAGGCACTGGCACAGATTACCCAGAGTGGTTGTGGATGCTTCATCCCTGGAAACATTCAAGGTTAGACTGGGGCTCTGAAAAACCTGATCTAGTTGAAGATGTCCCTGCTCATTGCAAAGGGATTAGACTAGATGACCTCTAAAGTTACCTTCAAAACCAAATTATTCTATGATTTTTCTATCCTAGTTGAGCTCAAAAGCCACAAAACCTCTGCCATCATTATGATTTTCATATTTACTGAAAACTATGCAAAAGGAATCTTTCAGTAGAATAGAATGTCTAAGTGGAGGAAAAGATTTGGCATATTTCATTGTGAGCTTTCCTGCACATATCCTTTTTCTGTTCCTGCAGCTGAGCAGAGGCAGAAAGTAAAAGATGAAGACCTAGAAGTAAATTCCAGCTAATAAAAAAGAGTTGACTTAGGAAGTTTCTTTGCCAGTTGCCTCTAGCAAAAGAGAATTATTATATTCCCAGTGAAACATTATTATCAGGTGGATTCTTAACACAAAGACTCCTCAAGCCCTGAAGGCAGACAGTCTATAAAATTTGAAATCACATGCTCAGGCGATAACTATTATCTTTTTTTTTTTTTTTTTTTTTTTGAAGAGGAAAGAAGGAAAATCTAGGTAAATCAGATATTTAAAACTTCTGTGTCTGACATTTCTCATAACAACAGATGCTCATTTTCATATCTTCACCTTCAGACTCTTCTCTTATGATACCTCTGCTTTGAAAAATAGAAAGCTTAACGGTTATCCATGTCGCATTGCCCAGTCTTACTATTTAAACAGAAGTCCTGAGCTTGTATTTCCTTCAAAAATTACTTTTACCCACTAGTGGAATGCTCTGAGACACTGCATCACTAAGATTTGCAGCATGAGGGGTTTTTTTAATTTTATGAACTGATGTCATCATTCTTCACAGAACATTTTCATTCTATCTTTGAAGTTTGTGTTTGGAGAGCTTGTGAGATGAGACCATTCAGTCTAAGAGAAAAGATTTTTTCGATATCTTTGCCCAGTGTCATGCAAGTTGTTAAGTGATAAATGGTTCTAGAAGATATGTTTATACTTTATTCAGAGAGCAACATCACTGTATTAACCAATATACTTACTATTCTAAGTACATTGGTGTGAAAAAAGTGAGATTTTCTGAGGAATCATGCTCAGCACAGAAAAATTTTAAGAACAGCATTGTACTTTTTCCAAGTCTGAACTAAAATAAATACATAAAGACTTGAAAATGTAACTTTGCCAGTGAAACTTCAAAGAAAATCAGAGGTTTTACATTCATTTCTGTAAAATATCTGGGATATTCTCAAGTAGAGATTTCAAATTCCAGCTACTTGCATTAATCTATCTATAAGCTTTGTGATGTATTCTGCTTCCAAGAGTTCTAGAAACTCTCTCATTTTAAGTTAAGATCCTGTGCTGACCTATCACGTACAGAGTTAAATGCAAAGCGAAAAAAAGGAATATTTAAGTTCTTGTTAATCGCAAGTAAAAGGAAAGACAAAATAAAACCACTAACCTCCTCTACCTGTAGTATTGAATCAGCAGTTTTGCTTACATACTGGTTCAATGTAAGTGCTAATACAGGACTCTATTGGTTAAGAATAATTTGTGTACGAAAAATACAGCAGCACAAGTCTTGCTGCTCTGTGGACATTTCTGGGAAGAATATGAAAATGTCCATCCTCTGATAACAAAACATACAGGAGCAACATATATGGATGCCAATCCTCACAAAGATGAGTACAATTTCTTTCATAATGTATTTGTGTATAATATGACTTTTGTTCTTCACTAGAGGAGACGACGGGAGGGACAATTAACCTGGCTACTGCTGCAGTTAAGACCTTTTCATTTCCTGCTTTGCCTGTAGCCCATACATAGGGTTCAAGTTTACAGAAAAACATGTACTAAAAATGATACAAAGCTTCTTTCTTTCATGTGATGATACTGAAGGCATGCCTGTAAACCATAACTTAACATACAAAGGTAGTTTTGTATACTCTTGGCCTTGAACATTTACAAAGTCTCCTGGGTAGCAAGGGTATTATTTCATGTTTTATAGTAATTGTACTCCTAAAGATTACAGATTTTGGAAGCAGTCTGGACCATGAGATCCTGTAGTCTGTCCTGCTATGTATCAGTACTACACTACTTCATTCTACTCTTTTTTTTCCCCTTAATAAATGAAATAGCATGAGTTCAGCTATTATTTAACATCTTGAGTTTCCTAAACCTTATTTTTCAGACACTATTTTTGATCTGAAATATAGGAGACAGGGACCCAAATAATTCTCCAGGTAGTTTGTTCCCACAATTAATCACCATAGACTTAAAAATGTAGTCCTAATTTTTTGTTCTTGGCTTCAGCTTTTTGACTGTAGTTCTCATTAAACCTTTCTCTTTGAGATGAAAGAGCCATTTAGCATGGCCTGTGATGCCATGGAAGACATCACTAATTCTTTATGTTAACACATGGGCAAAGGTCATTGAGTCTGTCACATGGACATCTTCTTCAGAAAAGTTTTATTGCTATTTTCTATTACATGCTACCAATTTTATACCATTTTAGATGAATATTCAAAATAAATTTATTATTCCAGTACTATCCCTTTTCAATACCACACAAGGGAAAATTTTTCTATGCCAATTCATTACTCCTGAACAAATCAACCTTTAGCTGTTGTCTTGTGCGCCAGAAGTTTGTTTCTCTTTGCATTAGATTTCAGGCACTGCTTTTCAGTTGACTGTGTAACGGCATCCAGGATTAGTAAAAGCTTTAAGACTTTTTCCTTCAGTGAACGCCCTGAAGGAGATCTAAACGCTTTTAAACTGAAAAAAATTCAGGCTTTAAAATTACATAAACTAGTTTCCCAAATTTTGTAGGCAGAGGAAACTCAAAGTATAATAAAGAGAATTTATAAACCACTTTCCTGCTCTGCTCCTTTTCAGACTTGTCCTGGCATCCAGTGTTTGTTTTACTCAAATCACCAACCTTCCAAGTTGCATCTGACTTGCATGTGGCTTCTCTATGGTTGCAGGAATTTTCTTTCATCATCTTGGTGACCTGGTATCTGCTCTCTGTCCCTCACCACAGTTTCTCATGTTTCCTTGGAGCTTCAGTCTCCCACCTCCAGGCAGTCTTCCTTGCACCTCTTCAGCCCTAGAACTCTCTTTCCCTGATTGTGCTCAAGTAGCTCCACAAAGAAAGGAGCAATCCCTGTTCTGTCTGCACCTACTCCTAGTAAAGGCATATTAAAAAAATGGAACCAGAGACACAATGTAACTGACTGTCAGTTCTCCATTTACCAGCTGTAATTTTCTCTCCTGGCTTCTAATGAGTACTTTTACATTTGGCTGACTTAGAACCTTTTGTTTTGATTAGATCAAGTTTACTAAGCCATCTACTTAGTTGTCTCTTAGGAGGCTGAACAACTGGATATTGCTTTCCAGAGTGATGTGAGTAGCTCAGCTGAGCCAGAACAGCATTGCTCCAGTGAGAACTTGCTCCAATATTAAGCCTGAAATATAAAAATACCAGCACCAGGTTTTATAAGCTGGTTTAGAAATTGGTGCATAAACACTTAGGTTTAAGATAATGCAGAGATTCACGTAAACAGCTGACAAATGTGCCTAATGTACATGTAAGACATTGTCCCTCTTTCTCTGCCGTTTCTTTGGGCTGTGGGTTTTTTGTAAGATATGCTAAATAAGTGCTGTGTCACTAAAAGGTAAACTGCTTTAAAATGTAAGTCAATACCATCAGCAAAACAAGGAGAGATTTCACCTTTGCAGCTACAATGCATGACCTCTGTAAATACAGAATGAGGAGACTCACTGACAGGCAAAGCACATTGTCAGTGCTATGCAATGCAAGAGCTGGAATAAACAAAACAAAGTCATTCTCAAACACCCAAACGAAATAAAATAAAATAATAGCACTTCACTTGTTTAACTAATCAATAAAAATTGAACAGAATTAAAAGCCAGATACAGGCACACCCTGTGTTCTAATTAACTTAGGAGCATAAGAGAAGTAATTTTTTTAATGCAACAAACCCATTTATCACAAAACAACTGGCCATTTGCATTGATTATTGTCCTATTAATACAACAATATGTTTTCTAACTCTGTTAAACTGCATCCTGAGAATATTCATTGTTCAAAAACTGCTGCTTTGGGGAGATTTGTTTGGAAGTTAATTTTGTCATTCATTAAGCAGACCCAGTTATGTTTTAGGAAGTCAGTAAGCATCGGAACTATGTTGAAGAATTACAGGAAGTATGTTCTTGTATCTCACTGACTGAATGTCTGCTATGCTGAACAGAAAGAAGAGGATAATTAATTTATATTTGTAATTCTTCCACCTTTATGAAAAATATGAAAATTCTGCTCTACAGGTGAGTCACTCTAGAAGCTCTAATTAGATAAATGCCACTTGTGGTTTATTTCGATTAGGAGACTATAAGTTTGCATAACTACAGGTTAGATTTGCATACAGGAAAATCTTAATGTTTCAGAATTTGTAAGCATGGTAAGATTTAAGTAGCATTTAGTCAAGTACTTCAATTAACTACTTTTGATTATGGAGACAGCTCCTTTGTCAAATCTTTTTTGCTAAATCACTATGAGGTTTAATGTCTTAAGTTATATTTACATTAAGAATTTATGTAGAGGATCAGCTCTCACCTTTTAGTTTACATTCCAGTGGATTAGCTATTTTTCGCTTAGGTCAAAACAATTCCATGCAGCACCACAGTCTGGGGGCAGAGTGGCTGGAAAGCTGCCCAGCGTAAAAGGACTTGGGGGTGTTGATCAACAGCAGCTGAATATGAGCCAGCGTGTGGCCAGGTGGCCAGGAAGGCCAGTGTCATCCTGGCCTGTATCTGCAGTAGTGTGGCCAGCAGGACCAGGGCAGTGATTGTCCCTCTGTACTCAGCACTGGTGAGGCCACACCTCGAGTGTTGTGTCCAGGTCTGGGCCCCTCACTACAAGAAAGATATTGAGGGGCTGGAGTGAGTCCAGGGAAGAGAAGTGGGGCTGGTGAAGGGTCTGGAGCACAAGGGTCTGTGAGGAGCAGCTGAGGGAGCTGCGAGTGTTTAGCCTGGAGAAAGGGAGGCTCAGGGGAGACATAATTTCTCACTTCAGCTGCTTGAAAGGAGATTGTAGCTAGGTGGAGGTTGGTCTCTTCTCCCAAGTTACAGATGACAGGAGAGGAAATAGACTCAAGTTGTACCAGAGGAGGTTTAGATTAGATACTAGGAAGAATTTCTTTACTGAAATGGTGGTCAGGTATTGTAAGAGGCTACTCAAGGAAGTGATTGAGTCACAATCCTTGGAAGTGTTCAAAAGGCATGTGGATGTGGCACTTGGAGATATGGTTTAGCAGTGAACACAGTGGTGCTGGGTTAACCATTGGACTCAATGATCTTAGAGGACTTTTCCAATCTTAATGATTCTATGATTTCATGTTAGAAGAGCTGGCGTAGAACATTCTCTTTTGTTTCTGTTTTGTTTTGCTTTTTAACAATAAGCAAATGCCTTGTGCTTGGAGAAGAGGAGAGCCAACAGCTGTGCCAGGGAAATGCCTAATGCTACAATAGTAATGGGAATTAAATTAACATCTGCAATATGAGAGCAGAAGCAGTACTGGAAATATTCAGATTTTTCAGTATAGATCTGTACTAAACTTTTTAATTACTGTGAAAAAAACAATTTTCTTTTGCTAATTGTAGGTAGTGGATACAGAATGTCTGAAAATGTGGTTTTTTATCTTTTCCCAGTGAAATCTGGCCAATGGTAGTCCACCTTCCTCTAAAGATGTTTAATACCTGAGAAGCTGATGCTGAGTGGAATTACTTGGCTGTAATATGTTCAGTACTCAAATGACTTTTAAACAGTGTGTAAGTTTTATCAAATCAACTGAATGGGAAATTTAGTACAAATTCATTACAGCTTGACCATATAAAGAAGCAGCCTGTTGTAGAAAATATCATAGTTTTAAGGAGGATTAAGGTACAGCAAGCTTTTTAAGGATTATTAATGTACAGTGAGCATGTTGTTAGAATACCATAACAGGAAAGAGAAGGTGAAACAAAAGCATGTTTCCAGAATTACGAGGAGCCTGAGTCCAGCTGAACATGAACATAATGTACGTAGACATATGTTAATGTTTAGAGGTATATCTATGATCCCATTCCTTCAGCAGTTCTCTAGACACCATATACTACATTCATCTGTTCACTGCATGCTAAATAAAAAGACAAATTAATCATGCTTTAATCAAAAGGATACATCTTAAAAGTTCTTTACAGAGCTTGTAGAGCTGTCTTTTGAGTGATTTCAAAAATGTAAAGTTTTTTACACAGAGCTGTTTTGCTAAGAATCCCAGCAACAATAAAGGTATTTAGAATTACTACCTTTTTGCAAAAAGAAAAAAAACCAGATTTTTTTCATGCAGCAGCGATGTTACATAATATTGGCAATATTCATAAGCTGTTTCCCGGAATTGTTAAAATCTGATCATATTTCCCATCAATTCTGAATTTAGTCGCCTGCATTCAGTACTTCTAGAAATCCCACTAGATAATTTCCTGAAGGCATTTAGACCCGGGAGGATGCAAGCAGACTAAGATTTGTCAAATTCCTTCAGGATTCAAAGGGATGACCCAAGGTAGATAAATGCCTAATGCATTTTTAAAATTTTTTCAGGGACTTATCTTACTTCAGGTACCCCGAACCACTGAAAATCTAATCCTTGCCATAGAAAATTCAAGGATATTTTTGATACAGAAATCTCTCTGCTATTTATCTCGTTTAGCTCAATCTTCATTAAAATGCAAATAGAAATTTAAAAGTAATTGGATATAGCCTAGTTTTAAATATCCTTATTCATGATGTATCGTTTCTTTCAGACACCTAACAACTTATTTGCCTAACAACTTTATCAGCTTGGCGGCATATCCTTTTGTTTTAGCTACTTGCAGTAGGTATTCCAGCAAACATTTTACTTTAACTGCTAAACAACAATGTGTTAACAAAGCAAGTAGCTGATGACTCAGTTTTTCAGAATGATTTTGACACTGAAAAACTGGTAGTTGGCCTGCCCCTTTCTTTGCACGAGCACCTGAGGGAAGTTGATAGGCAATGCTAGGCATGGCAATTAGCTTACCCAGCATGAAACTCAATAGAAGCAGGTGCTGAAGAAAGATCTGACTAAGAAGATTTCTCCCTTCTCCTTCCTTCTTACTCCCTGCCACAGCAGCTCAAAGGTGGCACCTAGCCAGGGGTAGAAAGCCTGTTCCATTTTGTTTACTTATTTTACAAGATAGTATCACTGCTGCTTTTCGAAGTACTCAGTTAATAAAGTTGTGAAAGAAGTAAACTTGTATGCTGGCCTGTGTGGCACCATCTGTCCTATGCTATCAGCTAAGACAGCTGTGGAAGAGTCACTTCAAAATACTTTCAGATTACATTGTTCTGAACATCATTTCTAGGAAACATAATAAACAGCAAAATCCTGTTTTCATTAGAGGACTCTGAATGTCTGTTGCCAGTCAAACCCTTTCCATCTGTTGAATTGTCAGAAAATCGGTTGTCTTTGAGGGAAAATACATCTACACAGACAAATTAAAGCTTTGTTTATTTATAAATACATTACCTGCATTTCTCACATGGCACCCTTTATTTAAATGCCTTCAGATTGTTTTCAATTGTTTCCTCTTTTGGGAGTGAACTTTCTAAACAGTTACTTGTCTGTCAAAGTCGTAGTCAGTAACTTTACATTTCCTATGTTTTTTCTTTCTATGATTCTAGGTCTTTTGCTATGAAAAAAAAAAGACACACTTTTCAGCATTGCTGAGGTATGTATTTTCCTTGGAGATAATCATAAGATGATTTTTTTGGGGTTTTATTTTGGTAGAGGAGAAAACTGATGAATAACATCTTTGCTTTAAATGGACACTGTTTTGCTGCTTCCATTCACAGATGTCTGGTCTGAGACACCTAAGCCTTGTTTTTAGACTGGCATTTTATTGCTGAAATGGTGTCCTGTGTCTCTAGACATGAGGACAGCAAAATCTCAAATAGGTCATCCAAAATCTAAGATGGAAATCTCATTGCTGAAACTCTAAACCTGCCAACAAACAGGATTTCATAGACAAAAATCTGTGGCTGTATGAACAATGGTATCCTAGTCTCCTGACTACCTCTTCTGTTTTCTGTAAGTGCAAGATCAGATAGTCCTTGATTCAGGTTGAAGCTAAGCTTGTTACTTATAAGAAGATGCAGTCTATCTCATATCTCAGCATGTGATACTCAATCTTGATCAGAGATAACACATGCTGGGACTTGCTGCAAGTTTTGCTGATTATTCCTCTGTATTAAGATGAGGACAGCTGTAATATACTTCATTTTATTCATATCGCACAGGCTCCTACGAAATTGCCAATTCAACCCACAGCTGGGCAAAGATCTGGCATTCTGACAATAGCCCATCAGAAATACATAAGGCATGCTGATACCACCCACAAACAAGAAGGCATATTTGCTACCGTCCTGTGAATTTGTAACTGCTGGAAGCAAGAGACAGATCAGAACTAAAGCTGCAGTACCAATACTCAGATTCTCAGTGTAACACTCAAACTCTATTGAAAAGTAGACCCATAATCAAAATTAAATGGTAAAAGGCAAGATCTAAGTGAATGACATGGTTTTTGAGGCTTGAAGGTGTAGAAAGGAGCAATCTCCAAGAGTCGCTAATTTTTGATTAGTAAGGATTCATGTGTTTGATTCTGAAAGATGCTTAAAACCAAAAAAAGAACAACAAAGAGAAGGAGGTATACTGCACGATAGTTTATGATTTCAGCATATAGATCTACTACAGCCAACAACACTACTACTAATAGAAAGTGGAATAAGAGGAAATTATTTGAGGCAAAAGCAAAAGTTTTACAGAAACATCATTGGTGTTGCTGTGTATTTGCTTATACTGTTCTGCTGTGTATGCTTCTATTTAACACTGCCTGTGTGAATTTGTATGCTTTCTAGTTAGAGGCAAATAAACAGGTTTTCTGGCAGTGCCAGGTTCTGTCATAAAGTAACTGATGTGACTGTTTATAAAACAAAAGACGTCTCCCTTCTTTTGATCTCTGAGTTAAATTTCCCAGGGTTATGTTTCTAAATTACTTGACCCACTAGAATTGAGCAGATGATGCCTACAGAAAGAAGCATATGCCTTAACTATTTATAGCCTAGAAGATATTGTAAGGTTTAATGGTATCAAAGTTCAGTGTACTTGCTTGCTCCATTCTGAGGAACAAAATGCATTTTTCACCACTGAAACAATGTCAGATATCTCCAACTTTGACATTCTTAGCATTCAAGCCCCAAATATCAAATTAATAATGATTTAATATGATAATGAATTTTGCAATTCATATAGTAATATTTTCATTAGCATAAATAAAGTATGTGGTGTTCATATTTAAATGACAAGTTTGTTTATCTTGCACAGCCTTTCGGACATAAGACATTTACACGAGATTTGATCTGTGTACTCAAAATCAGTTTGCAGATCCTAGTCCCCAGGAATTTAACTCATATTGACAAGAAAATCGTATGTGCAGACTTGCCACTTGATATTAAATAACAAACTCAGCCCAGAGATGAGGATGTCCCCAAGAAATTGAACAAACCAACCTCAAACAGTGATTAGGAATTAACTTCCTTTATGTACCGCTCCATCTACACCAGTATGGTACAAATCAATATACACTTTGAATTGGTACTAATTACATTTGAATCAATTTACATCACTATCTGAGACCTTTTTAAAACAAAATATTTGATATGACTCTAGGCCCTTAGTTTAAAGCCTTTGAATGTTTTCCAGAAAACCAACTCAAAGATTTGTGATTTTAAATGTCTTACTTTTGGAGGCACTTTGGATGTACAGTTTGAGGCACTTCAAGGATCTTAACCTGCCAGAAAGTCCTGAGCAATGCTTAAGCATTTGGGATGTTTTTGAGAGCTTAACACAATATGACTCAAGACACAGGCACTCCAAACCTCTGAAGATCTTGCCCTTAGAGCCCACATCAACTTTCAGCTGATAAATAGTGGCACATTTTACATAATGGAAAGGCTGCACAGAGCTTAGCCCCCCAGTTCACTTAACTATTTTTCTGCTTTTTATACCACCATGTATTATACAAGCATTTAATATTTTTGAGTATTATTTTGAATAGGTTGAAATTACTGAATATGAGTATTGAATATTACTGCCAGATCTTCTATATGCTTAGCAATATATAAAAACATAATTATTTGAGGGAAAAGGAATAAAAACCTTGGTAAATTCCTTTTAACTGTTCATAACCTCACTGTCAGTGAAAGGAAAAGCCATCTCTTGTACTGGAGTTTGCAATATCTCACCTTAGAGCAGCAGCAGTAATGACACAGAAAAAGATAATCCACTGACTTTAATCACACATAAATGAACTAATCTTTTAGATGCATATAATTTCATTTCAATGAAACAATCCATTCCCTAGTCTCAATTTTTAAGCTGCTCAATGCAACAGGAAAAATAGAAACTGGGTAAATTAGGAAAATTATATTATAAGCAAAAAATATAATTATCTAGCCAAATTGTATGCACACAATCAGAATTCAGTTGTTTGCCAAGACCATTGTTGGTAGTGAAATCGCCACATGTATTTGTGCAGATTCAGATTCACCTAGATGGAGTCTAGAAAATTACACTAATGAGCCTTGCAGTGATTTATTAAGACAGCCTGGAAGCTGATTTAGTAATTTGCTCATAAAAAACTCCTCATGCCAGTTGTTCTACACATCACAAGAGTGTTTCCAATCATGTACAGCAAGATACTTCTTAGAAATTAGGTTCACATTTCAAAAAATTACTGATTTTTTTCAGAGTAACTGAATTAAGACAGTGTTTTTACTTTCCTCTTCTATAATAATGTGGGTATCTCAGAAATACTGTCACTTCCTCGCTTATATCTCGTTAAGCAGGAGTATGACAAATTCAACATCCTTTGAAATTTGCTTCATATCCACAGTTATGCCCTTTTATGAATATCTGCAATCTTGCTATCCTAGACATTTGCATAAGACATTGCTTAACTTTAGAGACATTGGCTAGCAGCATTGAAAAGAAAGAGAATTTTTTACTAAATCAAAGAAACTTGGGTTAAAATTGCCTTTGTTAAATTTTAGTTAAGACTACCTCTTTTCCTCTACAGATTGGCAATAAGTCACAATATTAATAATTTTCCAGTTTAATTGCATGTGTGTGTTATTATTAAAAGATAATTATATGATGTCTAAACCACCTATGATATTATTCAATAATTGTTTTGTCATCGTATTTCTAACAGCATATTTCCTAGGCATGCTTTATCTAATCTTTAATAAAGGATAATAAAATTGAGAAAAATATGAACACATTAGAGGTTACTCCAGCTAAGTACAGTCTCACACTTTTGCATACAGAAAGCAGTAAGCAGCTCAGGTAAGAACAGTTTTCTCACAGGAACCTACCATAAAAAATATACTTTTTTGACAAGAATTAGCAGTTTCTCTTTACTTTCCAGTGACCCCTCTGGCCATTTCAGGAATAACAATGACAGGCTTGGGTAAGAGTCATTGCAGTCATCTCAACCAGATACATGTTTATCAGAGTATTGCACGTGGAAAGCAAAGAATAATGACAAAAGCTAGATTTTGTAGGATTATTTTTTTTAAAAGAATATCCTATTCTTCTGTGCAAAAAAAGCTGACAGAGGAAAAATACTGTGAAAAATTCGTGGCAGAGCAATCAGATCATCCTATATCAAAACCCAATATTTTTCTCTCATTAATGGAAGGAGTAGAAATTAGATATTTGGAACAGCCAATCAAAATAACAGTTCATAGACTAGCTTCTGAAATTACATTGTTCTGGATAAATATGAAATAACTTTTTCTCCTCTTTAGAGACAGTTATATAAAACTAGATATAAAAACATGAAGCTGATGACCTGTCTGTAGGAGCCAGTTCCTGGAAGCAGCATATACATTAAGTACTGTACTGAGACATGCTGAGAATTTTGAAGGGTTCCAGAGGGAGGAGAGGGAGCAAAGATATGCTGCCTCTTGAGAGAAGCAGGCCATTTCTTCATTTTGCTGAAATCATTAGTCACACAGAGCCTCATTCCTGAGTAGGATCTGCAGCTATAATTAGTGCTGAGACTCTCATTTGCATTCTTGCTATAAAAGTTAATATTTTACATGTCAAATAACCCATATGGATTCACTTTTAACATTAAAAGAACTGCTGTTCATAATACATAAGCAGAAGGCTTTATTACACATATTTATGCCTCATACCAGGTATCTTTTATGTTAGAATAACAAAATATGACTTATTAATGCAGTTGTGAATCTTTTTGTCAACAGTCTGATTATAAATGTGTTTAATCTACACAATTTTAGTACATTCTGAATCACTGTTAGTCAGAAATATACCTTTTTTTCCCCTTTGCACAATTTAGCCTCACATTTTCTTGTAAGTATCTTGTTCTGTCATTGCAAGTAATGCCAAAAATATTTCTGACTCTTGAGTCTCTACAGAAGCATGAAGACTATGTCTGAAAATGGATCTCACCTCCATGAAGCTCCATGGCTGATCAATTGCTAAACACACAGGCTTCAGAATCTGGGTACTAGAAATGTCATGTAAAACGGAACCAATTCTTGTTAAAGGGCTTGGTGTACAACCCCTCACATCGTTTGAGATCTGTTTCCATGCAGGCCAAGCTAAATCAGCCAGCTGGGAAGTTGTAGGAGATCCTATCAAAACCAATCTTTGTGTAAGTATTCATTGAAGGATCCTAAAACTGCAGTTAGAATAAGTCCCATGGAAACACCTGTGACATCCATATGAACAGCAAATGAATTCTTTATTATCACTGCTATTAGAATGAATACTGACTGAATTCCTTTTGATCAGTGCTGTTAAAAAGAATATTAAATTAAAGAGTCCACCTAGCATAAACTCTGTCACAATAACTGTTGTTAACAATTGTTAGCAATAATAACAATTATTACATGTATTACATATAAGTGCAGAAACATCAACAGAAGCCTGGAAATGTACTTAGAATAATGAACAAAAAAAGACATGATAATTTCTGATTTATTTTAAGAGATGGGATAAAAGTAGTGCATGAGTACTATGTGCTGCTTTTCATTCTGGCACTTTTAGATTTTCTTCAGTATTGTTCTATGCAAAACTGTCAAAATCATCTCCCTTGGTTCAAATGTACATGTCAAAGTGACTGAAGGGTTAATACAAGAGAAGCATAAAAGACAATCAGATAGTAGTACAGTGTGCTTAATTGGAGTGTTTGGTAAGTTATTCTACCATTTCTACTAGCCCTACAAGATGGAGGGTTAGCTTTTAGATATTAACAAACTCAATATACTGTAAGTCACTTCTTGGCAAGGCTAGTATGATCAGCAATCACAAATACAGTAATTAGCAGTAAGCATAGAGGTCTTCACAGTGCTGACCACAGCCATGCTCCTCAAGGCCATTGTTTCTTTGGCTGGAGGGAGGAAACTGGAAATGAAGCAACAATTATTTTTCTTCATAGGAGAAAGGGCTAGGCCCCAGAAAATTTGAATCAGTGTGATGACAGCTGTCTTTCCAGTATAAGATAGTGTAGCAACTAGTGCTAAGATTCATAATGTGAAGAAAAAAATAAAAAGCTTGAATTTGTGAAAGGATTTTCAAATATATTCCGGCGAAAATCATAGGATAGCTTGTTGTGCTTTAGAAGCTTCCACCTAACATTTTTGCTTAGGCTTTTTCTTCCTCTGCTGTGGTTCATGCCATAGAAGCATGACTTCCCATGCCAGGCTTCCATGAGGCTGCATGAAAGTAGTGTGCATTCTTGCAGTGTGCCCACAGAAATCTGCCTCCCTGCCTTGAAAGAACTTCAGCAAAGAAACCAAATACAAAGAGCTAAGATACTGCATGTGCAATAATGATACGTTGCTCTTGTTAATAATGCTGTTACTAAATATGGATGGCACTTAGCACAAGATAAGGGGGTAAGTACAATGCCTTGATCGTTGTGCAACCTGAGAAGTGAACACTTGATTAAATTACAAGAAGTTTAAAAATCACTCCCACATCAGCCAAGTTATCACTATCCTGTATGCACTCTCAGAGAGTCTTAGAGAAGCTGATCTGTATTGATTTGCGACTTGAACTCATATTTGGGGTAAACTAAGGTATTCAGTTGTCTCAGATTAGCTAATGGGCAGTTTCTTAGAGTGCTGTGATGATTCACATTGCAAAATCATAATATCAACCCTAATTTACAAACTAGGAAGTTTCTATTAAAAATGCAAAGATAGGCTGAGTAATTTACATTCCTAGAAGACTTATACTCAAAACTAAGATAATCAGAAAAAGCAGATCTCATGAAAACATTTAACTTGGCCTGATGTATATCAAGCAGGCCATTGTTAATACATGATATTGAGTCACTGACATCAACTGAGCTCATTATTTTCAATTACACACATTAATTTGCAATATTAACACACATTGAAATGGTGGTAAGAAACTAGTATGTTGATTTGCTAGCTACTTATGCTGATGTTGTATAAAAATACAATAAATAACAATGCAAATTGGTAAAATAAATACTATTTAGCAAATCCTAGAATCAAAAGAAATAAAACTTTTAAAAACTGTGAGGGTGACGAAGCACTGGAACTGTTGCTCAGAGAAGATGTGGTTGCCCCATCCTTTGAAAGTGTTAAAGACCAGCCTGGATGGGGCTCTAACCAACCTGGTCTAGGGAAAGGTTCCCTGACCACGACAGTGGAGTTGGAATTAAATGATCCTTAAGGTCTCTTCCCACTCAAACTATTCTATAATTCTATGAAAAACTGAGTAAAAGTCATTAGAATATCAAAAGACTAACTCCACAAAGGGACTTAATCACTAGTATGGGGCCAAAGGATTACTCTGCTGGAACCTCACCTCTAGGTTTTCTTCATGAGAGTACACCAAGTGTATATTGGTCTGCCTTGGGGCAAACTCAACAGCATTTTAATACTGGCCATCTCAAAGAATGCATGAAAATAGAAAGTCTATCTCCATCCGTGTTAAGTGAAAGATATGATCTGATGAGTGCTGGTAGAGCATTTCAACAGATCAGACTGAACACAAAAAAAAAGTAATTTCTCCCTTTATGGCATAGTTTACTTAGGTGTTGCTGGTGTTAAAGCACTATCCAGCCAGGACATTAGCCCTTTGGCAGAGGGATTCAAATCTGTATCTCCTCATTTTTATGGTATCCTAAGCACAACGCATGTCCTCAGCCTCTCCTTTTGAAGCTGACTAAGTCTGTATGGCATACATAGACAGTCTTCTCTTGGGAAAGTGAATGACATGTGAAAATGCAATCTGGTAACCTGGACACTTATTTAGGAATGGGAAAAGCTATGATTCAGTTCTTCTGCCAAGATTTATTTATTTCTTAAGAACCATAATTTTTGTTAAAATAAAAAACATCCTTACCACTTGAGTTCTCAAACTTCTAGATGTACCTCACTGAGCCAAGGTATCCTGAATTCTTTTCTGCACAATGAAAATGTTTTCATGGGAAGCACAAACCACAGCACAACTCTCAGCCTGAAATTAATGGTGAGAATAACTCCTATGGGAATGAGAAATATAGATATAAATCTATTACGGCAAAAAGAAATTGGATTTGGAATATTCTGTGACTAATCCACCTTGTGTAAAGATTATGCTATTACTCCCTCCTCTTCTGGTAACCTTTAAAAAGTGCCCTTGACTGGTTTTCTGTAAAGAAAACATTCATGCATCCTGATTCAGGGAAAGTTTCTGTAGCTGACTTGCAAAAAAGGATTGTGATTCTCTGATGTTCTGAGAGACCAAAATATTCTCTACTTGCTGTCTGCTGGATGAGGCCCATTCAGTGTACTGCTGTTTGGGACTGTTCTCAGGCATCTAATGCTCCCTACGCAAATGTAGGGAGTCTGATGCCTGGGGAGAGTCTTCTGCTTCTACTCATTGTAGCACTTGAATCCTTTAACAGGACTTGCTCTAATGTCCAAATCACTTTGAAAATAAGATTTTGCTGCCTGAGCCACCCAGATGGATTAACATTTTATAACCACTAAATCCTATGTTTAAAAAATTTATTTCACTATTCATCATGCTCCACAGGACACTGTTGCTATTGTCTGTAGAGAATGGTCAAAAGGTTGGCTTTTTTATCCAGTAAGTTAACTTTTAAATGTGTATGAAAAGACAACAGGTTGGTAAGCATACTTTTCCCTCTGGAATCTCACCTTTGTACTTTGTGATTGTTTGGTATCTGACCCAGTCTGTCATCTGATATCCAGTGAAATTCTGTTATCTTAATAAAACCCATAGACAGGGTCATAGTAGTATTTTCTGAAAGCAAACAATAGCTCCACTTCAAGCATTTTAGGGTGGGTTTCTTCATTCTCAAACTAAAAAGTTGCATATATCATATGAATACAGCATATCTGAAACTGCTGGAATTGTTTTCAACAATAGGATCAGTTGAGACAATTTAGAAATAATTTAAGTGATTTCTAAAATAAAAATTCATGTCTGGATAGACCACACAAAACACACAGCAAATCTTTCTTGGTGATCAATCATGTTTTGGAAATTATGGAAATTCTGACATGCAGAAGCACTGTGAGATTTTATTACCTTCTGGTCCCTAAACACTCGTGTGGTGATACATTTTATGAGTTACAAAAGCTTAAGGACCTTCCTAGGTAAAGTGAAGTTATAAAGATACTAGGGTTTTACAACTTTTTCAGCTGCTCATTTCTTTAAGAATATTAACTGGGAAAAGCCAGGAAAGCTGTCACATAAACAACAGGTCTCTTCACTTGAAATCTGATTTTACCTTTGTGCTGTCTTGCCACTGAAAACAATTTATCAACTTTCTTTTCTAATTAAATATGGTTGGTGAGCATGACCTGAAAGTCATTTGCCTGTTTTTATATAAATATCTAAGGCAGATATCTAAACCTGTGTGTTTTGAGCAGCAAATTTTTAATAAGCTGCCTAACACAGGTGATAAATGTCTCAAGATATTTATAAAGGAAAAAATGTTTTGGTTGACTTCAAGGTTAACAGAATAAATACATAGAGAAAGAAATGGTAAACAGAAAATATTATGCCTCTTCTTGACTCAGCTATAGCACCCTGCGTCAAGTGAATGTACTCATTTTCTTCTTTTCAAGAAACAGCTTTTGCTGTCAGTGTTCCATATAAGCTTTTCTGCAAGATGTTAACCTGGATTTCTTTTTGGTTCAGAAAAGGACTACTTATTATCTAATCAGAAAATTTAAAATGCACTTCTTTATGCCTGAGAAAGATCATTTCAAAAACTCCAGTTGTATCTGTAGTAAAGTCAAAAGCAAAGCTTTCTATTTAAAAATCAGGTTCTTGTCTTTCACAGCAGTCACACCTGCAGGCACCCTTGGACTCTGAATGTCAGAGCAGGGAGGGAGGAAAGGAGCCTCCCTAGCTGCTGGTGCCCCACTGGCATCCCTGCCTTCCAGCCCTGCACCAGCCTCCCCACTGGGCTCAGGGTGTGGTGTGGCTGTGGCTGGCAGTGCTGCCTCTTCCCACTTCATGGGTTTGGGGGTACTGCCCTGAACTCCTGAACCAGCAAGGCAGCACCCTCTTTGCTGAAAAGAAGATGAGGGCTTAAATGGAGAAAGTCCCCAACTCTATACCTTGAAACAATTTCTGCCTCAACCTTTCAGCACCTAAACTACATGAGGCTTGAGCTTTTTCCAATTACTTCCATATATCAAGTGTAAAAAGTCTTTATAGGATGCTTAGAGTCCCAAACTTTCCATGGAACTCCACCAGATCTGTAGGATACTGTTATTTTCTCCCAAATCAACTGCATCAGTTTTGAACTGTTTTCATCAAAGTGAAACAAGCCCTAAAAGAGATCTGCGTCCCCTGTTCCTACCTGTATTTATGTCCAGGTTTGACATGAGATGAGACAGACACAGCAAATTTCCTTGACCCAAGTTCCTGGGAGTTCCTTGCCTTCTGTCTGCACCTTTCCCTATGCACAGTGAATTCCTTAATAGTGGCTACAACTGCTACAATAGGTGAGTCAGTTCAGAACCATTACTGAACTAAGGCCATAAATATCTTCCTTGACTCACATTCTCATTGCAAAATTCACGCTCAGTAAAACTTGCTTACACCAGAAGATCAGTAGTATTTTACATGAGCCTAAACTATATAAACAGTAAGGTAAAGGTTCAGGAGCAGGATCTATAGTTACCACCAGACAGGACCTTATGTGGTATCAGAGCAAAGAATGGTCAACCTTGGACTGAGATTTCATGCAATTTGGTCTATTGGCATAGTCACTGAATGTATATTGTATGGAGATGTTAATGTTGCCTGTCTCTATTTTGGCAGGTAAGAAGTGTCACCTGATGAAGGCACTTTCTGGTCTGTTCCCTCTGTCCTGAGAGATGTAGGTACTGAAGCAATGAAGGTGCTGGATCTGTAAGTGCATTGCAGTGAACAGCAGATAAGACCCTCTGCCTTATCATACCTTAAAATTAAAATGATTATTGCTTGTCTTATGATTTAGGAAGACAAGAGGATAGCTAGGAAGATGTAGTAGTAGTAGATCTAGCAGTAAAGAAGGATCTCCTTCACATAGGGCTGAATGAAATACTTCAATAGGAGAAAGGGATAGAGGATATTTTATCTACCGCTACAAAAACCCTGCCTACTGCCTATTTATGATTTTATTCCAAGATGCCTAAGTTTTCCCCCAACAAGGACTAAAGCTTAACACAGACTTATAGTTTCAGGTTTCGTGACCAGATGTTTGGAAGTTAGGCACCCGGGCTCCTAGTGCTGTAGCAGCAAAGTCCCTTTTTGGTTATAGCCCTAGCCGTAAGAGTGAACGCAAGATTAAATATATGAACTTAAATGCTCTGAGTCATATGGCAAAGACACTTTCCATAACTAGGGGGAAACACTGATCTTCTGAGAACAATTTTACTTCCTAGAAGACCTCAGAGCATAAGAAAGCCATAATTAATGGAGAAAATTTTAATCAAAAAATAACCATTTCAGTCAAATTTTGTTAATTTTGTTTTCCTCATTTTTCTCACATAAAACCAAATGTCTACTGAACTTATTTACATATATATTACTTAATTATTTTCCCTCAAATATTAGTATGTACTTTTTGCTCTGAAACTCTGAAGTTTGGAAGGAATAGAAAGATTCCTTAAGAATTTAATCTAATCTTTATTAAATTTAAGTAGGGGTCTGTGAAATCAGTTACTAAGGTTAATCCCTGAATAAATGCAGAATAAGAATTTTCTATTTCTAAGGTTATATATATGTATGAAAAGGTAATCACCTAGGTTTTCTACCTCATATTAAGCAAAACCCGTATACCTAAAAAGAATAATGTAGCTCGTTATATAAACTATTGACTTGGGGCTCAAAATACGAACCCTAGATCAAAATTTAGACACGTACCTCCTTTGGATAAATTATTGTGTTCTTCGTGTCTTTTTTTCCTCTTGTGTCTATAGTCAAGCCTTTTTATTATAAGCTCCTTGGCACAGGAAGGTTCTCTCTCCCATTAGTATGCCTAAGACAATAGTACCTTAATTTTGACTAGAATGCCTGAGTCCTACTATAATGAAAACATCATATATTCTCTTGGTTTACAGTAAAAAGCCCTGAGGTTCTGTAACATTCTTCGCAGTTACTGGGACCTTATATCCTTTGTTTCCCTACAATGAATCCCAACATGAAAATGTTTTCTTTGCATCTTGATGTTTTAAAATGATTTCCTCTGGGCTGATGACTTCAGTTTACTTCCATAATAATTCCCAATTTGTTTCCCTGCTTAGTATATTGGATGACTATTTTATTTAGTGAGTATTTGGTACTATGGTTTTGTGTTTCTATATTATTTTTTCTGCATTTTCCTAGGAAAATTGGGGGGGGGGGGGGGGGCGGTGGGGGGGCGATGTTGCTAAACAAGTTATGCAGAGGATATAACACCTTTTGAACATGAGCATATTGCTCGGCACATCTTGCTATGCTTTAGGATTCACCATAAGCTACAAATTCTCCCCCCCGCCTATTTACATTCAGACATCTATAATCATGAATAACAGAAGGTCCAACACTGCCTTCTCAGAAACTATCCAGATTGTCACTTTGTGGCCTAGTTAAGCTAGTTTTCCATCCCCCAGTTTCTTTTCTTTCATGATGATTTCTCTTGGACATTAATCTCAGATGTGGTACCTTGTCAAAGCCTACAAGTAGACTACATCTATTGAATTTCCCTTATCTACAGTGGCAGTAATATCTTCAAAGAACTCTATCAGGTTAGTTAAGCATGACCTCCCTTGACTGAATCTATGCTGGTTATCCTTAATCAAACTGATTTTCAAGCTGTTCTTTCACACTTCCTTATGGTAGTTTAATTTTCCCCACAACCCTTGTTAATTTCACTGATGTACAGTTTCTTGAACTGTCTTTAATTGTTTTTGAAAAATTACTTCCTTTTTTTCAATCTGAAAAAAAACATTCCTAGATAGATCAGTTTAAATTGTTTCAGTAAATAGTCTTCTCTCCCTCTGGGTTTCTTTTAGATGTTTAAAGGCTGATTTTCAAAACTGGTTTTGATGAAAAAAGTCCCAAATAAAATCATGCCTTTTTTGTTGTGGTGTGTTTTGATTTTTTTTTTTGGTGGCCATTTGTATGTGCTGTTTTACTACATGTAGTAAAATAGAACAAACTCTTGTTGTCAGTATAGAGTGGTAAAATTAAAAATATTTTGGTCACATTAAATTTATGGTGGTGGAGAAGGACTTTCCAGGGTGCCCTACTCATTAGCACAGCAAATAGCTATCAAAAGCTTTTCTAAATGCATGCTTCTGTTTACAAGGAGCCAAAATGCAATGTGTCATCCTGAGGGAAATGGACTTGGTGATAAATTTACACATCTGTGACCTCCAGTCTCAATTACATGACTCCTTGTGTCTTGAGGAAAAATCCATGTAATGTTGCATTTGATAAGCGAGGCAATACACTGCCAGCACATCACTCCAGTGTTTCAGAAATCCCTGGTGGAAGTTCAAGGTCATGGACTTGAGCTGCTGAACTTCAGTGGGCTAAGGTGAGGTATTCCAGACGTGGCATCATGCCATGTGGCAGGAACTTGCTGTGACTGCTGCACTTATAAACAAAGGGAAAGTTTTTTGCATTATTAGAAAAACGGTCAAAACTTGGAGAATAGTGAATGGTAATTATGATACTACCTCTACAAGAGATTCAAATCACTCAATTCTGTCTCTCTCTCTCTGAGACACATGTGCACACATGTATTTATACTATATTCATTACCATGGTGTCGCGGGTTCGGTTTGTAACCGGGCGGAAACACCAATTTAGTGTAGTGGTTTGGTCCAAAATACTCATTACTGTTTATCTGCTGTGAGATAAGAATTAGGAGAAATGCAAAACAGGCACCAAACTTGAAAGAATATAAAGAAGTTTATTAACAGACCTAAAAGAAGGAAAAAAAATCATACCACCTTCAGAACTCTCCTCCTCCCCCCACCTTCCTCCCTTCTCCCACTGACAATGTTCAAAGACAACCCTTAAGATGTTCAGTCTGTTTACCACTTCCATAATAACCTTGTTCAGTCCATTTAGAAAGAGAAGTCTCTTCTTGCTCATGCTATGAAAACATTATCACAACGAGACAGCCGCCCACTTCCAAATATCGTTCAGTCCATTTAGGAAGAGGAGTCTCTCTGCCTGCGTGTGAGTCCTTTCCCCCGACTTGCAGCTTTTCCCGCAACTGCCTTCGAGGGTCCACTCTTGAAGTTTTTTGGGGTACAATTTTAAGGTTGAGCCGTTCAGAAACAAAAACAGAGGCCCTTCTCCTTCCCTGGGAGCAAAGGGTCTTCATCATCTTCATCTTTAGGACTATCTCTGGGAGCATCTCTACGGACTGAGGTTTTCTCCTTTCCCGTTCGGAGCAAAAGTCCTCATCTGGTTCATCTCTAGGGACTGAGGTTTTCTCCTTTCCCGTTTGGAGCAAAAGTCCTCATCTGGTTCATCTCTCCCTGTCCAAACTTCTCATGAAATTACAGCTGCGTCAGCATCTGCCTATCTCAGCGCAGGTGCTTTTGCTCACGAGTTGAACACTCCACCCCCCATATCTTCATGAAATTACAACAGGATACTCTGATATATCATAGCTTCACAACAGAATTTCAGCTTTAAGCATCTCCTCTCTCTCTTCCCTCAGGTTTTCAGCTCTTCACAGCAGTAAAAGGGTTAATCTCACCTCGGCCTTGCAGCTTTGCAGCTGGAATGTTGAATCTTTCTTATCGAAGTGGAGAGGGGGGAGAGCCGAGCCGCTCCGGCTGCCCACGGCAAGGCAGTGGGGGGGGGTTCCACGGCTGGAACAGGTCCATGGCTTCAGGATGGCCGTGGCCCGGCCCGGCCTGGCCCAAGCAGGGCCTGGCCGGGCCCACTGGGCCCTGCTCGGGCCCTGCAGCCACCTGTCCCAGCGCCGGAAACGAGAGAGAGCTTGGAGGGGGAGTTTGCCTATTCTTAAATGTGGATCACAGAGGTGATCACAACTTTAAGTGGCTAAGAGAATTGTCCATATTCAAACTGGCCAGCTGATAGGTTCTATCAGTTCCCAGAGGAAACTGTAAGCACCCCTTAGCAAGGACGTCCCTTCCGGGACTATGCTTGCTAACCTATGACATATGGTAACTGGGCACTGTAAGACTAATGCATGTAAATTTCAAAGGGGAGTGTTATATCTAGACCTAAATTTTTTCATCTCTCAAATATCAACGATGATTCCAGCAGAGATGTGGCAGATATAAATTAAATGGCATTGCAAATGTTTTACTAGAAAAACAAAATATTTTACCTAGGTTTTAAATAAATGTGAACCATAGGACAAATTAATCAATCTTCATGATAGTAGCTTACCTCTCTTTATAAGACTGTAGATTTATGTGATGGGCATAACATGGTGATTGTTAAGTCCCTAGTGATAAAAGCTATTGATTTATGATTTCCAGAAATTAGCTAAAAATAGGTTTTGCAGCACTTATAGGTGCTTACCGGAAAATGAAGCTCAAAGCAGTATTCCAAGTTGACTGCTTGCAATTCCACTTCTCATAGAATAATTGAATATTCACTGAGCAAGACAGAAGCCCATTCAGAAATATGACTCTGATGTGGTGATGAATGCCCTTCATGTAAGAGGGGCCCAGTAGGTGTTCAGTTCCTGTTCCAGCAGCTTTTTTAATACTTAATATTGATTTCCTTCAAGCAAGGTTTTGAACCCAAATCTTCTACCTCCAAAGGAAATTTTAACTGGAAACCTTCATGGCACCAACAAAGGAGGGCCTACGGCAGTCACAGTATATGCCAGGGAAAAAAAAAAGAGGATGAGACAGGCTTTAACTTTCTAAGGGAAGAGGTAGGTGAATGTAGATTTTTCACAATGTAGATAAGCACTCCAACTGTTAAATTAGTCTCTCTACTGTGGGAAAATAAGAAGGCACCACTTCCACCCCCAGAAGTATCTTTTATAAGGCCAAAGTTGGCAGGTGCACTTAAAAACAGCCAAGCAGTTTTATTCCTATGGAAGACCATCTAAATTGACAATGACTATTCAATAACAGTCCCATACAAACTGACATGGTATGCAACCATTCTAAGTATGCCAAGAAATGTCATTTTAGGCTCAAAGGATATTTTCTAATGAAAAATAGCCTGTGTAAATTTGTCTGGTTTTGGGGTTAAAGCAGCTGTTGAGTGGTAGTTCCACAAAATCTAATTTACTAGATGTAAATATCGTCACAATAAAAGGAAAACCTGATGCCTAAATTCTTCTGTATATTTATTTATCACAGAGTGTCCTCAACATCCATGAAATAAATTAGGAACTCAAGAGTTCAACACATCTCAGATCTAGCTCTTGAATTTATACATTCCATTATACTGTATTAGAATAATAAACAGGTTTTAATTTTCTGAAATTTTCAGGTACATACACTGTGTGCACTAACCTGTGTTCTTGTCTCTTCTCAAAAGATAAGCAATAGTTTTGTTTGCACAGGACAAGAGTGATTATTGCCTTCCTTTCCTAAATAGATTCTATAAGAAATATTCAGAAATTTATCCTGTATGGAAAAATAAACAGAGCCTTTCACAATGAAGGAGAAAAACAGTTATGGAAGACTTGCTAACATTAAAGACAGTCTGGTTTCTTCTATCTCACACTTTCTTGTTCACAGTGGTCAGCTATGCTCTTTCTGAGTATTTATTTGCATCACTTTGTTTTGTTTTTATGATGCTGATAGGTTTTTCTACTGACAGTCCTGAGAGGAAGAGGTAGAACAAAAGGGAAAGCATCTATAGCCATCTTAAATGCATGTAGGAAGGCTTCTGTCTTAGGCAACAAGAGACAATTATTTTTCACAGTGACAGGTTTTTTAACATGAAACTGCAACAAGAAACCTATGGATTTGAGCTCACAGGATATCTTGCACGTTTTAAGTGTTAAGTATCTATCTAGGGGCAGAATTTTCAGTGGTTTATGTGCAGGTCTTTTTCCACAGTTTCTTTTAGGTCTGGGTCTTGAGAGAGGGGAAACTGATTGATTTATAAGGATGAAGTGGTTTCAGCGCTCCAGTGTAATGGACCTCTTCTTAAACCTTTTCCACCAGAAATTCTTGCAGCGTTTCCCTAATCTTCATAGAAACCCAATCCTTCACCAGATCCCATCATTCAAGTTTGTCACACCAGTTTTCCCCCACCAGTTTTCACCATGCTTTTTCCTTATTGTCCCAGGAAAGAGAACACCATCAAGATACGACTTGTGACAAGTGGAACCCTGGACCACAGAGGGGCACAGAGCATATGTGGAAAATGAAGCTACTATTTAGTTCACCTTATATTATCCTTGAGGCACTAACACACTCCATGGAGGTCAACATCAGTGGGAGAGGTGCTTAGATTCCTAAGCACCGGGTTTGATGTATTCATTTCCCACCAGGACCTAATTTTCCAAGCGTTTTCTCTGTTGTCCCTCCAGAAATCTCTCATAGGCCAAAATGTTGAACATCACTGTTATCCAGATGGTCACCAGGTAAAATCTTTACTATTTATTGGAAAGAAATCAATAAAATATCATTATGAGAATAAAGACTAGGTAATAGGATTGGGGGATAAAGGGAAGTGTCTGTTCGTAACGAAATACAGACTATTATTCTTTTAAGTGCATCAGCAGCACTGACGACAATATCATTATCATTAAAAATTATGAGAAATGCACTTGGGAATCATACATTAGTATTGATTGAAGTTAGGTACTCTAAATATCCATATGAATTTTTTACATTTGCATGGGGAAAGTATGAAATTTACAGATTCACATAAGTCCTTCCTATTCATCAGATGCAAAGTTCTGTGCTGGGTGAAGTATTTCTGAAGAGCCGGAAGCGCTCAGTGAAACGAGCAGGTAGAAGCTTCAAAACAAGAAAAATGCAGTGCTTTTCCACACAGCAGGAGTTAAATTGTGAAACAGATTGTCAGAAAATAGTGTGGTAGTCTGAATTATGAATAGGTTCAAGAAGAGATTCATTAAGGTTAAATTTGTTGATGGATGTTGAACATAGATGCAACCTCTGGCTAAGAGTTCTCTAAACTGGCCAGAGGCTGCTAAAATATAAGCCTGTCTATATCTTGCTTCCTGCAATTTTTTTCTCTATGCATTTGCTAATGGCCATTGTCAGAGAGAGGTTATTTTGGTCTGATTTGATGTGACAATTTTTGCATTTTTAAATATGTGAAGACATAAACTTAACCAAATTCATAGGACGTGCACAAAATCTGGGCACAGTTTATGTCCCTGACTTAATTTTTCAGGTTTTAAGGAGTGCCCTGTGCCCACCTTCAGCCTTTGTGCTGGTTGCCCCCAGTGCAGAAGTCACCACAGATTAGACTCTGGGCATTTTCTTCCTTGAGAATGTTAAACAGCCACGTTGGGGAATAATAAGGTATCTTTTACTCCTTCAGGAGAAGAGGAAATAATAGAGTGACTGGAACAAGATAAGCTCTGCAAAACGAAAATTTTAAAGAAAGAGTGAGGGAAGAAGAAAGAGAAATAGTGCTTAATTATGCAAATCTGATGGTGCCAGCCCTGCCAGTCCTACAAGATAAAAGTCATGGTTTTCAGCATATCTGCACAAAGCCTGTATCAGCCTAGCACCTGAACTGCCATGCTCATGAGGGCACCAGTCGCTCTTTGAGACCACATCAGACCTTCACAGCAGTGGCACCAGAACTTCCACTGAGATCAACTGCCAGCAGATGCTTCAAGTTTTGAGGTATACTACCAGTTCTGTTTAGTAGGACTACATCAGTATTCCTGTGTTACTGGTGGCAAAAAGGGAAGCCAATTATGCACTGTTCTCCAGTAAAACAAATGCAAGCAATGGAAATCAGAAAAAAATCCTGAATTATGATTGATGGTTGTGAGGGAACTAATTTGGGCTATGTCCTCTGTAAAACATAGGGCAGCATGAAACTCCTATGGCCTAAGTTTCAGAAGATAAGGGTTTTTGTTTAATTCTTGTCATGGAAGAAATAACATTTCCCAGACTTGAGTTTCTTGTCACAATGTTGTCCACCTTGTCCATTTCATCTTCTCTATGTTCATATAATCGTTTTTATCATGGGTCCCTACACTCTGGGATATACCATAAAGCAAATTAATAAATCACACCCCACCTATGTCACTGCCTAACAGACTTTAAGAATAAATGCAATCATAGACAAAATATCCTAGAAAAAAAATTGAGTGGAAGACAGCAAATGGCAAGAGTAGGGATTGATTTAAAAAAGTAAAATAGTCCTGACTGAAACCCCCTTTAAATGCTGTCACATTTTTTCATATGTAGCTTCTTTTTTGAGATAGCTTATCTTCTTCAGTGGCACTACTGAAGAATGTGTCAATGAAATATAAGAATGATTTCCATCAGCTGTCTATGCTGAATGCTCATCGTTCACCTGACACAGTCTGTCACTGCAATGGCTCATTTTTTTACACTGGGCAGTGCGTTATCCTTCTAGAATCAAAGAGTAGGGGTTTTTTTTAATTGAGTTTTTACCCCCAGGGGAGCTGATTCTCATGCACATTTGGGACAATACCTAAGACAACAGTAGCGTAACTGAGTGGATCTGAGCAGCAAACTGCTGTTGAGACAGTACAAAAATGCTTCTGATTTACCTGTACCTGCAAGTACCAGTGTTGTGTGACTGCACCAGGTTGGCCCTGGCTGGATGGAGCTTTCCACCAAAGCTGCTCTATCTCTTCCCTCCTCATTTGGACACAGGAGAGAAAATGTAATGAAAGGTTCATGGATCGAGATAAGGACATGGAGAGATCACTCACCAGTTACTGTCATAGGCAAAAGAGACTCCACTCAGGGAAATGAGTTTAATTTATTAACAATCAAATCAGAGTAGGATAATGAAAAATAAACCGAAGTCTTAAAATACCTTCCCCCAACCCCTCCCTTCTCCCAGGGCTCAAATTCATCTCTGGTATTTTCTCTACATCCTCCCCCTAATGGTGCAGGGGAACAGAGAATGGGGATTACAGTAAGTTCACCACAGATTTGTCTTAGCTGTTCCTTCCTCCTCAGGAGGAGGACTCACACTCTTCCCCTGTTCCACCACGTGATCTCTCCACAGGAGACAGTCCTCCATGAGATTCTCCAATATTAGTCCTTCCCATGAGCTGCACTTCTTGACAAACAGCTCCAGCATGGGTCCCTTCCATGGGGTGCAGTCCTTAAGGAACAAGCTGCTCCATCATGGGTCCCCTGTGGGATCAAAAGTCCTGCCAGCAAACCTGCTTCAATGTGGGCTACTCTTTCCATGGATCCACAGGTTCTTCCAGAAACCTGCTCGAGTGTGGTCTTCCAACAGGGTCACAGCCTCCTTCGGGCATCCACCTGCTCTGGCGGGGGTCTCCTGCATGCTCCCCCATGTACCTCCATGGGCTGCAGGGGCACAGATGCTTCACCATGGTCTGCACCGCTTATTGCAGGGGAATCTGTGGCACCCGGAGCACTTCCTACCCTTCCTTCTTCACTGACTTTGGTGCCTGCAGTTGTTCCTCTCCCACATTCGCACTGCTCTCTCCCAGCTGTAGTTGCACAGGTTATTTCTCTCTTCTTAACTATGCTCTCTCAGAGGCTCTATCCCTGTTACTGGTGGGCTTGACTTTGGCCAGCAGTGGGTCTGTTTTGGAACCAGCTAGCACTGGCTCTATTAGGAGAAGCTTCTAGAAGCTTCTCACAGAAGCCACCCTGTAGTATCCCAGCTACCAAAACCTGGCCACACAAAACCTATACAGTGACAAAGCACATTCAAAATATTTATACTAATACATCCATCCTGCAAAGATGGTCTGCAGAATGATGCACAATATCAAAAGAAGTTTAGTACCTATTCTACAGTGGTAAAACTGGGTAGATACTTTTTTTTTCCACCAGAGCCTGCCCAACCCTTACAAACAGCCTGTTTCTTAAAAAGAATAATGGAGCCACAAGAAACCATATTTAGTCGCTGTCAATGGGGGATAAATGTAAAAATGATGAATACTCAGAGAGGAAATATAAGTGGAAGGTCCAATTGATTGTTTTTAGTTCTGGCCATGGACAACAGCCTCCATTATGCAGTATAGACAGTAGTGTTTGAGTCGGCTTCACTCCAAATTCTGATTTTTGTTTGCTTTGTAATCACAACTGCTTTGTTCCAGGCTACATCAGATCCAGGTTGGTTTTTTGTTTCTTTGAGGTTTTTTTGTTTGGTTTGTTTTTTTTTTTTTTCTGTTTTGGTTGTTGTTTTAATATACAGAATTACTTAAGTACAGCAGTTTTAAAGAAAAATTTCAACTTCCCCTGACAAATTCTTCTTCCTAAAACAATTACACAACACGAATAGGTTTGGAAACTTTGCTTAATTCAGATACTACCTGGGAGATAACAGTAGTAAATGCTTAATACTGTTGACTATTTGTTCCCTTTACAGCCCTATATTGCATTCAGATTATGAAGATTCTCCAGTGTAAAAGTAAGTACAGCACAAATTTCTTTATGTTCAAAAGTGCTGAGATCTGTAATTTTCTCTTATGGCAGTGGGAACTGCAGGTATTTGGCACTACAATCTAGGCTCTTGACTGCAAACAGTACCTTCTGCCTTCTTCCCAGCATCCTTAAACTTAACACTAAAGCTTGTTCTGCAGGTAAAATGAGCTCAGGCATTTTTTATTGTTCAGTATGCCCCTGTTCTATTATTCAACAAAAGGATCTTCTCTTCCATCAAATATTTTTGAAAAAGATGGTTGTTTCTCCTTCTGAATGCCTAGCACCTGATGTATTATAAGTACTCAATCCACAAGCCTGTTTCTTTACCAAATATTCCTATAAGTATCATTTTTCCTAACACTGTGGATACACCAAGATGCATTACCAGTAAAGTGGACTTACAAAGTCAGTAAGGAATTTCTGTCAGTAAGATGGAAATAAAAATCTCTACAAAACATGAAATCTTGAGAACCCATCCTATAGTCCTTATCCAGTCAGCTCCCATTCTGAAGGCAAGGGGACAGAAAGGCTTGAGAAAAACAGCCATGCTTCCAGATGTTGAAATTACTGTGGTTCAAACTAGCATGCAAATAAAATAGTTTAAAGGAGATGCATGAGGTGAACTGACAGAAGACTCCAGCTCAGTCACCTTATCCCATATATAGAAAGGATAGATCTGCATTTACCTTTTCTAGCAACAGGAACTCAGATTTATGGATGCAACAAGAATAAACACTAATAAAAAAATCAATTAGGTGTCTCTGTTTAAAGAGGACTAATAATTTGAGTATATATGACAAAAAAAGGAAAACAGAATTCACTTTGACAAAACAACTTCTCAATTTTCCTTCTAATGTGATATGACTCATCTCAAATCTATTGCAAAGCAGTAAACAAACTACACCAACACAGTGGCCATCATCTGCCAGGAACATTTTAAAAAGAAAATCATTACTGAGCTACTTTTCTTGTCTTCTATACAGAGAAATGTATTTTCCCAGGAGAAACAGCATTTCACATTATCTTCTTTTCATTTACCATGTTTTCATGAGCGTTAACAACAACCTAAGAAATACCTCATTAAGCCAGTAATTTATTTCTTAGGAATTGAATTAAATTAAATTAATTTGGACTAGTTTTAGTTCTTTTTCAAAACAGTCTATTTCAATTTAAACAAATAACAAGAGGGAAGTTCAGTTTGATTACTAATAACAATGTACTGGGGACTTATCTTGGATAGTAATTTCTAAATGCTAAAAATATGTGGACAACAGCCTTTTGATTTTATTTCTCATTCATTGAACTAATGTTATAATTGTAACTGTAACAAAAATAAAATGTTTAGTCCATCTTTGTTCTATAATCCTTCTGTAATCTAATTACCTCAAAATAATTGCAAGATAAAATACTGTCATGAGGATCAAAAAGACATCTATAATTTGGCCTCTCCTTATTCATTATCCATTTCATTTTTATAACTATTTATTATTATCATATAGTTAATAAACAAAATCTAAGTCTCTTGATAATCCATCTGAAGTCAGTTCACTGCAGATGTAAATCATCGGAGAGCCACAAAGAATGTTACATGATGTTACATTTTTTGCAATAGTTCTTGTTTGTAGATCTTACAATATTTTGGGTCAGGCCCCTACTGTGTTAAATGATACTAAATTGAAAAAAGAGAGCAACTTCAATTTCCAAAATATCCCCAGATTCATTGCTTTAAAGAAATTACTTCGAAGCTTCTCAGGAGTTGACAAGAAAAATCTAAATTGTCATGGCAACGTGGGTTGAAGAAATCCTTCTTTGCTGTTTGCATAGATCATCTCCATGCTATCAGCCTGTTTACTAAATGTTGCTAAAGAAAGCAATTAAAGGTTAATCTTTCCTCAGAACCAAATAAATTATATAACTGGTGACAGCCAGTGGAGTGAGATATATTTCAGATAGGTCAAAAAAATTTGAGGCATCATTTATCTTCAAGCAAACGACACCAAGTTGCAGTGCAGTCTACATGCTGGGGAGAAGCAACAACATCCAGCCAGGACAGGCTTGGGAGGTGGACCTGTGCAAACCTCATGAAATTTAACAAGATCAGTTTTAAGGTTCTGCAACAGCAGCTGGGGCAATCCCAAGCACAAACACAGGTTGTAAAGAGAATGGATTGAGAGCAGCCCAGAGAAGAAGGACATGAGGGTGTTGGTGGATGAAAAGTTCAATGTGACACAGCAATGTGCTCTTGCAGCCCAGAAAGTCAAACATATCCTGAGCTGCACTAAAAGAAATGGGACCAGCAGGTCGAGGGAGGTGGTTCTGCCCCTCTACTCCCTCTCATGACACCCCTCCTGGAGTCCAGCTCTGGGCCCCTGAACCTGTAAGAATATAGACCTGTTGGAGCAAGTCCAGAGGAGGCCATGAAGATGATCAGAGGGCTGGAGTACCTCTCCCATGGAGACAGGCTGAGAGAGTTGGGGCTGTTCTGCGTGAAGAGGAAAACTCTCCAGGAGACCTTAGAGCACCTTCCAGTACCTAAAGAGGGTCTGCAAGTAAGAGAGTGAGGGACTTTTCACGAGAACATATAGTGACAGGACAAGGGGGAAAGGCTTCAAACTGAACAACAGTAGGTTTAGATTAGACATTAAGATGAAAATCTTGACTGTGAGGATGGTGAGGCACTGGAACAGGTTGCCCTGAGAAGCTGTGGATGTTCCATCCCTGAAACTGTTCAAGCTGAGGTTGGTTGGGGTTTATAGCAACATGATCTATTGGAAGGTCCCCTGCCCACAGCAGGGGGATTAGAATGAGGTGATCTTTAAGGTCCTTTCCAACCCAAATAATTCTCTGATTCTATACAGCATTTCTGTGGTTAATTTTGTAACTAAGAGTTTGAATTTTTTTAATGGTATTAGATTTATTCTAGCATCCTCGTTTCAATGCAAGTTCTCTATGTGATATGTGGCCATAAAAAAGGTGAGATACAAAGTCTTTTAAGGTTAATGAGACTTTTTAAATTCCATTAGTTCCCCTTTGGATCAGTTAGGACCTTTGTATCAGGTCCTAACTGGTCAAAATCTGTTATAAAGCAATCCAAACTACTTCACTGACAACTAGAGTCTATGTCCAACATACCTAGTTCAGCATAGCAGAATGCTTTTTTTTTCCTACAACTAGCAGATTTTTCAAGTTAACTACCTTATGTACCAGGAAAAAAGAATGGAAAATTTCTGGATTTTCATTTATGTTAATTAAATTTCGTGATAAAGCCTCCCCTATACAGGTTTCACAGGAAAGCTAGACAGAAATATTTGAGTACAGCTAATGATCAAAATGCTACTCCTGCTGCCACTGTTGACTTCATAAAATCTATTAACACTACATTCTTCAGTGTTAGAGCCACTGCAAACAATGGGTCAAAATGTCTGCTGGGGATATTTACGTGCTAAGATATCAATTTAATTTCTCAAGAGAGATATCTACAAATGCAGAGGATCACTGATTGTGATATTAGCAGTTGTTTGATTGAACTGAGGTTCTGAAAGTGAATTATAAAATGTTTCCCCCTCCCCCTCAAAAAAATGCTTGCTATGACTCAATCTACGTATTATAAGAAACATCAGCAGGATACCAATAGAGAATCTGGCTGCTGGGGCAAAGCTAAAATAGTGTACTTAGTCACTTGAATGCAGTCAGCTTCTGCATTGATATCCCACAAACATTAGTGAGAACAGTGTGATTTGTCATGACCATTTGTTTCCCAGCCAGAAGCATCCAAAATTAGTCTAAAAATAAGTTAAATTTTGCGCTTTTTTTTTATCAAAGTGGCTTTTTCAGAAATTTCACTGTGTAAACATCATTCTTTCTTTCCTTTTTTTCTTGCCTTCACAGTCACCTGCATTTTTTTGCTAGGTTCAGGGCAAGGCAGGTTCTGCAAGCTCATGTATATTTCTGCAATATCTAGCCACTTGCTTCCCAACATACGCTATTTCTTGACAAAGTGACCTCCCTGTTCCTTGCAGCTCCATCTGTGTTGTGCAGCAGCAGCGTGATATGGGTCCCAAGTTACATGGTGTGTGTTATATGCACTTCAGGCTGAACCCCGAGGCACTCATACAAGGCAAGCTCAAGCACAATGCCCAAAGCCAAGCCTAGGATCTCAGCCTGTATTCTGGATACACTCTGCAAAGCAAGCCAAGCTAACCCATCCATTTTAGCAGCAGGCATTGCAAGCACAATGAGGAAGCTTTAAAATCCAAGCCACAGCTGGGCCAGTATTTAAAAAAGAAAATAACCTGGTTATTTTCCCCAATGTGTTTAGGCCCATCCTTGAACCCAACTTTCAAGTAGAGACCAAGGCTGGCTACATTTTTGTTCCCAGTGCACTGTAAATTGCTTGTGCTTCAGCACCAGTGTAAGCAAAATAGAAGTTTGAATATTTGTGTTCTTTTTAGAGTTTATATGTGAACAAAATATGGCAAGTAATAAAGGTCAAAGGAAGTAAACAATGATTTATGCAATATTGTATCATGGCTATATTTGATCTGCAAACCATAGGATGGGTGAGGGAAAGATATCCCTAGACCCCGATTTCCTCTGTGACTAATGTCAAAGGTTTGCTGCAAACTTTAGAATTATAAGAACATTTCAATAAAAACCCTCAAACATAGGTTTAGAAATGGTTCTCTAGCAAAAAAAAAAAAAAAAAAAACAAGGAAAATTATCGGACAAGAAAGAAAAAATAAAAAAAAAAAGAAAAACTTAATGTTTGGCAGAATTGCATGAAAGAAACATTGCCTTGCAATTGAATACAAGATATGAAGCAAGTACTGCAAAATGTAATTTTTAAATGCTGACCATATTTCATGCAAATTTTCAAAACAAACACCGCATAAAAAGTTGTATTCATTATTATTTATTCAGGTCTGTGTCAGCTGCAATGCTGCAAATGTTTCTGTTGGAAAGCCACTGTACAACAAAGACATGAATACAGAACATGATTCTGTACTTCAGTATCCATAAGATACTGTAAGACAGACATAAAACATGAAGAGACTAAAATGATACTAGGTTTTTCTGTGTATTGTTCTTCATAATGTCTTTAAAGGAAAAAGCAGAGAAAAAAATGAAGGTAGAAGTCAGTTGCTCAGAGATACCAAAGACATGTTTAAAAACAAATTGCTTCCACATATACGTAAATACATTAATATTATCAAGGTTGGTTGCTGTGATTCACCTAGTTTTCCCTTTTAAAGTCATTCATGGATGAAAACATTGTCAGAACTTCTCATCCACAAGAGCTCAAATTAAACAGGGTCTGACTCCACTATTCAGCTGCAATATCTACTTTGCCTGGATTATTTGGAGTAGCAATCTGTTCAAAAGGAGCCAATTGAGCTATTTCTGAAATCAGTACAAATTTCAGTTTCCAATGCAGCAGAATCAGGCTCTCACAACTGCCTGAAGTTACCTTTCACTTGACAGGGATGAGACAAGAAATTTACTTGAAAGAAGTCAAATCACTATTTCAGAACATGCATGAATTTATCATTAAAATGCATAATGAAATAATTAAAAAGCTGTAAGAAACTGTGATTAATTTTTATGATGGAAATTAAAGTATTATTATAATTGCTAGAAATTGTGATTTTTTTTCCTTATTTTTTGTGGAAAGCAAATCATTGATGATATTCGGATTAATCAAGAATTCTGGTTATTCATCAGCAATGTAAGAGTGATTAAATCTTGCTTTGTCCTTTAACTGAATGTGCCCTCCAGGTAAAAATGGCAAGAAACTACTATCACTTTCTTTTCTTTTTTTTTTTCTATATTGAAAAAAATTATTGTCTCTGAGAAAGTAAGACATTTTGTTAGAAATAAGAGGCATTATTCCTCTTTAAAGAGTTTCCAGTGCATGCATGCCTCCATTTACCATTCAATTACTAAATGCAGACAACTGATATATGTTGCCTTTGGGTGTCAATATAACACTAACAATAATCCAAGTAATTTGTGTAAGTAGTTATTCCTCTGAGAAATGAGAAATACAGTGTAGATTTTCTTAAATGCAATAGAAATGTCATATAGTGAAGTCTTTCACCCAGCCAGAACAAAGATGTGTCAGGACAAAGAAAGATCTCACAGCTTTCCTCAGGCATTAATGCCATTTTTTCCCTATTTCAAAAGTTAGTGGTTGATAAAAATCGTTTAAGGGAAATTAAAGCTGACGTAGAAAAGTAAAACTTCTAAGTAAAAGAAAGTGATTCATACACTTAAGGAGAATTTCCATATGATTCCTACTCTTTGCTCACTGCAAAAATTGGAAGAACATCCAATTTATCTCAGTCTAATATGGCTAATTTTGCAGCCATATGGAGAACCAGAGCCCAGATTCTTATCCTATGACCCTGACTTGAATCCAGTTGTACTTGAGTTTTATTAGAGATCACATCTCACACTTATGCCACTGCTTCGGTGGATTGTACAGTTAAACCAGCAACTCCCCTTTCCACACTGCTTCCCCTGCTGGCTACAGGCAGCCCAGCACGATGCTGCAGTGCCTGTGCTCACACAAAAAGCTGCTTGCCAGCAGAATAATGTCATCATGGCCAAAGAGAAACACAATGGCTCAATACAGATTTGAGCAAGATGAAATTACATCTTATCTTTAAATCCACTGGAGGTTTTATACAGTCACACTATCAAGCAGTTACTTCTCCAAGGAAAAGTTATAAGAGGGAATTTAATGTGATGGTGTACGGATTACATCTTGAAAAAGTTGAAAACAGTGGTCCCTGAGGCTTTTTAGCCTTTCTATAGAGCATGGTAAATCTTGAATGCATAGCTCAAAATATTTACAGTTTCAGATTGTTCCTAATTTGTTTGGACAAGAATTTTTATGAGTGTAAATGCTATTGAGGCCTAAGTGCCATAGATGTCTTTTTCAAAACTTGTGTATATCAATACATATGTAATACTAATACCACACCATGAGTAAAAATAAGATGAAGTGCTTGTACAGACAAAGCAGTCTGCAGGGGGAAAAATGACAACTGCCCCTCCCAAACAAAAAAACACCATTGTCTGATCAAAATCATACATGTCTGTATAAAGGGACATGCAAGTGAGAGTCAGTAGAATAGACAGATTTGCAGTACAGACAATTTGCAGAATGGCTCTTATCTATACAAATCAGAGATGGTGCTGAAGTGCCGTCACAGATTTCAATACATCCGGAAGTTCCATGTGTGCTCATGCTTTCACGTGCCTGTAGACCATCTCCAGCTCCTCACACCACTATCCTGTTCCACACATACACACCGTAGAAACTGATAAACCTTTACTGGCTGACAGTGGGAATTCAAACCTCAACCATGGGCTCAAGAGTCTAAAATGAGTGTTTGGGGAATCTTTGTTTAATTGATATGCTCTCCACTAAATTATATTCAAGCTGACCAATTTTCCTATTCCTATACAAAGTTAAGGACTATACATATCTCGATGAAAAAAAATGGGTCAGATACAGATCTTACCAAAAAGTAAGTGCATTTTTACTTTAAAATATTATGTGGTCAGAGCTGGATATTCTCTGCTATGACTTTTTATGGCAAATTTCTCATTGGGCTGGGGGATGGAGAATGCATCCATCAAATACTTGGTTTTGCAGTTGGGTATTCAATACCTTGCTCTGATGTTCTTTTAAAAATTCCTTTTTTTCAGCTCATTTTCCCCAGAACTGCTTTAGTCTTCTCTGGAAGAGAATGGAGCCTCTCTAGAGAGACCAGCCTTACAGTTTGAACAGCACTGCTTTGGAGAAAAAAAAAAATACTTTAAAAGAGACAAACACTCTCAGCCCAACAGGAGTAGGCCTTAAACAGAGTGGTAACTTTGTGTGATGTAGTTATAGCAATTATTTTGACAAAGTGATAGCAGCAAACAGAAGGTACATAAAACGTTTTGAGGTTTATTTATTTATTTTCATAAACAAAATCCTGAGCTGTAGGTATGAGAGTCCTTTCACTGTCTGTATCTAATTTAAGAACAGAAATGTTTTCCCTTTGCTATTTCCATTAATCTGAATGATACCTCTGTGCATAAGCCCACTTATGTACATTTTGTTTGAGGTAATTAAGTGGCAATGAAGGTGCTGTATTTGGCTATCTAAACACATCCAGGAAATTACCTTGAAAACATGTACTGGAACAATTGTAAGTATTAAGCAGTATGTATTTCCACTGAATGTAGGTTCTACTGAATATAGGTTGTCCACGGACCTTAGGTCACAGCACAAACATATTTTACTCTCTTTTTTCTTGAATTTTAGTCTGAATTCAGTCTAAATCTACCATTCGTTCCATACCAGTATGAATTTTTACAGAAATTATACTGACGTGTTTTGTCTTTCAAGCAAATCAATATGGTTTTTTATGTTTGCTTTTGTTACAATATAACATATCAGAATTGGTAAATGGCTCTATAAACAAGCCCATCTTAACCTGCATAGCTGAACACCATGCTGTCTGTCTTGTTGAAGCATAATTGCTATGATAGGGTAGCTTCTGGGAAAGCGGTTCCTTTAAATGACTCCATACTAATTTCCCTTGATGTTTAAAGCACAATGAACAGGGAAGAACTCCCCAAATGTTTTTCAAAACACTCAGCATCAATTAGACGAAATGAGTCCAAAGAAATGTATAGAACTGCACCTCAAGTCTACCACAGTGAATGACGATGAATGTTCATTTTCATCCTTCCTTGTTCCTTAAAAAAGTTACAGAAAATTGCACAGCAACAAAGGGTTTCCATTTCATTTCATAACGAGGAACGATATGGAAAGCAGCCCACCTGTCATTTTACTGAAAGATATGGGAACGCCTGTGGCAACACCTCCAGAAATTCAGCACTTGTTTCTTTTTTCGCTCATAAAACCCCGAAACCAAACAAAACCCGGGTGAATTCCTTTTGCAGTGACCAAATGATTTGATGGCAAGGGGCTGGTAAAACAGAGTTCTGAGAACCTAATAATTAAAATTGTTTTATGTGCTCCTGAAACCCTGGGTCTTTATGTTACTAAGGAAGGAGTTTTTTCACTCTCTGAAGTATAAACGTAATTTCAGCTTCAGGATTACATTTGACTAAATATAGATACCTGTGCTCAATTGCCTGGGAAGGTAAACGGGAAGGAATTATGTCAACTGTCCCCGATGGCTCCCCTTCAACCTGTTGTTTGACTTCAATATTAAGTCAGTCTTTAGCCTTTAAGTTGGTGGTTCTCATTAAGCAGGTATAATTACATTCTGCAGAGCAGCATCAGAGGCAGTGCCCAAACGTTCCTGGCAAAGCCTTTGTATGTAAGCAAAACACGTCGGATCGTCGCTGAATAACCATGATCCAGCCTCCAGCTTTTCGTATGTGCTGTCAGCCATGAAAAGAAAACACTTAAATGTCAAACGACATAACTGGCTACAGTGTATTTAACAAATGAGTCGCGGGTGTCTGCCCGCCCCGGGAGCGGCGCGGCCGTGGCAGCAGCTGCCCCTCGTCCCGCGGAAGCCGGGCCCCGAGTGCGGCTGCCGGAGCAGCTCCGCCACCGACCCGGAGCTCCCCGCCCGGCCGGGCCGTGCCCGGGGCAGCGCCGGGGCGCCCGGCACGTGTGCGGGCTGGGAGCGGCCGCCCAGCCCCGCGCGGGCGGGGACCGGGGGAAGGAGGCACCTGGGGGTGTGGGGGGTGGTGATGCTGGAAGTTTGGGTAGGGCGGGCACGCCAAGAAGCCCCCGCCCGCCCCGGGCTGCGTGTGCAGCCGGGCACAGCCCCATCTCCAGGAGCCGCGGATTCACAGCCCAGGAAAGCCGTGCGCCTTTCTCTCCCTTGCTCCCTTCCCACGGAGGCAGCCGGGTCTCGTTGCCCGGTGGACCGCGGCAGCGGCAGGATCCGGGCAGAGGAGGGATGCCATCGGGCTGGCGCGGAGCCGCAGCCGCTCTACCGGACCGGACAAAGCTCCTGCTCGGCTCCCGGCAACCCGGGCTGGCCCTCTGCCGCCTCTCCCCGCAGATCACGGCCGGAGGCTACCGGGGGGAAGGCACCCTGCCGTGCTGCCCAGGTGGGCGAGGGAACCCGGCCGTGGGCACCCGCAGGACGGGGAACACTCCAGCCTCGCCCGCCAACCCGGGCCGCGGTAGCCTTGTTCCCCCCGCCTCAGCCGCCCCCGCGCCGAAAAGAGCAGGGAGAAAAATAAAATGGTGGGAACGATGTAAAGCGCCTTGGAAGGGTTAAGGGAGACTCAGACAGTACAAACCGCAAGGGGAACCGTCATCCCGGAGGCAGGCAGAACAACCGGGAGCGAGGTGGGAGAAGGCAGAGGCTGCATCGGGGACAGGTGCTCAGCTGCGAGCTGCTTCACTCCTTCCCTCTCTCTCTCTCTCTCCCTCTCTCTCACACACACACAGAGACACAGACTCGCATCTCTCCCAGCATGAAACAGCGCAGGGCTAATGAGAGGCGAAGTGAATAATGGGGAAGTTGTCTCCAGCGATGAGGCAAGTAATGGGGCTGAGGCCAGCACTGAAGTTGTGTAACCAAATTCTCCACCGTCACCCCCTCGTTTCTCCTCCCTCCCCCATTGATTTTAAGGAGAAATCCAGCTGAGATTGGGAGATTCTCCCCACCGCACACCCAGCAGAGAGGAGTCCTCTTCCCTCAGGCACGGGCAGGCAGCTGGCGGAGGTGTCCCCGGCGCCGCATCCCCGCCTCCGCGCAACTTGCGGGGAGCGGAGCCGGCTGAAGGCAGGCGGAGGCGGCTCTCCGCGACCACCCACTCCGCGCTCCCCCTCGAGCACGGCAAAAGCTGGGGAGGCGGGAGGAGGGGAGATCCAAACTTGCCAGCCCGGGGACTGTCCCTCACACGGCAGCGAGTGCCGTTCGTGCGTGCGCGGAGAGCGAAGTGTTCCCAAACTCCGGCGCTACCCAGGCGGCTGGATGCGCACGGTTCCGCTCGCGGCGTCGCAGCGGCTGCTGCCCAACTCCAGGGGGCTGGTTTCTCCCGGGGGAAGTGACCGGCCGAGAGCCGAGCCCTCGGGGAACACCTATGGGAGGTGGGAGGCAGGGAGAAGGGACACCGGGCTCGAGGAGCCTGCTGTTTGCCGGCGCAGAAAGGAAGCGAGGGAGAGAGCTCAGCCGAGCGGCAGAGATTTAGCTGAGGGGTTATGAGTGCCGTAACCACAGCCTACACGAACGCAATGCAAGAAAACCGAATCTTACCCTGAGCTGCAGTGAGGAGCCCCGCGCAGAGAACCAGCAGAGACTTGAATTTCCTCCACGCAGTCATGTCTGCAGTTATTCCACACACACACACACTCTCACACAAAACCCCCGGCGGGTCTTCTCGGCTGCGACCGTGTCCTCCGAGCGGCAGCGGAGCTAAGGACAGCGCCAAACAACCGCCACAGGGCGAGGAGAGGCGGAGAGGAGCGGTCCGGGTCCCGAGCGCCGCGCAGCGCCCGGCGCCTCCTGCAGGACTGCGCGGGCGGCTCGCTCCGCTCTGCTCACAGACAGCATCAGTCCCGCGCCGCGGCGGGGCTGCGCCGCTCAGCGCCCGCGGAGCCCCGGTGCCGCCGGCCCGCCGCCCGCCCAGGGGAGGGGAGGGCGCGGAGAGAGGGAGGGGAGGCACGCCCGGGGCCGCGGGCAGCGCGGCATGCACGGCCGCCGGCGGGGAGAGCCGGGCAGTGGCGGCGTCGGCAGGAGAGGGATGCGGAGAGTGCGAGGAAGAGGAGGAGGAGAGGGAGGAGGAGGAGGAGGAGGAGGAGGAGGAGGAGGAAGAGGAGGAGGAGGAGGAGGAGGAGGAGGAGGAGGAGGAGGAGGAGGAGAAGGAGAGAAGACGGAGGGAGGGATCGCGGCGAGAGTAGCGCAGGCAGCGCAGCGGAGCGGCTGCCAGCCACACGAGCGGCCGCCACCGCCGGACTCAGCCATCACTTCCCACGGAGAGGGGAAGGGGCCGGCAGCCGGCAGCCGGCACTCGCCGAGCCCGCAGCCTCCCCGTGCCGCCGGACAGCCCCGCACGGCCGCTGAGGCGGCCGCGGCCTCGCCCCCTGCCCCGGCCGCGGCCCCGGGCGGCTGCTGCCGGTCACCGAAAGGCCCCAGGGGACTGATGGCTTCCCCCGGGCCCGGTGTCCCCCGGCGCGGAGAAGGGTAGTGGCTGTAGGGCTACACCTGCCTGGGAGGCTCCTGCTGCGATTCCCTGGTGCCCTGTCCCCCGGCACTGCCTGCAGTTCGCCTCCCCCAGCCACATGCGGGATGCGAGTGGTGCGAGTGCTGGGGTCCCTTGTCCTAGGTGAAATTCCCCTCTGCTCTCGTCCCCGCTCGTGAGAGAGGAAGGCTTTCAGGTCCAAAATGTGCCCTGCTCGTTCCTTCTAAGTTGTTCATCAGAACAAGCTGTTATTCCTGAGAGGAAGGAGATGAGCCAATATCTCCTTGCGGAACACTGCTTTGTCTTTATGTTGCCATTCTCAAGAGCTCCTGTTGCCAAGAGGAATTTCTGCCATTAACAATCCTTTCCAAAACTAAAGAAAAACCAATCAAAATATGACGTCAATATGCACACAGAGGCTTCCCCACCACCAGCCTGGAGCAGGTAGGGTTGGTTCCTTGAGCCCAAGGGAAAGGAAATGGTGACCCAAGGTTGGCCTGTCACAGGTCCCTATGCTCCAAGGGTTTCTGTGCCAGGCCTACCTTCAAACGGGTGGCAAAAAGGTGCCCAACCCTGACTTTCAATCCTGTATGAATTGTCACCACCACTGCACCCTGGCCTGACTCCATAATTAATGCTTACCTATATCCGTAATTAAAACACAAAGGCTCATAGGAAGGAAAGACAGAAACACAAGCCCTTTTGGAAAGGTAGTTTCAAGGTTGTAATTATTCACTTATGATGAGTTTTCTTTCGTGGGGAAATATGCAAAGTTGTTTTCTCATTCTAAGTTGCATGAAGGTGGTGAATGGGCATTGAACGAGGTAGGCTGACTTTGTAATAAGCTTGTATTTATGTAAAAACGCTGTGGTTCTCACTCGGAAAAAAAAAAAAAATAAAGCAGGGCCAGGCAGGCTGCCGAGCCAGACGTGGCATTGCTGCCATCTCGTGGCAAGCGCTGCCTCCCTGCCGGCCCCGGGCTGTAGTCCCTGCACTCACTGCCTTTCCCCCGCAGCTCCCAAACCCACTGCCCTCCCAACACATCCACAGAAGGGATCTGGTCTTAGTTAGCATTCATCCATATTTTAGGAACACCTCGGGGACTCATTTCTTTGCATTCGTGAAAAATAAAATGATGCTACTACTTGTTAGCACCAGACATCATGTAGCCAAGCTGCTGTGCAGAATTCCCCAGTCAGAGCTGCTCAGGCTCCTCCACTTATCCTTGTCAGAGGACTGGGCGGAATTCACTAAAGATTGTGAGAGAGATGGAAACGGGCACTAAGCTCAAGCTGAGACTTGCATTCTGGCATCCAGTAGTCTGAGGCTCAGGTTTTTGAATTGAGCAATTGTTTGCGGTGCATTTGGCCCAATAATTTTTTGTTTTGTTTTGTTGTATTGTCTGTTCAGTTGGGATAGTTGAAAGTCATAAATAAACACCATTTATAGCTGCCTGCATCTAGTTGAAAGCAGTAATGATGGTATCATTTTTTGCTGTGCTGTTTCAGTAAGCACTCTTGAGAAGTTGCTGTTTAATCCTACTCATGGCACATTCTGCCAAAGCTCCAGTATGATATGATATGTGCCTTCTTGGTCTTGGCTCACACAGCGTAGATTTACTGTATCCGACACCTTTTGTTCTTCCGGGGATTTTCTGGGCTTCACTGAGCTTTTGGGACCCAATTCCTTCCCTTTTGAGCTATACAAGTGTTAATTTGTTCCCCTCATAGCACCTAGATAAGGTAAAATAACTAAGCACCACAATCAGTATGACTGCAAAAGATGCCTTCTCTCCTTTCTTACATCCTATGACAGTAAAGCATAATGCATAAACATTGTCGGCCTTTAGCATGTTACTATTTGTCACCTGAGTCAGTGCCTTACTGAGAAAAACAAGACAGCACCGACTGCCCCCCCGAGATGATTTCAACCTCTCAACACACTCGGGTAGCTGTCCCAGTGACTTTTACAAACCTTGTGTGACACAATTTTTTTCCCAAAACCAAAAAGCCAGAAGATGACTGTGGAACTGAAGCATAGCATTCCAGGAGGAATCTCCACCAACCTGACTTGAGCTCAGTGTGGAACTGCAGTACCTAAACATGGTAATTACAGAATATGATCTAACCTAATGACTGTAATCTCTCTGTTGTATATTAAGTACCTAATGTACTACCATAAAATCCATGAATTTATGAGTTTGAACAGAGGCAATATTTCTCTCTATTCCCTATAGACGGTATGGGGAGTGTATATGTCAAGACTATTTGTACTAATCAGGGTGATTTAAAGGTAGCTTGACAGGGATTTATTTTCAATTGAGAGCTTGTCCTTTTGCTCCTCTATGCCATATAAAACAAAGGTCTGAAAAGTTAGATTTTCTCTTTTCTTTTAGTTTTTTCAGCTCATTATGTTAATAATACTGAATCCACATTTCCGTGTTGCCATTTTATGGGAGGAAGAAGATGCTTATCTTTCTGTAAGGCATAAGAATATTTGCGCCCATCTAAGCAAGACTACTGATTCAGAACATATCTGAAAATGTACGATGTACTTACTAAAAAGGGATGTTTGTGGGAACCCATAACCACAATCTGTACTTGCCACTGGATTGAGAAGTCTGTAGCTTTCTGCCAGAAGGTTATTGTGAAGTTCAAACTGTGAAAGCTTAAAAATTCAAAATATTATGTTGGGGTAAAAAAGTCTACAAGAAGATAACTCTTCAGCAGAACAGAGATTTAGTGTGAGGAAGTCAGAAAGTAGAACAGTGTTCTCCATGAGCAACTTCATCCACATGGTTTTTTGTCACATAAACTCTTTAGTTGTGAGCAAAAACGGAGACCAGAGTTCCAAAAACTCTCACTTAGCATATTCTCTTTTTAAGAACTCTGTTTTCAGACTTGAAACATTTAATGATTTCTTTAGTCATAACTGAAGTCCAGTCTTCCAGGCTGGAACAATGAAAAAATATTTATATGTACACATGTTCCCAATCCAAATTTGTTATACCATAAAGAATAAAAAGGAGGCCATGCCACCCACAGTCTGTGTACTGTTAAAAAATTTGTTGCTTGGGCTTAGATTGGACTCCGCTTTCTTTTTGTGGTAATGTTGTGTCCAAACTAGAAATCTCTTGTAAGATTACAATAATGATGACATCTGCAATACCAGCTACAGCCACATTATTGTTTTATGTATTACCAGCACAGGCCAATAAATGTGTTGATAGTCCTCTAAGCTAGAGAAAGAAGGAGAAAATAGGGAAAAGGTGGTTACAGGCTGTCAGGCAGGACACTTCAAGGGAGTTTTGGTCAGCAAAGAGAATATCATGATAGTGCTGTTCAAGAGGCCCCCTGGGGGGCCTGCTCCTGCTCTGCTATATTGTATTCCCCTCTGGAATGCTTAGTTCAGGGGGAACAGTCTGCAGAAGCATTGGGGAAAATGTAAGTTGCCTGTTTTAAAGTACTCTCAAGCATTACTTAGCTCCTCAGGGGCAGGCTCTAGCGCACTTTCTTTTCAGAGCACCTACACTGATCCCATCTGTCCTTAAGGTGACATTAATAATTGATGTTAGAAATATGAGACTTCTGAAAGACATTTCTGCCTTTGAGGGAAGGTGGAATTTGTAGGTAGTAGCCTTCAGGATGCCTGTAGGAGACAACATCAAGATTATTATTCCACTTAGGAACTGTTTCTCAGAGGTGTAAACACTTTAGCTTTGGAGGGCTAACAGGGGAAAAGGGAACTTTGTTGAAGTAGTTCAAGGAAAAAAGATTATTTGTTTTCTAGTTAAGCATAAGAAGATCCTGCGAGGCATGAGGTATGACTATGCAAGGCTAATAATGTGGGGAACAGTAGCTAGGATAATGGTCTAAACAGACAAGTAAGTCAGTATCTTGACAGCGAGTAAAATGTGACAGTGTTAGCAGGCTTTGAGAATGAAAACTAGTCACTCCTATGAGATGGGAGAGATATGGAAGAAGCAGAGAAGAGAGGCCAAAAATAGCTCAGAAATCAGTCTTTTCTTGGCAGAAATCTCATTGGATATGGGAAGGGCAACACTATATTCGTCAGAGCTTTCATTGAGACAGCATAGATGTTTGGTTGTGAGGAGACTTTGGTTATACCTGTCAGGAGGGCTCCATACCCAAGTGTACTGAGAGTCTCGTTACTTCCCTTGAGCTGTCTTACCTAAGAGTCACCACGGTGCTGAGTGATGCACAGCTATGCAGTGTCTTAATTATGAGCACACATTGACTTATTAAAAAAGTGCTTGGTTTATCATCTAGTGAACTGCTGTTAACTTGATCTATCATAACTCTTCTATACTATTTGTTTAAGCATTTGGAAGAGTCATGCTTCAACCTAGCTCTCTTGGTGTGGTTTCCTCATGCTAAGTCTTACATCTCATTTAGTGTAGCAACCCAGTTGATAGAAACTAAAAATCTTCTCGTGTGTTAGGAAAAATACTTAAGTTATATCCTTGACTCGTATTTTGAGCTAACTGGCTGAGAAAGGTTTAGTGTATAGGAAAGGATATGCTGTCTGTTTGATTCATAATGCATTGGGTATGATGGCTACATATACATGAGGATATGTCAGAAAGGCAGGCTGAGATTTCAGTTTGGACATAAGGAGATTAGTCTGGAGTAGACTAGTATATCTCTGAGTCATTAGCAAACAGATGGTAGTCGAATTTGTATTTGCTGATGAGATCACACAGAAACAAGGTGTAGAGAGAAGAGAGAAGGAAAACAAGGACAGAAAACCCACACAGTAATTTAAAGAGTGGATGAAATGTATGTTCTCAAATATACTACCTTAGTATTCAGGTGAAGAGGGAATCGATGAAGATATGGACATACAGTATTCTAAGAAGAGCTCTATGTGAGGCCCAAGTGGAAGAAAATGCTGTCTTGCTAAACTTTAGTTTTGAGAGATTGAGGAATTAATCATTTCATATGGTTCTGAAGAAGGGCAAGATTAAATCACAGAAAAAAAGTTGTTTCAAAGGGATTTCTAAGAGTCTTACAATAATTCTAATACTCTTCTCAAGTTCTCATTCTCCTTTTATAAAGAATGAGCTGATAGCTGAGTTGAAAATGAAATAGAGGGAAATGTAGGTAAAATCATACCATTTCTAACATGGCAAAGACTAATCCATAAATAAAGGGATAAATTGTCAGAAGAGAGAAAACAGGACAAGAGCACAAGTCATGAGAAAAATGGTGAGAAATTATGATACTGATCATGAAAGAAATTGGATGGCTAGGTGAAATGGAGGCATTGAAGCAGCTAGAGGAATAAAACAAGGCAAACACAGAGGAAACTTTTGAATCCATGGTCAGAAATAAAAAAGGTAAAGGGTTAATGTTTAAAGGAGGAAATAAAGAGGAGTAAAGCAAAAGCAAGGGTAATCTTAAGTAGGCCTGTCAAAACTGTCATAAGCACCTCTTCTGGCTAGGGTACTTGAGGGTTTTATTCCTTATTAGATACAGCTCCTAATTGAGGTTTAGACCACTCTTGTGGTAGTGGAAGCTTCATAAATAGAGAACAAAATATATTGAAATAAAAAATCAAACGTATCAGCAAGAGCAGTTAGTCAATGTCTCGCATCTCTTTTTTTCATCTTACCTTGAGACTGCTTGGTTGGACTTAAATTCTGCCAGGCTGCCAGATGAAAGAGATTTCAAAGATTGAATCAGTCCTTCTGTCTTGACATTGAATGTTTGGCTTACCTTTTAATAGCAGGGTCTTCACAAGAAGTGTTAACAGGCATGAGAGGAAAATGGGGAAAATGCACAGATAACCAGGTGTGCAATCATCGGTGCTTTAAAAATAATCACTATCAACAAATTACACTTAGACTCAAAGAGTCCTTGACTGAAGTGACTTAATCTCTAGAGATATATTCGCTTCGGCAGGTGCTCCAAGAAATGAGCTTGTATGGCTTACAATAACTGAACTCTTTGGTACGCTTCACCCGCTCATAAGAAAAGGGTCCTACAATAAGGACAGAGAGGATTCTGTGAATTTTTTATCAGGAAGATGTTGCTGCAGTTTCCTGAGTTCTGATGGTGGGCTCACTGGATGTGCTAAGCTGGAAAGTAGTAACTGTGACAGTCCCAGTAGAACACCTGGGATACAAATAATCTTGTGAAGCCCACACTTATATTTATTTTCCCAATAGAGATTGCAGAAATAGCTTCTGCCACACCTCAAAATATTTCTTCAGAGTAGATGAATTTCACCTATGTACCTCAGTCACTGAATTTGTACCTGTCCACACTTCAGGGGTCTTCTGACTCAGGAGTTCCTTACAGTGAGTGGTCTGTTCTGGCCTGCAGAGGGAGACAGTCTGTTCAGGTGCTTGCCAGATTTCACAGCTAATTATCTCCCTGTATTAGTTGAAAAAGAAATTGATAGTCTGGTTTAAGCAAACCGTGTGACAATGTCAGGTTTAAAATTACTTAAATGTCTCTAAACTGTTTTCTTAAGTGTCTTTTCTTTTATATGTTAATCTGCTTCTAAGTCGTACTTCAATCTCATGATGTGGCTGCATATGGGGTGTGCATATGCAGATACACTGAAAAGATTTCTTCCCCGTTTATGTATACTAACCTTTCAGTAGAGGAGAAAAAAAAAGAGAGGATTATTACCCTTTTTCAAAGGCAAACAGCCTCGCAGTTACTGCAAAGTAACAGAGTACACATTAATGCTTACTGCAATTATCCATCACAGCCTTGAAACCTGAGCTAAATGGCAGCCTTTCCACTGACTTCAGTGATGACAAGATCGTGTCCTCTATGAGTAATAAATCTAGGATTTTGGCTGAGAAGGAAGGAGTTATAAAATCAAAGTATCGGTTGCACTGAAGTTTCAGTTACAATGCAGCATTACTCCCAGCAGCTGTGTATAAGTATGGGACAAGAATAACCTGCTGGTGGAATTTTGCACCTGTAAAGGAAGAATTTGATGAGCTCTTCCTGCAGTAGCCCATTATCAATAATATCTCCCTTCACAGGAAAAATCTGAGGCCCATCAACAGAATAGGGTCATTAGGAAATGATCATGTACTCTCATTTCTCTACTCACATATTGACCAAGCTAGATAGGGACCATCTAAATCTTTGAAATGCAAACATTGCTAGCATTGACCCATCAGCATAACCTCAATTATCTTCCCAAATATTGGATGGCCTGACACTGGACAGTGAGTGGCTTTGCTAATACCATCCAAAGATGAGGTTTTGAGAAAGAGCCTAACAACTGCTTAAGTAAAGCTGGCAAAATGCCCTTCTGAAGAGAGGCATAATGATATCCATAAATAATGAGATTGTCTTCCTGCTTGCTTTAACCAGTCATGATTTTTTTTCATTTGGAAAGAAGGCAGAACTATGTTCTACCCTTCATGCATGAAACTAAGAGAGGTCTAGCCTTTTTTACTGAATTAATTTTTTGTTCTTTGTCATCTCATTCCCTTCTTGAATGGCATTTTAGCCAGCTGTCCTAAAACAGTGAGTTCCAAGCAGTGATGAACTATCCTCCCTACTTAGTCCTTTACAGTTCATCTACTTTCTAAGTTGCCATTGCCTTTTCCTCTCCCAACTTCTAAATTAGAGTTTCTCTCTGTCTAAAGATGCACGAGAGGGGCTTTTCTTCTTGAGGACATCAGTAGCCTAGTCTGTCTGCGGGACTTCTACACACTAAGATCAGAACTCAACACAGAAATAACCTGCTTCTCAGATTCACATTTCCCTGTGTAAAGTCTCTGTATCTCTGTTTCTAGGGAGCTTAACTCCCAGACTGCAGATCTGAAAAAATCAGATGAGTTCTGATTGAATTCAAGATAGAATCCATTTTTCACACGGACAGATTTCTGATTAAATTAGTTATCATCAGTTCTTTGTAGTATACACAACTCATGTTTACCTGGCATTGCATTAAATCTCTGTATTTTCAGCCCTCCATAATATGGTAGTAAAGTGGAGTGAAAGAAGATCAAAACAAGGATTTTCACCAGCATCTGTTCTAACCATGCAATAATTTCATGTCTTCAAATGTTTTTTGAGGAAATTACTAGGTAATTGATCCATTTAGAATTTTGTTAATATTTGTGGTGACTATTGTTAGAAAAAAATCAAGAACTAGAAATTCTGAGTGTGGTTATCTGTGGTCCTTCCTTGTGGGAACATGAGTCCTCTGAAATAGGAAGCACAAGAGCTCTTCAAAGATTTTGGGAAATAGATCAAAATTCATTTGATCAAAAAAAAACCCCACACATTCTCATGGTAACATCCTAAAATCAGCGTGAAAAACATTAGTGTCTGGGAGGGACCTGCAATATCATAGGGATTCTTAGGTCCATGAGATTGAACTGGATCACTTCATTACAGGCAGTTACTAAAAAAGACATTGAAAACTTAATGGAATATTGCCTATTTAGAGTTTGTTGGAAATAGGTGTGTCAGTTTCAAAAGACCTTAATGAACTGATGTGGTGTGATAATTTTTTTTCCCATGGGACTTTGGTTCTCAATCATTTCTTATTACTTTATTTTCATTTAGAATATTCAGAACTGGGTGATAAAGGTGTTAGTGTATTTCTAGTGCATAGTATGTGCAGGAGCCATTCACATTGTTCCAGGTCCTGACATTCAGAGGTTTTGCTGCCTGTATATCAATGAAGACATGTAGCGATTAAGACCCATTTTGCCCAATTTTAGGCCCCTAGCTGAGAGACAGCAAGAATTCAGATAGTGTCTGATCATGATCTGTGAGTATGTTCTGTGTTTGCTGTAGAGGTAGCTTGCAGGAATTATGTGCTAACGTTAGGTGGATGGCTTTGGTCCTCTTGTTAAGTGGATGAGTGACTATCCCTAGTCATCCATCCAAAGTGATAGCACGTACTTTGTCATCTCAGCTGGACTGCTGTGCTTTCCACAGCAGAAAAAAGACCTTGGGAGTTGGGGGGTAAAGTATGATCCCTAGCACAGGAGGAGAGCAATTCCTGGTATCTTTTTTATTTTGCATGTACACCAAAGAGTCTGTCAGTCATTGTCTTTTATTCCATTTGTTTTAAAATGCAGTCTATTGCAAAATAAGAAAGTACCGTGTTCTTTTCCGAAATAGGTAATTTTCTTAAGGTTTGCAGTGAAAACAAGAGCACATAATACAGAGTCAGTACTGAATTGATTTGTTATACTTAAAGCTTCTGGGGCAGATTTTCAAAGGCAGAAGGGAGTTAGGAGCCAAACTTCCTTTGGTGTTCAGTGAGTGTTCAGCATCTAGCTGCCTATTTCTGCTTTTGAAATCTTCTCCGAATACCAGTAAGTGGTTGAATTGTAATGGATAAACCAAAAAAAAAATCTACAACCTGTCTTTTTCTGACCATTAAAAATATACTTCTTTGAAGAATAAAGTTTGTAAAACAGAAAATGAAATATCAGTGGACCTCTGCTCACTGTGGGCTCTATTCATGCCTTAAAGCACTCACAGGGCCTGCATTAATATTGAGAAGTATTCAGACATATAAAAGGTATGTTGATAATATATTCTTGCAGTTGCTTGGAGTAGGTCTCTGTGAGAATCAGGCTGTAGGTGGGGTTTCTGTATGTTACACTTTTAATCACAAGACTCAGCTTTTCAAGGAAAATTCTATTACAAGCGTAGTCCTTTTCTTATAGGTGTCTGTGGTAGGTTGAAACCTCCCTGGCTCAGTGCCCCAGGCCAGCCTCCTCCAGAGGCACAACAGCATAGGTCTGGATGCAGCACCACACAGCTCACGTGCTCTGATGATCTCTCTTATCCTTCACCAAAAAAAAGCTACAGGGCTCCTATCCCAGCCTTGAAAGGGCAGCTTCCACTTCCCCACTGCTATTCCCAAACAGTAACTACAGCAGAATGCATTGTCACTGAAGATAAACTAAGTGAACTGTTACATTCAGATTTCACAGCCGGACCAAACCTCAAGGGCAGGTAACCAGAACAACCACCAATAATGAAACCTGAGATCTGACTTTAGGGTACAGCTGCCTTTGTCACTAAAAAGGCAATGCTTGTGCAATTAGTCATACAGGGCAGGATACCACAGTACTAGTTCTGCACACTTGATTCTGAAAAGACATGGCCCCTTGCACTGCTCACTGTCTCAGCTCTATGTATCCAATTTAGAGGCAGCATTACTTCTTACAGTCAGTTTTGATGATTACCTGTATTTTTAAATTATTATAAGATTTTGATCCCTATTCAAAACTAATTTATCAAAATTGATTTGTTTTCTTTGATTTTGTTAATACATAGTTCTGTAGACTACTTTTTAATGTATATTTTCTCAGATCCATCTTGCTCACACTGTGGGCCACCCATTCTCAAACAATCTGGTCACCTTTGGAGCAGACACATTTTTATATAACCTGGTCATCTGTGGACTATCCTAGTGGGCATGGGTTTTTTCAGATATGGACTAACATTCTTCTAAGACACTGCACCTGAGTGATGGGGTTTTCCAATCATGATTCCAGGGAGTCTTAATATATTCATGCTGGCCTATATTCTTACTTTAAAATGTCAAGAATTCTTAGTTTGTAGAAATTCAAGTTGCCTAATAATTGTGTGTATCTTCAGTAATTTTCTCACTTCTTGCTATTAAAATCTCAAAAATCTACCCAAATATGGCAATTTTTACAGTAATTAACAAAAAAGTTTACTTCAATTTTTTTTATTCTCTTAAATCTGACAAAGAACCCCCTCTCTATAATATTTGTTCTAGAAATTTCTCATACACTTGGAAAATGCAGCTACTTCCACAACAGTGACCAAAAGGCTGGAGCATCTGCAAGAAGACTGGAGAGGAACTTTTGACAAGAAATTGTAGTGATAGAACAAGAGGGAATAGTTTCAAACTGAAAGAGAGTAAGTTTAGATTAGATATTAGGAAGGAATTATTTACTGTGAGGGCAGTGAGGCTCTGGAACAAGTTTTCCAGAGAAGTTGTAGATGACCCATCCCTGAAAGTGTTCAAGGCCAGGATGGATGGATCTCTGAGCAACCTGACCCAGCAGAAGGTGTCCCTGCCTATGGCAGGATTTTGGATCTAGGTGACTTTTAAGGTCCCTTCCATCCAAAACCATTCTATGATTCTTTGATTCAATGCATTCCTGACTATAACATTTCCTGGACAGCACCAACTGTTCTAGGCAGAGGTGTAAGCCTGAGTACATTTATTTGAACCATGAGAGGAACTGTAGTTCTTTGATATTGATCAGTTTTACAGTGGAAACTTATGTGTACTCTGATATCATAAAGAGCTCTACAAAGGTTGAGGATAGACAAAATATTCAGATAGGTTCTTCTTTCTTATATTTCATAGAATCATTGAGGTTGGAAAAGATCCTAAAGATCATCAAGTCCAAATGTAAACCTAACACTGCCAAATCCATGTCTCTAACACCATGTCTACAAATTGGTTTCTGAATAGTTTAACTTCAAACAAACACAAAGTGCCCAAAACAAAAACAACCCATGAACAAGCCCCATAATTATGTTGTGAATTGAATTTGATCATTATTTCTTAAAATGTAAGACGTGTTTGCTTTTTTCCACAGGCTTTGCCTGAATCCTCTTATACAAAGAAAACAGAGTCACTGTTTCTGAGCTACAGAAATACCTTCCGTATTCAGCTGCGGTTTTATTGACTATTGAATTAAGGTGATCTATATTGTTATCTTTCACAAGTGACTCACACCTCTGCACCTTCATCATTTTTTCCTATCCTAAGCAAAATTAGCCATTAGCTTTTTGGATTTTTTTAATTTTGATTTTTTTAAGGAGAATTTGACATTATTCAATGGCATTGACTCTGCAAGACAGGTCTGAATCATGGGGAATGGGGCTGAAGGATACTTGGCTGTATTCATAGGGCTATTTATAGTATTTTTGTGATTTTCACAAGTTACTGTAAAGTCTAAGTTCCATTTTGATGTCTGCTTTATATGTAAAGATATGCAAATACGGTGTTTACAGAGTCCGCCAGCTTTCATCTGTTTACATACTAAGACTGCTTCATTCAGGTAGATTAATCTCCTTAGAATTGCAGCTATATCTGATACATCAGTTTGAAGTTCTTCTGTTTCGAATAGCATCCTGATTTAAAAGTGTAGAATAAATGACCTTTTCTTACACTCCCTCTACTAAGAAATATGAATGTGGAGATCTCCACTTTTTCTGGCATAGAAAAAGGCATAGATCTCATCTGGAGAACAGGAGATGATTTGTATACTGTGAAAGCACTGCTTGCTTTAAATGTCTGTGAAACAATATGCAGTCAAGGACAGAGTTTTACCCTGAGGATCTGGGACACTTTATTAGTTTTTACACATCTATAAACATAATTACTAAAAATTGCACTTGGGGTTGGGCTTGAGCATTTTTCTGTGTCAGAAATCTGTGTTTGAAAATGGTAGTGTTGTGTGCCTTAATTATGCTTAGTATTATGTATCTAAAATTTCTGTGGATGTCATTGCTGTTCCCATGAGCTCTGTGTGCAGATAAGAAGCAGTAAGCACCTTCATGAAATTGTGGTATTGCCTTTTCTGGTATAAATTGAGGGCGATGCAGTTCAGGTCAATGGATTTGTGACCATTTGCTCTTAAAGGAAATTTATTTCATAGCCTTCTCCAGTTGATACAGCAAGAAAACACCTCAAAAATATGTCATTTTCTTTACGCTCTAAGTCTAAGAAAAGTCAGCAACCATTTTGATATAGTTTTGTTTCCCAGTCTGCTTCTATGTTCAATGCAGGGACAAGAACTTTAGGTGACAGAAATTGAAAAAGCATGTCCATTGATTTTTCAAGAACAATGCTAATTTACGTGACTTGCATATATTCCTGTCCCAAAACACATAGACTGGAAAAAAATTTCCTATCCCTTGGCAGTAGCTTTATAAATGCATGTCTCACTGTACTGCTGTCATTTAATTCCTATTCACCTAAAATTTAGCATGATACAAAACATTTATTTCTTATACTCAAAAGGAATCAGTTCCTTTATGTCTATCTCTGACTGCTCTTGAATGAGATGCTTACCAGTTTTCCATTCTTGAAAGCACTTAAGCACTTGCTTATTTTTACTGGAGTGTCATTCATGATGTTTGTGTATTAGCACTGAAGTGTTTGCAAGAGTGGAACTAAGAAGAATGTGTGAGACAAAGTTTAAAAGGTGGAAATTGCACTGGAAGAACACAGGCAACTCAAACAGCCAGATATTCCATAATAATATTTTTTCTAGGTTTGCTCCAAAAGCATAAAAATAAGAAAAATATCCCACTATAAATTCATATTCATTCTGGAGGTGTGTCCCCTTTGAAGTAATTATTGAATACACGTGGGATATGTTGGAATAGCATTGAAAGCCAAGTTCCTCTGTTAGATTGAGGTCTCTGAAAACTTACCTATGTGAGTTACACGTTATAATATTCCACTAGGTTTAACTCCCCCTAGTACACCGAGATCAGGGTTAAAGCTCCATTGCTCTGGGGGCACACTTTGTCAGTTCATTAATGATAAGGCCCCCCCAAGCTATTGTCATTATTTTTTATCAGCCATTTAAGACCTTAACTACTGAAATGACCAAATCTGGCTACTAATCTTATTTAGAATAGCTTAAATTTTCTAAAAAAATCCCAACCCAAACTTTCCAAACTGATTACATATTTGTCATTAAAGTGTAATCTGAGTTGGTGCTTAAATTTCCATGTTAGCACAATTAACTCATGTCCCTCTCAGTAGCTGGACCTTGCAGAGAGGCTTAGCAGGATCTGTCTCCTCTGAGCACGTCTCTCACCCTGTGTATTGCACCTTGGCAGGTAGGCATGAGCACAGGACTATATGTGCAGCTCAAGATGTACCACCTGAAAATTGTCATCGGAAGGACTACGTCATGATTTTATAATAAGAGACTTTTGCCCCACACAAAACCTGGTTGCAATACACTTTCAAGGCATGCATAACCCAAGCTGCTGCTATTCTCACAGCAGGAATTTCACTATAACTTGTGATCGTTGACTTCCATAGACTGATTCTGATTTACAGTGATATAAATTAGAATTTGGTAAGAATCCAGGCTCTCCAATTCAGGTACAATAATATTTTGTATTTTATCAAATTCCTTAGACCTTGGGGATTTTTTTCCCCCCAGGTTAATATTTGGGGCTCCTCTGAACAGTGCAAAACCTTCTATCTCTTTTGCAGATTTTTAATCAAGTCTTTCTGTTAATTGCAATATGAATCTGAACTGTCTTGTTTTACCTTGTTTGATATAAAATGTGCATTGCTCTGAGTCACTGTTATGGAAGAGTCACTAACAGAGATATAATTCTAGCAATTTGTAATAAGTTACCTTTTCAAATTGTGCCTGATTCATTCTTTACAAGTGCAGGGCTCAAATAATTTGTATTGCAATTAGTTTGTTTTTGTAAATAAATTGAGGGCTTTTGTCTGATCACTTAAAAAGTCTTTTAAAATTCTTCTGCCTGTGAAATATCTGGAAGGTGATGAATACAGAACTATTACTGTGTAATGTACATATTTCTCGTTTATATTCTTGGTCAAATTGCAGTTAAGGTTGCCATAGTAACTAATACCCTATACAAAACACATAACAAGAACAAAACATTGAAAATAGCCTGAGCAATAGAAAACATAAAAGGAGTCTTTTAGGGTGTGGTAACCTTTGCATCACAGATGTAAGAGCATTGAGAAGGTTCTTGCTGGTGTGGCTCAGAGGATGAAGGAGCTGAGACTCTGCTGAGGAATTTGAAGCACAACTAAAGACACCTGCTCTGTCAACAGCCTCATTCCTTCCTTGCAATACCTTCTGCTTTCTTTTTTGAGACTTACATGTGATGACATTTCTCTGTTTGTCTGTCATTGCCTACAAATAGAATGAGTTGTAGGCATCTGTAAACAGCCTCCAGCGTGACACAGCCTCCAATCACATCTCTGCCATTATCCTAAATAAGCTTGGCACCATGAAAGATAGATGCCCCAGAGAAAAATAAAAGATAACAATAAGGATGAGATGAGTGAAACAGCAGAACTAGGGGAAAGATTATGAAGCTACATAAAATATTGGGGAAGCAGAAAATGGTAGAGCCCAGGGCAGGTGGGAGTAAGAAATGGGACTAGGAAAGAAGTAAAAGACACATGACACATAAAATTAAGAAAATAAGGAGAAGGTGAAAGAAAAGAAGTATACAGGGTATATCACGAAGAAACAGGAAGACAGAAAGCCTTTGGCTTGAAAAAGGCAGTGGATGTTTCTGTTACAGGGAGGATGCCTTGAAGGGCTCTTATAGCACCTGGTAGAAGCAGGAGTGTTCATGAGTTCCCAAAATAAAAGAAGGGAAGATTCAATCATATACGGGACAGACATGGACAATTGTTAGAAACTTTTAGTGTGCTTGATCAGTGAGCAGCAAAGGAAGAAATTCTTCAGCTGTCAGAAATAAATATGCACACAATCACTGGCTTTCTGCTACAAAAGCTCTCTTTCAGTTCTGGGCTTTGGGAAAGATTCATGTGCTCCCATCTCATGGTCTGAAGAGAAGTTGTCTCTGGTATTTTCTCAAAGGCTGAGGAACTCAGACAGGTGCATTCATAGGAATGGTCCCCACACCCAGTACTTGCCCACGGTACTAGAACAGCAGAATTCCTCTCCTCGTTCCTCATTCATCACTCCTCTGCTGGCTGTCTTTTCATTATTCCACGGGGTTCTTTTTAAAAGGATTCTTCTTTTAGCTGTCCAGGTCAGTCACGCTTCCTCCCCTCTTAGTTCCTTCTTCTGTCTGTGAAAGACAACATCAGCTTTTCTGTACCATAAGGGATCCTTCAGCATGCAGTTTTAGAGCCACAGAAGGTTTGGAAGTATGCCACTGGGGAGGAAGTCTGTCCCCAGGAGCTGCTAAGAACTGTCAAACTGCCTTTCTGCAGAACCTGGAGCTGCTCAGGGTAACAACCAGTTTGAAAAGTAAAAGTCCTGCCTATTTTCTCCGTGCAAAATCTCCAGCTAGCTTCTCAGTGCTCTACATTTGAAAAAAAAAAAAAAAAAGCATAAATTTTGGTACAAAAATTGTATATTTTGCACTTCAACAGAAAAAAAATTGAAAAAAAAAAGATTAAAACCTAACATGTTTTATCTGTCAGTTTTCATGGAGAAAAGACAAAATAATCAACCTGTTTGGTTGTTAGCTTTGGTTAAGATAAATTTAGTTATATTTTAAGGCTTGAAAACATCATGTTTGAGAGCTCAAAAACTTGATAAGTACTTCTGATGCATTTTTGAAAATAAGCAGTACTAGAAAAAACTCTGTAAAATAAATTTATAATTTGAATCATGATACTCGCTATCCTGATCTAGCACTCATGGTCCAAAGCCTATTCGAGTAAGTGAGAGCCCTCTGACCAAAATGGGTTCCAGCTCTGACTGTGAACTCAAGGTACATGCACAAAAAGCATCTCATGAGCATCAGCCAAACAGGTGAAAAATGCTATTTGGTTTTTTTTATTTGTTTGAAGAATCAACTGTAAAACAGGAAACTTGAAGAACTGATATGTCTATTTAGAAATTTTAAGGAAAGTGACTTGATTTTTTAGTTCCTGTAAAGCATAACCTTTAAACCTTTCAGCTGATACATTTGTAGAGCTGGTTCAAATTGGCCTCTCAGTATATTCTAGAGCTAAGATTCTTCATGATGGAATTTTTTTTTTTTAATTTGTGAAAAATCAATTGTCAATTGTCAATTACCAATTATCTGTTGTTTTCCTTCTTTCCTCTTCTTCCATCCCAGTTTGGCCATTTACTCTGTAGAGTAATTGGGTTAAATTCACTTTTTTCTAAAAGATCAACCAAAATCAAGAAAAGTGAAAGTGTTGGGCTATTTTTGGTTTTAACTATCATGAACAAAATATTTGGGAACATCATGTGTGGCTACACTGAAGTGCAAACACCATTTAACTACTTTTAGTTTTCTTATTGTGTTTATTAAAAAAGATGGTTTCTTTCTGACATACGTGTTATATGAGTTCCAACAAGAGAGGATCATGCCAACACCATTTATCTTCCTCATTTTCAGATGAAAGAAAGCATGAAGGACATTTGTGTACAACCTTTCAATGTACATTTGCAGTCATACTTTGCAATGGTACCAGGATAGTAATCTAGTTTCTCTAAAAAGTGGTCCCTTGATTCCCTCATCTATCTCTCTTTCCTTTAAGATTGCACCTGACACATAGAAAGCTGATACCAAATTATCATGTCTCATCTTAGTTACTTGTTCAAAATGCTTCCTTTCCAAACCTCTCCTGTTACGCTGAAAAAACACTGTGTGGTTGCTGTAATTGGCACCAAAAAAGCATTGTAGTACAGATAAAGTACTTCCACAGAAAAATGAAAAATTTCTCTGAATCCAGAAACGTAGAGGGGATGTCTCTCACTGAGAAGGAAAAAACCCCCACATCTGGGAGGTCAATATTTAGCACCATAGGACTTTGAGAATCTATTTTTAAATTTTGTTTAGTCCATAAGTCTCATGCAACCTTTTTTTGTCTGTTATAATCTCAGTTCCCCCAGTGTAAACTGGCGGCAGTGCCCTTCCTTGGTGCACAGGGAAGGGAAGTTAAAGGTAGCGTGGCTGTGCACACAGATGGACACGGGCTCATCACTGGGCGCCAAGCTGGCCACACACCAAGCAGCAGTTCTGCAAAGCCACGCAGCACCATAAGATTAGTGTTGTCCCAGGGCTAAGAAACTCTGAAAAGACTCAAACGGCATTAGAGCACTAGAGCATGGCAGTACCCTCGTATGACAACATAAATTATGGGATGGCACTGACTGGCAGAAGTGTGAGCAGAGGAGCCCTGTTGTCCTATCCCCACCACATTTTACAGAGCAACCTGGAAAGTATTGCTGCAGTGGGAAATGTAAATATCTACAACCTTCCCATAATGGGACCGTGGGGACTAGTATATCCCTTTGCGCAGGTCTCCTTCAGACCCTGCTTCTGTGAGGCTTTTCAAGGCTTCAGTATTACTGGCCTTTTTATGCCTGGCTTGTATCTTTGCTTGTCTCTGTCTATCTATCTCCCTTACATCCTCAGATGTCTGGGAAAATTTCCTGTCTTCTGCCATACTGGATTGCTGTTTGCACTTTTACAAGACAATTGAAGGATGACTCTGGAAATTAATCCTTCTCCTGTTCCTTTTGATAGTTAATTCACAAGGATATAATTTTGGAATAGATCTTGTTTATTAGCAGGTCAAGCTTCACAGCAAAACTGGTTGGACTTTTTTTTGCTCCCACGAGACTGCATAAAGGCTACACTGGGATTTAATCCCCTGACAGTTAGGTATTTTATTTTGCAAGATAAATTTATCCCTGATCGGTTTTTCCCATATTGAGAACAAGCTCCTGACAGATTTTGGATTACTTTAGTACTCAAGGTCACCAATTGTTCATACATCATATCGCTGTTTCCTTCTCCATCATTGGTCTTTTGTGGTGTCATCTCCAGATTCCACATTCTCCTATTTTTCTGTACTAAGGTCAAAGATGATGGTACTTAACAAAACTATTTACAAGACTGATCCCTAGGTCCCTGAGGTCTCACTCAGGAGCAGCGATGACAGCTCATATCCCAATATTGTACATGCGAAGCCCGAGAATGTCACTTTGCATTTACCTACATTTCAAGTCTACTTAATTTCATCTGCTATTTTTTCCCAGTCACTCACTTTCACAAGAGTTTGCCATTTCTTCACAGAATTCACTCATCATCTTTACAATTGTGAGAAACTTGGCATCATCAGCAAACTTTGTTTGCAGTTGTTGTTGTCATCTTGGTTTTCACCCTCTTTTTCAGCTGAATAGCCCAAAGATCGAAGCACAGATCTCTGTAGGTATTCAGTGGTGACCTGCATCCACAACAAGGATATCGTGTTCTTTGTTTCTTAGCTTTTAATCAATTATTTACCTCTTTAAAGACCTATACTTTCTTCTGGTGGTTGCTTAGCTTCTGTAAGAGCCTTTGAAACAGACTTTTGCTACTGCATTCTTGAAATCCAAGTATAGTATATCAATCAAATCTCCCTCATCTGCTTCACTATTAACCCCTCCAAAGAGCTTTGGCTGTGAGCAAGAACTAATACTTCCCCTTCAGCCCCATACTTCTCCCTTCATCCAAACCTCATGTTATCTCTCCTTTACATTGTGCCTTGGAAACTATTACAGGGAATTTTTTTTATTTAAAAACCCCACTGTTCTTCTAAAAGTCAACCTAAATTTTAAAAAGAAGATGTTAAATAGAAGTCTAACAAATGCCAAAAGTAAAACAAGAATTTTATTTATTTTTAATAATATTTTGTAATCTTTTAAAATAATCTTTTTGATGTAAAAATATCAATATTACTTCACCAGTTCAGAAAAAAAAAACAACTCCTGTTGTTTACAATAAAACCAAACTATCTTTCTTGATATATCCAATTTTTCAACAGGAACAAATATAGAAGAAAAACAGTCATGACAGGTATTCTTGTTTTTGGCAAAAAGAGTATTGGAATGTGTATAGCTTCAAATGAATAAAGTTCTTTCTTCAAACAACATTCTTTCTCCATCTTACATATCATCTTAATATCATTGTGCTGACAGCAGTTGTATTCTCTCCTTCTATATTTATATTCTTGTGCTTTGGGATTTATGTACAGAGTCTTATCATCTTCTCTGTGTCTTAATTTTCTTTTAATGGAAGTTATTAACTCTTAAATGTATGACCCCATTAGCCCCTAAGTCTGTGGTCAAACCTGCTGCAGAGTTTGTGACTATTTCAGTACTCTGTGGTGTGTTATCCCCTCATTTTTATTTTTCAGTGATATCCAATATGCCTTGTTCTTTCTAAACTGCTTTGTATTTTGGTTTGTCCAGGTTATTTCTAAATATACTGAGTTAGCATGTTGTCCTTTATAGGTTTTATTCTTCACTATAACATCTCCAGCAACAGTGAGCAGAACCCGGAATATTTCAAGGGATGCTTCAACAAAGGCAAGGCAGCTTATTTATTCACTCCATTTATTCAGTGATTTGCATGATGACGTCCATTGCACATTTAGAAGGCTGCAAAATGAGGAGAAGGAGGGACAGGCTTGGTGTGGATATACCTTTTAGCTGGTTCACTCCCTGTTTAACTCCAGGGCTAAATCACATCCACATCACATATGCATTGATTTGTTTCTGTGCCCTAATCTAGAGCCATACTATTTTCTTGATAAGGAAAATTATTTGTGGGAGACAAAATGGTTTGCCCCAGGCTTTGAACTTTAGGGAAAGAATATACATTTAGTTGGTGTGAACTGTTTGGCCAGGAGTGATCCCTTCATGAAGGTCACAAAGGTTATATCACCAAGAAAAAAGGGAAATAATACTCTTTATACTTGCCCTATTCTAGTGTATAAAACTGTATACGGCATCAAGAAGGAATATAAAATACAACATTTAATTAATCTGTCCTGTTTACAGTCATTTGTAGTCTATGTTTCACTGGAAGAAAAGAAAATGAGATCCCAAGTTTAGATATTTTTTATAGAACCATGGATTGCATCATGAATCATGCTTTCTGCTAGACCAGGTTGCTCAGGGCCCTCTCCCGCCTGGCCTTGAACACATCCAGGGATGGGGCATCCTCATTCCCAGGCAACCTGTCCCATTGCCTCACCAACCTGGCAGTAAAGAATTTGTTCCTAATATCTAATTTAAATCTACCCTCTTTCAGTTTAAAGCCATTCCCACTTGTCCTATGCCTACATGCCCTTGTAAATAAAGTCCCACTCTTGCCTTCTTCTAGGCCCCTTTAGGTACTGGAAGGTCCCTCAAAGTCTTCCTGGAGCCTTCGCTTCTCCAGGCTGAACAAGCCCAACCCTCTCAGCTTGTCTTCATAGGAGAAGTGCTTCAGCCCTTGGACCTTCTTCCTCTCCTCCACTGGCCAGTAAAATCGTAGGCCTCCTCTTGTGTATTCCCCATGCTGCTGTGCTTGCATACAGACATTAACTTTGGATCCCCAGTGAAGCTAAGTTACTGGATGACGTGGCTGGAATTCCTTTGTTCTGCTCTTAAAGTGCTCTTCTGCTGACATGTGATCCCTCTCCAGCCTGTGGGCATCCATTGCTGGCACTGGCATCAACCTGGTAGGAGTGAGACAGATTGAGGGTCCTCCAGCAACTTTATTTTAAAGCACTATCATATCGAGCTAAATGCCATTTCAGCTGGAGAGCAGTACACAGAGAGTTAGGAACTACAGACTCTTAGAATAAAAAGCACGGACTACAGGAAGAAAAGGAGGCCAAGTATTTTGTTTACTCAAAACACTGATATTTCTCTTCTTTTGAATCTCATAAAAAGTATCACATTTCCTAACTTGCATACTTTTTCTCCTCAGTCACCAAAAAACCTGACAGAATTTTCTGTATAATGCTAAGCCAAAAAAACACATTAGTTTCGCATTTAGAACATTTTATATATAGAAAGTAAAGGATTATTGCAAAATCTTTCAACACAGAGACATGTTGTTTGACGCTTATCAGCTTTACTACAGCAGATAGGTTCTCTTCCTCATATACAATTTGTAAAGATTTTGCAAGACTCTGTACAAAAAAACAAAGTAAATAATATCGTCTGCAGATGTAAGTAAAATATATGGATTTTTTTTTTAATTTTATTTACCCTTTGTGGGCTTAAATGAAAATTAATGTTAGTTTTGCTATAGTCCGCAGACAACAGGTATTCAGATAAAAAGTCTTAGAGGTCCATTCGTCTCTAGTTGGTTTTATGACTTGGCTCAGTGCAAATTCCATTTTAATAAAACATTTTGTCATTTTAATAACTGTGGAAAAACAGACAACAGAGGATCTCTGACTAATGATCATGTTGCCCGTAAGAAAACTGCGTGCTCTGGGGTATTTTTAAAGGGAATCTATTAAAACTCTGTTGCCAAAATGAGAAGGGTATGCAGTACCTCAACCCACACAGACCCCCACTGGCTTCAGTGAAGTTTGATACAGACACAAGATTTCACTCATGTAATTTCTTTTTTTTCCCACACCTAGGATCTCGGTGCTTCAAAGTTCATTTATGTTGTTTTTGACATTTGGAATGTCAAAAACAGCTCTCTAGTGCTGAGCATTAGCAACACAGAATCTAGCTGGGAATCTACTGAGTAGCATTTTCAGATGAGTGGTTATGAAGACCCTCTTTTACCACTAAATGATATGGAATCCACTATCCACTATTTTACAGGATATCCTTATTCTGTGAAACACCATTGTTCATATGGACCATAGCCTAAATAAATCGTTCAGTTTTTATGTTTCTCTTATTCTTCCCAGTCCTATTTTGCCTTATTGTTTGAATTATCAAAAGTCCTATTGGTAGTCCTTTACCTATCCAGAGGTGGTGAAATTAATGTCTCCTGACTTTGGCACTTAAAAAATTACCTGTCATGGTCCATTCAGCCACCTTAGATTTGCCTTGTAGAGAGTGAAAAGAATCACTGCACATTGAAGTTTTGTTGAAGTTAAGTGAGACAAATTTCTATTGGTAGTGCATACTCCTCGTAGGTGCCTAGCTTCAAATTCAATTTTTAATTGTTTGGTTAGGTAAAAAGACTGTCTCCAATAGATAAGGTTTCCAGAGACAAGCTATGTATTTAATTAGTATGCACACTATATTTTTTTCTTATAAAACCAGGCCATGGTTTATTATTGAGTTGAGCTTCATTATGTTTATTATTAAATGTGAACATAGGTAATTTCCACGTGTTCAGATTTTTTTTTTCATCAATTCATAATGAGAAGTTTTCTATTATCACTGTTGTTAACTTTATTGAGTTAACATTGACAGATCTAATGATGACTCCCTAAACAGGTAGGAAACAGTTACAAGTCTGGCTGCAAAGTTCACTGTAAGGATTAGGAACATAAACATGCAAAAAGTCTCACACTGCATAGACTTCAGAGAGAGCCACTTTCTTCTTCTTTTAACATAATAGACTTTAATTTGAAGCCCCCGCAAGATGGCTCCTATGCAGTCCTTTATTTACTTGTCAAATTCTACAATCTTCACTTAACACTGCATTTTCATTTAAAATGCCATGATATTTTATAAACAAATTATATTAAAATATGTATATTTGGATTAGGGACTAAATTAGACAAAATATCAGAGAGTACAATAATAAAGATAGATAAGAGAACTAGATCTGTGCAACTGATGGGGATAAAGCAAATTTTCATAGCTTTGTCTAGCTCCTGTGCCCAAAGTTCAACAAACAACAGAAGCATGGGCTTAGTTTCTACTAAATTAAATGAAACTTATTAAATTCAAAAAGACTATATATTCATAAGCACTTTGTTTTTTACAGGCATTGCTCTCCTTGCAAATACATGCATCCTAGTACAAAAGGAAAAAAAAATAATAACCCAACTCTTGTTTTCTTTGATTGCACAGACAGTATGCTAATATGGGTACACAGTGCAACCTGAGTTAATGGAGACATCTTTTCCTATTACCAAGCGCTGGACTAGTGCAAATGTATATTCTGCATATCAACATTACAGAGGCATCTTGTATTTTATTTTGTGTGCAGATATTTCCATCAGCTCAGTCTTACCTAGGGCTTTTGGACAGTTAATAATCTAGAGATACCATTACAGATCCAGTTGTCTTTTTTGGATCATTGAAAATCTCATATTATTATTGAATTGTAACAGGTTTGTTTTCTACAGGCTTTGTAGAAACAAAAGTAATGGTGATTTTCAAGAAAATACAATATATAGCGCACAGTTCAGAAGAGGCATCTTTTTGTTAAGATTGCAATAATATTCTTAATTTATAGTGAAAATCTCCCGGCTTATAGAAATATCTCTCAAACCACTGCAGAATGTAAAGGTGCCTATTGTTTCTGCCTCTAGGACAGTTGATGATTCCTCCTGTTATCCTAGAGAGCTGAATCTGTCAGTATTAAAGCTCTTCTGAATTGCCAGGGTGAGGAAAAGAAACTAGATAATACTTGCTTCCTATAAACCGTGACTTGATTGCACTGGATGTAGAACAGAAAGAATTCTTGTAATTTTAGGAGAAATGAAACTGCTAAATAACACCTCAACCAAAGAAGCGTTCAGTAACTGAAAAAAGGTATTTTTAGCCTAGAGAAATGTGTGGTTTGCATTGCTCCATTATCACACATCCTTGCTTGCTTGTTTTTTTGCTTTCTTGGCTTTGTCTTCATATTAGCTATTTTTTGCTGGGTTTTGATACACTTATTTCTTTTAGCACCTCAGCACAGGATAGGTGCAATACATCTGTGATGCTTCGCCTGTGCATCTGAGCCTATTTTGCTATGTAACTGTAGGGACTCCAAGGAAATCAATGAGAAAGTGATTATACTGAGATTATATTCCGGTCTGCTCAACTCAGTTCAGGAGTGCTGAACAAGCGAAGGTTCATCGCATCAGGTTTTAGGTGTCTGAAAGTTTTTTGTCTAATCTTCTTCTGCAGAGAATGGAGAGAAAGTTATACCCAGGGAACAGTAGACATCATCCTGAGCCACAATATATGAATCCCCCTCTGTAGGTACTTCTTTCTAACCTCTGACTTTAAAGTGAGATGAGGTGATTAGTTTTCACTTAAATAAAGCCATAGGACAAGTCTATAAATGGCTGAAAAGCTAAGAGTGTGTATTTGTATATGTAAGAGTGTATATTTGAACACTGAGGTAACACCGGCATGCTAAAAATACTTAAAATTATGAATTGGCATAGACCCTTATTAAACTTACCTAGACTCACTAAACTTCCTTTTGAGTTTGGCTGTAAGTCAACTACAACTAGCAGATTGTGAATGAAATGAACAGCTGTGCCTTCATAACATAAATCTCTTAGACAGGGGAAATCATTCAATCAAGTTAGTGAGAAAATTAGCACCTTTACGTTTCATTTTCACTCTTGTGTCTCAAAGGAGGTTCATTAGCACTGACAGAACTGATGATACTAGATTTTCAGACTAGAGACTTGCCATAGTTGATCTGTGATATCATGGATGTGCTTCAGACTAAGTTGCTGTTGATAACTGAATCAGGTCTATTAAATCCATTATTTCAGATTTTCTTTAGATTGTGCAGTTGTGATTAACTTAGATGGTGTATTGCTGCCTACCTTGCTCATGTGACCAATAGAAAAAGAATGGAGAAATCCTTTCCTGCCTCTACCAATGAATTGATAAACTTTCAAATCTGCTGTCTTGCTATGTGACTTAGAGGACGGAGGATACAAGGCATGGTTTCCTTCTTCCAATATACTGTGCTGCGCAATTTCAGCCAGAAGCAGAGGTGGGTGCTTTCCTGTGAGGCAGAGTACCCTCTGCAGAGGCACACTCAAAATCCCTCTCTGATCTGCTGCAAACAGTCTGTGGTGTTACTAGTGGTCTTGTTGCTGATATTATTCCAACCTGTCCTTATAGAGTAAATGAAACTGTGACTCTTTGGTGTTTCAATTATCTGAGAATATTCAATTTGTAAATCAGGTATCTATCTATAGGCTATAAATGACATAGTACATAATTAGGGCATGATTTTACATTAGAAAACATTAAATTGAATTTGTCCTATGTCTTTTAAAGTGTAAAATGAAATTAATTTAACATGTATGCTAATAAGCTTGTCTTCCTTAGGCAAAGCATGTACTTTTAAAATGCTCTTTCTGATGTGCATTTTCCCACCCACTAGGTCATTCCTTTCACTGCTGATTAAGACTCTCTGATTGTAAACTTGCCTTGTGTGGATAGACTCTCACATCTAACTAATGGTAGTAGCCTAAACTACCCTATTGGAGAAACCTAGTTATCTAAGAAATGGGTTCATAGATGGACAGAGAGAAAGATGAAAAATTCTACCCAACGTCATCACCAGAACCATGAACTTTCACAATAGTTGTACAGTTCAGGATTGAGTGCCCTAAAGCAAAACTAGCTATGTGTTTGCAATTTAGCATTTTTTTCTTACTAGCAAAAACATTCTGATATATCAGAAAATTACAGAGTAGTATGTGATACTTCCAGCAAGCTGGTCATATCTTTTGGCTGCAGCAATGGTCCATATGTTTGACATCCTTTATGTAATCCAGGAATACATCATTAATTGTCATTTCATGCCAGGGTGATTGGCAATTTCTGTAGATCAAGACAACTACTGCCTCCTAAAATTCTTTGACAAACTATGGGGAAATTTTCATCTGTCCTTATAAACTAAAGCAATGTATAGAGTTCACAGAGTGTGATATACTTGTGCTTTAAAATCAAAGCATCCTGGTTGTGGGTAAAAAAAGCTGCTTCATAGGAAGCTGCAGTAAGGATAGATAAATATGTCTCTTTAAAATCTGAGAATTATTTCCTGTGACAAGTGGAACTCCTATTAATAAAAACTCAGTTCTGATTTATTAATTTGCAATATCGTCTAGGGGATTTTTTCTTAATAATCACTAGCATTCCTCAAAAAACCAAAATAAAATCCTTTGTTTTCCCTGGCCCTTAGTTTTCTCATACACTTTAAAACACTTAACCCTGACAAGGACTTGATACTATTACATGTGTAAGAAAAAATTCAAACCTCTCACACTAGTGGAGTCTGTATGGTTGTAGATAGATACAAAGCCCACAGCACCAAGGATTTTCTGAAGCCTGTGAAAAAATGGTTTGGTTTTTTTCCTTTTTCTTTCTTTCTTGTTCATCTCAAATGCTTTGAAATGTTGACTACAACTGTAAATCTATGAGAAATGAGCATGCTTGATACAAATTGAACTTCAGACAGAGAGTGGGGTTCTAGGAGATTGAGGGCAGCCAGGTTTAGGCTTATGTATGTATTTCTCTTAGCCCCACATTATTGGCTTTTTGTTAAAGCTTAAAACATTAATACTTGATTGATAGCTACAGCAGAGATAATGACTTTAAGCATGCCAATTTGAACCAACTGAAGATTTGTCCCTGTATTTCCAAACTTGTTTTCCAGCTGTCATACTGGTCTGCACCACACAGTTCACTAACTGTGTTCTCACTACTTCTCTTGTTTAAAATATGAAGGTGTACTTCATTTCATGAACAAAAGTTGCCATTAAAATAGAAAAATAATGTTAGGTACACAGTCTTAGAACGACTGTAAAGATGTACCAATTCAGTGCTAATTATTGTCATGCAGATACTTGTTCCGTCTATGTCCTCAGTTGCATGCCTGAAAGTGCCATATGATTTCCAAGCAGGTTCATTAATTTATTAGCATGATAAGTTAACATGAAAAGCAAAGAAAACAAACTACTTTGGGTTTATTTATTGAATTAAGTCCAGAAAATGCATCTCTGTTTTTTATTGACTGACTGTGGGCTGAAATGTGACATACCTTTGGGAAAAACAAATCAAGGATTATTTAAGTGGTTGTTTACTTCAGAAATGCAAAACATGCTGTTTGGGAAGCTGAATCATTAGAACAATTGCAGTGGGACACAGTGCTTCTCACACTGAGATCAAAAGCTTTGCACAGATTGTGTAATCTGTTTATACCATAAATTCCAACAAGTTATCAGATCATCAAGGTACAGAACTTGAATTCCATGTAAGTTGCTGGTCAGATTGACCCACAGCTAGACACTTCATAATGTGTTACAAAGAGATACTATCTTAAATCAACTGTAGTATTATATACTTTTAGTTATAGTCCTGTCTTTTCAGGAGCTGGGTGTATATGTGGGGTGTTGGTGGGGATGGTGGTATTTGTTCACAAGATTTTGTTTTATTCTGAAGGTATTAATTTTGTATTCTGCCTTGAAGATGGGTGAGCATTCCACATCTTTCCTCTGTGGAAGAGTGATTCAAAGCTCCTTCTGTCAGCACAATTGCCTGCCTAGCTGATAGCTCCACCACCCCTGAGAAGTGGGTCTTTTCTCACAGTGATAAATTATCCTCAAAGTAATCTGGATCTAGGGCTTTGAAGATTAGGATTGGAACAACAAATATGATTCAACATTCACTCAAGAGCCAGCATAGTGTTCACAGCACTGAAATGATGTACCAAAATTGGCTTATTTTGCTTAGCAAGCAGAGTGACAAGTTTTGATCAGCTGCCCATTGAAGGCTATCATTGGCATGGCCAGCACAGGGTACAATAGCTGTGGAGCCTGGAAGCCATGAATATGTACAATGCTATTGCCAAGTCAGCATCTGAGAGGATGTTCATAGGAACAGCCTGCTGGCTCATCATGGGTAGGAGAATTTATTTCTGACAGATTTCATACTTGGGAGGATGTCAGCTAACCCTGAGGCTGTGAAGTCTCTTGACAGTCAGAAAACAGACCCCTTGTTTGAGAATGCTGTCATGGCTTTGGCTAGTTCTTCAAAATGTTACCCTTTTCCTTCTAACCTCATTTCTGTCTCATTCAGATTTAGTTTCAGCCAGCTGAATTCCAATTCAGAAGCTGATCTCCTGCAGGCACTGAGGCAGATGGGAAGCAGTGCTGTTAGGGTATGATGTGAAAGATGGTTTGAACTGAGAGTCAGTAACACACTGTTCAATGCAGTGTTTCAAAAATATCTCCTGGTAGTTTTACATGTATGGCTACCAGAAAAAAACAGGAAAATGGAGAAGTTCACCAGCAAGGGGCCCAGATATGAGGTACTGTTACCAGTCACAAATGCTTTGAATCATTCACAGTAGGTTGATTTGATCTGGCTTCGTGCAGTTTGCTCATTGCTGTGTGATGCTGCATGTGATGGCTAGTACAGCAAATGCGGCTGCAAGATCAGCAGCAGAAGCATGGGAATATTATCACAGCCTGGGATAAACATCTTATAAATATAAAAAATCCTAGCAGAAAAATTTCCTCATGCTTCCTCTCTCTTAAGTATGGTTTGAACCGCATTAGCAAATCATATGATGGCGTTTTTATGTGAAATTAGTTTATTGCCCTTTGTCACAGTTTCCTCTGGGAAGTGGATTGCAACAAAGGGAAAATATAACAATCACATACAAAAAAGCTGTTCTGCCACCTGTTTGTTTTTTTTTACAATTCTGTATATTACCAATTTCTGTCTGAGGAAAAAAACTATTAAAACTTATTAAAGTTTTCATTTCTTCCACTATTTGCATTTCAAATAAATATGGAATGATCTGAGATGTAATATTGACAATAATACAATAAACCGACCAAATGAACAGGAAAGGATGTCTTAAAATATCAGATTTATTTATAGATAGTTGATTTTCAGTCCTTGTAAACCTACAAGTCAAGAAGAAATTGAATGGGATAGAATTTTGTAAATATGTGAAGTAAAAAAATTGCTTTCTGTGAGTGCTAGTCTCTTCATTTCTGTATCTAGAACAATCACTGAGGAACTGTTGATTTGAAAAAACCAAGGAACAAGCAGTGTTACAATTGTCTAGTGTGTCCTCCTCCACAGGAAAAAAAAGAGGAAATTTAGAGGTATGTATGCAGAAAGTGTTTAGCTCTTCTCTCAGAAAAAGAGATTTCAGTCTTTCTGCGAGGGAAGGGACAAAGTCAGATCCAACCAGAGATTAGGAGTCCTATGAAATATCATATCATAGACCTAGTACAGTCTCACCTGGATGCATGTTGTTTTTATCTGATGATGATGAAAGTTAGCTGTTTAGCAGAGCTGCTTATGAAATCCTCCAGAGAAAATTAAAGTAAAACTTTCACTGTGCGTCATTCAAGCAGTGGTCTGTTCTAAAGAACAGTGGGGTAACATCTGAAATAGGTGGGGGTAATCAGATGCAAATTTGCTATGAGCTCAGAAAACTCCTCTGAACTCTGTCCTCAGCCCCAAAGGCTTGAGTAAAAGACCTTTGGAAAAAGAAAAGGATCTGCTAATCCGTAAAGCAGAGATGGGCCAGAATTTTCTTAAGCATCCCTGAGGAGATATCAATACTGTCCTTTCCAGTCTTGTGTTCCCCTCCTAAACCTCAGCACTAAAAAACCTTATATCAGCTATGGTACAAATCTGTGAGCTATGCACTCCACTGCCTTCACCTACTGAGTCCAAATAATTTCAGGCTTTTCATTTGTGCTTCTGGATTTTGTCCAGTGGGTCTAGGTGAAAGGACAGTTAGCCCCGTGGAAAAACTACCTTTTCTATCTAAATCACAGTCTTCAAAGACTAGATTAATGTCTATCAGAAAATCTGTATAGTTTAAAAAAATATTTTTAAAAGGATGGAAAAACCCTGCATGTCCGATATAACACATCACTGCTTGTCTGTGCACTGAACAGCACACATCACACAAATCACAGTAGGACTTCATACTCTTAGCAAGGAAAGAATTTCTCAGGTTAATAATTGAGAGCGAAAGTTATCTCACCAAAGCATTGGAAGGGCAAGACAGGCTCACAGAATGAGAATAGATTCCCAAGATAACAGACACACCCTCGCATGAGAGAAATACTTGTAGATTAAAAAATAACTATTATAAATCTGGCAAGATCTGAGGACAATTCTCAAAATTTGTCAAACCTTGAAATAGGCCATGTGTGTAAGCACAAAAGATTAATACACTCTAACCCTGACCTCTGCCTCTCCTTTTTTTCTCTCTGATATCATGCTTTGGCTCCTACACAGAGAAAAAATAAAAAAAGGTCGTTTCAGTAGTCCATTTCCAGTACAAATAGGAAAAAGTAAATAACAATTTGAATAGTGCTTCTGTATAGAGATATTACTTCTTGTTCTGTTATCAAAAAATGCTCTGTTATTCCTGTCTCATATTTATTATCAGTCTGATTTACTTTTTCTGTATTTAGTAGAATCATACTAATTAGGATTTGGTATTAAGAAATAATTTAAGGGTGTGTATGGTTTGTATATCAATGGATTTCATCATGATAAGGCATGTGTGGGGAAAAGTATGTTGCAGAATATCAAAAGATGTTTGGAATCGGTCTTGGCTTTGAGAGGATATGTGTCACATAATGATGGTCACTCTGGTGCCACATGAAGCAAATCTTCTTTCCACTATTTGCACCTGATTTCTGAACAGAACAGAATGTAAGTGGCACTGCAAAGATGTACAACACACTGGATTGTATAATGTTGGTCCTGATATAGTTTCAAAATATTTGGCCAAGATCCCATCCATTTGATTCTAGTGTAGTTCCAGTAATTCACCGGAATAGCCTTTCTCTCCACCAGTTACTGAGGAATCTCAGAACAACCAAAATTCTAAATCAGCTACGTCCCTGGTATTAGCTTAGATGAACTCTATCTTTACAGCTCAACTTGGCATGGCAAAACAAGAGGGCTGTGTGGCTGAGGATACCCAAATAAAAGTTTTACGCAAGAGAACTGGTGTACTAAGAAGAAAAGTGAGCTCCAGGAAATGGTTCAAGAAACAGTTGACAAAAACAACAGTGATATTGCATCAGCAGTGACTCCAACTGGGAACATGCAGAGAAGAATGATCGAGTGTCTTCATTCCCTTCCGTAACCAGCTCAAAGTACAAGGCAACCAGACAAGTTATTCTTTTCACAGTCCATCAGAAGGCAGGGATACACACACTTTTATAAAACATATTACATTTTCTTGGGAGTAACCATGCATTTCTAACAAAAAATATGTTCTTTTTATACATCACTCCTGGTGTGGAAAATGTCACTTTAAAACTAGACACTTTAAACAGTACAGGACTGAAATGGAACAAAGGTGCTTATATCCAGAAATAACCTTCCAGCTGCTGCCTGATCTTTGTTTAACCCTAAACTCTATGTTGGCTTCAAAGTCTTCCTTGCCCAGATTAGTAAAACTCTGCAAGGCCAAATGTCTTGAATGCACAATACCAACAGGAGGCAGAAACTACGTATTCTTCTAGGGTTTGATCTATACAGTTTCTTAACAGACTAAGCTCCTTTAGCAAGCAGACTTTAAAACGACCACAGTAAAAATACTTCCTATATTAGTCAGCTGCTGTATTAGTCACTGAGAAGTGGAAGAACCCGCATTTAATTGATTCTAAAACTTGAAAAAATTCAAACCACTTGTTCCATAAGGCTGCCTTGGGCACTGAGCATTAGTCTATGACAGATGTGGGAAAGTGCAGATGGAATTAAAGGTGAAGGGAGGCTTTTCCTATTGGAGCTGAGGTATTTTGCAGCAATGAATTTATGATTCATGTGGCAGAGTGCAGACAGTGCTATGGCTGTTCAACAGCTCCTCTTCCCATGAGTCTGTTTTTAAAATATTGGATAAATGTTTCTAATAGGCAGAAAAATACCTTAGCCTCCATGCCACAGATTCAAGTCATCTTTGGTCTTGTTCTTCCCTGCTAGTCCCCAGTTTAATTTCATGATAATGAATGTATCAGGTAAATGTATTTGAAGGGTTCCTATAAGATTTCTTGTCTTACACTGTCATTTAGCTACATGCTGCAAGATAATTGTGACCAGTTCTGAGCTCCCCAGTACAAGAGAGACATGGAGCTTCTGGAGTGGGCCCAGCAGAGAGTGGCAAAGATGATTGAGTGACAGGAACATCTCTCTTATGAGGAAAGACTGAGGAAGTGGGCCTGTTCAGTCTTGAGAAGAGATGACTGAGAGGGGAACTCATCAATGTTTATCAGTATCTGAAGGGAGGGTGCCAAGAGGATGGACCAGGCTCTTCTCAGTGGTGCCAAGCAATAGGACAAGAGGCAACAGGCAGAAACTGATGCACAGGAAGCTCCACCTAACTATATGGAAGAATTTCTCTACTGTGCTGAGCACTGAAACAGATTGCCCAGAGAGGTTGTGTAGCCTCTGAAGATATTCAAGAGCCATGTGGACACGTACCTGTACAATGCGCTCTAGGATAACCCTTCTTGAGCAGGGAAGCTGCACTGGACAACCCCCTGAGGTCACTTCCTATTTTACCCAGTCTGTGAATCTAAATAGGACAGAAAAACAGGTAGGAATAAGAAATTAACAAATATAAGCAGGGAAAAATCCGACATTGCTTAAGGACAGAGTGGTATCTTGGATGTTGGTGGAATTTGGACTACTAAGATGTGTTGGCTAGGAACTCACCACAGAGTCATATAATACTTTAGGCTGAAAGGGACCTCTGGAGGACACCTAGTACAATCTCCTACTGCTCAAAGCAAGGGTAACTTCAAAATTACACCTCTAGGTGTAAAAATTACACCAGATTGTCCAAGCCTTGACCAATTGAGTTCTGCATATTTCCAAGGACAATGGCTACATAGCCTCTCTGAGCAGCCCTTTCAGGGCTTAAACACTCTTAGGATGAAGAGTCTTTCCCAGATATCTAGTCTGAATTTTCTTCATTGTAACTTGCAACCATTTCTTCTTATCCTGTCATTGCACCTTTGGCTCCATCCTCTCTATCGTGGACTTTGGCTCCATCTTCTCGATCATGCTCTTTAGGCAGTGGAAGGCTACAGTCAGATCCTTCTCTTTCCCTCTTGTCTCCAGGCTAAACAAATTCAGTTCACAGAACCACAGAATGTTAGGGTAGGAAGGGACCTCTGGAGGTCACCTAGTTCAACCCCTCTGCCAAGGCAGGGTCACCTAGAGCAGGTGATGCAGGAACACATCCAGCTGGGTTTTGAATGTCTCTGGAGAGGGAGATTCCACAACCTTCCTGGGCAGTTCTTTCAGGCTTTCCTCATACGTCCAATGTCAAGCCTCCTAAGCATTTTAGTGTTCCTCCTCTAGAGTCTCTCTAGATTGTGGATATCTATCATTCACAGTAGTGCCTCAAACCAGACATCATATTCCAGACACAACTTCACAGGTTCTGGGAAGATGGGAATAAACATTTCCCTTGGTTGGTTAGCTGTATCCTTAATAATGCAGCCTCATATATGATTAAGCTTCTTCCCCACAAGGAGGTGTGCTGGCTCCAGTTTCCCAGGGTCACCAAGTTTTTTTCTGCAGAGCTGTCCCTCCAGCCAGTCAGCCCACAGGCAGTGCAGTGGCATGTTTTACTTAATTCCAAGTGCAGGACTTTGTTGCCTTTAGTGAATTTCATGAGACTTTTTCAGGTTTCTCCTCCAGCTTGCTGAGGTGCCTCTGAATCCCAGCATATCAACTGCATATCTCAGTGATATCAGACCTATCAGATCTCACAGATATGCAATTTAATATCTGAATACTGATATTTGTATAATTCAAAAGCCTCCTGAAATTAAAATTTCACTATAAAATTTAGTAGTAGCAATTATCAATAAAACATTTTCACTGAAATCTGAAGTATATTCCAAGTGAAAGGCCATTTTGTTATGCTAGAAAAATGTTCAGTAAAAATATTTGTCTATTAGACAAAGGTATGTTTAACTTTGATTTTCAGGGAGTGAAGGGGCTTGTTTTACCTCTGTGTCTGTGCCAGCAATATTGATATGTTTCTTTGATTTGGCTTCAGTTTAGAATTATATTTTTTTACTGTCTCTGCTTCTGTTTTGTTAGTTCAGAATGCTTTTGACCTTTCCTTTGGATTTCTCAGTTTCTATCTAATCACACACATCCCTTGTAACAGCTTTTCTGTAGTGGCTTTAAATTACATCTCATCTACTACTAAGAGATCCTCTGCAAAGTGATAATTGATAGCAGAAATATTTTTCCAGTATGAGAAAATAGTTCTACATGTTGCCTTCAGGGTTTTATCCTCAGAAGCAGTTCTGGATATTACACTGAATTCTATTAAATAAGACAGGACTTTCAAATCAGATCAACTTGTTTGTAGTCTAAGTCTGAAATTCGGTAACATTAGTTTGAGAAATCTGAAAGACCAATTTCTATTAAATTTAAAAATTTCAATTTTCATCCGGCCAAGGACAACCACCCTTGCTACTTTTTTCTCTGTGGAATACCATATCTGTCTTTCAGCTCCTCTTCCAGAATGGTGTGGGTCTCGTGTTTATTCTGACTCATATCTTTCAAGCTGGTACAATGATCTTGGATACAGTGGGATATCTGAAAGGGTACTACTAGGTTTTTTTTCAGCTAAAGGCGTCAAACTCTGACTGTGTTGGCTACATCTCCATTAGTTACAACGGAAGCCTGGACAGCCAACAGAGATCTAGCTAACTGTGTTGCAGACAGCTCTTACTTTCAGCTTAAAGCATGGTAACGTAGATGTCTACATGTAGAACCTTAAATGTGAGCCAAGTTTACAAGTCCTTTTACAGACTGTGGAGCCTTGATCCAGTTGCCTGCACACTACATGACGTATAATTAGGAGCCTTTGGGTGCTGCCTTACCTCCAGCTGTCTCTCTAGAAAGGTATAATGGTCTAGTAAGTCCTGTGGCACTGCCCTGTGAAACTACATTCAGTATCCTACCATATTTCAAATTATACCAAATGCCTGTGTTAAGGCAGCTGAATCAATCCTGAAGACATTGCAGTAAATGAGGATGAAGAAACTATTCAAAAGAGCATAAAGCACAAACTGAAGGAATTCAGGACAAAAAATTCTGGGCTGCCAAAGTTAGCTGAACTGAATCTTAGCAATTATGTCACAAATAACCAGATGACCATTCCTGGGATCTGCCAAAAAAACCATTTCACATGCACATATGTGCGTCATGTATTTTTAAAGGCATAAATCCCTTAGGAATAGAATAATATTTCACCTTGTAGATTTTTTTCCCGTGCAGAGGGTTTTTTTACAGTTATCCTGATTTTTAAAGCCAGTGCAGAAATATTTTTTTCTATAATGATTTGTGTAATGACCAACAATACAAAATTTATTACAGTTTTATCCATGTATCCGCTGTACACTGAAGTAATTAACCTAAGATCTTCTTACAGCCTTTGACTTAAGATGCAGGATACTCACCTAAGGTCGTGGTCTGGGGGATTATCTTGGTATATTTACTCTTTGGCATAAACTATTGAGAACTTCCCTATCCCTATGAGATGACTTTTCTTTGTCTTCGTCCCATGTTCTTCAGCATGGACCCTCTTTTCAAGACCATTTGCTCATTTTAAACCCAAATGGGATTTACATAGTTCTAGGTTCAATGCAAAATCCATAGACGCACAATATTTTTCATGCTCGTTCTGTAAAAGCTATAGCCTTCTTCCCTGGATCAGAATATTGACTCCAAATTTTTAGGTGAAATGAGGTGAAATGTGAAATATCCAATTCATATTATATTCTGTGTCAGTGGGAATAACCTTTTTCTGACCACAATAGATTTAATGCTTCAATGAATTATTTTCTTCCAGAAGTGTTTTTCTTAAAACCACGCTATTACCATTGCTTCTGAAAATACATTGGCTTGTACACCTATATCCAACTCGAAATTATTATCTGTCCTCTTTGTTTTCATGAGGCTATGCTCATGCAAGACAACGTTGCCCATTTCTCCTCCAAAACATTCTGCTTTACTGGAATTGAGATTGTCACTCTTAGCACATGCAGTCCATCTTGTACTGATGTCTGCAAATCCCTGCTGGGAAGCACAACCCTTTGGAGGTTTTTTTTGGAAGTCATTGTCATGTCCCATTTTTGCAGACTGTCACTCGAGCTGTGTCATGTGATACTTTGCAGCAAATGCCTATAATTTTCCCATATTGGGTACTTTTGCACCCACAGCATCAGATCCTTGGTTAAATAAGCTTAACTCTATGACTATTTTATCTTTGAAAAATCTTGAAAAAACATTAGTTTTACATAGTATTCATGTCTCTAGATTTTTTTTCCCCTTTCCTCATTTTCTTTCCCACTGTGATTTGGTCTCATACCGAGAGCTGAAAAAACTCCAAACTGATTTTTGATTGTTGGATAACAATTTTTTTCAGTGACTTCAGTGTGATTTTTACCTTCTTTTTGTACATTTTAGCTTCATCTATACTGTCAGCTTAATTCTTTTTTTGGGCTTTCTGAGGAGCTGTGTTTTGCTAGTGAAGAAGATGTGAAATTTTATTACCAGTTAAACACTAAAAGTGAGCTATAACTTTAAAACTGACCCTCAGGTGTGTAGCTCAAATACCTAGCTTTCTGATATCAATGTTACAGTGGAAAAATCCCATTGTCAATGTCTTGTCCAAAATAGTTATCCAGTCTTCTTTCATAGTGGAAAGAGAGTGCTCAGTCTCTTTATAAGAGGATTTAGTTTACCTGTGTTGGACCTTATTTTAGGATGAGTTTAATGACTCTCTGATGTTGAATCCAACCAATGCCCCCAGAAGTAAAGCCAAAATATAGTTAGATGTCAAATTGTCAAAGAAATTCATCTCCTTTATCTTGCCAGTGTTGGTTTCGTACATCATTGCATATGGTAACAACATTAAACTGTAAGTGCTAGAACCACTACCAAGTGCTGTATAGGATAGGCTTGGTCCACACAATACTGTATGGTGTAGATATTAACTTGGTGCTCCCATAACTAAGTCATAAGATTGAGAAGTCTGTGACATAATTGGACAAGAACTTGTCTTCATTTCTAATTAGTATCTGTCGTCTGTAGGTAGAATTCTCTACCCCAATGCCTGTAGCACGATTGTAATTAGGAGTGTGTATGTCAGAGCTTTGAGTGCTCTCACTCAAAATAAAATGCAGCTAACCAACAAAACTCAGCATATTTTAAAAATACAAAGCAGCTCTTTCAGTATTTCTAACCAGTACTCTCAGAATAGAAGGAATGGTAGAGGGTTTCTATAAAAAAGGATAGAAAATGTCTTTAACTAAAAAAAAAGTTTAGAAAATACAGATTCTTTGTATTCCACTTTTTTTTTCAGCTTTTATTATACTTGCTTTGTGCATCTGACTTCTTGAGAATGAATTAAATTAAGCATCAGAAGATCCAACTTTCTCAGTGGCATCTGTGACTCCAGACTTACTGACTTCTTCGTAGCTACGGCATTCCTCTTTGGTTTGAAACTGAAAGAGAAAAGAAAAAGGAGTTAGAATAGATCTGAATATCACAAAATGTGTGCATAGGATATCCAAGTCTTAATAAATATGTAGGTTTTGACACCATAATATTAAGTGACTTGAGGAAAATAAATCTGAAATAGAAGCTATACACTGTTTCACTGTTATCAATATAAAGCTTCAGTGTTCTAAATTGGTAAAATATTCTTTTGGAGATGTCAGTGCTCATTTGGAGATGATCCACCTGTCTTATTCATACAAGGAACAGCTGTTCAACAAAGTCAAAAGCTTTCTGAAACACAGGAAATATTAGCTAATCTGAGAATATTTATCAATTAGCTAATATTACAGTCAATGTTCAATCACAGTTTTGTACTATTCTGATCTCTTAAAAAGCAGTCCAATAGTATCTTGGAAAAATAATGCTTGCCTGCTTGCATTCTTGTTTAATTATCATGTTCACTTGCAGAGCAACAAAATTAACCATCAGAATGAGAAAATCTAATAATGTGCTTGAACTGAAGATCTGCCAACAATTTTCTAGCAAATCTCGAGCAGAATTCCAATGGCCAAAGTCTGTTTCATGAGGAAAATCACACTTCAAAATTACTTTTTTGTGAGAAACGTTGACCACAAATGTGTTATACAATCAATATTGTGTGAAATTAACACAGTGTTATACTAGTGTTCTTTGAACTCTCTTACAAGCAAAACTATGTAGTTTAATAATTCTTAAAAAAAAAAAATCTCATTTAATAGACATTTAGAAATGCTGGAATAATCTGGTTTGGCTAACTCTAACATAAAAGGACTGGGTTTCTACTACCTTGCTGTTTATTTTCATTCACCAAATCAAGATATCAATCCAAGTAACACTGAGTAGCAGAGAAACATCTCAGGCTGTGGCCTGGAATGGAGAATGTACAGGGAAGAAAATAACATGAAATTACAGTGCAGCTTTCTGTCTATCAAATATTTTGCTCCTGGAAAAAAAAGAGACCAAATATAGTATGCTGATCCTAATACTTAGCCCACTTGCCTCTGCCAAATTCCTAATAGACTAGTGCAATATGTAGCTTACAGAGCAAATGCTGGAATGCACAAATAAGAATTATCCTCTGTCAGAAAATTAATTATAGAATAGTGAGTAATGGACCTCTTTAAGGTATAACAGATCAAGAGGGGAAAAAAAAGAGACGCTTTAAACCATTTCTTATAAAACTTTATGTGCAATTCCTGTCAGGTTTACCTCTTTTTTACAAAACAGGGTAATTAGTACATGGAGTCATCATATAAACCATCTGAAGACAACATATAAACCAAATCCCTGCACAGGCCATTTACTTTAGAGTTGGACTTGATGATCCTTGTGGGTCCCTTCCAACTCAGAGTATCCTGTGAATCTGTGAAAGCTTCTTAAAAAAGGCTGGCTATTTTCCTTGGCTGTATTGCCATAATTTGTACTGGTGACAGAGGTATATTAAAGAATTCATTCATTAAATAACATTACTTAAAACCTAGTAAATTTGAAAGAGGTTCAGGTATTTATAAAACCATAAAACACAGTGTTCAATATGGATATGATCAAAGACTGTAGGATTGATAATTGATAAGTTTGTAAAGCCTACATGAAGCTGGTTTCCAGGGCTGCTTGCTTCACTGCCAAATACGTGTTCCCAGCAGCATCTCCAAAAAGAATTGTAAGGAAGTGTGATAGTCATCAGCACAGCCACAGTCCCTGGGCACTAAAGAAAATGTTTGCATTTGGGACTTAACCAGCCTGGTATATATCAAGTAGCTCAACTGAGGTCAGTGAAATAGTGATAAACTGCAAAAACCTGCAACTGTTGTCTTAAACTTAGCTGGCGCGTTGGTTTGGTGTATTAATTATTTTCAGAGGCCTTTACTTCACTGTTTTTAGTCATTGCTGGTGAATGCAGTTCTATTGGCAGGTAGAAACTCCTGATGTTGCCCATAAGAATTACTCAGTTTACTGCTAAAGTGTTTTTTAAACAAATTATTTACTTACTATGAAGTCCTTTTCATGCATTAGTTTATTATAACACACATCTATAACCTCAGTCTATGTTTTCAAAATTTCAGCAGAGGATAACAATGCATTGTAAGAATTCATGGAACAGAAATAAAGCCATAAAAAGAGCCTATGTTTGAGCAGCTAAATCCAGAGTTACGACAAGACCACCTTTGTTCATCCCTACATGGATCTTTGACCAGTGCACTTCCATTGTTGAGCATTCTATCTTTCTTATATTTTACTGAAGAGTGCTTGACGATGATGGAAATTTGGAAATATGGAATATGGAACTTTTTTATTATTTTATGTGGTTTTTGTACAGCACATCACTTAAGAGAACAGAAGTGCATGTCCAAGTAAATTCTGATGTTTGGGTCAATGTTAAAGGCATGTTTTCAGAGACTTGAATCAGGAACAAAAACAGCAAAGCTAGTGCTTTAGACCAAAAATTAGGCATTGTCATAGAAAGCTTTTATTCCAAAAAAAGTAAACAGAGCCACAGCACTTATTTTTATGCTGCTAATCTGGGAATATTGTTTATTTAGCTTTAGTTGGTACAAATCTGTTCTGCTGAAATACTAAACTGAGGCTAAGAGAAGTGGTTGGGAAATTAGATGTCATTATCTTCAGGTCTTGCTCCTTCTGCTCTGCAAGTGCAACCATCTGCAAACAACAGCTCTCTAACAAAGACTCTGATGATGCACACAAATAAAATAGATTAAAAAGTTTGTATGAGTGGATTCTAATCTTTACTCCCAGGGTAGATCATGAACTGTGTGATTTAAATTTAGTGCAAAGGAATCTTCAGACAGTGATGACACAGTGAGTCACTCAATCAAACCATCATGCTGTTGTTAGATAATATAGGTCTATTTATTTAGCAGAGCAATTGACATGTTTGCTCTGGGTATATGACAAGCACAAACTTCTCTTTTTACTTTTTACTGCCCTGGTGTGCAAAAATGTCTTAAGAGTATCAGACTCACAAAAGGATATAGGTGCCACAAGTTTTTGCATTACACCATGCTGAGCTTAGGTAAGAAAAAAGCAAACTGCCACAGGATCTCAAGCACACAATTGTTACTACTCCAAAGAAAGTTGTACTGCAAGGAAGACTGGCTTCTCAGCTGGGGTATTGTTAGCTCTTATCGACCAGTCAAAGAATTGCTGGACCAAAGATGAGACAAAGATGGCTACACTGCTTCCTGCCCCAAGAACAATTCATGCTTTTTACCCAATTGCTATTTAATTCCTTAAAAAAAATCCCTTCAGGCCATCCTCTAAAGTGAGGATTAGCTGCTAGAGATTTTCCTTGATGTACCTAGATGGAGTTACTCAAAGGTCTTAAATAAAATAATGAAATTTTCTGTGTCAGAGATGAACTTTAAGCTGAAATATTTCCTTACTGTTCAGCTATAATTAGGAGGTGATTTGAAAACGCTGAATTTCTCAATATGAAGAGTAATTTCAAAAGAGAAGTATCTCTGCAATTCAAGGGTCTACAGGTTGAAAACAGTGCTGGATTTGAATTTTCAAGTGAATAAGTTTTTATATTGAGGGACATGCCTTCCTGGTTTGAAGTATTAAAATTTCTGACTGGGATCAGCATCTAACTCCTGAGTGATGTGAGCAGGGCTACACAAACAGCCAGTAGTAAAGCTGATTCTTAGTCCTGGCTCCCTTTCTGGCATTCATCTTGTACATGCTGATATTCAGCAGCAAATCAGTTTCATTCCACAAATCTCACTGTCTAGGTAGCAAAATGTATAAGTGCACCATCAGTACTTTTCTTTTAGCCACACTCTGTAATGGGTGCTAGACCCTGAAAATGAAATAATTGGTGGAGATGCACCTCACAAGGAAATGGACATTTCCTTCAGAGTTAACAAGCCAGTGAGTAGGCGCAGTAAACAAAAGCACAAGTGCAGCTGGCAAAAGTGCATGACTCTGTTTTATTGAAATGGAAAGGATCAGCACACGTAGCTGCTTTGGGCTGTAGGCTCTGTCTGTTAAAGCCTTTGGTACCTCAGTGATTACCCTGAGGCACAATGGCAAGTCTGTAGCGCAGTAACCTGCTTCTCTTCAGCATGCAAGGAAGCCTTCCTGCCTTGTGCACCTGTGCTCTGAGCAAGCCAAAAGAGGGGCAGACTCAGCAAAAAAAAAAAAAAAACACCACCAAAGGGAAAAAAAAAAAAAAAAAAAGCCAGAAGAACAAAAAGAACTTTCCCTGCAGGTTTTTGCTTGTACTCCTGACATTTACAGAGTAGTATGTTCTAGTATTTATTCTAATATTAAAAAAGCTCTCCTCCAGAAGAGCTTTGTCATAGCTTGACAGACATGTACATTGCTGGTAGATAAGAATATGTCTATAGATTTGGTTTGAAATACATCTTTGAAATATTTTAATAGCCTATTGATTTTCTCCACATTAACTTATTCTGAAAAGAGAGAATGAAAAGTGTGGGGGCTGACTAGAGTCTGATTTCTGTGCAGAATTTAGAAGTAATTTAATGCCTTTGAGTTTCTTGCATTGCTGCTACCCTTTAAATACGTCCTTCAAAGTTACCTTGATAAAAAGGTATTTGCATTTATACCCTATTTCAGCTTTTACTCCATAGAAACTATCTGATATGTTTTTTTCTTTCACCCAGATGTCTTACACTTACATTCTCCCTGGTTTTTTGAAATGTGCAATTGTGGATCTGTTTTTCCACTATGATATAGGAAAGCCGATCCCTCAAAGTCAGATTCTGTGTTTGAGTAAAAAATCTGGCAATTGTCACATTTCCTCAATTCACCAGGTGTTTGGCATGGTGGCAGAGGAATTCTGAGCACTGCTTTGCAAACATACATTATTTCCCAGTGCCTCATCAACTGTATCACACATTGAATACAAATTAATGATAAATTCCAATCAATGCTGGTTTATGGTTCCCCATGCTGCCATTGTTGTTACTCTGTGCTCTTACTGGATTTTCATGTCTGATTGTATGTTCACCCACATTTTTCCACGTTCCCTTTTTCATGAATTAGTAATGAAGGCATTTCTATTTTTGGATTTGGAACCTTTGTTATGCATTGACTCCTGTGTAAAAGTTCCATAGTTCCATGTAAAAAATTGAAGTGTGGCTGTATAATTCTTCTGTCTCTCTCTCTTTTTTTTTTAATGATTACAGTTCTATCTGTGCAATACATACCTAGCTTATCCTATGGACAAAAAAGTTATTTATTTATGCAAAGATAATGCACTAAGTTGACTAAGTTTTGCCCCAAATCTGTTACCATGAATTATATTTAAATTCTCATCAGTTCTTCCCACGTGTTCAAGGTAACAGAGTAGGATCTATGAATACATAAAAGAAATATCTTAAAACAGGTTAGTCAGCAATTATTCAGGAAAACAAAAAACCCTCTCAGCTAACCTTATTCCTTTTAAGCCTTTCAATGCAACCATTGTTTTTTAAAAGTGATAAAAAATAGCTGAGCTAAATTTTATTATGTTCTGAGAATCACATAAATCTTCTTTCATTCTACAACCTGTCTCAAGTAGCAGGCAGGTACAGTAAAAAAAAATTTATTTGCAGATTCCTTTTAATACCATTCTCTTAGATATTTAAATTTAGAGTCAAATGTAATCCCAGCCCATGTAAAACTTGCTGAAACTTATGGCCTTCAGTGGACTGAATGTCAGTAAAAAACACAGATGTCCCAGAGCTGTTCTCAAAGTGCTGTATATACATCCTTGAGCTAGGCTCAATCACAACAATCACCTGCAATGTCACCAGTCATAAAAACCCTTATTGTAAAACAGGTCAGACATCTGATGAGATAAACATTATTTTATTTGAGTTTTTGTTGAGGGTCTGGATCACATATTCATTAATCACCTGATTTTAAGCTACTGAACTCATGAAATAAATAACAGAGGCAAGAAACTTTTACTTCTGAAGAACTCTTAGAAGGAGAAGTTGTTTATGGCTGGAACTTCTGTAAAGACAGAACATTTCCTGTATCAAAGGAGCAGTCACAAAGATCAGTTTGTATCCAGTCTAGATTAAACCTGCCTGAACTCCACTGTGGATGCTAAAAGGCAGGAGCAGAGGAATTTTCCAGCTCCTGAAGCATTTTGTGAAGGTTTTCTTTCTTATGCTTTAGCTGAGAAACAGTGAAAGACAGTTTTGTAAACTAATTCTCTATCTCTGCACCTGGGTTTCTTTTCCAGCCTTGTTTTGGTACTCTGGAAAAAATATTTTGAATGGGTGTTAGAGAACCTCAGCCAATCCCTCTAGGGGGTGGCTGGTCAAGCAACCAATCATATCATGCTCTCTCATGAACAAAGATATATAACCTAGCTTGTAAATAATAAAATAATTCCTTTTCTCCTTGGAATTGGATTGTGTCATTTCTCACCGGCTCTCGGTAAAACAGCGACACTCCACCTGGAAAATGGACATCAGTTGGAGAGTGTGTTATGAAGTTTCACTGTTTCCTATGAAGAACAAGAGTCTGTGCAATTCCTTAACCTGCTGTTTCTGAAATGTGAAGGCTGTTCTTCTAAAAGCAGTGCTGAGTGTCAGAAGAGTGAATTGGAGTCGCAGTAAGAATAGAGAGAACTACTGTTCTAATTGAAAGCAAGACCTCAAAGTTGGCCCCCAAAGAAATACAATCACTTCAGGAGCAACAAGTTTAGGCATCATAAAAAGGCAATTAATATTTTCTGTTGTGAAAAATTAAGTTTTTAAGCACCAGGAAAACAGCTTTCCTCAGTAACTGTTCTGGAAAAACTGCAACCAAAGAGATCCTCATTTGCAACTGTTCAGGATGGAACATATTTAAATTGCCCACACAGCAAATTTGGTGTCCTAGAGCTATACAATATTATTCAGCCCCTTTTTATCTTTAATTCTTTATCTCAAAGGCTTGCCTATTCTATTTTAAAATTATTTTTACAGCTAAGAAGGAAAAGGTTGTTAGGCTGAATCAGTAACACAGATGATTTCTGCGTGTAAATGTTCAACATATATTTTACTGATACATGGTGCCCGAGCCATTTCCTGGAATTGTGGCTGGAAACAGCCTTTTTATTGCTCATTTCTCACGCTAAAACTCAATGAAATTCAATTATCACAATAACAGTCAGTAGGCTTCAATTTTGCGTGTCCTGTTACTTTTTAAATTTGGAGTTCCTCCCAATTGCTGTCACAGCTATTGCATTGTCTAAATCAATTGCCATGGCATGCTCACTAAATTGAGAAATGCTGTTGTGAATGCATAAGAGATCTCAAGCACCAACAGAAACAGATACAAACAGAGAAAACAAAAGGTAGGGGAATTTTTCGTCTGCTACAAAACTTTATTCCTTTGTTTGATTTCCTTTGAGGATTCACTAAGGGAGAAATACTTCAGCCTTTCTATCTGCATGTTTGTTTCAATACTTCCTAAGCAGACAAAAGCACTGCTAAAGCAATGATTCAAAGAGAGATGGTTAAAAGTGGAAATTTTATGGCTTCGTGTCTTCAATTCTTTTTCAAACTCAAATATAGTACTTTTTTTGCCACAGTTCATTCACAGAGAGTTGCACTTAAGGCCAGACTGTGTCTTGCATATTCAGGTGTTTATGGGAAAGCAAAAACTACAGGAGATCTGCCACATGCTCAAGGACCATTTCCACTCTATTAAAAGGTTGGTATAGGTGGGGAAAAAGCTCCATTCTTTCAGTAAATTTTTATCTAAAAGTGGAGTAAAGCCTTTCACCTCAGCAAGGACATTGTGCTCCAGTTTAACAGCCATGGAAGCCTCTGTTCCTCCAGCCTTATCCAGGCAAAGGGGACACAAACAATTTCCATGTTACATATACATGCAACCTTGACTCAGTCACACGGAGTGGACTGTGGGGAATGTACACAGATATGAATAAGAGAATTTGTTAAAACTACAAAAGATGGGGATCTTGTGCATCTTGAAGAGAAACAGACTAAATTGTTTCTGTACAGCATAGAGGAAAACAAACACAGTACCTTTCATCTAGAAGCTTAAATCCAATGTATATTAGATTAATTGCACCCAAAGAGGGCTCATTTCTCTCTAGTGACTGTAAAGGGCAACTGTTCAATTAGTTTAGAAAAATATGAAGATGCAGCACATATGCAGAGTGGACAAAAAAACCCCAACAAACCCAAAAAACCAAACACTTCCTCCCACTACCAATACTCAAAAAAACAAAAGTGAATTACCAAAGTGAAATCTTGTTAAATTGGAATTAAGTTGAAATATTTTATAAGCTTTTGATATTATAGACTCTTCATCTATTTCCTTCATGTTTGAAAAAAGATTTAATCATCAACATTAAGTCAATAGATTTCAATTTAATTGATCCTGTTAAAACTGAGTCCATCTTGCACTTTCTTCTCTATCAACAAGTCCACAGCTCCATCTCAGAAGAGCATCAGGCTTCATACGTTCATATCTATTAATTCCTAGCTAAGATTTAACCAACGTTTTTCTTTGGAAAACTCCAGTTCCACCATGACTGAGAAAAAGGATCTGGCTAGAAAGTTAAGAGTAAAGAGATGGCCATGCCAAGCAGTAGCCTTTTGTTGTCTAGAAAGATATGTAGGTACCCAGAAAAAGACAGTTCATCCTTGCTCAGTACAATTTTACCAGTTTTGCAATTCTGTATCTCATACACTCATTTATTTGAGCATGTTTCATTCTTGATATTTTAGCAGGTTTTTCAACGCAATTGCTGCTGTGGACTGCTGCAGGCAGGAGCAGAAACAATACACGTAAGTCAGAATAAGGACACTCTTTCCCTTCTACTGTAGTCAATCTTTAGGGTTGTTGGCTTTAGGAGGATCCTGCCTGAATAAAATTCAGAGGGACATGAGTAGGATGTGAAGAGGGTAGATAGGGGTAGGTATTTTAGATTGAGGGAGCAAGAAAGGAAGCTGGGACTGGCAACTGAGATGGACAGAGGGGTGTCCAGAAGAACAGAGAAGTGGCTCCTGATTGCTGATGTGAAGCTGAGACAGAGATTGATTGAAAAGTTGGAGTGGAAAGATTGGAATAAGAATCAGAGTCAATGAGTGGTGTGTGTGGAAATACATAAAAAAAGAAAAAACAAAGAAAAGAACAGCAGGTGGAAATTAGACCAAGGAAGACATGCTTTATGAAGGAAAGGAAATTTAAAATGGTTAGAAGAGGAGAATGGGAACGGGAGGCCAAATTGAATAAGGGACATGAGGAGTATCAGGGGCACAATGAAACAAAATGTCTTACTCTCTAAGAAAATTGAAAGGAAGCTCTTGCTGGCAAGGAAATATTCTGCTGTCATAGTATGAAGGTTGCAATAGTCAAATTTTGCTGTTCCTTTGGTATCGGAAGTGTAAATATCTCCTTTTTTCTAGTGATGGTGTAAGAAGTCTTTGAAAAACTGTCTCTGCAGTAGATTTAATAATTCTAACTGTGCTGATGAAAAGTTGATGTATGATCACACATAGGATGTGACACATACAAAAATTTTTAAGAAATCTTTATTTTGATTGCAAAGTCAACTGCTCAAATTTTAGGAAATGTCAAGATCGAGGTGCTTGAGAATCTCTCATTATGTTTAATTGATGAGACAGTCTTGCCTTGATTACTAGTGATTTCTTCTGCAAGGTCCATGCATAATATAGCATGGTGAGCAGATTTGCTTTGATATAGTTAAAGGTCATTCAAGGAAAGATGATTGTTTTCTATAGGATCCCTTCCTCAGAAGATGAAATATCGGAATATGGTAGTTTGTGAATTAGACAAGCAATAATAGGAAAAAACAAGAAGTGAGGCCTCAATTAAGGAAAACTTATTTTTCTAGGACAATTGGACTCAATCCCTGATGCTGAGGGACAGAGTTCCTCACTAAGTCAGAAAAATTAATTTAAGTCAAAATTAGTCCAAAAGCTCACTAACCATGATTTTCTGATATTGAATACTTAATATTAGTTAAAAGTTTTACTTGTTAATGCCTCTTTGTTTGTCTTCTCAGTTGCTGAACTGTTGATAGCCTCAAAACTCACATGGCAGACATTAGAACATAATTCCTACAATAATTCCCTCTCGCAAACTATAATGATTAAGTGCAGTTGAAAAGACAAAGAGGAAAATAGGCTTGTCTTAAGAAAAGAGCTTGACTCATGAGTAGCAAATAGAGAGAGTGTAGGCTGTAAAACAAAAAAATTGAGAGAAAATATAAGGCTTAATAACCACCACTAAGCATTATTTGTTTTAGAGGACTGAAAAAAATCTTATTAAAACCACAGTTTGTGAAATAGTAATTAATATAGAAGAGGATAGCTTAAGGTAACACTGGAATTTCTCAATTTTTCCAAATTTGCAACTTTAGTAGTAAAGTTTATCTTTGTCATGTGTTCTTTGAACACTTTGTATTTTTAGTTTTTAAAATATAAATTTTAAATCACACTAAGTAATTTAGTCTTGTCTCCTGTCTACTCTTTTTTCCTTTCTTGTGCCAAAATTCTTCTGAATGTTTTAAAGAATAAAACAACCAAAGCAGTTATTGTGTTTCCAGGTAGGATTAATCTAATATCTGTGGACTAATGTGCTTTTTCAGTAAAAGAGTAAAAGAGTTCAAGTTTAGTACTGAGCCATTGCAGCTTTTTTGCTTCTTAGTTTGTACCCAGCACATTCGTTTCTGCATTGCATTGTGCTGTGCAGTATAGAAATAAACCTGACATGTAAGTTCTATTTCTTAGACATCTTCTGGGAAAATGGGGAAAATAGCATATTTCTACATATGTATTCCAGACTCAGGAGTCTGTAGGCTTGTGTTGCAATAGCCATGTGTCTACCCTCACTAACCCTTATTTTGGGGACAACTGGACCAGAGATCAGCAGGAAATCTCAGGTAGATAAGCTACACCTCCCTGCTGCAACTCTGTAATGAGGCAAAAGAGGCTTTCTTGAGGGGTACAATCTGTCTGTTTGTGTTAGTGCAATTGTGGTACACTGGTAGGGTGAATGAAAAGCTGACTGATTTTAGATGCTGGGAAGAATTCACTGTGACCGCATAGGTTTTCAGCAGCAGTTCTAAAACCAGTGGTATGTCCTGGGGTTGGGAATGAGCTCCAAGCTATTTCTGTGAGTACTTGTAAATAACCTTAGTAGGTGTTCATGTAGTGCCTTGTGTAATCAAAGTGAAGAAGTCTCAAGTTTTCTTTTCCAGTCCTTCTAGCTTTACAGAGGTTCAAGTCTGGAGCAGTGTTTATAAACCTTCTCAGCAATCACATAGGGTGACAGATTTTCCCTGGGAGGCACATGGCGAAATGAGCATCACTAGTCTATCATCTCCCAGAGAGTCAAAAGGACAGAGATTCAGCAAAAACATGCACTGTAGAACTTGTGAAATTAAAAAAGATAATCTATTTTTTGAAAAGTTAAATATGTAAAGCTGTAAGAGCCTGGAAGGACTGCTGGCTCAAAACACTTCAGGGTTGGGGGTGTGGGGGTGTGGGGCAAGGGGCAGGTCAGGTCTTGCACCGGTGAGGCGATGAACCCTTACACCCCACCATTCCCCCCAGCCTATATCCCAGCCCTGTGGTGGCTGCCAATCCCTGGCACACGGAGCCAATGCTCCACACCTGCCCCTGGAGTCCCAATCCAGCCCCAGCGTGGCCAGACAACCGTAAGTCCCACCTGGGGAAAGGCCCAGGAAGGTATTTAAAGCAGAACGCGAGGCAAGCACATGTTTTGACCCTCCCTTCTCTTGGAATTTCGATCAGCTGAACACCACTGGAACCAGGAGTTGGTAACTATACTTGTTCTTTTCTATATCTTTCCTTTCTCTCTTCCTCTTTCTTCTTTTAATTCCCTTTTCTTAGAATTTTGACAAAATTAAACTTGGATGGGCTTGGAGTTCTCTAATTTAATGCTTTGTGAAGTATTTTATGTTGATTGAATGCTGCTCTAAACTTTTGCCAAACTTCTCTGATTTTCTGAAGTTGCCAGTAAAGTTTTTTTTTTGTTGTTTTGACCTCTTGAGAATATCTTGTCTGTACTTCTCCTGTGAGAATCTCAGAGCACATGAACAACCATAAACTCTTTTTAAGAGTCTGACTGAGTAAGCTTTTTGGGGCCTTACAAAAGCTTACAGGCATGACTCTTATTCAAGCTTCATTTCAGTAGCTATCTTTCTACCGGCTTTTAACTTAAGGAGCCCTAGAAAGTGGTGCTTTCTGCTACCTTCCATTCTCTCTCTCCCTCCTTACTCCAGTGTGGTGTCTGTTCCACACTCACTGGCAGAGATGAAGCTGTAACACTGTGAGCCCCTTGTGTACCTGGATGTAGCCCTGGTTCATGGGAGTAGCAAATGATTTTCACCAAGTCATAAGGAAAAGGACAAAGTTCAGAGAGATGGATGGGAAGATTGTGAAGTAACAGAATTCCTTTAATGAACTGCAAGTCTTGATAGGCCAGTTTTTCAAATAGGCTTGTGCATTGTTGCATGTACTGCTTGGAAAATGTGGCCTAATTCATCTTCTCTGTGCTATTTAGTGAAAGGCTGTAATTACAAAGGGAATAACTCAGAGGTAGTCTGCAAGTAACACACAGAGTATGTGCATATATGCATTCCTGTTTGAATTGCTGTGTACAAACATGGCAAGCAAAAGTGCCTGGAAGCATAAGATGCCATGTCATATGTTTGTTTTGTTAAATGAAATAAAGTTGGCAACATACTTAGAAAACAAAGGTTATTGAATACTCAAAATGAGTGCCTTATTTTGTGAGGACATTTCATATTTCTTTAAAACCTTATGATTATTCAAAGGTGAGAGATTACTGCTGTAAAAGTTTCTAATGTTTGTTAGTATCCTGAGTAAGGGAAGATGTCTTTTATGAGGGCTTGTGTCTTTTCAATGAGTTTATATTTTCAACTGCTAGAACCTAAATAGTAAACTAGGTATATTGGAAGAGATTGCCATTAGTATTGTTGAGGATCTGCACTGGTGCAGCAGCTGGAGAAAAACCTGTGTCTAATCCACATCATATCAGCATCCAGTCCTAGGTAGCAATGTAGGCACAGCATTTTTCTTAGCATTGGCACACTGACAAGAGCTTGTGACTTTTTTTGCAGCTACAGATCTAGCCTATATTATCCCTGCTTGAATTTACTTTTTTTTTTCTCCATATTTTCAAAGATTAAAGCACTTGTAAATAGTACAGTTCCAATCATCTCTTTGCTAGCAAGTGCAAGCAGTACTGGGTCATTATCCTGAACGTATTCTCCTGCACCTACTTTGGGGCATACAGCAGTTCTGGCTGTGCCTTACACAGCTGTGCAAAGGGTATATCACAGACGAAGCTATCTCCTTTCTCAGTACTGAAGTTTATAGGCCTTAGTGAGGATGTACAGGTATGAGAAACGAAGCTCACCACAAATGCACTGTATCTAGACTGAACAGATACATTTAAATATCTGATAAATAATTGCTGTCATGAAAGTCTGCCTCTGGCATGCTACCGTAATTCTACAGTTTAACTTCGATTACAGAGAAAAACAAAGGGGGGGGGGGGCCGCAAACAACACAGTTTCTTGCATTTTTTTTACCTTTGAAAACACCCTCCAGAAGGACCACATACAGAAGACAACTGATAATAAAGTTACTTGTTGGATTAGCATAACTCTTTCTTCTATAGTCTAGCAAGCTGCCTGCTGTGTACTGCACAGAGGGGTCCTCCCTTTAAGTAAGAGTTGTGGTGTTTATGCCAAGCTCCAGTAAGTGACATATAAATGACCCTGAAGGATTAGCAGAAGGATTTTGGACAGGCCCGGGCAAAGGAGCTCCTACCAGAGGAGTGAAGTTCTAACATTTACAGCCATGTGGCAGCTTGGGGGAAGTCTGGTCCTTTATCTGGCACACGGGAGGGCAGCTGAAAGAAATCAGACGTCCTTTGTACAACGATAAGTGCCCTGTTGTACAAAGCCAATGAGCTGAATGGAAGAGAGCAAGAAAAGGCTAAGAAACACTGCAGAGAGGCTCCATTGTTAACTGCTTGTCCTTCCAGCCTTTTGAAAGGGCATCTAGGTAGGAGAATAATATACACTACTCAGATTTGAGGATTACATCACCCCACACTGCTTTTCTTTTGGTCTCAGCTGCATTTTTCACCTTCATGGCAATTCAGATCCTATTAAAAGGTGTGTTTTGAACATTATTCCCCTCAGTCAGTAAGAGTCTGCCTTGCTACTTGTTGGACAGCTTCAAGATACAAATGTCAGTAGCTACAATGGCATTTTCTCTAGTAGATTGTTCTATACAAAGTGTGCTCATGCATTTAAATTACTTAGGCTTGTAAGGTACTCTTGGAAAGAATTTCATGAATGAGCATAAAGGCATTTAACTTCTGTGTAATCCTAGGGGTCTCTAATGTAATAAGGAAACTGCTGATAGATGTAACTTGTCCTGAAGCAAACCAACTCAGTTATGTAGGTGTTGTCTAGAGCTCAGCAAAATCACAAGAGATACTAAAGCTGCATATTTTGGCTGTAGTTCACTACCAGTAAGCTTTTTTTTTCCTTATCCTGGCATGAAAAGTGGAAAAAAAATCTATTTGACAGCATACTTTTCTTGAGACTTAAGGTAGAGACATTTCTCCTGTAATTTATGTGTTGTCTGGTGAAAACTTAGTATCTACCTAGTCAGAAGGTCAGGTGCCCTTCCTCTAGCTATCTGATACAGGTAATAATAGTAAGGCTGCTACAGGTATTGCTGAAGTTATCAGCTTCTCTACAGGATCATCCAGAAATGCTAATTTAGGTATAAATTAAAAATTCTGATTAAGAAGTAGACGTGTGCTGCTTTTGGACCATTTGGAAGAGGTAAATAGAGAGATACATCTCTTATTCCTGAAGAGACGTAGAAGTTTTTCTTTCTGACCAGTCCTCTGCTAACATCTATTTGTTCCTGTCCCATCCAACACAGCAGCCTTCTGATGGCTGTTTCCTTTATGGTGTCAGGTATTAAGCCTCTCAGTTTCTCACCTTGTATTTTTAAAAAGAAGATGAAATCTTTTTTCTGAGCCCAATTCTTTGTCTACTCCACACTCGGATGCTTCAGTATGTCCTTGTCCCTCAGTTTCCTCCTCCCTAAAGTTAATAAAATCTGAGAATTCTATTGCAGATTCCATAAGGGAAGCACTTCAGCATAAATCTGCTGCAAGATCCCCATGCATGCTCAGAGAAACACTGAGTCAAATACCCAGTGAGTTCTTGGTGCCTTGTTACAGTGTGGGGATACCTCCTATTCTGCTTTCTGAATTCTCTTGTATCTGCCCCAGGCTGCAGAGAATGTTGGTGAAGATAGTGAAAGGAAGCACAGAGGGACATGTGCTAAAGCATAGTAACACTCTATTCTATGATTCTTGATAGACTAACAACTCCGTAGCCTTAGGGAAACTAAGCAAGCACCAAGTGACAGGTAAATCAACACCAATGAGATCATCACAGCTTCAGCTGAGAAATCACCACAGTATACAGAGTGGTCAATAACAGACAGAAAAACTACTGCTCTGTGCTTAAGAAAATTGCAACCAGCAGCTGTACAATGGGTACATGACTTCTGAAAACCAACAAATAAAATTCTTTAATGGGCATATGGCATCTAGTCCTTGTCTGTTGGTCTAGTCAGTATTTCTCTGCTGCTACCAAAACTGCATTTGCATTGGTTTCTGTTCTCCCTTTCCTAGTTACTACTGCCAGTGAGCTGGCATGCTGCTCAAACTGCCTCCATACCTAAAGAGAAAGATAACTCCTCTGGTGTACGTTGCTAAATCTTTAAACTCTGACAGCTCCTCTTGCTGTAACATATCTTTAGTTGAGTTTAAACTGTGCTGCAAACTCTATTTTTCTTTATCAATTTATGTGTAATTTAAAGTTCCTGACTGCCTTCGCTGCTGAAAATTATTTGCAAATACAATTCAATCCTTGACAATGGATAGGCATAACTCAGCTCTGTAATGCTAATAGTTAATGGTAGATCACTAAATAATAGGCTACGCCTATGGCCTATTATTTATTAGCTAGGCATTCAAATCGTTCTATTTCAAATATCTTGCATACTTTTTGAATTTTTTTCTGGATATTTGTGGAAGAACAATCTAATGAGTTAAAAGTTGGCAAGAAAATAGAGCAAAAATCATAAGACTGGAAGAAATTAATAACAAAATCAAGTTAATATTTATTTTGCATTCTTTCTTCATCTACTTTTATAGATCTAAGTGCTTGTGCACCTGACAAACAACAGGGAAAATACAGTGTTATGTGCAGATACAGTTACTATTGTAATTGAAATATATACCTTAGTACCTGGAAGCCTTCATTCTATTGACAAGTACATGCTAAATAGAGTACTGCTATTTTTTGTTGTGTTATCTACTTTTTATTAGCTAGAGATGCTATGTTTTCGTGGTTTAAACAGGCACAAAGTACATTTTCTCCTGTTAATAATGCACAGGAAGCCATGCTGCAGACATTTCAGAAGAGGCTGACCACCTTTTCTGTGCTCATCTGCTTCAGTGCAGGGAGATCCTGATCTGTGACTGGAGTTTCTAGGCACTCCTAGGAGGGGCATTCAGATGGTAACTGCTCAGCAATAATAGCTTGGGACTGAAGAATGACCTGCTTTAGCAGTCAAGAGCCAGGTGACTGTAGAACCTGGTTATACTGAGTGGAATCTGGAATGCTAGATGGGGAACAACTCCATACAAAGAAGGAAAAATTCTCTTGTAGATAGGGTGGGAAATGTTGCAGTGATGACTTGGAATGATGTGATCGATGGTGTTGCAATTGTGCCTAAGGAATCGTCTCATGCTGTATCTTTGCAGCCTGCCTGTGGAATGCAAGGTGGTGGAACTCTGCCCAATGCATTGTGCGTTACCTCAAGGTGTGTTACAAAATTTCCCCATCCACATTCCTAGTGAACTAAATGCATCACTTTACATGCATATTGAAGGAGGAAGATCTAGGAAAGGTTTACAGGTATGAGACAACATTCAGTTACATGTGGAATCCTGCCTCTATAGATGTTACCATCAAATGAGGAAGATTCAGGTAGAAGCAGTCATGGTTTAAGAATGGTATTCTCCAGTTTAGTGCTCCCACTGAAACCACTCCAAACAATGTGCCACTTGCTCATTCTCTCCTGCTCCTTCCCCTGATAGGCGGCTGGGCTGAGAGAATTGGAAGCACAAAAGGTAGAGGTGATGAGTTAAGAACAATTTACTGAAAACAGCAATTAAATAACACAACAAACTATAGCAGCAACAACATTAACGACAGAGTGTACAAGAAAAAGGTGAATGATTTATATGTGATTTCTAATCACAGGACCCCCCTGACAATACCTGAACATTACACTGCATGACCTGGATGATACTCCTTTACCCTGTCTAGGAAAAACCTCCCTTCTCCCCACCCCTGAAAATGAGGTGAGGTGGTGTTGCCTAAAATCAGAAGAAACATTTTCCAAACAATATTAAAATTGATAACATAAAGAGCTATCTTTCAATGTGTTGCCTCTCGGAGGCGTAGTGACCTGGTTCAGGAACGGCACGACGACCACCTCAGGTGGTTCGGGCCTTCAGCTCACAGACACCAATGTGATGTATGGCAAATGGCGTTTATTCATGGGTTACATAGGGTTAAATAACCTGGGTCTGCCGCGTCACTTCCTTCTGGTCACGTATTACCTGTAGAGGGGAGGGGTTCTACCTGTCCCACACAACGCGATATCTTCCGAACACCTGTCCCTAATCACCTACATCAATGAAAGCTTTCAGGTACATATATTATACCTATGCACATGCACAGCATCAAATTTTCAGGTTTTTTTATAAGTTTAACTAGTTAGTATGTCTAACAAGTACATCCAGTAGGAGAATGGTTGCCCTCATAACCCACCCTTGCATCTGCCCCATTGGAGCCCCTCCAAGGGTTCTTAGTCTTATATTTTGTTATGTCTATGAAGTATCTTATTATTTCAGCTCAGGAGCTGGTGCAAAAAAGGATGTCCTTGTTAGAGGTTCTTTTCCTTGCAAGTAAGACCAAACAGAATTTCAGGAGTGTGGCATGATATGTGAGAAAGGGTAACTATTGTTCTAAAGTGTGAGAAAGTGCTAGAAACTATACAGCCATATATAAAAAATCTACAAAGCTACAAACACATAAAAACACCATGTAGTCTTACTGTGGATGCTAGCAAGGGCTAGCAGAGGAATTTTCCTGTGAAACTTTCCTTTCTCATAAGAAAGCAGTTAGAGAAATCTGGCTTCTCACAGCTTCTCTGTGAAAGCTTTCATTCTCATGAGAACTGGATGGACAACAGTTTATAAGAATGTAAACCGTTTCTGCACCTGCAAGTTGGTGTGGAAACTGTAGAATTGTTTTCAGTCTTGTGAGAATAATATTTGGAAATGGGTGTCTTACTGCTCAGCCTATCATCTTGGGAGGTGGTGGGCCAATAGGCCAATCACGTAGTTTCTCTTTTGCAAACCATGCTATAAAGGTTATGGGTGATTAAACAAGGTCACTTTGGCCATAGCTTGCAACCCGGACTTGCATCGTGTTTTCACTGTTCTTTGGGAATAACAGCAACATCTTACAGCTTTGGCACATGCAACATACTGTGTTCTGCCAGTCCTCTGGGATACTACCCCAAAGAAGTCATTGATGAAAGGAATTCCTCCTGAACCACAGCAAAATCACAGGCCTGGCTCTCATTCTCAGAATCTGAGTCCTCCCTATGATGGTCAATTAAGAATCATCTGCAGGGGCTGCTATGACTAAAATGGCTGTACCCTTTCTCTGTATCATCCTCCACTCTGTCACATTGCCTTTCAGATATTTTATCCCCCTTCCTTCATCATGAAGTCTGTGCTCTAACAGTGCTGCTAAAAATTGAGTCTTGAACTATTAACCCAAATAAAAATCTGTATGTGAACCTCAAGGTGATTCCTCAGACAACCTTGCATCCTCAAAACGCTTCTATGTCGCATTGTACTTTATAGCTACTACTCACACCTACCCACAGTTTTTAACCTGTTTCATCACACTTCTATACTTATCATAGTTTTATCTCAGCAATCACAAAATTTGTTCTGGCCACCACCACTTTTCTGCACAGCTCTTAAGATTGCTGGCAGCTACTATGCAAGAACACAGTCACAAAATCCTCGAACTGAAACGGCATGTATTGGGATTCAAAGTATTCCCAAGCTCCACAAATCTGCTGCCCTTGCTGTCGTCTTTCTTTGACTACCTGCTCTTCTCATTCCTGTAGTGCAGTTTGAGCAGATATTGTCTTACTGATCAGACACTGACTTGTGAACCTTGTCAGAGCACAGCTCTCAGAACCTGTAGCAAGTTCATAGCAAATATATTTTCTTTCTTCTTTTGCCCTGCTCATGTTGCTAGGCTTAAGCTGCTTTCATAAACTTTTTAGACAAGCACAGAGACATGCATCTGTGAACTGAAAGAGAGCTAAAAAGGACAGAGAAAAGGACTCCATGGCTGGGAATTAATTCTGCAGGCAGTTGGTCATGATTTGACCTCTCTCTCTCTTTCCTGAGAGACTATTCTCTCTAAAAATGCCAGACAAGTTATTTTCAAGAGTCCATTTCAATGTTACAAATCCCAGGTCCAAGGAACCCTTATATTCACCATAAGCATAACTTCCAGTAATTCTGAAGAGAGACGTTCTGGTCTGATAGTAGCCATTCTTCCAAATAAATGCTTCCAAGGAAAAAGAAATTATATAATCTGCAGAAGTGCTCTTGGTTCTGCAAAGAGCTTGGGAGCATCCTCTGTTCTGCCCTGAATAGCTGGAGTTCAGAGGATCTGCAGATGATTGATTCACTGTGTTCAATACACGTATATGTCTGAGAAAAAAACCCTACTTGGGGCATCTCCAAATTAGGCTCTGCAACAGGTCTGGGGTTCAGAAAGGAAAATCCTTTGATGCTAGCTCTCTGTGGATAATTCTGTCTAGGAGAAGTGCCTAAATTCTTGTTCAGACAATCCAGTAATTTGACTTAGAGATCAAATTGGAAGGGTGTTTCTTTTTGACTGGTTTCTGCATTTTTCAGAGTAATTTATGGTCTGAGAGGGAGAGCTATATTGGGGTCCTCTATTAAATGCAGAAAAACCTTCTTAGATTTCACCTTTTCTATTCTGGTGTGGTATTTCAGAATGAGGCAGGAGACAGACACTTTTTGCAGTATTTTGTGTCAGGAGGTACTACTTGGGGCGTGCTTGCTCTAAGATCTATTTTTGCTCATAGATTGGATGTACTATAAGAAAAAAAATCTACTGGAAAAAGCTAATGGGGTTTTTAATCTTCCCAGGATAAAGTGTATGTCATATAGTGACAAGTACTCCATCTTTTGGCTTGGTTCCATGTACAAGAAGACTGCTTGCTCTCAAACTCACATTGGCCTTTTCAGCTCCTCCCTGGGATGTGCCAGTGTCTCAGTATTTTTGAGTGCTGTCTTCTCCTGCTATTCCTATTGGCTCTCTTCAAAGCAGCAGGTATGTGGGTTGTCTTGCAAATAGCAGGAAGAGGTATCCACAAACATGCTAGTAAGCCTTAACAGTGGATTCATTAGGGGAGAAATGAATATCCTCTTTTTGCGGCACTCAGGTGGACCAGGTGAGTCACCAGGCTCACATTTTTAGACTGAAAGACCCTGATGCAGACAGGCACTGAAAGGCACATATGTAAAGTACTGAACTCCATTTTCCCTTCTTCAGAGCTTGTGTTAATAAGTGTTGGAAAGCAACAATGAATATAGTTTAATATGCATTTATTTGGAGGGAGGCAGATAGAAACTACACAGGGACTATCTGTTGAAGATCAGATAGAGAAAAAATAATGTACTAGAAGAATGAGGGTGATGTTCTGGGGGTTTATGGGATATCACACCTATCTCATGTTCCTCTGCAGTGTTCCTGGGTCTTGCAATATGTATGTGGATTATACTTCAGTCTGGGACTTTTGGAAGCAAACTGATGTAACTGCTATGCTGGAATTAATGTTAAATTTAACTGCGCGATGAGTGTACAAAGATCTGTTAGGCCATGGGGATATACTCAATATCCCCAACAGTTCTTAGAGAGCTGTTGAGCCAACCAAACCCTAGAGATGGGTGCAGTTTTCAAAGTACAGATTCCTACTGTCAATCAAGATGTTGTGAGTATATAAACAAAAAAATGGGGTTTCCAGATATGACACAGATGTTATGAGAGTTACTCAGCCTTACTGATATTCTACTGAGGTCAAGTAGGACAGTCTGCACTGTCTGAAATGAGACCAGGTCTCCAGTTAATACAGCCAGTGAGGAATAGAGTGATTCCTCTACAGTCAGACAGTAGAGGCTTGATGCTTTTGTTCACATGTAGGGTATCTAGCGTCATTTGGAACACCTTAAGGTAAAATGCTTGTTTACTCAAATACAAGTCCAGATAGTCCCAAAGTCTTGAACTGTATCTGTCATCTCCAAATGGATATCCAGTAGCCCAGATATCCTGAGTAAGTGGTTCTATATAACTATGTGCAAGCAAATAAGCTGAGCCCGTAATATTAATAATTTATAAAAATAAATGTGCCAATACTTCATAGATTATTTTGAAACATTTTTTAACCACAATTTTAATAGCAGGTTATTCTATTTATATGATAAGAAGAGAAATACCTCATTTCTATCTGTGTCACGCACACTGACAAGTACATGCACATACGAATAATTTCCCCTCATCGGTTATCCTCCAGCTCTCATCTTCAATGGCTGTGAAAAGTTCTGAGGCCTCAGTGTGAATGAAGTTCATATGAAAGAAAGAATATTTTGCTAGTGCTATACTGGTTTCTGGGATGATAGTAAGACTACTCTTATCCCAGAATAATAGTGTATTCATTGTACAGTGCCTCAGAACTGGAATGTCATAAAAAATATATCACAATCCAACTTCTACATGACATCAATAATTCCTAGTTTGGACTAGGAATGTGAGCTGATTTTAGACTGGGATAGAATTAATTTTCTTCACAGTACTTAATATTTCCCCATGTCTTGGATTTGTGATGAAAACAGTGCCGATAACCCAGGGATGTTTTCATTATGGCTGAGCTTTTCTCACACAGAGACAAAGCCTCTTCTGCTCCTTACCTAACCCCACCAGTAAGGAGGATGGGGTGCACAAGGAGTTGGGAGGGTACACAGCCAGGAAAGCTGATCCCAAATGACCCAATGCATATCACATACCATGTGGCATCATGCTTAGCATATAAATCTCGGGGGAAGAAGGAAGTGGGTCACATTTGGAGTGATTACATTTTGCCTTCCCAAGCTATCATTGCATATGATGGGGCCCTGCTTTCCTGGAGATGGCCAAACACCTGCCTGACATGGGAAGTGATGAATAAATTCCTTGTTTTGCTTTGTTTGACTGTGTGGCTTTTACTTTACCTATTAAACTGTCTTTAACTCAACCTGTGTTTTCTCACTTTCACATTTTTGATTCTCTCCCTGATTCCACTGGTGGGGAGAGTGAGTGACCACCTTGCCAACTGAGGTTAAACCACAACAGGTCAGAGGTTGACTCAGTGGTCATATTCCCCCAATTTTTTTAGACGTCTATTCTGGTGATTTACTTTTCCAGACTGAATCACTGATGCAGATTCTTAATTTTAACACCTTTATAATAGGTCTGATTTCCATGGTTGAAGAGAAATCTTAAATCAAATTATTATTCAGTGTTTTAAATTAATTTAAAAATTGATGACAATTTTTGAAATAATTGTCATTAATAAAGATATATTGCTTGCAAGAATACAATTTTATCCATGTGCTTGTCTCCACAGAGAATAAGAAAAGAGAAAACTTATCCTTCTTAATGAATGCTGTCTATTTAGCTCTTCATAATTTCATAAGTGGTTAGCATGTAAAGAGTTTGAAAAGCTGTCACATCCAAGGATAGGACCATGATCTTGACCTTGCAGTCATGATGCAAATTCTGACAGTGATTTGCTTCATGACCTTGCACAAGTCAGTCTGTTGAAGGCAGTGGGAGCAGCAGCATTTCCCAGGATTTGTACCTGCATGAGCACACTAATTATGTTCTGGGTAAAAACTGTTTTTAAAATGCTTACATTTTAAATGTGATGTTAAAGGTAATAAATTTTAATGTTTAAAAATTAAAAATTCATGCATCCCTCTTACTCAGCCTCCTCTATTCCACACTTCTTCCACATGTTGCTTGTGTCCATTGAAGAAACTTGTTAGGCAGTCCAGATAAAATCATGGTTCACCATGGCCTTTTCCCTACTTTGAATATAGTATCCACAGTATATATTCCAGAAAATGCTTTTATTCATGCTTACTCTTTGTTCAAGTGCAACACTAAACTGGAATCAAATCTCTTGTTTGTAAAGTGGCAATGATCTACTTTGTCAGCATAGCATATGTTTGTCACAGTTCAGGATTTCTGTGTGTGTGTGCAGCTACATACAGCATATGAGCCACTAATAAGTTATAATAATTTGATGTTAAACCAATTTTGATATTAATATAATGCATGTTAGAATATTAGGGAAGTTTTGATTTTTTTTCAAAGGAATATGCTAAAGCTTATGCATATTGTCACAAACATTCCTATTCTAAACAAAAAATTGCCAAGTCAAAGAAATTTAAATAGAAGATTCCAAATTATTACTTTTTTCCTATTTCAAAGAAATAAGATATTTCAATTTATTTCTTTTTTCCTTTTGGGCCTCTTAATATTTACACAGCATTAATGTAAGGGAAATTGTTTTAAATAACTAAAAGCTCTATGTTTGTATTATCCTGTCTTTTTGCTATTTCATTTCACGTTAATATATTTGAGCATTGGCTCTCACAACCATGCCTCCTTGCTTTTATTGTAACAATATAGACACTCTTCTTAAAAATCAAAGAAAATATTTATTTTATTTACAAGTTACATAGAAGAAAATCACCTATTACGAACAACATCCTACAAATTCAAATGTTCCATGCCCCTAGTCCAACAAGTTTGTGTCCCTTAGAAGAACAAGGGGGGTTTTATTTCTCTTGGGGTTTTTTTCCCCCTAAGAGGTATGACTGCCCAATATGGATAATCCACTGTAAAGCATATTCAATTTTTGTTACTTCTCCATGTACCTTTATTCACAACAGTGGTGTCACATCACACTAAGTGAAAATGTAATACAATTACCTTACTATTGAACATTTTCTATACATGCATGCTGAATTTTATCCTAGATAACTGTATAATGTACTTCTATTAGGATATTTTTTGTCCTTTTACTCAGTATATTTAACCCTTCCTTCCCCTCAAAAAGTCTTAGAAAGTCCAACCCAAAAAGTATGACAGAAAATAGAGGTAAAACAGTGAACAAACTGAACACAGGTACTCAAATACCTGATACTTTTGTCATTACCTGCTTCACTGGTTTTTTGTATTTAGATGTCTATTGAGTGTACTTCTCAGTTTTGGGCCCATAGTAGTACACAGTCTTAAGCAAATACTTTCTGACAGCATTGCTAGACAATATCATTCTTATTCCAGAATGTTCTTATTCAAGTATCAAAATTGGCAGTGAGGAGTCCAGGGTCTCTTACAATATTAAGCCTTCAAATTCTCTGTGGTGTGAAATAGGAGTCCTATTGGTTGTATCACTGCCAAATTGAGACATTAAATCCCTTTTAAACACCTATCTGTATTTTTGGCATTTTTTTGGAATAAGTTTTTAAAGGCCAAACTGCTTGGAGACTGAGCCATAGAGCATCCCTGAGTGGTGCATTATTCCTATCTTGCCTTCAGGTGAGATGTGGCAAGTGTTGCTAGAGCATTCCTGTTATAGTCTCATACAATAAAGATATGGGGAATTACATACAAAATGGTATCTTATTACAGCAAGTAGTCTAAAATGAGGATATTCAGTTGATAAGGCAAAGACCTGCACTCAGGTCTCTAGTTTTCTGAGTTTGGAGCAGCATCCTGAATTCAGATCTTCCTCAAGAGTGTCTTTGCCACCCCAGAGACTGGGCCCTGGTGTGGGTCCTGCTGCTTCAACCTCTCCTGTTTTGTGTGAACAATGACACAGTCTAGGGCACAAGGCCTGGAACCTGTTTCACATAGTAATTGTGAATAGGGCTGCCCATTTGGATGAAGAGATTTTAGCATTATGTATATGATGTGACCTGGGACATGTCATTTCTCCTCATGTCATTTTAGTGTACAGATTTAATTATGACAAGTAGCATTGGAGTAAAATTTCTTTCCCCTAATTTCCGTGCTGTGCCGTAATTGCTTATGCAAATGGATAAAATAAAAACAAGCATCCAACACTGGTGACTTAATTGGGGCTTACAAAAGCAACAAACAGAACTATAAAACCAGTTTTTAATGTAAAACGTAGACTTCAAAGAGAAACCATATGGGGAAGGCATTGACTAAGAGGAGTTGCAGATTGTTTTTAACCATGCCACTGATCTTCTGTCAGACTTCTGGCAAGTCATTTATTCTTCCTGAAAAAATAATACAAATAGAAGTAGTAGAACAATTTCAGTTGAATATCAGAGCTGATTTTCTGTAGAAATAGCATGCTTTATAAGAATTTCTACCTTTCTTATTCTCCTCACTGTCCCCAGTTCCAGTCTGCAAAACTGTGATACCACTTTAGTATCCTGCAGGAATGTTGTCCACACTTCAATTATTATGGTGATAAACAGTGTAAAAAACCAATAAAGAAAATATTTTTAAAAGATGCTCTAACCAAGAAGCTAGAGATAAAAAGCCAATGTCACTGAGTGTTTGCTATACTGGGCTATCCTGTCACGTAAGCCGTCATTTCTAGGGAAACACAGAAAGGGGTTAAAAGGACATGCAGGGAATGCAGTAGATCCCTTTTCCCTCCCATTTTCTATCCATATAATGTGAAAAATGTGAATAAACTAGCATGACCAGTAAAATAAATTTACTTTAATATTTAATGTAGCTAAACAGATGGGATGTTCCAATAGAATGGAGAACTGCAGAATTAAGGTTGAGGGGTGGAATGCTTAAATTCAATGAAGTTTAAAGTATGTTATTTCAATTAAAACAATAAGCTTCTTTTAATTATTTTAAAACTTTTATCTCAGTGAAATGTATTGGTTTCTGGTTTTGATCCCAAATAAACTTTCACAAATCAGAAACCTCAGGAAGATGAAATGCAATTTTTAGATTAAAAAAAAAGCATAATGAATCAAGTTTGTTTAAGATCCTATTGAGCTCTAAAACAGGGCTATTCTAGAACTGAAAAGAAGAAAATACACACAGAAGCATATTCTTCTGTGCCATGTCTGGGTGTGCATTGCTCAGATTTCTCCAATTCATATATTTTATTATTGAATAGTCAATATCTGAAAACCTTTTATGTATGTGTTCTCACAGAGTAATAATACTCTAATTATAAATTTACTGAAAGAGCATGGAAGTTGTGTGTGACTAAGTGACTTGTGAGTGTTCACCCAGACTGAAGTCACATGCTTAGCAGGAAATTGAATCCTGGTACTGAAATTCCCAAGTTAATTCTTAATCTAATACTGGGTTCCCTAATTCTGGAACTATCCTTTCCTTATTGCATCCAATACAGGGAATCAACATACCTGCCTTTTCTTATTTGCGTTTCAAGGAAGATCAGCTCTCTGCCTTTCTTGAAAAGATGTTAATACAGATCTCATCAATTCTACATTGTGTATTTTTCACTACAAAAGGCAGACACAGTGGCTACAGAGCTCATTTTATTTCTTCTAGGAGATATATATTTCATACTATGTGTAAAGGATTTTCCTAATGAAGAATTAAAAATATGTATTGTCCCACACTAGCACTGTCCCAGTGCACAGCAAGTAGCTTTTACAGTAATGGAATTGTGCTGTCATTCAAGGGAGTTGCATTTTGTGTTCTGCTAAATGGCATTAAACCAGTGAGGAGCCCTTAGATGACTGCACTCTTCTCTTAATCAAAGCACATTAGGAAGATAGGAGGGGAAGAAAAAATTTAAGAGGTTGTCATTGCTGCCCCCCTTGTAGACAAACCACCCTGGAAAGAAATCATGACACTGGGAAAGGGGAGATAGTTTGGAAATCTGTGTACTTCTTCAGTATCAGTGATTTCTGCTCTGAAGCCAATGAAAGTGTTGAAAGTGTTCATGTGAGTTAGCAGACTAGATGTGGGATTGCCATACAACAGTAACCTTCTGCTTTGCAGATAACGAAGATAAAGATGGCATGATTTTACTGTTTATCACCCCTCCCCGTTTAAATCTATGTTCTAGAAATTGCTTACATATTAAATTAAATGGATTTGTTCAGGGTGGTTGGAGATATCCTTAGAGATATTCAAAAGCTGTTTGCATATGGTCCTAGGCAGCTGGCTGTAGGTGGCCATGCTGGAGCAGGGAATTCAACCAGATAGGCCTTTCCAACCTCAACCATTCTCTGAGTCTGTTTATTACCAGAATAATTCTTAATCTTAATCATGTCTCTATATTTTACTTTCATTCATAAAACATTATGCATTCTTTGAGTCCCCAGCTACATGAAAATTTAAACCTCAAAAATAGAAAACATACAATATCTAGGAAGGCATTCAGTTGAGAGGGGCTTCTGACGGCTACTTAAATAAAATGAAGAAATACTGTTTGGGTAGGTTGACCTTGGCTAGCCACAAGGTGCCTACCAACCTTCTCTATAACTTCACCCTGTCAACAGGATGGAGTGAGAAAAATACAATGAAAAGCTTTTGGGTTAAGATAAGAACAGGTGATCACTCAGCAATTACCATCACAGGCCAAAAGGACTCAGCTTAGGGAAATTATTTTACTAGCAAATGAACAGAGCAGGTTAATGAGAAACAAGAACAAATCTAAAAATCATCTTCCTCTCATTCCTTCCTTCTTTCCAGGCTCAACTTCACCCCCAATTTCTCTACCTCCTGCACCCGAGTTCTATGAGAAAGATGACTGCAGTCAGTTCATCGCATGTTGTCTTTGCCATTACTTCTTCCTCACATTCTTCTTCTGCTCTAGCATGGTTCCCCTTCGTGGGCTACAGTCCTTTAGGAACAGACTGCTCCAGCATGGATCACCCATGGGGCCACAAGTCCTGCCATCAAAGTTGCTCCAGCATGGGCTTCTCTCTCCATGGGGCCATATGTCCTGCCAGAAGTCTGCTCCAATATGGGCTTCCCATGGGGTCACAGCCTCCTTCAGGCATCCACCTGCTGCAGATGGGTATCTGATCCACTATGGACCTCCATGAGATGCAGGGGGACAAGCTGCCTCACTGTGGTCTTCACCATGGGGTGCAGGGGAAACTGCTCTGGTGCCTGAAGCACCTTCTCGCTTTCCTTCTTCAGTGACCTTGATGTCAGTTGTTTCTGACACCTATTCTCACTCCTCTTTTCCAGCTTTCTTTTTTGCAACTTTTTTTTCCTCCTTCTTAAATAATTATCACAAAGGTGCTACTATTGTCACTGATGACTTGGGTTTGACCAGAAGCAGGTCTGTCCTAGAGCTGCCTGGAACAACCTCTCTCAGACATGGTGGCATCTTCTCACAGAAACAAGTGTGGCAGCCCCTCTACTACCTAAACCTTACCATATAAACCCAATACAACATTGAAAATCAAATTAAATTAACAGGTTTTGAAAGCTGTGCAAAAAAAATTGTCTTTCGAAGTATAAAGCCAGCCTAGCAGCTGCCCCTAAGGACAGGAAAATTAGGCATGAAAGATAAAGTGAAATCAACAGACAAAGGTGTCCCATAAGCTGAGGTCAAATGAAGTAAGTCATATGAAAATAAAAATGAAGGGACAAAAGAAGGATACTGAGCACACTAACATGATACATAGAAAGACACATTTAGATACCATAAGTAAAATGTTCCAGGAAGTCAAAACTTTGTAGAATACAGAATACATATAAATTTACTAATATTTTTGAAATTGGCCTGCAGATGATTGACAGCCATCATGTACACTTAGAAGGCAGTATATAGATACAGGGGTTGTAAACAGAGTAGCAGAGAAAAAAATAGTTGTGTTAATAATAATTTCATTTGAACCACACTCTAAGATCATGTGGAATAATCTGTAAGGGATTTATGATGCAATTAGTTCCAACATTCATCTGGGAGAAACACAGAGTATGAAGTGTTGCAGCTTGAAAAATATTCAGAAGAGAAATACATTTTTCTGGCTAAGTTGTTTTTCTTTCTTTTTTATTCTTTTCTTTTTAGAAAGCAAATTTCAAGGTCAAAAGGTTCCCATTTACTGTGTAACCACTGTAGCAGATTTTCATACCATGTTTCTAGTCCTCATCTGCAGTGCTACTGTTATAAAGAAGTGAGATGGAAACACAGCTCTTAAAACTACTTTTTTTGCTCTTAAGACTTCATATTGCTTGAAATGTAAATCCCCGTCCAAGCCAAGTTCTGCAAAAAATGTTAAGTAGGATAGACATCCAAGATACTGAGTATAGGAAATCCAAAATAGATTTTGCATTCTAGGAACAAGTCCATCTCTTTTACTCTATAATATATTTCAGGATACTTTCTGGTTTGCAGTCTTTCTGTAACAGCAAAATCCATTCTATTCCACTCTGCAGGTCTAAAGTAGCTGGAGTTTTTCCCATATACTACCTTCTATAAATCTCAGCAGGAATGAGCAGGTAGATTAATTCAACTTAATGGAAATAAAATTACATATTTCATGATACAGATATGTTTTGAGACTTGTCACAGCTGGTCCTGGAAGGTAATGCAAAGATTAGTACAATGGCATGCCATATGAGGTGCATTCTGAAAAGGAAGTTCACCTTCTGCTCAATGCATCTTTAAAAGTATGCGTTCAAGGAACTTTTTTAAACCTCTGCTTTAATGACTGCAGAGTTTCTTTTAGCTGGACCAGAGGCTTGGGACTTTTCTCTGTGCTGTGTACTGGGCTGCATGATGTAACCTGCATGACATGTTGTCTGGAGGATCATTGTGTGACTTGTACTGCCATAATGGATCTTAGTATGCAGCTGGATTGTTGAGCCTACTTAAAAAGATAAGTGTGGAGTGTTCTTTGAAATATCTTATCTGGTTTTATCCCAGTAAACATCATATACTAGATAAAATTTTAGAGTAATGCAAGTAAACGGAAACCTACAGTCCCTTTAGAAACTGCATTTTAGTGCTTGTGGAGTGTGTTTCAAAACCCGAGGTAGTCCCTGGGCAATATCACTTCCCTAAACTTTGCTTTCAGCCTATCTGTTTTTCTGAAGTCGTTTCCATCAGGATATTCAGATTACATGGCATTAATCCATAAATGTCATTTAGCATTAAACCCTACCCCAAGTATACCAGTAATTAAGAAAAATGTCACTATTTTGTCTTTCTTGGGTTTGTCTGCAAGAAAAATGGGAGTGTTGACTATTAGTTACCACTACCTGCACAGTAAGAAAGATTTCAACTATTTGAATAAAAGTCACATATTAAGAAGGACAATGTACATTTTAAATCTAAGTGGAGAAGAGACAATACTGGGAAAGTACATACCCACATTATTAAAAACTTCTTTTACTGATGGTGAAGTATAGGGTGCAGTAGTTCTCTGAAAATTACTAAGTGAGCTGTTTTGTCTTTTACGTACTTTATGATTATCATAGTTTGCAACTTTCAGTGAAACTGCAAAACTGTATGGGTACCTGAATCAGTTTTATCTTTAAATACTCTTCAAATTCTTTTTGAATATGAAAAAATAGTGTACTATAATACACTTGTTTCTAGAAGAGGAAAAGCTATATTTCAAGTCGCTTTATGTCCCTGTTTGTATTTCACAGACAAATCAAGCAATTTCACAAAGATTACATCTATTTGTGAATAGTTTTGGTCTTTTGAACCCTCTCTGAGTGAACATTTACAGTCTTTATGCTCTCAACTAAGCTCCAGTTTCAATGCAGCAGCAATAACAATTGTGGGGAGTTAATGCCATACTAACAAGCAAGGCCCTAATGTATTTCATCTCAAAAAAAAAAAAAAAAAAGAAATCATATATAAATATAGTTCAGAGGTCTGTGACTAGCTGTTGGTCAAAACTGCTGTCAAATACTTATGTACATGGAGTTACACCAGCAACTGTGAAATACTTGGGCCCTTCCTGGTTTGTGCCCATTAGCAGGGAAAAAGAGTGACAAGAGTCACATATTTTGTGGGGGTCATTTCCATTCTGGAACGCACATTATTGTTCTTTCTCTTCAAACTTTGGGGACAAAGTACAATGTGTTCCTTTTCCCACAGCATGGTCACCTCTTCCTTCCATCTTAGCCCATGCTCCTGAGTGTTCACTGTCCCTGAATATCACAAGGTTGCTTTTGCCCCCTTCTAATTGTCTCTTGGTTTTCTGATTGCTTTTCTGTCTCTGACAAATCTAATACTGACACATGTGGAAGTCTTACGGACTAAGAATGAACAATGGCCTGTGGCGGCCAACTGCAAACTAAGTGGAGCTAAGCAGAAAAGAGTAACTGGTTTCCATGCTGCAATTTATGAGGATGCCAATCCAGGAAAGATATGATCAAGAGGCACAGCGAACATAAATGGGGCAGTCAACAGAAGATGTTCATACTGGAAGGTATGTGATTCCTAAGCTTGTATTAGTAAATGAGTTGCTAACTTAGTGGTATTCCAAGGGCATGAGCTGTTGTATGTAACCTTGCAGAGTTATCACAGTCTCTGGAATAGTTCTGGCTTAGGCCAAATTGCATTTTAGGCAGATTACACCTTGTGCCTAGCTGTGGAATGATAGGCAACAAGCACCATTCCTAGCTGGTAGTTTGGATGCTGATTGGAGAGCTTATTGAATGGATATCCCCCATGTCAAAAAGCAGTGACTGACCAGTTTTACTTACAGGTGCAGTGGAGCTTTGAGTCCCAGTGGAGACCAGGTCCAAGGCAATAAGCTGACAGCTGTCCTGCCCTCCAAGCAAAAGATACACAAGCAGAATTGTGTTACCACCATCTTTGCCTGTAAAACCCAGCATGGGTTAAGAGTCTAAGGAGGTATTAGGCTGCGCTGCCTCAGCTGCCCCTGAACAAAACATTTTTAATTTCTTCTCCACTTTGCTTAAATGAATTGTGAATACCATGTTTGTCATTTTTAATGAGGTCTGTGATTGACCTCATGATTGATAGTAGTAATTAGCATTTTCTGACATAACAATACATTAAATCCTGGGTAAATTATGCAAGACATATAACCTCAATCCTATTTAGTCCGAAATTTAACTAATTTTTTCTGGTTTAGAGACTCTTTTCTCATTTGCCATAAAACATTTTAGTCTTTCTTTTCTGATGCATTCCCAATCCTCAGGTATAAAGTTTAGCAAAATTTTTATGTTCTTCAGTATATAATTTACGCAATAATCTAAAATACACCACGCCTTTGGGAGAAACATTTTACACTCATTTTTTTCCATTCAGTTCCAAATAAAACAGTATCATACAAAAAAAAAATCTCTTTTCAATTTAAACATTTACTTCTGCAAATATTGGTAACAAACAGTAAATAGGAGACTCATAATTTTTTAATCCATTCTTTAAATATCCCCTGCCATCCATTTTCATGGCTATCAAGGCTAGGATACACTCACTCTAGTTATCAAACAGTAAGAAGTCTGAATCAGGTTTTGACCATCTGTAATCAGTGGAGAAAGACAGGCAACTCCAGAGGGTGATTCATTCTCTCCTAAAATAAAGGGGTTGAATCACCCTCTGGAACTGCCTTATATTTACCCTTGATTGCAGAGGGAATCTTGATGACTGCTTTATAAAAAGACTTGATTATGCAGTCATTTTAAATGAACATAAATTTAGGTTGTTGTCAAAAGTGTGGACCCACCTTGCTCCAGTGTCTCCTTATTTCCATTTTTTTTTTTATGCTGTAGGAGTGACAGCTGGTGAGTGATTGGTTATAAAACTGGATATGGATTTTTTTAAGTTGGGTTTCATGCAGTTGTATTCCCTGGTTTGGCTTCCACAGTGATTGCAAAAAACTTAGCACCAGTACACGCATTTCTGGGAGCCATAACTGCTCATTTTAATGTGGCAGAAAAGCACTGTCTTAAATTAAATTGACTATGTAACCACAATTTATACACAAATAGATTTAGGTGAAGTGAATCTTTTAATTGAAACTGTGTTCTGTTGCCCAAGCATGATGCCTTACTGTCATTTGAGACCACTTTTGGTAACTTTAAAAGTGTTATTTTGTTTAGGATTTAGACATTAATGTACTCATAAAGGTGTAATTGCAGCTATACATTTCACCAGGGAATCTATGAGGAAAACATGCCTTGAAACTGGTAGACTTTTGAGATACAGGAAAAGAGTTGTTATTTTCTTTAACGTATTACCCCCAGCAGTATGTAAATAAAGGCTTCAAATACCCCTTCCATAATAAGTACTGTAGCCCTGGATCAGCAATCAATCTCTTTACACTTCTTATATGGCTCAGGATTGCATGTCCTATATTTTCCTTCTTGTCCAGTAACATGTTGGGGTTTGTCTTCTCTCTCTTTCAATGTTTAATGATAGCATCTTTTCAGTGTTTGATATAAAAGAAATTCTCAAGAGGCAAAAAGAAAGGAAGGAATTGCCACAATGGACAACCGGAATCTCAGCCCCTACACATACTAATGCAGTGGTGCTTAGCCAGGCCAAAAAGGGTTTTCCAGCCTCTTCAATACTTTTAAACTCTCTCAGATTCTGAACATGATAGCTGCACTCAGGCCTGTCACATTGGGAGTGGTGCCTGCCTCTGACCAGCTCTGAGGAGCAGTTTGTAAGTACTGCTGTTGGGACAAGCAAGTGGTCCAGGCACTGGGCATCTTTCTAGTAATTTGTTGTCAAATGCAATCAAGACCTGGTGCCTCAACACTTAGCTGTATAGCCATAGCCCCAGAAATACAGGTAAAAATCCTGGCCCATCATGGACAAGCATAACTGTTCCAGTAGAAAGCTGAGTTTGGTCTTTAATTTTTTTTCAAAAATGGAAATTATAAACTTCATGAACATTTAAAAACTTTTTTTTCCACAGAATCTGTTTTTCCAGTACTATCTGCAATATGTGGTGTAAAGACACTTTTTCTTTTTCTTCTCAAATGAGTGCATTAAAAATGAAACCCCAAGTTAAAATTATTTGGGCTCTTACTCAATATCATTCTCACATGCACAGGCACACAATGAATCAGATGGATTCAATTTAGACTTTTTTTAGAGCTAAAAGCCTTATACTAAATGGAGAGATAAATATTTTATACTGTTAAAATAGTATGAAACTTCAAACATGGATTTTCTTTGAGTGAGTATATCTGAGTTACAGAAATTTAAAAAACATTTGAATGATCCTCTCAGTATGTGACCAGCTATGCTTTCCTGACATGGAGGAACTCACCCCAGTGCCATTGTGACTGTTCATTAATAAACTGCTGTCTCCTTTGAAAGCACAAGCTGAAGAATGATGAGGGCTCCTAATTCAACAATAGATTATCTGTTCGTTATTCCCAGAAAAGCCTCTCCTGAAAAAAAGCGTATTTCTCTGGTAGCATCACTCTCCTTTTCTAGAATGAGCAAACACAGATGATATTAGTACTAAAGAGGAACTGAAAAGACTTTCTCCTTCATGTAATTAGCAGCAGAAAGGTCAATCACCACACATGGTTCTAGGAGGAACCCTTCCTTCCTTCTTTTTCTCAGAACTTCCATGGTGTAAGCTCTGTCAGCATTTGGTTTTGGCTCTTTCAGATCTGAAAAGAATAGGACACAGTAATGGAAAGTTTTACCAGGAAGCTCAAAACCTGTAATCAAACAGCCAGCAAAGACTTTGGTGCCAGTTTATAGTGGAACACAGGCTCCTTATTCTGACACTCGGTCACATTCACAAGATCCTGCTCAGCTGCTGTCAAATATAACAGAGCACAGAGTCCTTTGGCAACTAACTTTGTGCTAGTAAAGTTCCTGTGGTGTTTACCTTTTGCTGCATAATCCCCTGGTGGCTCATTGTGCAGTTTACACATTTTTTTTTACAGGATTAATTAGACTAGCATTTTTCTGCCTATAAAACTGATGTAGCCCTTATGTTGCCAGCTGAGCTGAACACAGACCCTGATTATTCCTAGAGCAGAGCTTTTTGGTGCAAACTCACAGGAATAAAAAAATTATAATACTTATCTTTCCTCTAAAGAGAAAGTTGGGAGACTCTTAAAGCTGAAAACTTTAAAAGCAAACAAACAAAAGGGAATTTTGCAAACAAATAAAAAAAGCATTTAAAAAACAAAATTAAACCCCAAAATACATAGAGAACAACAGAAAAAATTGTTTGCCTGTTGGAAAATTTGATTAGCTTCTGTTCAGAGAAATCTTTTCTATCCTTTCAAATATGCCAACACAATTCTTAGATCAGATAAGAAGAATAATAGAGGAGCAAGGTCCCTCTCATCTATTCTTATCTGCAAAACAGTGTCTGTGATAGCTTCTCCATCACATTTTAAAATATTACTGGTAGCAAGAAGACAGACAGTAGTTCTCAGTGTAGTATCAGAAGTATGGTTTTGCCTGATGGAGCTGCAGAGCCATGTCTTACGTGATGTGATTTAATTTTTTGAAAAGGGCTGTCTGAAAAGCAAGCCCCATTGGCACATATTTGCCTGCAATACCCCTTACAGATTTCTTATTACAAAGGTTTCCTCTTGGGAGATGACAGGCAGACTTTCCCGTGGCCCGTGGGAATTAGCAGATGAGCAGAGCAGCCTGCCATATGTAAGACCTTTCTCCAGTTGTCTAGGTGTAGTTACAGCTTAGCAGATCATGAAGTTTATAGATTTGTAACCTGACCTTTGCCATTTCTTTTTCTGTTAACTTTATCTAGATTTAAGCAAGTAGGGCTCATGAAAGAGAGGCCGACTTGTTACAAACCTGAGAAGCAGCAAGGAAGGGTGCAAACAAATTAATTTCTTGCAGATTAAGCGGCAAGGACTGACGAGGTATTCTTATTCTGAAAAGACTTTAGGAACGTGATGAACCAGGAGTCTAAAAGTAGGTTTTGGGAGAAGTATCCCTGAAAATGCTGGGTAGAATCAGGGCTCTAACATCTGTGAATGACCCCTCATCAACACACTCCAATCAGCACTGAAGAAACAAGACATTTCACAAGATCCTCTTGCACTTTATGGTAGCAAATATTGCTAATAGCTTTGAGGTAAGGCAATTTTAGAAAATAAGTTTTGGTCAGAAGTTGCTTACAACTTGCACACTAGGAATCAGAGACAGTCTCGTAAGTAAAACTATCAGCCAGTGTCATTGGTTTCTATACCAGCCTAGCACTGCTGTGACAAATCAGGGTCATATTGATCAGCTGGAGTTTAGTTTTAATTACCACTGCGTGAGCAATAAGCTCTGGAACACTGGCTATTATTTACATACATTTTAAGTTATCAATTATACATAGGGATGTTGAGTTGTTTGGTTTTCTTTTGGTTTTTTTTAACATTTTGATGATATCAGAAAATATTTCTAGGAAAGAGTTATCTGAACCTCTACAGGAGAAGAAAGAAAGGACAGTGTTACAAAAATATCTCTCATCTCCCAGGTGAGTGAATGATATCAAGAACAAGACTAAGGCTAACATAATAGAAATTTTTGAACACCAAACTAATTCTGGCAGGGATGATCAGTTGCTGAGGAGAGTGGCCCTTGTGCCAGGATGACCAACAGCAGAGTGCTCTAGCAGGGTGCACTGGGGGGCTTCCCAAACTGGAAGAACCTCAGGAGAGCTGAGGGAGCTGCCAGGAGCCTGCAGCTCACATGACAGCAGCTGACGGGACCTGGGCAGGGCCAGGGACAATGGTGGCCAAGCCCCCCACATGCATAAAGGAAGCCCTTAGGCTCTGGGAGGTTGAAGAGTATCATGAAGAGTGGGGGAGAGAGACAGACTACTGGAATTGTACCCTTCTTTCCCTGGGACAGGGCTGTTTAGCAGACTGGTTGAGAGAGTCCCTTTGGGAACAGTCCTGAAGAGCAAAGGAGTCCAGGAAGAATAGACATTGTTCAGAAGGAAATCTTAAAGATGCAGGAACCAGCTGTTCCCTCGTACCAAAGGATGACCCATCAGGGAGGAAGAAAAGCCTGGCTAAACAAGAAGCTTTGGCTGGACTTCCCGAAAAAAAGAAGAGTTTATGCCCTTTGAAAGAAGGGTCAGGAAGCTCAGGATGCCATGTAATTTTGCAGGGAGAAAATTAGAAGGACCAAAGCCCAGAAAGAACTTAACCTGACTACTGCTGTAAAAGACAATAAAAATGTTCCTATAAATACATGTGCAACAAATGGTGTGCTAAGGAGAATCTCCACCCTTGATTGGATGTGAGGGGAAACATAGTGACAAAGGATGAGGAAAAGGCTGGGGTATTTAATGCCTTCCTTACCTCAGTCTTTAAAAGTAAGACCAGCTGCTCTTTAGGTACCACCTCCCTGAGCTGTAACACAGGGATGAGGAATAAAGTCCCCATAATCCAGGAGGGAATGGTCAGTGACCTGCTCCACTATTTAGAACCACACAAGTCCATGGGGCTGGATCAGATCCACCCAAGGGTGCTGAGAGAACTGGTGGGAGTGCTCACCAAGCCTATTCCCATCATTTTTTGGCAATCTTGTCTAAAAGGGGGTGTTCCAGTTGACTGGAAGTGGGCAAATGTAACACCCATCTACAAGAAGTGCCAAAAGGAGGATCTAGGGAACTACAGGCCTATCAGCCTGACCTTGGTGTTGGGGATGATTACAGAGCATCTTGAGTACCATCACATGGCACATATAGGACAACAAGGGGATCAAGCTCAGCTGGCACAGGTTTGTGAAAGACAAGTCCTGCCTGACTTGCCTGGCTTGAAAGGTGACCCACTTAGTGGATGAGAGAAATAAGGATGCTTTAGTAAAGCATTTCCCACAGCATTCTTCTGGAAAAACCGGCTGCTTATGACTTCGACACGTGCTAGGACGTCCAGGCCCAGAGAGTCGTGGTGAATGGAGTTACATACAGCTGGCGGCCAGTGAGTAGTGGGCTTCCCCAGGATTCAGTATTGAGTCCAGTCCTGTTTGATATTTTTATGGACAATCTGGACAAGGGCATCAAGTGCACCCTCACTCAGTTTGCAGGTGAGGCCAGTTTATCTGGGAGTGTTTATCTCCTGGAGGGTAGGAAGGGATCCAGACATGCTGGATCAATGGGTCAAGGCCAGTTGTAGGAAGTTCAACAAGGCCAAATACCAGGTCCTGTACTTGGGTCACAACAGCCCCATGTGGCACTACAGGCTGGGTGTAGAGCGGCAGGAAAGCTGCCAATTGGAAAAGAACCTGGGGATTCTGGTTGACAGTGGTTAAACATGAACCAGCGTGCCCAGGTGCCCAAGAAGGCAAATTACATCCTTAGCTTGTATTGGAAAATAGGGGGGCCAGCATGTCTAGAGAAGTGATTGTCTCCCTGTAGTCAGAGCTGGTGAGGCCATAGCCAAAATCTTATGTTCATTTTTGAGCCCCTTATGACAAGAAAGACTCAGGTGCTGTAGTGTGTCCAGAGAAGGACAATGGAGGTGGTAAAGGTTCTGGAGCACAAGTCTGATCAGAAGCAGATGAGAGAGTTGGGATTGTTTAGCCTGGAGAAAAGGAGGTTCAGAAGGACCATTATTGCTCTCCACAACTACCTGAGAGAAGATTGTAGCCAGGTGTATTTCAGCCTCTTCTGCCAAACAACAAGGAGCAGGACAAAAAGAAATAGCCTCCAGAGTCCCCACTGAAGTTTTTTATTGAATGTTAGGAAAAATTCCTTCACCATAAGAGTTGTCAAGCCTTGGAACAGGCTGCCCAGGGAAGTGGTTGAGTCATCAGTCCTGGTGGTATTTAAAAGATGTGTAGATGTGGCACTTAGGGACACTAAGGTTTAGTGGTGGATTTGGCAGTGTGGGGTTAATAGTTGGACTTGATGGTCTTCAAGATCTTTTCCAATATAAACTATTCTATGATTCTATGAATTAGTTTTCACTAGAGGCCTTACACAGATTTTGAAGGCCAAGTTTAGCAGCTCTATGCATACATCTTACAGCAAGATCGAAACCTTTAGTACCAAAATCCTGAGTGCTTCAGCAAGGGGGAAATGTTACTGGAATAAATTTTTTATAAAACCTCCAATACAGGTACAGTCTGTGAGTGCTGTAATGTTCTAGGTTCATTAATATTTCACTTATAAAATAATTGCATATAGAAAAGAGAATGCTGGAACTCACTCAAAACATATATTAATAGTTTTGGTTTTAATTGTGATCTGAAAGTTAAGATGTACATATGTAAATCTCAGGTCAGTTCCATTAATTTCACATTTGCTTTTTGAATCTGTCCTGCACTGTGACACTTCTCTTCAGCAGAGCTTTCCTGCCTGTTTCAGGGATGGCACCGATCTTTCTACCTGACAGCTATATAAAAAGATTATATCAGTTTAAATTTTTTCCATAAAATAATTATTTCATAACTGCAATGCAGAAAGAAATTATTCCTTATCTTTGACTATTTTGAATCTCCAGGTATTGTAAAAATAGCCTTTGACTATTGTTCACTACTATTTCCAGCCACAATTATTAGTAGAATTTCAGCTTTTAGCCATCACTACTGGGGGATACAAAGGAAACAATATGATACAGTTAGAGTAAAGCAAACCTCTTACAGAGAAGAATGTGTGCTGCCACAAAGGCATCAGAGCTGTCTGCTAATCTCATAGTACATGTGGAAATAAAGCTTCCCTAAATACACTAGTCCCTACCACTTTGGAGAAAGAAGACTTTCTATTAGCTGTCAGTAGATTAGATTTTCTGGTGGGAATGGCCAAAAGTCCATTGATGTTGGCAGGACTAAATAGAGCCCTTTAATACTAATACAGACTTTAGACTGCATTGTCTTTCTAGTTTCCTACCTCATACATAATTCACACTGTGGTTTGTAAACTGACCAACATGTTTTTACATCCAAACTAACAAGTATATATTTGTTTATCTGTTTAGCTTATTTTTATAAGGAAAAGAGACTTGGGTACTTATGTAAGTAGCTATGCAAGTACTTAGGTACTTGTCGGCTAACCTTTAGGTGTTAGTGCCTTTAGAATAAGTTTTTAATCATTTGGAAAATTCTGACAAAATTCAAATAGGAGAAGAGTTTTCCAAGATAATTATTTCTTCCAACTTAAGTGCAAAGCTACGGAAGAGCAACGACGAGTCTGTCATAGACCATTCCATTTGAAGGTATCCAGCTGCACCTAACATCAGCATGCACAGAAATCTAGACTAAGTACAGTTGGCATTATGTCTTTCTCAGTAGGGTATATTTGAACTTAGTGAAATAGAGAAAAAGCTTCCAAAATTTTCTGAAATAGGAAAGTCTGTGTGATTTTTGGTTTTTTTGATATACAGTGTAGGGCTACACCTATATGAATTTTATCACGGCTCCTCAACCATTCATAAGTGTCAAAATTGTTCATATCTTTTTCGATCGGAGACCCATGAAAAACTTAGAGAATCAGAAAGACAATATTTCTTCCATAACACAAGGGATAAATTCATCTGACACCATTAGCTAGTCCTTCAGTTAGCTATATTTACTTAAATAATATTTTTTATCTTCCCTTTTCATCTGGTAATTTTGTTTTTTCTTGTATCTATTTGGTTTCTAGCAAGTTCTGAGAAGTTGAGGGGAAAATGTTCTGAAAAAAGTGGGGGGCTAAATGAGTCTGAAAAAATGTCCTTTTTTGGCTTCATAGTTACATATGTGAACTTTTTCCATGCTGCATTACTTTCAAGGTGCCACCTTTAAGCACTTTTTCAGAAGACCATGTTTTGAAGAATTTGAAGGCTTGGAAGACTTCATAATAAACACACACAGCTTTACTGGTATTTGATTTTGAAACTTCAGTAATTGTTCTCTTTTTGAAAATTTGAATCTTTTATTGTCTAGGGCATATACAGAGAAAAAGGAAGGAATTCCTTTTCTCTGCAGGAAGAAATGACAAGATTATCATAAATAACTAGAGATTTTCAGCTAAGTATTTGCTATGTTATCCTTAGTGTATGTCAGAGTCTGAAAATAGTTCATGCCTCAAACATTGATATAAAGTTTTGCTCATTATAAAGAAGCTACAACCAAAGAAGCTTCCCTGAAGAGTGGGACTTTGAACTGGAAGTCAAACTGTTGATTTGATGCATTGTTCAGTCATCTCAGGCTGACGGAAAGGTATGCATCCACAAAAGGCCAAAGCCACCAGCTGCAACTATCCCTGGCTGAGTTCAGGGTGGGGGGAGAGCACAGCTCACGGAAGCCAGGTTTACACAGACTCCCCCCAGCCGAGGGTGGAGGAGGAGGTTTTGGGTGCATGGTGTAATCTCTGGTGAGAGGCAATAAACACCCATCCTCCATTACACAAACTGGCCCAGCTGTGGAACCCCCAGCCCCACAGGGCACATCCACGGGACTTTCACGTGAGAGGCTTGGCCCCACAGGGCTGCACGTGATGCAACAGACCCAGAGTCTGTGTAAGAGACTGCCCCCCCTGCTCCCCCAGGGGGATATGCCTGCACATTGCTACCTGGCTCGAGGAGGTGTCAACCAATCGGATTCTGTGCTTTACGGGGGGTCCTGCACTACCAAAAAGACCGTCTGGAGAGGATCAACGAACATCCTTGGGATCCACAGAGTGGGGATATTTTCCCTATTCTGTCCCTGTCATTCTTTCTGTCCCCCCCACCTATTTTCTACCTCTTTCTTCCTTTCTTTCTCTCTCTCTCTCTCTCTCTCTCATATTTACCATCAAATAAAACCTTTACTATTGTCACTGGCATATGGTCTTGTTTGCACCTTAATTCAGGCAGAGGCATTTCTAAGAACCTTAAAACTGGATCATAACAGTGTATTACTGTTCTTGTAATTTTTATTACTGTTCTTATAATTTTTATTACTGTTCTTATAACTTTAAATATTAAATGAAAATCAAATTTCTCCCAGATGGTTACCAAGGGACTTCTTAAATTGGACAGCATGTGAATGTCTTTTCTTGTCTCAATCCCAATCCTTTATAACAGCATATACAGGTAGAGCATTTGCATACAAAGTCATCATGTAAGACAAATCTCAAGCCTGGATATTTCATAAATATTAAATTGCAGCAGATAAAAAGGGAAAAGCATATGATAAAGTTTAGGAAGTTTCTTGACATTTTGAAAGGAGAACATCTATACTTAAGCTGGAAAAAAAAAGGTGACAAAGGACATTATTAGTACCAAAGTTTGAAGATTGAAGTGAACCTGATTTCATCTCTGTCTCTTTCTTCATACTTTGGCAGACTGTTATTCCCACCACACAAATTCCCTAATTAACTTTTTGTATCTCATGGCTCTATAACTTCATTTATTACATACATGAACTGCTTCTGAAATTGGGCAATATGGGTGAGTATCTACTTGAGAGAGTAAATGCCACTTGGGGCTTTTAAAGTAGGATTTAAGAGAAAGATAGCTTAGAGTAACTAATGTGTTCAGAAAGCTTGTGCTTGATGGGATTTATCATAGTGGAGATGACTGGATTTATATCATTTACTCCCTTTGATCTGAGACTTACTTACAGGCCTAATTACAAGACTCTACAGAAGAGCATGGGCAGCTTGGTGCCTGATTTCTTCCTAGTTTCCAACGTCATTCAGAAGGAATGTGACATAGGTCTCATGCTGACTACACCTAAGGTGTGTGGGTAGCAGTGTGCTCAGTACAAAAAAAAGCGGTACTGACCAAAGAAGTTTCCAATGCAACGAAGAGGCAAAGGAGGCAGTCATTTCTGCTAATGACCTATGGGTTAGGATACTCTATACAGCAGAAAAATCTGGCCCTATTACCTAAAATCCAGCGTGGAGTCAAACCGAGTTCTGTATTTACTAGGAGAATATCTTAACCTGATAACCGCACCATATGGTAGTCAATTTTAAAAGTGATTGCCTGAGAGATTGTAGTATCATAAAGTCTTGTAGCTTGGAAAAGACCTTTAAGATCATCTATGTCCAATCATAATACAGCACTGTCAAGTCTACCACTAAACTATGTCCCAAAGCACCACATCCTCACATTTTTAAATACCTCCAAGGGTGGTGACTCAACACTTCCTTGATTAGTCACCATACTTGCACTGTGTGCTTTGATTTTAGATGTCTGAATTAATAATCGTCCAGCTCACAAAATGCACAATTTCACTGGGAATTATGTTTCTAACTTACCTTATTGCTTAATAAAATCTCACTTGGATCTTATTGGGCCCTTTCTTACCAAAACAACTTTGAAACTCTGGCATATAGTTACTCAAGAGAGTTAATTTCCTTATATGAGATTTAGATGCATGTTGTGACAAAACAAAAAAGATAAAATTATATTAAACAGTTTTAAAGTTGGTTTTACATCCTCAGTAAATTGAGGCTAGGAAGACTAATTGACAGGAATGTTGTATCCAAAATGCAATAGAAGATTCCTGCAACTCAGAAGTAGAAGCCATTCACTCTCTTGTTTACTGCTCCTTGTAGATGCTCAATGCTTTTTGCTGTCAATGGGTTATTATGACCTTATTACTTGTGAATAGATAGAAGAGGCCAACCTCATTCAGTACTAGAAGAGGCAATTTGAAACACAATGTCCATTAAAATCAATTATTCATAAAATATTAATGGTATTAAAAATCTAAATACAAATCCAGAAAGCTTTTAATCATTAAGCCAGAGAAAAAACATTTATTCATGTGCTATTGACAAAGTAAACTTTTAAGTGTTTTTGATGGCATTTTAAAATATTGATAGTATTATAGATTGAGATGGTATATTTGAGGAGCCTTACAGAAATAGAACAGTTTAATAGCCTCAGGTTCTATGGCTGGTGATAAGCTAATGGTATGCCTTCTTTTAATATGGGGAGATATTGAGCATAGAAAGAACAAGTTGTACTGTCTCTGAGATAACCATCTAAAGCGACAAACATCTATATTCTGCACATTTTCACTGCCCTCGGCAGTGTCCCAAAATGCTGTATAGTGTTGTGGTCTTTGAGCTCATAAGAACTCCTTCCATTCAGAAATGCAAAAAGGCAGAAAGTACTGAAAAAAACATCTCACCTTCTATCACTGAACTCAGAGTTAACAAAAAGCTTCTGTGCTCTACTGATTCCTTAGGTTTTAACTTTTATATTTTTCAAATTCTGCACTGCTTAGTGTGTTACTCTGAAGTTTCTTGTAGCCTGTTAATTTCTGCTCTCTCATGCTAGGTAACCAAAGCCTCTCTGGGCCTGCTCTTCAAGGACACCAAGACTGTCCTAGGCCAAAAGTATAAACCAAAGAGCCTCTGAGTGGGGGTAAGCTGAGGGGAATTACATCATTAAAGGGAGGCTTTAATTGGAGAATTAACCCCGATATGCAAATGAACCAAACCTATAAAAGCGTGAAGAACTCGTGACCTGTCGTCCATCTTGGGGTCCATCTTGGCAATAGCCTCTGGCTCCCCAGGGGTACCTTCGAAGGTCTTTCAAATAAATATACCTACTTTTATTCCCTTACTCCTGTCTAGTCTCTCTTTCTAGGAGGCCTCTTAAGGCATCACTACAAACACCTCTGTCTCTTGTTGATTATATGCTGGGAAGCACAGCCACAGACTTGATTTGATTAAAGAATTTGTGAAACTTTTTGTTTGTAAGTTCTTTAAGGCTGAGGCAGGGAGAGAAAACAAAAAATAAAAGATAAAAAAGAATGAAGAGAGTAACTCATTTAGTGATACTTTTTTGCAGACAGTTGATTAGAAAACTCCCCTACGGACTGGGAAGTAAGGGTTCAGGCGCTTCTCCTGAACTAAGTAGAGCATAGCTGAGCTTGTTCTTTTTGGGATATGTTATTACTATTAAAATTGACTGTTTTGCAATGGATTCCTGATTTTTGAGAAAGATTCCCAGTCTTCACAATGTACCGGTCTGAAAATTCAGAATTTTCTTGAAATAATTGAAATTTAATGGACAGAAAACCACTTCCAACCCTATAATCCATATTTCTGAGGTGGAAAGAAATCACTGTATTCTTCTGAAATATATATTCTGTCTAAGATAATTCAATCCTTCTGTATTTTTTTAGTCATGTTAGCACCCAATATCCAGTTAAAGAAAAGACTGGTCTGTTTTTATTTTAGGGAGAAAAAAAGTAATACAGTTTTATTGCAATATTTGATGGGAGTATTTTTTATCAGAATGAATCAGACATCTCAGGTTGGATAAGGTCATGATAAGCATAGTTTTTGTGGATTTTTAGATATGTAAATATAGTTTGAATACCTAGTTCTTGTCTAAATCATGTTAAAAACTTGAGACTTACTATTTTTGTGCAATAACTTTGAATGGTCTTTGCTACTAAAGTTTAAAAGACATATTGTCAATAGCAATCAGCAATTCAGCAACCCCTGGTTTGATACCAATGTGAGAAACGGATTGTCCAAAAAATTAATTTCCATTTAATCATATAAATGAACCAGAGAGATATTCTGAGGTATTACACTCTTGGCATGTCCCACTGAGAAGAATGGATCTGTTGAACGCATGCTCTTGAGAATTGCTTCATCTAGATGCCTAAATAGGAGTTTAATTCTTTTGACAGTTCTACAGTAATAAGAAAGCCTCACAAAGACATTGACCTACTATAAAGGACAAACATTAATAGTAAGATTCTCATATAAAAGTGTTAGCTTACTTCACTCATAATTACTTGTATCATGCTTTTTTGAAACTAAATTATAAAATATGTATTAAAGAAGAAAATGTGGGTTTAAATTTCCCAAAAATATTTTTTTCTACCTACAGTGAATTTCATCTGCAGTGACCCAATCTGCTAGTTGCTGTGGTGGGATTTCTAAGGATATCTGCAACAGATTGAGTTATAAGCTCAGGAATACAAAAGTATTTCTTTCTTCCTAAGAGTGAACCTTTTGAGATCACTAAATATGTATATGCAATTCCCTACTGAATTTCTGGGATTTACTGGAAACTGTTTACCTCCTTGAACACACCTTTGACCTGCCTAATCTTAGCTTCACAGATTTTAGAGCAAAATGATCCTAGACTAACTAGATCCTAGGTCATATAGCACTCTTAGAAATATTTCTCTGGTCACTACTGTCTTGGACACATTTATTTGGAGTTTGCTCAAGGCAAAAATCTCAGTGGCCTAGAGTTGGGTCACACCTTTTTGCTTTTAAAGCTAGGAATGGCATTTCCTATACATGTACCAAGGTATTACATGTATGTGATTGACAGCAAAACAATCATAAGGGTATTCCTCCTCTTGAGTGAAGGAAGCAGAAGAGCCTCAGAAACCTTTATGGGTCTGAACAGAAATGCTAGTTTTCTGCTATTTTCCCCATCTTCCATTTTGGGAACACTAAAATCCCCTAATTGTCACAGATAACTCTTTTCACTTCAATTACTCACTAAAATCTGCCTTGAGGAATGGAATTTAGAGCTTGTCTTGAGCACCTGCATTTGAATTGCGCCAGCCAGTGAAACAACTTGCACCAAAAAATATAAATGATCTCTACACATGCATTTTCTTTGATTTTCTCACATTACACTCATCTTACCATATCATGAAAGCATCACTGATTATCACTAATTGGATTTGTCTCTGGACTGACTAGGAAGACAGACAAATTGAGTCAGTAATTCCAGTTTACTCCAAGCACTCTTAACTGAGCTCAAAGAAAAAACTGAAGTTCCCAATGCAGTGTTCCACTTACCAAGGTCATCGCTTACTTAGGTTTTTCAAGCATAAATCTCTGTGGGTGAAAATGCGTATTTTAAAATCACAGAGAACTACTCAAACCTTTTTAGGAAATTAGACATGAACCACTATGACAAATAAAATGATTATGAAAGCAAGGTTGAGGATATGCATTTTTAAATGAACAGTAAAAAATTAAAAAAGAGAAATAAAGTTTATTAAGAAAGTCTCCATTTGGGCATGAATTTAAAATAATTCCATGCAGCCTGAGACTCTGTAGAAATTTTTCCCAGTCTTCCCATCTCTTTATCAGACAAAGGAGGAAAACAGTGGAGAAAATTTTCAAGATTAGACTGTACATTTCACAGCTGCGTAAGTTTCAATTGAATATTTCCTTTTTTTTTCTTGGAAGTTTTTCACGCTGCTCATGTCAGATGTATATAACAAGAACGCCTATGTAAAATACAGACAACTGAATAAAAAATAATGAGATCTTAATGTAAAGGGTCTTTCTGTGCTCTTTCTTTTTCTACTTTTTCTATTTTATTTTTGTCACATAATTAAGATTTTACTCAGACACTGGTGGACTGGAAATCTGCAAAAAAGTTAACTAGAGTTACTTGTCTCTGGTAGACACTTGTGTCTAGGATCACACTTAACTGCTTTTAGAAATACCACTAATCCATTTGCCTACGGAGGTGCCTGCCAGTCTCTCTCATTTGTACAGTTTGACTAGATCCCTTCTCACAAACCCAAATGTAGTCCGTGGTGTTTGTATCCCCTGCCTCTCTCTCATATACTTGTCTACATAAGCAAATGCCTTATTTATTCAAATAAAAATCTACATATGCACATGGAACCTACTTTTCCGGGGTTTATTCTTACATTTTGGGGTTTTTTTTAATTAATATTTTTCACACTGTCGTGACAAGTTTACGGCAGGCTCTGCATAAAGACAGGACTAAACCATCCAAAACACGCAGCTTTTTAGAGAACAGCAGTCAGGAAAAAGACAACTGTTGTGGAAACCTGGATAGATATCTGAAATGTTATAGCTTGGTGTAAGTGCTGGTGGGTTCGGTCTGGACCGGGCGTAGACGGACGGTCGGGAGATCTCTATAAGCAGATCTTGGAACATGCGGTTTATTGCAAAGGGCGTGGGTATAGGGGCACTGCTCAGAGCTGCAGCTGGCAGCTCTGAGCAGGCCCAAGAGAGCAAGAGAGTAAGCAGGTAAGAGAAAGAGAGAGTGAGAGCAAAGAGAGTGAAGAAGAAGTGATGAGAATAGAATGGAGTGGTGAAGTCCTGGTTACAATACAATAAATCATCTTCTGTACTGAATATTCTAATTGTCACTAACCAATCTAATACAAGATACAAATCCTATAGCATTTACATACAGCCTATAAGAGTTCTTATATTACCATAGAGTGTTACATCTTAACTTCTAAAAACTACTCTTTGGACCCCTTCTGCTGAGCTAGTAGGGTCTGCTCTGACCCTTGGACCTGCCTGCAAGCAGAGGGTATTGTTCCATCAAGAGGGGATTACCTTCAGTCGGCCATACCATTGTTTTCCAGTTGTTCAGTAACTAAGACTTGGTATTTCAAAACTGGCTTTCATTTCGATGTTGCCTGTAGTTTTCATATTCCCAAAATCTTTTGTCAGGCAATCATATTTATAAGGCTTTCCTGTTTCATCTTCCCCAACAGCTTGGCAAATTGCACTTTCTTCCAGATGTGAAAGACGTTTACAAACACATATCACACGATTATGGGCAGTGCTTGTTTGGAATCAAAAGATCATTTTCCTTGTCTCATTGGAGTCTGGGATTTTTCAGGATGTCTTCAGTGAGCTTTAGACCAGACCCATACAGAAAAACCAGAAACACAGACATTCATGGGTAAACAGATAACAAATGTGAAAAATACTTTTCATTAATCTTAGTGACTGTTTTCAAATCCCTGAAGTTCTTTCAGTTTTACATTTTTTACATTTTCATTTTCCACTGGTTTCTCTCTCTCTCTCTTTCTCTCAGCTTTATCCTTGGTTTCCAGAGCTTTATCTCCAATTATTTGAGGATTTTCTGATGTGAAACACCTTTCTCATGAACTTGAAATTCAGCTTTATGTATGTTTAACAACATGAAACCATTCAGTCAGAAACTGTATACTTGTTTGCACAATCGATGACTTCGTTGTTTAGTACTTAGCTTTTCTACTGTCTTGTGGATAGACTACTTAGTTTTATAGGCAAAAAAATCAATTCACTTAAGTGTGACTCACATCTAACTATGCATCAGCTTAAAAGTAATCCCTTGCCCTCTTCCGGAAAAGAGAGCACATTTCACAAGCTAAACCTTTCTCAAAATCCTGAGTAGTTCATTTATTCTTAATAAAAGCTAAATAAATTCACTGAACTTTCATAATTCACTGCGGATGACATACACTGCAAATGTACCAGTGCCAATGACACCTAGAAAAATGTGCAGTCTTTCACCTTCTTATCCACAAATTCCTGTTTCTCAGAGCATATGGTCTTAAAACTACTTTATCTACTCACTTCCCTCTCCTACTCTATTGTCATGTGCCAGATCTCCTACATCACAGTCCTACCTAACACTACATTTACTTTTCTTCCCTTTTGCATATAAGGAAGAGCTGTGTTTAAGGTGGTTAAATGTGGTCTCATCAATATTCCCCACTTGCTATTCATTGCTACATATTTTTGCTCTGATACTGCCCCCGAAACAGTCCTTTTGAATTAGGAAAAGGCAAATCCCAAGACTACCAGTCTCAAGTGACCTTTTCAAAGGAAGAGGCACTTCATCTGATCTTAAATGTTTCTCTGGCAACAGTAGCCATTCTCATTGCTTGCAAGCAGCCACATTTCCACCGTCTCTACCAATGGAATGATTTTTTTCTGCTGATTTCAGTGGCCTTAATCTGACCTCCCTTCTCTTTTCCCTCTGGTGCCAATTACTTCAATAATTTTTGGAATGGTCTCTGCAGGAAAACATATGCCAACTAGGAAAACAATGATGCTTCCAACTACTTTCCCCTCATGCTTCTAACACAAGCAGATAATCTTTCTATTGTAGTTCCTGGGTTGATCTCTGCTTGGCAATGTTAGCATTGCCATTAGCACTTGCTTGACCACATGAGACATTCACCTAAGAAATATCTGAGAGAACCTGAGCTCATTTAAATTGAAAACACCACTTTCTTCTCCACTATTATTCAAATAAACACCGAATCATTTGCTAACCTACGGCCTAATTCTATGTCACTGAACACAGTGAAAGTTATCTCATTGCAAGAAAAGGTCAGGCCCAGTAGCCATCCCTTATAAAGTTTATTTATATAAGTATGTACTACCTAAATTATATTTCTGTTATGTTTGCTTCCAAGTTCTTGTACAGCCATTGTTTTTATAGAAGAATTTTACTTTTTTATCTGTTGGTCTTTCTGTTACATTTGGGGAACTATGACATCCATTCTCTCCTTGTTGTCTATTTAATTTTTGTTTGAGATTCATAGAAGTTCTCAGACTGAGATTTTTCCTTTAAACATTGTGTTTCAAGTCACTTCAGTATCTTTCTCAGCCACAAAAATGAACATACACGGAAAGCTGAAATATTTGCCAGTGTGTGACTGAATCTTTTCAGGAATATGGTATTTGCTTAGTGTAATTAGGCAGGTCAAGCCAAGTTAGAGCTAAATTTCTTCTGCCTCCTTTGCTTCATGAATTAATTTTTCCCTCACATTCATGTATTCAAAGAAATCCTTAGATTCCAGGAACGCGTATGTTTTGTGCTGAGCTATCCAGGTATTTATCTGCAAAGAGAACCTTTGGGATAGTCTTGAAAAGTGTGCTTGGCCTCCCTGTTTGGTAGAGAAATTGATCTGTGCTCCTTGATGTCTGTTGACTCTTCCCTTCCTAATCTAGTGCATTCTTCCAATTCCTGCTACATTTTGAAAGTATGAAAGAATGATCTGTTGATCATTTTCAAAAATAACTTCAAAGCTTGGAACATTTAAGGGTCAGTATCTATCCCAGGAATCTTCAGTGTTGACATTGCATTTGACTTTATTATACCCTTGTATATTGCTTTTATGTCTCTTCTGTGACACAACAACTAGCACCTATGTTCAGAATGTGTAGAAGCTCAGAAGGTGTAGCTTTCAAAGCCTAACCTGACTGAGAGAATGAAGGGCAATATTAGACAAGGTGTTATGGTGAATCATATCTTCTTTCCTTCATTTAGAGATTTTTCTCTTGGGATTTGCATTTGTGTCCGTCCTGGGTATGACAGCAAGGGAGAATGCTCTTCAACTATGGAATGGTTGCTTTCTATGACCAAAAAGCAGATTGTAACAGTAACCCTCAGGAAAATGCTCTGATGCCAAACCCATGGGATTAGAGAATTGTAGAGGATTTGAAAAAAGGCTACACTTCCTTCTCAATAGTGAAGCAAATACTTAAGCAAAGTACACTTACACATGTAGAAGTTACTGAATATCCAACAAAGGTGCTGGACAGCAGAGAGTTACTAGAAAAAGCACAAGGAGAAGCTTTTTAGCAAATAAATTAAAAATGGAAACTTGAAAATCTGGCTTAGCTGAAATTCGTTGTAAACTGAATTCAGCAAACATTTTTGGCAGGAGAAAAAAAAAGAAGAAAAAAAAAGTGACTGTTGAAACATTTAATTTTGATACTTTAACAAGTGTTTTGAAATTAATATATCAATATTTAATTATAATAGGAGGATAAAGGACATAAAAATCAATTGGTTCATTTGGAATCTGATTTAAAATTTTGTCTACCACAAAGGAACAATAAAGAAGGAAAAAAGGCTTTATTTCCGCAGTAAAATCTAAAGAATTAAAAGAGCAGGTTAACCTCAAAGAATTTTAATTTTTTCAGTCAATCTTGGTGTTGAAAAATCAATTATTCAGATCACTTTGCTTGCCAATGTTTTGAGAACTTTCTAGCTGCCTGTTGCTTTTCACATAAAAACTGCAATGTTGATTTTAATTTCAAAATCACTCGATGAGATTTTCCCCTATTCTCATGCTGTCAGCTTGAGCCACATTCCTGTCATTATAATGAAAGCTTGATCCTTTGCTCTCTTTGCAGAATATATGTGATGTAATATAGAAGCCCCTTTTTTTTTCTTTCCTTTAGGATCCTTTGTTCATTGGTATCCTAAACCACTTGTTTCTTGACCTTCAAGGCATGCTTCAAAGCTTGCTTGTTTGCATGAATTTGGCACGGACATAAGACATATCAGGATTAGATTTGTATGATCAGGAAATATAAAAAGAAGCTTTAAGATTTATTTGGTTATATCTATTTTTTTTAAATGGTATGTGCAAAGAAACATGCAATGTTATAATTTTGTGTTTTATACTACTGCTTTACATTTTCTTTTTCATTTTAACCAAAGTTTACCTAAACTTGGAATCACTCTTTTGACCAAGGAATCTAGGTAAAAATACAAGTTGGTAAAAAGCAAATTTTAAAAGTATCTAAGAGCACTGTTCAAGAACTGCTCCTTGTATCTGGAGCAGCTCCAGATTTTGCTTGGGATGCATGAGGTCTTAGAGCTTGTCTCCATGAAAGAATGGTGGACTTTCAAGAAGTACATCAAAGTAAGATGACTGAATTTTGAAATGTGTTACATGACTCAGTTCCAGAGGGATAATCAAGAAAAATTCCAGAACAGCAGTGCAAATAGGACAGCCATTGGTGAAGATACTGAGGACCAAACTCTCTCTGTCTGAGGACACTTGCCAGGTAAAGAAAGATTGTCTGTAAAGATGCTGATTGACTATAGAACAGACCAAGAAATAGATGAAACATAGAGTAGTTAAGTGGAACAACACATATTTTTTCCTTTTTTCCATCCTTCATCTGTCTTAGGGTCCAATGAAAGAATAAACATTGCTCTTCAGTCTACAGTGTTTAATTAGCTGTATCTTTCTATTGCCTAATTCCAGTCAACATTTTTGTCTGTAGATTTAGATGCACTAAGAAATAAGCCTAATTTCCAACAGTGCTGAGTAACCATAGTTCCTGTTGAGAGCCTGAGGTGACATATTTTGTGGCTGTAAAACAGGCCAGAAAAGGACAAAGCAAAAATGGAATGTATTGCTCACCTTTCACTGCCTGGTGGCTACCTCAGAGTGTGAGGTTATTGATGGTTGTCTCGTCAGAAACTTAAGGAGATCATATAATTTATTTATGCTCCAGTAAACAATTCTTAAACTCGTCTCAAAAATAACTGCAAAACTGTGGGTTTCTCCTCCTTTCATTTTTGAGGAAGATGAGTCATAGTTTTGAGAGTTTGATTAAGGCTACCTAAGTAATTTAAAAATTACTAGATTTTATTTTTTTTTCCTTCCATCCTTATGTCAGTGTTTTGCTAAATGTATTGTAGACTAGGAAGTTAAAGACAGGTGTTTGATATCCCTCCTCTGATCATATATAGGAATGAAGTACATTTTCGGACAAATATGTGCTCTCAATTAAACTACGGTGAATTGAACTGGTTTGAGTAGAATTGCAAGACTGTACTGATGTAAACGAAAGGAGAATTTGTCAGTTTTGCACAAAATGGAATTCTTAATTGTATGTTATCAGCGGCTAAGGACCTGGCATGGTGTATTTCTCAGTCTTACATCTGTAATCTTACAGATGATGTTCAGAAACAGTCATTATTAAACAAATGAAATTTTATTAACCCAGTTATGAAAACTAGGCATATGAATATCTTTAATGAGGTGGGGCAGGAGGAAAAATGTGGCATTGCTGCATTTTCAGTAATTCTATTTTTCCTATTGAGAGGACATAGATTATGAGAAGAAGAACATTCAGATCACATCACATAACAGGTATGCATAATCATAGAACCGTAGGATCTGAGAATGGCTCGGGAAGGGACCTTAAATATAATCTAATTCCAAAGCCCCTGTCACAGGCAGGGATAATTTCCACTAGATAAGTTTTCTCAATGTCCAATTCAGCCTCACCTTGAACACTTCCAGGGATGGAGCATCCATATCTAAGAGAATAAAAGGAATAGAATATACAACAGAATATTGTTGCGGTGGCTAAGTCCACCCCCCAAGTTGCCCTAAAAGTGGTCTCTCCCTACAACACTGTGCTAGAAAGTTCTCCCTTTGTCTAGATTCTGCTGGCCACTGGCCCTCTCCCCCCTCCCATCCCATTTCCCACTGGCCCCTGTTATGTCACTCAACCTTGCCTCTGCCCCCTGGCCCTCAGACCATTGGTTTTGGATGCTCTGCCCGCGTTTGGGAGTTTTCAGGATAAAACCAGCACAGGTATTCAGTTTTGCTTTCTTCCTGCCTGTGTTGCCTTCGGGTGCATTGCCATTAAACACCTCGCAATTGCATGCAGAGAACCCCTCTCGCCTCTGTCTCCAGTTTGTGCACAGACTGTGTGTTAGGGTCTGTTCGCGACTGCCTGCGAAGGTGAGATCGTGTGCACGCGTAGGTGCTGTCAGAGTGCCGCCTAAGCGTGTCCATGAGGAACCCAGTAGGGACAAACGCGGCATTGATCCACCAAAGCTCTCATACAATAGAATACAAGAAGTTTTTATACAGCTCTGTGGAGAGATAATCTGTGTAATTACATTCAGGATATTTCATTTATATATTTTTCCTTTTCCAAATAGATTTAACTTTCCTCTGTAGACACTATTTCTGCTAGTGATAAACATGGGAGTACATCCTGTAACTATTTTGGTCATCATATTGATTGTGGCTATAATTGTAATTGGGAGGGACAGAAAGAGCACAATAAACTTATGGTAAGACTCTCTTAAGATAAAGGAATATTTTTGTAGTGTTATTATGTAATTGATATTCTGATTACGTTAAAAGTAAAAATAATTGAAACTAAAATAACCATTTGGGATATTTTTAAAGCTTTTACTTTTGGGTACTCAATTACAGTAACTGTTAATTTAAATTTTGTGATTTTGGTTTTTTTTTTCATTTTCTCCTTTGTTTGGTCTAGGGGAATGTGTATGTATATTTGTCATAGGTTAGCAAGCTAAATCTCGGAAGTGATGTTCTTCTTACAGCTTCCTCTGTGACCTGACAGAAGCTATCAGATGGCCAGTTTGAATATGGACAATTCTTTAAGCCACTTAAAGTTGTGACCGCCTCTGTGATCCACACTTAAGAATAGAAAACTCCCCCCACAACTCTCTCTCATTTCTGGTGCTGGGACAGGTGGCTGCGGGCCCCGTGGGGGGGCCAGTGGGCCCGGCCCAGGCCCTGCTCGGGCCGGGCTGGGCCGGGCCACGGCCATCCTGGAGGTGATGGGCCCTGTTCCACCCGCGGAACCCCCCTACAGCAGGGCTGTGGGCAGCCGGAGCGGCTCGGCTTCCCACCCCCTCTCCACTGCGATAAAAATTCCAGTTGCAAGGCCGAGGTGAGATTAACCCTTCTATTGCTGTGAAGAGCTGAAAACCTGAGGGAAGGGAAAGAGGAGATGCTTAAAGCTGAAATTCTGTTGTGAAGCTATGATATATCAGAGTATCCCGTTGTAATTTCATGAAGATATGGGGGGTGGAGTGTTCAACTCGTAAGCAAAAGCACCTGCGCTGAGATAGGCAGATGCTGACGCAGCTGTAATTTGATGAGAAGTTTGAACAGGGAGAGATGGAAGCAATGAGGGCTTTTGCTCCAAATGGGAAAGGAGAAAACCTCAGTTCCTAGAGATGCTCCCAGAGATAGTCCTAAAGATGAAGATGAGGAAGACCCTTTGCTCCCAGGGAAGGAGAAGGGCCTCTGTTCTTAGAGATGAAATGCTCCCAGAGATGGCTGAAGAGAACTTTTGTTTCTGAACGGCTCAACCTTAAAATTGTACCCCAAAAAACTTCAAGAGTGGACTCTCAAAAGCAGTTGCGGGAAAAGATGCAAGTTGGGGGAAGTGACTCACATGCAAGCAGAGAGACCTCTTCCAAAATTGACTGAACAAAGTTATTTGGAAGTGGGCGGCTGTCTCATTGTGATAATGTTTTCACAGCATGGGCAAGAGAGACTCCTCTTCCTAAATGGACTGAACAAGGTTATTATGGAAGTGGTAAACAGACTGAACATCTGAAGGGTTGTCTTTTTACATTGTCAGTGGGTGAAAGGAGGAAGGTGGGGGGAGGAGAAGAATTCTGAAGGTGTGGTATTTTTTTTCTTCTTTTAGGTCTGTTAATAAACTTTTTAAATTCTTTCAAGTTTGGTGCCTGCTTTGCGTTTCTCCTAATTCTTATCTCATAGAAGATAAACAGTAATGAGTATTTTGGGCCAAACCACTACACTAAATTGGTGTTTCTGCCCTGTTACAAACCGAACCCGCTACAATATTCTTCAACATATCTAGCCTTTGGATAAACAATCATTTTTAAAATATAATTCAATTGCATTCACTTAGGAAACTTAATTAATTATGGAATCTCCAAAGTAAAAATTAAGTGGAAAGTAAGGGAAAAAATAGAAAAAATTACAGATTATATGGTGTTCTGTTTCCATAAACCACAGTTGTTTGTGAGTGTGTGTGGTGTGTGTGTGTGTGTAGAGGAATTCACTGAATGTGATGCGACATCCAACCAATGGATCCTTAGCTTACCAATCTCAACTGAGAACTGTCTGAAATTTGGGAAATGTTCAAGACCATGAATTGTTCAAAGCCATGACGAAAAATGTCAATGCTGAATCCTTTCTGTAGAACTCTTCTTGAAGTAGGAAAATGTTATTTGAAGGTTGTACCCAGGTTTAGACATTGACCAAAGGAAGGATCAGACGCAACTTTGTGGACTCTGCCTTCCTTGTGCTGTTACTTCACCTTTCTTTCAGGAGTACTATCTCTACCCAGACAGGGAGTCTGATGTAGAGAATCACACAGAATGGCTCAGGTTGGAAGGTACATCTGGAGATCACCTGATCCAGCTTTCCTGCTCAAGCAGGGCCACCTAGAGCTGGTTGCCCAGGACCATGTCCAACTGAGTGTCGAATATCTCCAAAGATGGAGACTCCATGAAATCTCTAGGCAACTTCTGCTGGTAATCAGTCAACTTCAAAGTAAAAAAGTGTTTCCAGATGTTGAGACAGGACCTTCTGTATTTTGGTTTGTGCCCATTCCCTCTTGTCATACCACCGGACACCAACGAATACAGTCTGGCTTTGTCTCCCTTACATCCTTCCCTTCAGAAGGGAATTGATGAAATTCCCCATGAGTCTTCTCTTCTGTAGGCTAAACAGTTGTAGTTTCCTCAGCCTTTCCTTCTGAGAAATGCTCCACAAGGGTGCCAGGAAAAATATAAGTTTTATCCTATTCGCTCTCTGATCCATCTTGTACCTAGCTGCTTGCATACAGATTTTTCAGGCATGTTCCTCCTTCTACATCAATTTTTTTAAAATATAAAACAGATTTTCTCTCAATTGAAATTGTTGTAGAAGTGCTACTGACATCTATTCAAAGTACTTATTTCTGTAACCTCTACCCTTCATATAAAATCCCATTAAATTGTTTTTTCCTTTACATATTTTTCTGTTTCTGATGGATGACTTACAGGCCTATGGATCTCTGCAAGGTGTTACTAGTCTCTAGGAAACGTGCTGGGATGATTTAACACTTACAGGGAGAAATTCTTTTCTTCTCCATGCCTCTTAACTCTGCCTTCCCAATACTTTCTAAGTCCCTAACCTCTGAAAGATGCTGTCCATGTCATTCCCACCTAATCCTTAATCACTTGAATTCTGCTGTGACCTTTTACTCAAGCAAACTGTGTTAGGTATGTTTCAGTCCTTTGGTCACAGTTCTGACCTAAGTGTCTTCTCCAGAGTCTGCTTCTACAAAATATAATTAACAGGTACCATGGTGTGGGCAGAATCAGTGAAGCCAAACGTTATATCAAGACAAGAAAACATGAATAGCATACGGAATGAATCTTAGAAGCTGAGAGACATTGAAGATTATGTTCAGAGGGCTGGGAGACAAGCAGAGCTCAATTGGTCAGTTTCTAAGTTTCCTGGGAGCCTATGCACAACCATCTGCAATTCTCGGGTGGATGAACTATCATTTTTCCTTTGAAAATTTGAGCCTGTCATCTCTGCAATGTTTGGAAACTGCTAAAAGTGCTAAGCAATTTTTTTTTTTTCAGCTGTGAGTCTGAAGACTCACCACTCAGAGAGCTCTAGGTGTTCTGCTTAATTGGTCTGTCCTTAAGATCTGATGTGTTGTTCAACTTAGTTTGCTGGAAATGCCATGCTGCAATATGCTATGTTAATATTTTAAGGGTTTTGAGACTCTCTGATGGCTGTGTACCAAATATGAAAACATCTATTCATGTCTTATGGCCTGTATGTTTTGAATTGCTTTGGTTTCTCTGTCTGTATATTACTATGGTCCCTAAAAAGTAAACACGCATAAACAAGGGATCAGTTCTAATCAGCTTCAACCTCACTGAACTCAGCCTTAACATCAGGCTTCCAAAGTCTATTTATAATTTGTTTTAGTATAATACCATTGTTGTGGGCATAATTTTTCTTGGAATCTTTGTCCTTTAAAACATCAGCATCAGTTACAACTGTGATGGCTGCCAATCCTTCTAGTGTTTGATCCTGTGCACTTTGGAGGATGTGCATAATACTAATTATGTCTGTAAGCATATCCAACTACTGGCCTATATGGCAGTGTGGCAACACTTTCAGAGATGATAGTTCATTTAATTCAATGTGCCAGAAACTTTTTTAATATAATAAAAAAGAGAATATTTGCACTAAGATAAATTAGTTTCACATTCCTCAGGCCTACAGACTACCTAGTGGAAGGAAGATGAGACTATTCTTTAATTTTTGCATTCCTGGTTCTCTTCAGATTGCTGGAATGACTATCTCTGTCTGCATTTGAGGATGGTCTCACTTTATATTCTGACCAGTTCAGTAGATTGTATTGCTCTTCCTGCCTATAGCAAGTGATGCTTCTGTCTGTCAGATGAAAGTTCCAAGCTACAAACAGCACTGTCTCCTGTTTTATGACAGCTTGCATTTCTGGACTGGCCTCAGATAGTTTTAGTGTCATCGTTATAACACTCATATTTCTCTGCTTATCAGTATTGCTAGGATTATATTGTGTCTGGCTCCACAGTCCATCTGGAATCGAATTGGTCATTGATCTAATATTGCAGTTTATCAGTGTTGCTTGGATTACATTGCAGACAACTCTGTGTACCAGCTGGAATTGAATTGGTCATTAATCTAATAACATCATTGCAAATATGGCAGCTGAATGGTTGTGTCCTTATGCAGTTTCTGTGTACTGGATGTCTTTACATTTGCTAGCCAAACTGCAGTTACCTTTTTCAATGAAGATCTCTGCGCAATCACTGTTTGTATTTTCCTTTTTTCTTTCATTTCAGAAATCACTTTAGGACAAAAAGTGGTTTTGATTCAAAACCTTAAGGTCATAACTGAAAGACAAGACATTGTTCTACTCCTTTCCATGTTATTTTCCAGTGTAATGATCAGACTGAGAAAACTCCTTTGTTTCATCTAATATTAATCAAAAGTTACCCACTAAAGTAAAATTTTAAAACTTGCTGTCAGGGGTATGCATTTTTAGACAGCTGTTAATCCCACTTGCCTTTGACTGAGATTGAAATTATTCACCCAGCAGAGAAACTTGTTTTCTCCTCTAATTACAGATGCACAGTTAAAGTATGTCTAATTTTTACGTAGCTAAAATTTGATGTGATGAATTCTATGTTCTCTTTCCAGGGTTCCTTTCATTTAGCCTATGTGTTTATTGTAAGTCCCCAGCTTCTTAGGTTTGTTTCTCTTGCTGGACAGTACAGTCTGCTCTGCTCTGGTGAAGCATTTGCTATTGCTCAAGAATACCTTCCATCACCTGGAGTTTCTTGTTCCACAAGGGAAAAATATTTCTTAAAACCCAGATATTTTAGAGAGTTATATATGGATGTCATAGTGCTAAGATTTGTAATATAGCTATCTTGTGCATTTAAATTTCAAGTAAAATCTTCCAGCTCTGCAGTCTTTTTCTGTCTGTGATCAGTTGTTATTCAATACCACCATCAACTGTTTCAGTATTCCCTTCAGTATTTCAGTGAACAGTTTCTCATGTTTTTTTACCTCAACCCCAGTCCTCCCATAAAGGAGATTTGCCTTAATTTCTCTCATATTTATTCACTGCATTGAATTATTTACTCATTTGGGCGTGACATTCTCCATACAAATGTGGCTTCTCTTAAAGCTCAGGTTATGACAGTCTCTTTCCTTTCTCTGCCTTGTCTGTGTGTTTGTCTTAACAACCTGTTGAGACTATCGGTACAAGCTCTGCCATGCTCCTAAATCTGAATTAGTGCCTTTTCAAGACAAAACATTGGAGAACAATCTAAAATGCAGCTGCCTTTGCAGCCACATCCACATATTTTATGCTTCCTCTGTCCTCCAAGAGCACTCCAGTAGATCTTTTTTTGCCGTTATGGGTAAGAAAAGACTCTAGCTCTGCTCTGCACCGAGAGAGAACGGAAACACAGGTCTAGTAATCTCTTGAACCATTTGTCAAGTATACATTTATCCTGCATAGTTTCTTTTTAGAAACATAGCCTTATCAAAATGACATTATATAGCCAATTAGTCCAATGGACTAGAATTTGGTTTTTCAAATGAAATGGCAGTTCTGTCTCCTTAAATTTTTAAGTGCTTAATTTCTCGCAAGAAAGAAAAATCATAAAGAAGAAAGGAAGTGAAAGGAAAGTTTTCTCCTCCATCTTGGTAAAGGAAAATAAATAATTCATTTTTTTGCTTATCAGGACAATTTTTTCCATCACCTCAGTATCTCAGGCCATCTCGGTCTCCAGCTGATAAAACAGTGTCTTTTGGGAGTGAGACTGAATCTGTAAAAAAATCTGTTGTTGTAATAAATAAAAGTGGTGTGTATTAATTACAACTCTTTACATTTTAATTTTTTTTCTGAGTTTTTTTTAATTTTGTTGCTGTTCTCAGGGAAAATGTTCTAATTAACAATAGATCACACTGGTTTCCCCCTCTTTTCAAGTGGTTTTCTAACCTCTCTGTAAGTGTATTATTGGCTAGTATAAAGTTTTAGTATTAGCCAAATAGGGAGAAATATTTCTCTTGGTTTCTTATGCCTCGCCTGTTTTTATTTTTCTGTTTATTTTTCACTGTTCATTAAAAAGTACTATTTATCTCTACTATGGGGAGCTTTCCCAGAACACCAATGGATATGGTAATAACTATTGGGAATCCACAAGAAAAAAATTAGAACTAAAACTGTTAACATTTTCCATTTGACTTTTTTTGGTTGTTGTTTTTAAACACTGCCTTTAATTTGTCTTCAATGACAATAACATTATATACTGGAAGATTCAGATATGTGCCTTCAAATACAAACGCTTCAGAAGGGTAAAGAGGATAACTCCACTTATGTGTCTCAAGGGTTGTCTCCTTATTACCAAAGTGGGTAAATAGAACTTCAATCAATAAGAAGAAAAAAAAAAAAAAAAAAAAAAAGAGTCTGGCTAGAGTTGTTTCCCTCAACTAGGAGTCGAGTTAACAGGTGAGCTTGTGAAAAGATGAGTACCACTGTGGAACAGTAAGAATGAAATACTGCTCCAATAATGGTAAAGTTAGAACTCTCAAAACCCACAGTGGTTTAAAGTTATAAATTTTTAACCAAGTTGATAACTGTTTCAAAAATGAATATGGTCTAGTCTACACTGAGAGTTGGGAAAATGTATAATTTCTGATATATTTGGTCTTCTGTCATCAAAGATCATGCTGACAGCTGAAACTCTCTTGCAGTATCCGCAAATGACTCAGCACAGAGGTGGGAACTATCACCTCTACTAAGTCAACAGAAAATGATAGAATAAATCAGCTTTGGTGTTTTGAGACACATCAGTAGTTCATGAAGATTGCTTCAAAGTACAGGTGCAAGCTCAGTCAAGACCCTCCTGAAAAATTAGGTGCATCTGCGTCTGACTACAGTTTTCTCATTCTGTGTTGCTGCAAATCACCCTCTGCTCCTTAAAAGAGGACTGGAGGAGGACAGAGAAAAAAGCAGAGGAGTCAGGTTTGTCCATTTTCTATTGGAAACCTGAAGGGTAATCAGGGCACCTGGAGAACTGCAATCGCTCCTCACCTGCCACCAGCAGCAGAGTGCTCGGACATCTGTCCTAATGAGAATCTTGCTGCTTTCAGACGACCCTTCCACTTCGTTTGCTGGCTTCTTTATAGCATGTACCTGAAGACAAGAACATAAGTCAGTGGGAAAACGACACAATCCAGGGTAGTTCCAAAACAAGCTATTGTCTTTAGAAAGATCTATTTGAAAATTATACAAGCAATGCATTGCACACAGTAGTGAAAGAGCTCCATTGAAATGGTGATGGAAGGGCCTTGCGAAGCTGCAACCTCACTGCATGGCAAGGAGGACAACTTCCATGCCTCTCTTCCCCTATTAAGCCTTCCCTTGGCATATTTTCCTGCCACATTGTGCCATGCAGATGCTAATCTAAAGTAGGCAAATCTAGGCATGCTTGGAGATGTCTTTGAAAAAGCAACTGTAAATGGGAATCTGCTTGCTTATTCATGAGCTTAATGTTGCATGAAGTTGTCACTTAGACCATGGCCTAATACCTTGGACTTCATGCCTAGGACACTTCTTTATCAGCACAATTTATAGAAAGAAAATGAAAGAAACAATTTATTCCCATTGAAATTCTTGGTCTGGTGAACTTCCCTGAAGTTCTTCTATTTTGCTATGAGAGGGTTCCACACTGTTACTTTAAAATGAAAACCATTCATAACTGAAATAAATTAACATTGGCATAAGAACAGCTTGGAGAACAACAACAAGCGAATGAAAAAGAGTAAGGCAGCCTGCTATGTGAACAGAAAATAAAAAATCAAGAAATCCATTTGCAGAAGTAAAAGCATTAAAGGCAACAAAATAATTAGACTAATGGAAAAAAAATATCAGATGAATGTAGTATTAGTGGAAGATGAGGATGTAATTCACAAGGAAGATGAAATGTTAAGAGTGTGGATCAATATACATAAACTCTAACATCACAAAGTAGGCTAACCTCAAAAATTGAATATACCAAGAGAAACAGGAAACGGTACTGAAAAAAAAAATAAAAGATGGAATTAGAAGAGCCAAAAGAGGGTATGGTTAACAAGAAGACACAGAGAAAAAAAAATCACTAATATTGTGAAAAAGACTAAGTTTCAACAGATTTTTTTTCTTTTTTCTTAGTTCATAATGCACAAATTTCAGAATTTTGTTCTTTGATGAAAGCCCTTCAGGATCACAGAAAGTAACTATTTCCATGTTTCTGGTGTGACTATTCCATTCAAACTGGTAAACTGACAGCAACCTGTCAGTTACTCTTAATGCTCTCTAACTCTCTGGGTAAAACACCCACAAGATGAGGCAGGATGACTGGGATATGCTCTATACCCATGGCAGGGTCCTGTATCCTTGCCTTTGCCATAGGGGCAGGAAACAGTCTGTGACAGTGAGGGAAAAAGACTCCACACCATGCCATTTAGACAGGTCAGGAAGGAAAATAACAGTAGAAAATGATAACTGTGTGAAAGAAACCTGTAATGAACTAGCTTGCTTGTCACTTCAATTTCTAAGACACCATTTGTATCCTCTGGTTGTTTCAATGGGTGATTAATCATGATGCTCATGCCAGTTGTTCACTTCAGGCCTGGGACAAGTGGGCACAGATCACAGGTTTAGTGTATACTGGATTCATTTTCTTAACTATGTACAGAACAAATATGTGATTATAGGATATTCCATTTTATTGCAATATTTACTTCTATACATTTCACACAAAATGAAGCAACAGAGAAATCAAAGTTTCCAAAATCCAGAAGTAAATTAGTAGCCTTGGAGAAGCCCGGTGACTAATGCCTTAAACCACATCAGTGAAATAAATCTAAATTCCTGTTCTGATGAACTGCAATGCTCCTACATTCAGAGTAGCACTGGCACTGAGCGCTCACAGTTGGTTCGGCTGATGTCACCAAACGCTGTGAGCGCTCTGTGTACTGTCTGGCACCACTGTGATCACAGTCCTAGCAACAAATTGATGCTGTGAGGAGTTAATGATTTCTTTTCATGACCAGCGAACTACACCCCACTGTCACTATAGCAATAATTCACACTCCCCTCAATGTCCAAAACTAGCCCAGCTAGGAGTCCCACCTCTCTATGTATCTATATGGTACAATGATTCTGCACATATACTTATTGCAATATTATTTACATTTAAAGACTGACCCATAGAATATCCTGAGTTGGAAGGGAGCGACAAGGACCATCAAGTCCAACTCCTATTGATTTTATTGATGGAATTTATTAGATTAAACTGAGGGAAAAAAATAAGACAGAGAGGAAATCTACTGAAGAATTAATGATCCTTCCATAACATTACACTGAATATAGTCCCTTTGGTGACTCACTTCCATTATTTATGTCTCCCTACCTGATAATAAAGGACTGTATACCGCTTTAGCCTGTCTTTTGGTTACACAAGACATTTCTGATTGCTGTGTGCATTGAAAAATATTTGCTTTACTGAATTTCTATACAATATGTGCATCTCTTCCTAAGGTCTTAATTTTGCTCTTAATTTTATATTGTAGCGCTCTATAGCTGTGTATGATATAACAAAGAAACAGATCATCTGAGGAGTTATAAGTCATCGCTTCAATGCTTTCTCAGGTGGGAAACTCCAAAAAGTATATTCTTTGATGGTAACCATGTATAGAAAAGAGAAGGTTTTAAAATGTGTTCTCCAGGATTTGAGTGGAAAATAAACTGAAAACCAAGGTGTTTTACCATATCAAACTTGTTAAGAATTAACATATAAACAAACTTAAATATAGCGTGATGCCAAATTCATGTTTCCTAAAGCAGTTAATAGTTTAGGTTCTGTGGGACTTTTTTCTTCCTCTGTAGAGAGAAAAGACTTTGGATGAATCATTTAAAAAAGAAACCAGGTTTCTTAGAATTTGCAATATAATAATAGATGTTCACAGGAAGTTAATGATAATTTAACTTTTTCTTGGAGGAGGACAGGGGAAAACACAAAGAAATAAATGTTCTCAGAGGTATTGTTGGTTTTACATGGAAAAAATGGAAGCAGAGTTAATTTCAACTACAAGCAGATGCACAAACTTCCTTTACAAGTAAAGATCTCTGGGACAGCCGTAGAAGTAGCTGACAGCCTGTCATACTATTCTCCTGCTTTGCCTTTCTCTGTGTTGGAGGGTGTCTCCATGTCTTCTTTAATTAGGTTGGTCTCCCTCCTAGATCAATGACTCTCAGATACAGTAATTGCTGTATTTCAAAATTATTTTTCATTTCCGGTCCTCTGTTGCCTGGCTATACTGTAATTACCAAATCAAATTAATCCAGTAATCAATGGTTCTAAAATAAATTACTGAAATCAACTTGACATGTCTAAGGTTTCAGACAAAGCCAAGAAGCAATGGCTCAGAAAATATTTTCTTTGCTGTTTGCATATTACGTATGGCTGGCAGTAACAGCTTGCATGCTCTTTCCCAGATTTGAATGAATCATATAGGCAGGGTTTCTTTTGTTTACCCAGTGACTTCATGTTCTCACCTTTTTTTCTACATGGACACTCAAATAAAAAATATTTTCAGGGATAAATCAGTATATGCTTTTTTGTTATGTAACATCAACTGACATCAACAACAGTTCAGATGGCATTATATACTGAGGAGGAGACATTCAAAGCATGAGGACTTCAAATGAAAGCTGGGAGCTTAAATAAAATTTGTACTTATGAAAATCACCCTCCAAATCTGTTCATACAGAAAAATATATTTGCCGTAGCACACTGACTTAAAAATCACTGTAAGAATGTGAAGGAATTATTGCAATGCCTAATGACAAATAAATTGCAGAAACCAAAGTCAATTCATTTAGTCATCCGTGGATATTTCTTTTTTAACATCCTCATATCTGAAAGAAACTGCTACAATTATTGGGCTGTTTAATTACTTCATAACAATATGGTGTCCTCCAATTTCTTACAATTATGTGGGATAGTTGTGAGATGCAGAAAAAAAGGTTAACTGATGTAATATATTTTGATTTATTTTCAGCTACCAATTTAATCCATTTTAGATAACGGTAGAAAAGTTAAATATGTGCAAAAAAGATTCTGCTAAGCTAAAAGAGATAAAAATAAAAATTATCAGTAAATATTATCAGAATTTTTTTTTCCCTGTTTCCACTATTGTAGAGATGGAGATGCTATGAAGAAAATGCAAAACTTAGCAACATATTTAAATGATGAATACAGAAGCCTACTGATACACCTAGTTGTCTGTATTTGGCTTACAAGAGCTTAAAGGCAGGTCCGGCTTTGTCCAGTCTATGGGTGGATGGCCTCCTGGAAATCCTAATTACTGTAGGCAAGAACAAAGAACTGGATCAACTCTACAAAGTGCTTCTGTACTTGCTGATTTAATGGATGAAAAGAAAGGGCAGAACATGCAGAAAAGTGGGGAGAGAAAAATGACTGTGATTCAGGCACCATGGAAAGCACTAGCTAACCATGAGGAATCAGGTTGAAAAGTCGGAAGGTTAGCAGAGAAATCCTTCATTTTTTACGATTTTGTCTCATCCTTAGAACATAAAGAGTCAGAAACTTGAGCCTATTATACAAACCTATCAAACTCATGCAAATTCTTTAAAGTCATAAAGGAAATTAGAAATAAATAGTTTAGACGATGAAAATAAAATGTTTTGACTACAATCTGCGCTCTATTTCTTGTAGCTATTCTAGCATCTTTGTATCAAGGTGATTTTGCTATGTATATTTGTCCAATGTCTCTATTTTTTATTTTCATTGTTTTATTTTTTTTATTCTCATTTTCAGAGAGGAAGCCTAAACATGCAGTAATGACTTTGTTCTGTATTACAGGACATTTTTACCAATAGGCAGAGCATCAACACTATGGAAGAATCTTCTCTCCATAAGCTCAAACAGCTGTAATTCTACTGATTGTTGAAATTAAAAATACCCAAAAATTTTGCAAAGGACTTTAGAGGAATACTGAAGTGGGAGAGGGGAGAATGGGATGACTTGAAAGGCAGCATCCTGAGGATTAATTGATCTGAATTTGTCTGAAGACTCAAAAGGAGCTGTGTGAGCATTCTGTTTTCCATATTCTGGGAAGGCTTTTCTCCCCTGTGTGAGATGCAATCAGGATTTCTAGTTTTATATATTTTTCTTTTTTAATTTATAATAGCCAACCAGTACTGATTCTAATTTAATGACTTGATGAAAATCCGATGTCTGTGTTCAAAATGGTAAATTTTAGGTTTTTGTTGTTAGAGGATATTCATGCTCTTGAATCTTTCTTGTCAATAAGAATGCAGGACTGACTTGCAAGAATCCATTCCTAAGTGGGTCAGCAGTGAATGATGTAATGTCCAGGTTGTCTGGAACATACTTGACTAGCTGGTACTTCATAATAGCTGTGGAAGAGGTTGGTGGAAGAGTGTCATGGATAGCTAAATGAATCTGGAGTAAAAGATATGAGAAAAGTGCTAATGGTGATGAATTTGTCATCTGGATTTACAAATACTGGCAATGCAGAATTTCATAATTGCTGCAATTACATAAAAAACACTGGTACAAGTGTCCCTCCTCCTGAAAATCAAGGAAAATGCTTTAAGCTAAGTGTAGGAAGAAGCAAATCTCATTAAGAAGTCTGGAAAGTTTAAGAGCATAACCCATGTTACACAGAGAATTTGTCTAATAATATTTACAACTAAAATTGTCCACTTTTCAATCATTTTAAAAGAAGTTTGTCATTCTGGGGCTCTTTTTACTAAACAGTTCTCTTCAAAAAAGCAACTCTTTGTGGGAAACCATGTGTTAGTCTGCACTGATTCAACAGTCTGTTTGTGCACACCTGCTGTTCCAATTCAAGGGCACCTGCACCCACCACCACCCACCTTAAATTTCTCATCATACACATCTAGATGTTGATTTCACACTAAGGATTGGAGAATATATCGATTGATTTCCTGTATCAAAAATAGCATGGCCAGGAGGACCAGGGCAGTGATTGGCACTGGGAAAGCCACAACTCATATCCTGTGACCAGTTCTGGACCCCTCACTACAAGAAAGACATTGAGGGGCTGGAGGGTGTCCAGAGAAGGGCAATGGAGGTGGGGAGGGGTCTGGAGCACAAGGGTCTGTGAGGAGCAGCTGAGGGAGCTTGGGGTGTTTAGCCTCGAGAAAAGGAGATCAGGGGAGACCTTATCGCTCTCTACAGCTGCCTGAAAGGAGGCCGTAGCCAGGCTGGGGTCAGCCTCTTCTCTCAGGCAACCAGTTCCAGAACTACAGGAAATGACTTCAAGCTGTGCCAAGGGAGGTTCAGGCTGGGCATCAGGAAGAATTTCTTCACTTAAAGGGCAGTCAGGCATTGGAACAAGCTGCCCAGCAGGGCTGGTGGGAACACCATCTCTCGAAATGTTCAAGAAGTGACAGGATGTGGCTCTTAGTGCTATAGTTTAATTGACAATGTGGTGTTCAGTCAAATGTTGGATTCTATAATTTTTGAGGTCTTTTCCAACCTAAATGATTTCATGATTATATTGTTCTCAAAAATGTTTTTGTTTACTACTCATTCAAATCAAATTAAAAAAGAAGGAAAGCCGTGTTACATGCAGAGGATGGAGTTGCTGAAAAATATTTGCATATTCCCCCATGACATATTCTAACACAGTAGTTTTTCATGGCTGGTGTCAGAATGATACACGCACAATGACTGGGAAAACACTGTCAATTCCCTTGCTTCAGAAGATTCAACTGACACATCTGAAGCATGAGGAAACTTAAACACAGCTGAAAGATGGAAAAATCAAAGGGAAGTCAATGCAACACCTTGTTTTGTACTTTCAGCTCTGGAGAAAGTGTGTGTTATTCAGGAAAAAAAAAAAAAATTGAAGCAATTCCCCTGACCTGCAAAGCAAAAGAGAGCATCTCAAGCAAAGTAAGTAGAAACATGGATGCAAATTACCGTTTTTCTGATGCTGAGACAATTATAAAGGCAATGTTATTTAAGAAACATAATAGAGATGAACCATTTCTGCTCAGCTTTGGAGACATATCTGATATAAGTAGATCTAAAAATATTTCAACAAAACTGTTTGGAGATGGGTTTTTGTCTTGAAGTGCAAAGTGCTGGTCTGAGAGAAAATTTAGATGCCAAAGATTTGACATTTCACACAAACTGCTAATGAAAATACATCTCCACGCAACAAAGGGTGTGGAAAGCACAAGTCATTCACTACAGAAAATATAAACAGCAACATTTTCAATACTTACTAGCCTTGTATTTTATGCCTGATCTATGCCTCCTACACCATTAAGCATTGCATACTCATTTCATTTTCTTTAGAAAAAATCTAGGCAAAAGATAATTTTTAGCTAGAACCTGAACACCTGTATTTGATTTACTTCAGTTAAAACTGTGGTGAGAACTACAAAAGTAATTGTTCTGGTCATTGCAGAAAGAAGTGTCTGATGAAACTGATTTCAGTAAAGAATTGTTAAATTCCAGTGTTTATTTTCATAAATAATTTGTGCTTCTACAAGTCTTACAACTTTATTTTGAGGCTGAATTACGTAAATATGTATTAAAACTGTTATTTAACCTCAATTTTTTTTCTTCACAAGATTTTCAGCTAGACATACAGATAGAGAACACCAAATGATGCAAGGAAGTATAAAAACCAAGGCAAAATTATGAGGAGCAATAAATGTCAGCAGGAATAGCCCAAATAAGAGTCAATTTTAGATGTCATTTTTCATTAAAACTAAAGCTGAATGCTAGATGTGATTGACAACTCCTATTATCAGTTCTAAAATTTCAAATAACTTCATTTGATAGTCACCAGTGTGAAAATTAATGCATATTATATTATTTCTTGCATCTGGAATGCCATTCGGGGAGGTTCCAGAAATAAAATGTAGGCAACACTTTAACTCCCTGTGGGGATCTACATATTAGAGTCACACTCTCCCTTTGGTATAAATGTATTACAAACCTGAATGAAGATAGAATAATTTCACACTTTTGAATATGTCTTCCAATTCATACTTGGAGAAGTAGCAAAAGAAAAGGCTGAGCGATGAGCTGCTCATAGTCATATATGAAGGCACAGAAAAATTCTCTGGAAAAAAAAAAAGCCCAGAACTGATGCAATGCAGTAATGTAATTGCTCGGGATTTCTTATGACAGTTTTGTACTCTACTGTCAATGGTATCAGCAAAATATACTGGAGAACTATTTGAAACTGCAATGTGTAATTCAAAACAACAAAGGAATGTTCCTCTAGCATTCCCCGGCTGTTTCCAACCTACAATTATCAACCCTTTCTGACCCTGTTATCCCTCAGATTTTGTTTCATAATGATTGAACAAATCTTTGTAACAACATGGGAGGGTTTAATACAGTTTTAATAGGTTCCAGAGGCCCTCATCAGACAGCTGTATGACTGCTGATGTGACTGATGTGTAACCTCACCAAAGAATACTCTATCAGCACTTACTGAAAGGGCTAAAAAGTATCTTTCCAGTTATGGTTAATATCACTCCAGAGCTGAACAGTGAAAAAGCTCCATGGAAAACGGGGAAGCACGTTAGTCCCCAATGCCAACTTAGTTTCTAATATTAACGAAGAACGCTAAGGGAATAGCATCCCTTTCCTTCTGTATTTCATTAGAGGAACTCTCAAAAGGCTGGAAGCAGAAACAAGAGCTTAAAGAACTTGTGCCTTAGTTACATTTAAAGAAAATGCAAAATTATGACTGATTCTCTGTTCTGCTTACAGTTTATTCATAATTAAATCTGACCTTACAGCACAGTTGGAAGAAAATAAGTGTAAAAATTATTGAGCAAATATTTCTAAGAAATTTCTGTTAGGAATTCTTCCTGTTTTAAATTAATTTCTGATGTGTTTAGGTTCCTTGTGTTTGGATTTAAAAGAGAATTCTAGTTTACTAGAAAGCAAGTTCAGAGAACCCTTTAATTTCAAAGAACTCTACTAAAATAGTGATAAAAAGGGCATTTTCAAGTAGCCAGTGTTGCATAAAAACCCCTTTGTACAAACTTCAGGACATAATACTGAATACTGTTCTTTCCACAAGACAAGAATTATCTTTTACTTTGTGTTTAATTCTCAATATTAAAAATTACGGAGAAAACTGAAAGTTTTTCAAATATTTTTTAGAAGAGGCATAAGACAGGTCATCATATCCCAAAAGGTTTTTTAAAATATGGAGTAACTCCAGGAGAGATGTAAGGAAGAACGTGAATTTTTAAATACATTTTGCAGGTCAGTGACCTCTTTCCACTCGACACCTAAGACACTGTAGATGTCTGACTTTAGCAGGGTCTGTGAGAGAAGCCAAATTAGAGACCTACTTTTCCTGTGCAATCAATGAAGAGATGAAGGTCTTTGGCAAAGACCTACTGGCAGATGCTATACACAGGGATTTGAAATATTTGTCCTCAAGAGTTAAGACCTTAGTTGAAGCTTTTCAAAGAAGAGCTCATTTATATTGAAAGAGCACCAGACGTTTGTAATGCACACCTCTTTGTAATATCCCACTGGTTCACCTGCCGTCTGGCATCAGCGAGTAGTATTCTCTAAGAAAGCTCTTCATTTCTGTATAGAAGAAACAGGAAGATTGTTAGAAATAAGCTCTTGAAATTACTTCTCAGAAGATGCTGATTCAACAAATGGAGGTATTTTAAGAGAAACTATATCACAAAAAATCTTGACTGAAAATTATTGAACTGTTTTCTTCTTAAAAAGATTGAAATAGTTTGTACATATTTTTATGACTAATATAGCAATAAATAAAAAAGGCACCTATTTTCTATCAAATACAACAATAAGCCTCTGTTTTCCACTTACCTTATGCATCATTGATGTAAAGTGTTAGCAATACACAGAAAGTAAATATATTTTAAGTCAAAGTTTAAATAAAATTTTCACCTCTGGGTCACTGTATCAACTTTGGAGTTAATTTAACAATTTCATACTCATTTGAAAACAGTGTCTTTGTTTTTTCTATATTTGAAAGAAAACTACCTACACTGCCTAGCTTCTATCTACAGTGTAGGTATTAGGTGTTTATCACTTTTCAAATCCAACTGAATTTAATAGCTAATTTAGCATTTGAAGTATGGGGATTTCCAGCAAAATCACTAACACTCTACTTAGAGAAACTCTAACACTCAGCCAAGATGTTCTGAAGCTAGTGATTCATTCTAAGTTGTGAATGCACACTGGGGAAGTTTCTCTTCACTAAAAATCCCAGTTATTTCTCCTCTTGATGCAATTTTGACACTTCTAGCAATGATGAGATTTCTGGTGTTGGCTGACCACTGTTGCTCTATCTTCCAGGATAGCTAAATCCATATAGGAGAGGTCTTAAATGACAAATATATTAAAATCTCAAAGTTGTGAAACCTTTTTAGATCTGGACTCCTATCACTACATCTTTTCTACAGATAGCATGAGGAGAGATAGACACAAGACCAGAGTGATCTCTCAGAAAAACTGGGCATTATGTTTCACTTTTAATGCTTCAAAGTTTCAACAATTTACTCTGAGTGAACTTTACAGTTCATTTAACTATATAATTAAAATTACATCCTAGTGTGTCTACCCATTCTTAACATTTTTCCTCTGTTCTCTAACTGCTGTATACTTTGTACTTTTCCCACAATACATTAAACTTTTACAATTTTTTTTCTCAGCTTATGCTGGTTTTGCCTCTCTGTACAGTCACTCCAGATTTTCTTCCTGTCAGGAAATAATGTATCCTCAAATTTTCTTATGACTATTTATGCTCCATTTCAGTGATAATACCCTAATAATCACTTTCTCTCAAGTGCAACACCCATGGAGTCCACTTCATATACAAATCTCGACTCCATTGCTTTCCTTAACTTCAGAATTTCTGTTCTACTGATTTTGTAATCTTTCATGATCTTTTGATTTTCTTCCTTCTACTTACTTGCTTTCCCTGAAAGATTATTATGTCTACCAACTCTTTGCAATGAAGTACTTGATTTGTTTCACGTCACACATTTGGTCCTGGTAGAGCCACTGGTATGGTCCATTACACACAGGTGCTCCTAAATTAATTTTTTTAACGTACAACTTCCACGATTTTTTCTGCAATTTCAATTCTTTCTCACTACCTGAATCTATCCTTTCTGGTTTCAGATATCTTGTGGACACATCCTTCTCTGTTTGCTGTCTGTTGCCTCCCCTTCCTTAGCACTGAAACTGAGCTGGATGTAGATGAGTTCTTTGTTGCAGTGGTCCCTCTCCTCTGGATGGTGGATTTTTCTGGTTTTGCAGTCTTTTTCTCCCTCACTCATCACACACACAGTGAAAATTACTTTGCCATCCTCCTGCTCTACTGTCTGGGAGGCCTTTAATATCCTTCTCTTTCTTTTGCTCTCAGTTGTGTTGTCTTCGCTGTCTTGTCTTCCTTCCTGCAACAAGTCTCCTATGCCCTGACAAACAGCATGTAAAGGTGATATAAAGTCATCAGTAGCTCCCTCAAGGAATCCTTTGAATGCTTTTTCTCTCAGCTGTTCAAGCCAGCCTGATGGGGTAATAGGAATCAGATGGTGACGATGTGAAGTAGGGTTTTTTCAGCTGGTAGTTTCAGCTTGGAGCATTGAGAAGGATAGAAAACAAGACAATGGATAGTTTGCCATGCTTAAGTGACTTTAGTTATGAGGTAGTCCCTCACTGAGTTATAAGCATCAAAGAGACATAAGTGAATTGATAAGCACAGTTTTGTAATAGAGGCCTAAAATATTTACTATGATAAAGGATTCAGGATTCACTCTTTAATGTCTAAATCTTTCTTCAACTCCTGCTTCAGGTTGCTATTTCTAATTCAGATGGTTTACAGTAATAGAGAGTTAACCCAGTTCAAATGAAAAATACTACTTTAGTAGGAAGATGAATGCATCACTTAGAATTATTGCAGAGGTGCACTAGGCAACTTCAGCTTCAGTAGAGATCCTGCTACTTGGCGGTATGTGTTGTCTCTTGTCAGGGGAATTGATCTGATAGTAAGAGCCAAGCTCAGAGGAAGGATTAAAGGTCCCAGCCCTCTGATGTACCCTGTAAATGTCTCAAGGAACCTTGGGTTATGTAGCACCGACTGCTGATCTCTAACAAACAAGACTGAAGTCTTGTCTGGGTGCCATGAGTTTGTATTTAGTCAATAAACCACCTAATGATGATTTCTCCAAACAGCCCAACAATATATCTGGATGAACCACTTCCTAGATAACTGAGTTTCCACAATCAGTTGATATTTACTCTTAGCAAACGCTGTTAAATAACGGCAAAGCGGAAGAGCTAACTGCAACAGCATACTGCCAGTATTTTATCAAGGTGTCATCACAAAATTTTTCCCTCTTACCTGAGCTGGTAGATATTTGCCTACTCTTGTAAATATAAGAGTTTGTTCCTTCTGAGGATCTCATTAGCCTAGGCTAGCAAGACAACTCACTTTGATTGGATTCTGCTGAGATGTATATTTTCTTCTGATAAATTCAGTGATACTACATTGTTCATTAAGCAGAATTTGTAGAAAGCAGGAGAAGCAAATAGGCATGCAGGAAAATCCAGTGATTTAATACTCTTAGAAAGGATCTTAAAATATTAGACAACATCTCTTTTTCTCAGAGTCCTGTATCCACAGTACACTAAAATGCATGTTAGTGATTTGTGGCTTTGCACTACTGTTTTAAAAAGTTTTTTATCAAAAGGAAAGGGAGCCAACTCTGCTATTTTTCACTAACTAGGAGGTAGAAACAGGAAAATACAATAGAAAAAATGTGGTTCCTGTGCAAAGTCCATTCATAAACTACCCTGGGACAATAGAAAAGCATTGTTTCCACAATACACTTAGAGTAAAGGCTTGACATCTCTTGCAACCCTACTTATCAAAGTACTCCAATAGACAAAGGGTATTTCCTTATGAGTTTCATAACAGGATAAGCATCTGTTTTCTCATTTTGCTTCCACCCACAAACTACTAAAATAAGAAAGAATATGCAAATTATAGTTATTTCAAAATAGGTTAATCAAACAGATGCCTTCTTTTAAAGAATCAAAGAAAAGGCAAAGAACACCTGCATAGCTTAAAAAATAAAATGGGGGGGGGAAAAAAAAAAAAAGTCCATTCCCTCCCTGTTCCTCTCATATGATAGACAGGTGCTTACTATTTTGCTTAGAGTGCTGTTGTGAGTTTGATGGCTTCTTCAGTTTTAAAGTGCTCCTCCCATGAGTGAAGCACTGCATTGAAGGAATGAGACAGGAACCCTTTTTCATCTGCAGAAGTCAAATATTTTCCATCCATCACACAGTTCCAGTCTCTGATTTTACTCTGCATTGTTTGAAATCAAAGTTGGGATTTAAAGAGAAAACTATTTGTTTGAGACAGGTACCAGTATTTCAGCTTTAGTTATAATCACAGACTGACTGCCACAAAATAGAGCCAGATTTTCTGAGCAAGTACAATATGTATGGAGAAAAAACAGTAATTGAAAGAAACCAGAAAATAGAAAATACTTTAAAATATCTTGGCCCTCAAGACTGTTAAAATATTGGGTCAGTTTGACTGCTGCTGATGTCTCTGCACTTTGGGAGTTTCCCACATATTTGAGAACATCTGGTATGCTTCTAAGCATTGCATTTTACAATGCAAGTTATATTTCTAGTTATCTTAGTGGTGCCTGTAATACATTTTCAGTAAATTAAGTAAGAACATTTTCTCCTTTCCAGAAAAGGTGAAAAACATTACTTTTCCCAAACTGATGAGAACGGGCAAATCAAATTAAGGAAATGAATGCAAAATTATTGACGACATAAAATGATACAGAAAAACAATAGATAAGATGGTTACAGCAGATTACCTTCCAATTGTAACTAAAAAAAAGGTAAAGGAGTCTCTTGTCTCTTACCTCTTTTACCTGAGAGATACATACATACGATTGGTTTCTGATTTATGTCAGAAGAGATTTTTAAATAATTAATACTTAAGCATTTTGTAATATAAAGGGTGAAGACCAATGTTTTCAGAACACCAACAAAATGGTAGTTGGTTTATGGAGACAGGACTCTTTAGGACCCTTTTTTAAATTTAGTTCTTAACACAAGTAATGCCTGCACTAATATTGCAAAATTTTCCTAGTATTTAAGAACATACCAGCTTCTGGGATCTTCTTCCATAAGCCACCCCTGCAGCCCTCCCCCCACTACCAAAACCTTGCCACGTAAACCCAATACAACAACCTACAATATTCAGCTCTCTGTTGTCCATTATTAAGCAGAATGCTGAATGCTGCAGAACAATATCAAACAAAGCAATGATTCAGCAGAGAAAGTAAGCACATTTGTGAGTTGCTGGGACTATTCAAGGACGTAAAAGACACACGTATGTTTAAATGCCATAAAGAGACTGGGTCAGAGATTTCTAAATACATGATTCACCTTGGTTAACTGTAACATAATTTACATAATGACTCCTTTGTGGATAAATTAGGAAAAATAAGATTATTAGTAAATTTTAATACCTTAGTCCCTTTTTGCGGCTTATTAAGTTCCCAAAACACTAAAGTCTGATTTGCAAATAGAAAAATAAAACAAGAATATAAAACACACACAGTACTTCATTTAACTATTGATAGTATGCAATTTCTTAGAAAGGATTCTATCCTTAATTTCAATCACAATTACCTTTGCCAGTACTGCGCTGTCAACCTGAAAAAACTCTGCAGATTAATTTTGGCAGCCATCCAGCTATTGGATCTCATGACTGAAGTTAGCTGTGGAGTTCATTTATGTTCTGAGGGACTTATTCACAAATCTTTAATGAAACTTGTATGCCAAAACTGTACAGAATGTATTTATTTTGCTTACCATTTGTCAGGGTCAAAGTACATATTTCTACAAAAGTTGTGGCTTTCTAGAACATTCAGGATGCCAAGTTCTTTGGCTCCAGAGTTGCACGATTGAAGCCAGAAAATAGATGGATCTGGCACTTACAAAATTGCTTAAAAATAGAAAAATTAAAGAAGTTGCACACATGTGCAATAATAATACTTATTCTGACAGCAGGAACAGAGTGTACATTGTACTTTTTTTCTTCCTTTTTACCTATTTTAAAGACATAAGCTTAGTCAACCCTCCTAACTGTAGGTACCTAACTCAGCCAGTTTTTCCTGGCCTTCAGAATAGCAAACTGAATCAGCTTCTATACAGTGAAATATCTGCTGAAAATCTCTTACTGAAACAACAGTGAACATTAACCTCTTGCTGCCTCTGATGCCCACACATCTATTGCTGCAACAAGAATTTTCCTCACTTCAAAGTTCCAGTTTCCTTTGTTTTGTCACTGGAGTTGCTCATTGTACATAACAAAAGCCAGATATTTATCTAGGTAATCTGAACTTGCAGTAACAGCCTACAAGCAGCAGACATGCTTGGAATGGTAAAACCTTTTATCTCATGAAGGTGGAAAAAAGTCCTTGTTCTCCATAGGAATTTGTGATCAGTCACCATTTAATGCCTGGAGTTCATGGGAATGAGTTCTGGACCTTTGACAATATTTGCGTGGCAACTTGACCAACTGGGGTTTTAAGTTAACTAGGAAGATTAATTCAAAGGTGTGTTCTGAGCCCCTCTATGAGCTCCACTGAGAAGACACATGACATTTGCACTTCATTACATACCTTTATTGCTGTCTGAGGAGAAAGTGCACAGCTCTACACCATGTTTTTTGCTGAAGAAGTGTGTCCTGGGTTGCAGTGTATTCTATTACCATCCTCATAAGCTGTTGGAACCAGGTGGGGCAGTGTTTCCTTGCCTCCTCCCCCCAGACTATCTTTCTGTTAATGGCCCATCATTGTCCTGTCACATAACTCAGAGATAACTCCCTCCGGACTATCTTCTGTTAATGAGCCTAATCAACACTTGGCCTCATGACTCATTACCCCATTGTGAGATGCTCCATCCAGAGGGAGGAACCAAGCATCCCATCGTGGATATAAGCTGAGGCTGAACACCAGAGACAAGGCCTTTCCACTGGATTTCCAGAGGACAGGAGCTACACAGCCATCACTGGACCCTCTGAGGAAGAGCAGACCCTTTTTTCTACAGGATCACCACTTCAGAGGACTGCGGCCACCACCCTGCCTAACAGGGACTCAGTCAGTTTGAACCAGTGTTTTCTTTTAGTTTTTTTCTTTCCTTTTCTTTAACTTCCCCATTAAATTGTTATTCTGACTTGGTGCCTCCCACTGGTTTGTTTTCAAACTAGTACAAAGTGAAAGGACTAGAAAACTTCTGGAACAAAATTTATTAGAATGTGAAAGGCACGGTGAGTACAGACACATCATTTTCCTCTTACCATGCTGAAACATCTTTCCTTGAATGTTTGACTTCTGCGGCTTGGGAAAAATACAGCATGAGGAGGAGAATACTGAAGAGAGAAAAAATATTCCTGAAATTCTTTGGGCAAATCCAAATATTCCATCTCTCTTCCTAATAAAAAATGAAGCCTTAAATATAGGTCATCTCATCACCGCCATACATTAATCATTAGAAACCAGTTGTGTAATATTCATGCAATACTACCATGAAGTGATGCTGGGTACTATTTCATGAACATCTAGTTCTGATTTCATCTGTGCTTTTTTCACCTGTTCCTTCATAAATCTGTTAAACTAGACACTACTTGCCCTACTTTTTTGCTATTTATAATTTTCATTACTGAAGTGTCTGAATGTTTCAAACATGGGGCTCCCTGTTGTACTAGGTGTAGTATACACAACTAGTAAGTAACAGCCTACTCACAAAGAGGTTATTACAAAGTTGAACACTATCATCCAGGAAGAGCTCTTCTGAAGCTAGGGAAAAAACAGAAGAAATTATAGGTGTTGGGAAAAAGAAGAAAGGTAATAATGAGTAATTAATACTGGATTTGCTCACAGGGTATTTCTGTGGGACAAAAAAAAAGCAAACTTGGACATGACTATATGGAAATACTGGGATTACTGTTATGACATGACCAAGCAGCTGCAATCAGGGTGTCTAGTACTGGAAGGAGAACAGTCCACTGGCTGAAGCTGAAGAGAAGGAAGGATGACTGAAAACATGGCAGAGGACATTTTGAAGAGTTGTAGGAAAAGCAGTACTTTGTTTATTTAAACAGTAAGGGCACAAATTGCTGTGCAACTGCAGGTGGGAGAGAGGAGTGAGAATTACATGTGAGAAATAACTCTGCAGACACCAAGGTCCAAGGTGAAGAAGAGGGTGGAGGTGATCTGGACAGTGGAGTAGAGATTTCTCAGCAGCCCATGATGAAGACTGTCCCATGGAGATCCACAGTGAAGCAGATAACCACCCTGAAACTGCAGCCCTTGGAAAGCTATTGCTGGAGTAGGGTCCTGGCAGGAAACTGCAGCCTGCAAAAAGGTGTTTGCTCAGGAGCAGGTTTTGCTGACAGGACTTGTGACCCCACGGGGGATTCTGTTCCTGAGGGAGGGACCCATGCTGGAACCCTTCTTGAGGAAAATACTCATGGAAAAACTCATGAAGAACCATATCCCATGGGTGTGACCCCCATGCTGGAGTAGGCGAAGAACATGAGGACAAAGAAGCAGCAAGGAGTTATGAACTGACAGCAATCCCCAGCCCCCTGCACTGCTGGCAGGAAGGATATAGAGAACTTGGGAGTGAAGTTGAGCCCAGGAAGAAGGGAAGGGTGGGAGAAAGATGTTTCTATATTTGTTCTTTATTCCCATTTTTCTACTCAGTTATTAACTCTTAATAAATTAAACTGATTCCCTTAAGCTGGGTCTGTTATGCCTGCTATGGTATTTGAAGGGTGATCTCTCTGTCCTTTATTTCAACCCACAAGATTTTCATTGTATTTTTCACCCATCCTATTTAGAAGGGGAGTGGTAAAGCAGCTTGGTGGGCAACTGATGGCCAGCCACGGTCAACCACAACATCTACAGTTAATCCTAAACTAGGTAACTAGCAACCTTCATAGATCCTAGAATCAGCAATGCAGTTATGCTAATCTTTTGTTGCAGTACTGCCTTTGATTATTGTAGACCATCTGATCAGAAAATAACCTGACTTCACTGGCTCACACATGTCACTTTTCATCTGGAGTATTTTAACTCCCTATATGTGCACACAATTTCTTTAACACTTAGGGAATTCCAACCAGTGTAAAATACTCCAGCACCTTTTCTCCACAGCACAAGCAATCACAAACATCATCAAGTTTATCCTTTCTGTGTTATTTTTTCTCCTCACTGATTATCAAATCAATTCAAGGTCTTTGTTCTTATCATAAGAGCTCTCCATGACCTGTCCAAGGCTATCTAACACTGCATGAAAAATCTCTGAGATAAACACCATTTCTCTGGTACAGTGGAAATTCGTATAGTGAAGAGGATGATTTGTGTGGAAAACAGAATTTTACACAGGCTGATAAGACTGTGCAGTAAACTCTCTAGAAACTTCAGATTTCACCAGTCCCAGTGCCTTCTAGACAAGTTATCATATGACTTGTATGCCTAAACAGTTTTTGTATATCCAAACATCTGCCTCTACATGAAAGCTGCTAGAGGATTGTCTTTGTGACTGAAGAATTTAAGGGGAAAGAGAAGGATGTGACAAACATTCTTACGGGCAGGTAATGTGCCAATGAGGTTTTAAAATCTGAGTTCCTGCATCTAATATTCCTGCAATAGCTACAAGATTTTGACACTGAATGGTAATACATATATATCTATAACTGACCTGATATTATGCACTGTTAATGTTACTAATGTTTTCCAAAAGAATTTCCACTTAGCTTTTAAAAATGTAAGATGAAAGTCATATCACAAAACCATCATAGGATTGTTTCAGCTGGATATCAGACTGTAAATTTAGATTGATTCTAATGCTCTTGTTTTTTGAAGTTCAGAGGTCTGTGACAATCCTAATTAAACCCCAAATATACACACCTACATTTTCTCTGCAAACAGTGAAGTAGAGAATTTCATCACAATAGTGATTATTTTAAAAGGTTTTTAAAAAATAAAAATCCCAAAGTATCAAATATTTTGTATTTTTTTAAAAATAACTTATGTTCCACAACATATGTTGTAGAAAACCCCGTTTCAGTGGTAGGATAATCAAAATATAGGCAGAGTATATGACTCGATGAAGTTATGAGAGGTGAAGTAGATATTATTGAATTCTAAAGACGGCTGGTGAAAAGTAGCTAACCAGACTGAGAGGCAATAATTCAACACAGGAGTTAAGCAGATGTTTGATGGTCATTTTAATGGATTTGCACATGGACTTTGTTTGCATTCTGATCCCGAGACAGCAAAAATGCTTATGCATATGTTTAGAGAATGTATTTGCTTAAGATATAAATGTGTGCAGCTAAATACCTTGATGTTACATGCTCAGAATTCAGCATGTGCTCAAATCTTTTTTGTTGCAGATGAATGACCTAATCTTTTTTAGAAGAGAATATAGGAGTTTTGCACACAAATTAAAACAAACAAAATCGTAATACTCTGATACCAGCAGTACAATTATTGCACAAATTTTAAATTCTAAACATTATGAGTTTGGCTGACAGTAGTTTTAAGCATAGATTAAGATGTCAAATTTTTTTGCACACATGGGTTTTATGTAAACATTGATTATTTTATTAATAAAAATATAACATCTATGAAGATTCAGTGAATGTAACAGAGTACAAAGCAGTTTTGTGACAAATTATTGCTAACTGAAACCATCTACTAGCAGTATTGTATACTATGAACCATTTTTAGTGAATCCCAGACGGTTTATTTAATCTCTCAAAGAGAGTGAAGATTATTCATGGCTTCTGGGAGGCTTGTTATCAGATAACATATTTGAGGGATTTTATGGCCTCTTTCAATAATTCTACTGACAAGCCCAGCTTGGGAGAATTAGTGAACAAATTCACTTGAAGAGCTATTGTTCTTGAGTGTTCTGTTTCTGTAGAAACCACTTACTCAAATTTACTGCAGTAAATTTCTTATTTATAATCTGATTTATTTTCAAGCAATCTTGATAACATTTTTCCTTAAACATTTGTCCACAGCTGGCCCTCAACCATAACTACTTTCAGCGCAATCATAAGACAGTGTGCTACAGCAATTAGCATCTCACCTACTGTATGACAATTTAGCAGACTTTATAGTCCCTTAAAGAGTAATAGTATAAAAATATATAAAAACAACTTAAAAAAAATTAGGATGCTTCACGATGTAAATAGAAATAAAAATTACAATCTGCCATAGGTAATAGAGGCCGGTGTGGAATACGTACAGCTTTTTACCAGCTAGGCTCATAGTTCAACGCCTTAGAAAGCCTCGGGCAGCCTAGAGAGGTAGCACGGGCAATCCAGCATTTCAGTAGCTCTGAAAGTGGCAAATGGTAGCTGCAAAGCTAATACCACCAGCAGAAGCAAAGAGGGAGAAATATAGTCCTCAGTTTGCCTAATTTCTGCAATTAGAAGCTTTCAAATAGAGACAGAAACACACAGATGTTCGCAGAAGGACTGCAAAGCCAAAGAGGGCAGGCCCCCTCTCGGGTCCTTCTTTTATTTGGAGAAGGAGAAAGGGGAGGACTGGGGGCGGACCCGGGGTGACCGGCCAATCAGACACTGCTAAAGAGTTTGAGTTACATTTGGTTTTGCTGGCGCTTGGAACAAAGGGGTTCAGGGCACATGGCAGAGGCAAGTCCTGGCTTGTCTTGGGGAGGGGGAAGGGAAGCTCGGAACAGGCAGCAACAGGCCAGAAAATGAACTGTTGGACAAGTATCTTCTTTTTCTTGACAGAATTAGTTTTCACTTTTCACTTTGATCAGAACCAATTTAGGGATAAAGTGGTGCAAAAAGTCCTGAGTCTCAGTTTGACTCATGACTCCTTAGAGCTTTTTTATCGGTCCTGGGGCAGTATGAGTTATGTCTAGGCAGGCTATAGACACAGAGAAGTCTTTAGTGACGACAGGCACTCTCTATCAGAAAAACCTAATTTGGAGTATGAGGTTGTAGCAGGTTGGGTTTGTAACCAGGCAGAAACACCAATTTAGTGTAGTGGTTTGGCCCAAAATACTCATTACTGTTTATCTGCTGTGAGATAAGAATTAGGAGAAACGCAAAGCAGGCACCAAACTTGAAAGAATATAAAGAAGTTTATTAACAGACCTAAAAGAAGAAAAAAAATTATACCACCTTCAGAACTCTCCTCCTCCCCCCACCTTCCTCCCTTCTCCCACTGACAATGTAAAAAGACAACCCTTCAGATGTTCAGTCTGTTTACCACTTCCATAATAACCTTGTTCAGTCCATTTAGAAAGAGAAGTCTCTTCTTGCTCATGCTATGAAAACATTATCACAACGAGACAGCCGCCCACTTCCAAATATTGTTCAGTCCATTTAGGAAGAGGAGTCTCTCTGCCTGCGTGTGAGTCCTTTCCCCCGACTTGCAGCTTTTCCCGCAACTGCTTTTGAGAGTCCACTCTTGAAGTTTTTTGGGGTACAATTTTAAGGTTGAGCCGTTCAGAAACAAAAAACAGAGGCCCTTCTCCTTCCCTGGGAGCAAAGGGTCTTCCTCATCTTCATCTTTAGGACTATCTCTGGGAGCATCTCTAGGAACTGAGGTTTCTCCTTTCCCATTTGGAGCAAAAGTCCTCATCTGGTCCATCTCTAGGAACTGAGGTTTTCTCCTTTCCCATTTGGAGCAAAAGTCCTCATCACTTCCATCTCTCCCTGTTCAAACTTCTCATGAAATTACAGCTGCGTCAGCATCTGCCTATCTCAGTGCAGGTGCTTTTGCTTACAAGTTGAACACTCCACCCCCCATATCTTCATGAAATTACAACAGGATACTCTGATATATCATAGCTTCACAACAGAATTTCAGCTTTAAGCATCTCCTCTCTCTTCCCTCAGGTTTTCAGCTCTTCACAGCAATAGAAGGGTTAATCTCACCTCGGCCTTGCAGCTGGAATTTTTCTTATTGCAATGGAGAGAGGGGAGAGCCGAGCTGCTCTGGCTGCCCACGGCAAGGCGGGGGGGGGGGGGGGTGGTCCACGGATGGAACAGGTCCATCGGCTTCAGGATGGTCGTGGCCCGCTGGCCCACACACGGGGCCCGCAGCCACCTGTCCCAGCACCGGAAACGAGAGAGAGATTGGGGGGGAGTTTGTCTATTCTTAAGTGTGGATCATAGGGGCGGTCACAACTTTAAGTGGCTTAAAGAATTGTCCATATTCAAACTGGCCAGCTGATAGGTTCTATCAGGCCCCAGAGGAAGCTGTATACGCACCCCTTAGCAAGGACACCCCTTCCGGGACTATGCTTGCTAACCTATGACAAGCTATAATATCGCATGGTGTACAGGTGGTCTCTGCCATCTTCTGTTTGTTCTTATCCTCTTCTATTCAGCAGCAGATACCTAAAGCAAACTGGGATAAAGTTTCCAAAAGTGCCATGCTGCACTTTCACTAAGAGAAGAAATAAAGCCTCAGAAATGTGCTGTTCACAAAATATTTTACATTCTATTACATTAAATTCTGGGCCCAACCCAGTTCACATATCTTTTGAGTTGCTTGACCAAGCACTTAGTTTAAAATTTAAATTAATAAGATTAATTCAAATTTAGTATGTCCCTGTTCTTGACACAAAGACTATGGAGCTTGTTATTTGTATGAAGTTTCAGAAGTATTATTATTTCAGCTACCTTTTAATTTCTGTAATACGAGCCTATTTCCACTTTATTTTTCTTTTATGGTAAATAGACCATAAAGGCAGCATGAGGAAAAATCAACATATACACCATGAAAAGAAAGAAACAACCTCTCAGTGAAAAAAGTTTAAGCAGTTACACCACCACTTTTGAAAGATCAGTGACAAGAAACCTAGTAGAAAGAGTAATTAAGCAATGCTCCATGGATACAATGATGGTAGCAATACTCTACACAGTAAGGAAATCAATATAACTGACTAGGGATCTGAAAGGGAGACTGTAGAGAGTCATCAAGGTAGCTTACATACAACCTGCACAGAGTAAGTGAATGACTGACAAAGTACATATTTGAAAAGAGTGAAGGAGTCAAAAGTCTGGTGGATGATGCTCACTTGCGCATTGTCTTACAGACAGTGAGAAAAAACCCCAAACACATTCTCTCTTTGACCTTAAGAGAATTTTTTTTCTAAATATAAAAGAATAAATGGGTAGGTCGCAATAATCAAATAAATTTGTCTAAACATAAACCATTCTCTTGGATTGCAGTAAGATACTGATGCTTCTGCATAGCTGATCTGGGAGAGGGTATTTGAATTTTTGTAGCTGTTGTGGTCCCAATTCTTACTGTTTTCGCAGTATGGTGATTTTCATAGTTTGCTGGGATAGTAGAGTATACACTAACCTTAATTTACAGCAAATATTAAATAAAAAATGCAAAGCTTCCTTATGGAACAGAAAGCTGAAATAAGAGAGGTTCCTGAGCTGTGAAAGACCTTCCTTGTCTTTCATACACTTAGGTTATGAAGAGAAGTTCTATCAGGTCTAGATGGGGAATGAGCTGAATGTAAATGACAATGTCTGCTTTTTTAAGAAAGCTGCATGCATGTGCAAACCAGACATCAGGAGAAAGATGCTCAGAAACATCTAGGAAGATACTTTGTGGTACAACCTCCTAAGAAGCTAGGAAATATAAAATACTAGACAGTTTTCTGGATAGAAAATGCCTTGAAATTAGGAATAAGGATCCTCTATTTAGCTCATGCTAGCTTCAAGCTTTTATGACCTTTTGCAGTAGGATGTAAAACGCATATCTGGCAACGTATTCATCACTTGCTCCCAAATCAGCAGACAAACAGATAAGAAACTGATCAGTGAAAATCAGGCAAACAATGAATCATTTTTTCTCCCTAGATGTAGGGGTGCAAAGGAAAACTATGTAATGAAACTTAAGCAGGAAAAGGGCTACTTGCAGTCTCTCCCTGACTAGGTACCCTTTTCCTGCCTTGGCAAGCATGGATTACAGAGGAAGAAGGCCCAGAGAAATGTTTCCTCTAGTACTACTCCACATCAAGAATATCTTAATATGTACCCAGATGTTGCGGGGTTTTTTTAACTTTTACTTGACAAAAGTACTGGGAATGGGGAGGTGGGGTAAGAGAATGAGAAATCACTAACCCAGAAAGGATTAGGGGGTTAAGATCTGTCAGAGATGCCCAAAATTAAATCATCTGCTCCTATTCTGACCAAGAATTTAAATCTCCCCTCAAATGAATGTCATGAGCATAGACTGTCAGTTCTTGGGTTGAGAAGGAAGGTATAGTCAGCATAATTGACAATTTACAGGTCCATAGAGGTAAGAAAGTTTTAAATTATCCAAAAAAAAAAAATTAATGTATTTAATTACAAAACACTTTTATAAAATCTGAAACATCTTGGTCTTCTAATAACCACTTTTTTCCTACTAAAATCAGTAATTTCGTAAAAAAAAAAACCCTTACCACAAACTGTTTCCAATTACATGAGTCTTACTGTCTCTGTGGTCTTTCAGATTCTTTATTTATCTTTAAATCACTACTCTTCTTTATTCTCCTCTGCTTCCATGTCACTATATGTACTTTGTGCAAAATACTGTTATAGTGTATTATGTTTGTTATTCCTTAGTCTTGTGCACTATCCTGAGGTGCTGTGTGCATTTCTATATGTGTCTTTGTAAAAGCAAATGTCATCATTCTTATCTGTCAAGGGAATCATACAGCTAAGGATAGTAAATATGTAAATACTGTATGATAAGAAAACAGATAGTGTAGAGACAGCAATGATACTGCGCTCTTCTAGATATATCAGGATTTTTTTTTACGATATGATAGATACACTTACAACTTCGTCATTTACTTTGCCCTAAAAGTACTTCCTAGAGGTTACTATTTCTAATTAGACATTGGAATAAATCACACAACAGTTCACAGAAAAAAATCCAAATCCTATTTTTAGCTCCTCCATTTCCATAGAAGAAAAGAAATAAGCAGTCTGTAAACAGACAGCAGAGTTACATAAGTATAAATGTTGATTTTGCTAAAGTCAATCCCACTTGGTTTTCCAATAGAAGTTTGTCTGGAATCATGTCAAGGGACAGAACAATGGCTGTATTTTTCCAGGCAAGACATTGCACTCATCTTAGGCCTAAAATTGTATTTACTTGTCATCTATGAGAAGATAATCCTGAAAGACTGGGCATAGGCAACATGGGATGGAACATAGGACAATAGACAGGGCTTTTATACAGATGCTGGTAGTGCTTCCAAATACTTGCAGTGAAAGTTGGGAACTATTTTGTTCTGCAAATTATTCCTGACAGCAATATATGGAGTCTTTAGGAGGAAAGACCTGACTGTCATCAAACATACTGAACGTTGGCAGTAGAAAAGCAGATATATATTTACCAGAAGGACTGATAGTTTCCATGATCAGTCAAGCATGGACCTCAAATACTTCACTGGGGCAATAGGTGTTGTGCCAACTCAGGCTCTCTGGGAATTTCTAATGGCTGGAAACATATTAATGTCCTAGCTAAACAGAGGAAGGAAGGTCTACCAGTCATATCCCAACTGACAGGAATGCCAGTGATAAATAGTCACACAATGCGGAACAGGGATGGTTCAGAAGGGTTGTCCTGATAAATAGTCACACAATGCAAAACAGAGATGGTTCAGAAAGGTTGTCCTTAAGTGTCTTGCCCCATATTGCTTTTCATTGAGACTGCTGGCGTAAGAGTGGCCACACAGCACCAGGCATTATTAAGGCAGACTAAAAACCTGATTACCATGTCACAGATAGAAAGGTGATAGCAGGTGATAGAAAATTACATTATACTGAAAGGCAAAAAATAATTGAAACAGCAGAGTATATGGTGATGTTTGTTCATCAGGTCATTTGACACCGTTGGGGCTGCCCGAGGCCGCACGGCGTCCAGCTGCAGATGACCTTGGCTTCTGCTGCAGCAAGCAGGGAGGGCTGGCTCCTTCACAACGTGTGAGCCCCAAACAAGGATATTGAAGAGGTGTCGGCGGAGGCAAAGGGAGAGGGGTCTCTTGTATGGGTTCCAGCTGGTTTATTGCATGTGGAAGGTCCAGGGACAAAAGCCCAGGGAGTAAGAGGGTCCAAGGTTGTTACACTCAAGAAATAAAAGGGGGTGGAACAAAGGGAAACAACCAATGGGGATTGACTAAGGGGGAGGAGCCAACAAGGGCATATCCAATGGAGATAACTTAGGGGAGGAGATTACATGAATCAACCAATGGGGTGTCGAAGAAGGGAGAACTTTCCAGAACTAATACATAGGCAACTAAGGGAAATACATAAACATGAACTCATACATAAAACTGAGCGGAGAACTCCTAAGCCAATAAACTTGAAACACGTAAACTAAGAACCACTAGGAGCATGGGAACTCACTGTAACCACGGGGTCAGAATCAGACTTCTGTGTTCAGGTGGCCTGTCCACCATTCCTCTGAATCTTCTGTTGCAGTGGCCACCGCCACATGCACCGCAACAGTCATTTAGTTAACTTAAGGATGAATTTAATGATTCAATTTAATGATTCAATCCAACACAATGTCTTTGATAGGACCTACCTGTGCTATGTGTCTTATGCTAGAAAGAGGATTCAATGCAAGTGGACGACCAAGGACAAGTTGCCAGAAGAAAAGGAGGGTGTAGACAGAAAGATCCTGATCCATAATAAATCTTAGTAGCTCTGGATTGGCAGAGCATGAAACTTAACAGCCTCAGGATATCTGTAAGGATATCTGGGTTAGAAGGACATGTAGTTTGTAACAATATCTGTTCAAGTGCTATTCAGTGTAAAAGGCAAACAAGAAACAGGAAAATACTCAAACACACATATGCACAAGCTGTAATAGGTAGCAGGTAATGGAGACAGTGGCAAAGATCTGAGCTTCCTGGTCACTGGCTGATGAGCCACTGAAGAAACTGACAACAAAAGTGAGCGTCACTCAGAACTTTATACCTCATGAGAAGGAAAGAGGCTCTGATTGGATAGGACAAACCTACTTCAGGATACTCAAGAAGGACTTTGTTATGTGTAAAACTTGTCCTGGGATGTTTTAAAAGAATTGTGAGAATGTGCAAAGCTTGTTACACACTGTAATGGTAGAGCCAAAGGCAGGGAAAGGGGAGCCTTACAGCAACAGGGAGCAACAAATGCAGGAATGTAGAGGGAAAAGACAGAATAAGAGTCCATTTGTGTGCATATAAGCTGATCATTGCTCTTGTTTGCCTAAGTCTTGCACCTGATCACCACAGACTTATCTTCAAACTTACTAGCCAGTGAGGAGGAAAGCAGAGTCTGTGAAGACCTAAGGTAGAACTGGGACAGGAGACGTGGGATCTGTGCCTGGATTCTGGACAGACTCAAGGCCTGGGATAGGATTTGAAGGATTTGCAGATGCACATGCTTGCAGATAAGAAAGTGCAGTACATACATACATGCATACATACATACATATCTATCTATATCGATATCTGTATCTATATCTATACCTATCTATGTCTATATCTGTATCTATATCTATATCTATTTATCTGTCTATATACTTATATATATATATATCTTTCACTGAATTATGAAGTTCTTCGCTAGTGGCTTCTATTTAACAGAACAGGAAGGAAAAATCCCGTGTCTTAACAAAAAGTCTCTTATGTATTCATCATGATGTAAAAAAATGGATCAAAGGATTTCAGAATTTCATAAATGAGGTTATATGGTAATGCAATAGATAAAGCAAAGGTGTAATTTGTGTTAATACATATTTTCAATATAAATTACAGTTGCAGCCTGTCATGCCAACTGACTTCAATGGCTCTGTTTTGCTCTGAGCCTGAGGCAATAAGTTTTGCTTCAGAGGAGTAGTCCCTCTGTGCGTCCAGCCACTGGGTTTCATGGGACCTTACTGTTCATTTGTTCTTTCCCTTTTACTCCACTGTGGCTCCTGGGAGGCTCACATGGCACAGCTGCTTTCTGAGCCTGCTTGTATTCCTCGCATCAGAGCCTAGGAACTGAGAAAGTTTGAAAAACCCAAATCTCATCAATGGGAGAGAAGGTAAGCAGTGACAATCACTCATGGGTTTTCTGTTGGCTTGTTTATTTGCAAATATCTGTGATTGGAGATTGGCAGTGTCTGTCTACCAAAAATCATTGCACCACAATGTCTCCAACTTTGCCTTGTTCTGGTGTTTCAAGTAACACATCAGATTTGGTGTCTTTGTGATGAAAATAGGCTTGCTATTTACTTTAATGATAAAATGTGATAAATACGTTTTGGCATATATTTCCCTAAAGAACAGGAAGTATGTATTATCAGATCATCAAAGATGGGCTCACCAGGCATGTGATTTGATATGCCTTAAGGCATCCATTTAGATAGTGTAAATTGTATAAATTAAGACAATTATCACTGTAGCTAGCTAATGATAACTAAGTAAAAGGTTATGCTGTTGTATGGCAGGGGTTTTTTTACTATTAATAAAAGTAATTATTATTTATAACTATCTTTATTGTTTTTATTATTTTAATTATTGCTTATTATATATTTTAGTTATATTATTTATGTATTATTATATTTCATTATTATTTTAAAATTTACAATTATTATTTTACCTAATAGAATTGAAGGGATTTGCTGAAGTGATTTAATATTAGGCTTATAATTTACATTTGCTTTGCAAAACTGCCATGAAAATTTACTAATAGAAGAAAAAAGTCCATTAACACTCCTCTTCACAATAGTTACCAGTAAAAATTATAATGCATACATATTTTAATCACCTGTCAAAGACAGTCCATTTAGCCTGAATAACTGGAATTTGAAAAGAATGCTTTGTTTAAAGTCAATGCAGTCTCCATCAGGAAAATTTCAGACTGCAAAATCATAGACAGTTTTTGTTATGAATTTCAATTTGAGTCTTTCTTAAACTACTCAAGACTGAAAGCAAACACTGGAAAATTAAGAAATAAATTAAAATAAGCTATAATACGCATTGAATCTCAAGGATCCCAAATGAAATTAAACAGTAGTTTGGCATCTAGGATTCTAGGGGACTCCTGCCACTACTGATTTAACTGTTGATGGTACTGTCTCTGCCAAATATTAGTTAGTTCAAGTGGGGGATCCCATAGCTGCAATTGTGTACTTTGCAGTCCAGCCTAGCTTTATTCAGCTTTTTATTTATTCAGCCAGCTTGTACTATTTATTCAGTCAGTTGTACTAACGAGGTTCTCTGACAAAAAGTCTCTCGGGGGTTACAGTCACATGTCCTGGAAGAAGCACGTGACAGACATCATTCTGATAATTCCAAAATTTATTTCTAAATACTCAGTGGCTGGAGATGCAAAAGACCTTTTGGTTTATCTTGCCAAGCATAGCTGTTACCTTGAGGAGATATCTATTTCCTGATCATGCAAAATGAGAACTCACACATATAATATATGGTGTTAGGATGCGTATATACTTGCCACATAGGTTAACCCCAGCAGACACACAGCACTTGCACAGACACAGGCAGCACCATCAGCCTCATCCTGTTTCCCCTCTCTGTCTGAGCAGGATGGAGGTTCATAGGTGGGAATACACATATTCACAGGTGAGTACACACCTACACACCAGGCAGTGTGGCTCCCACCCACAGCTGAGCTCAGGCACCCCGTCTGCCTGGTAAATGCTCCTGGATCCCAGCCTCTCCAGTTGCTGGTTCCTGGTCATGTGAATCTGTGGGACCACAGCTCCACTCTGCCTGCTGGTGCTCAGACCTACACACACACACATATATAAGCAAGTACAGAGCTGACTGACACTCCTCTGTCCCCAGGAGACCCCAGAAGCTCCCACCCACTCACTTGCACACTTGCACACTTGCACTGGCTCTCAGTGCTGCACTGCAGGCAGACAGGCTCTGGCCCTGCTCCCACCTGGGGCTGGCACAGTGTCTCGCTCATTGGGGGCTCTCTGGTCACTGGCCCCAGATCCACAGTCCAGCCCAGCTGCTGGCACAATGATCCACCCTCAGCCAAGGCCAACACCACCCCACGGGCCTTTACAACCCTTGTGGGGGCATAGCCAGACAAGCTGCTGTTTACACACTTCCAGCTCTGTTTGACCCCTCAGACCTTTATTTTCTCACAGTTGTTCCTCCCCACATCATCTGAATCCATCCCCTTCTCCACCTCTGGTTTCTTCCCTAAACATCCCATGGTAATGCTTATGCAGTCTTCCCCAGCATCCCATAACACGTTCAACACCTCTAGGCAGCAAGTCCACGGTCTGGAAGAGGATATGGAGCTGCTCCTCTTGGCCTATCATGATGAGTGCCATATCTGGACACTGGGGCTGAGCCTTTCCTGGGACACCCCTTAGTTTGGGTTTCCACTTGTCCTGTGCTCCTCGGGGCTTGCAGAGACAGGGCTGTGACAGACTGATGATGCCCAGGAGTGAGGAGCTCGGGTGTGGTGCTCTTTGAGCTGCTCCATCTGCTGTTGTCTCTGTACTCCTTTGTGAATGTCTAGATAAGTTTTTATACCATATGACATGCTATAACACCATATTTGATATTTAAAACATCTATTTAAAATAAATATTATATTTGGAAACTAAATGTTTTGCAGAAATGCAACTTAGAACAAGTCTCTTTCATTTAATGTCTTTTTTATTGATGTTAAAGAAAACACAACTTCAAAGGAAAGTTAGCCTGAAGAAGAAACAATTCAAGATATTTCTTTTTGATTTGATATGAAAATTGCAAAATTAATCACACAAATATTCTATAATTATCTTCAGTCATAAAATGTACTGTGTTGTGCCTACTGAGATCCAAACCAGAGAATCTTGTTTTAATCGGTTCTCTACACTCTCAAATGTTTTCTGTGTGGCTTTATTACTAATGCCACTTCTTTCAGAAACTGTGTCCCCCTGAGGCTCTGACAACTTTTAAAAGATGTTTTGAAAGCATGGTTCAAAGATGAGAATTAGAGAAAATTCCTATTAATTTCAAGGATGTCAGCTAAAATGTCTGAAATTAATCCAGCTTCTGGCTGCAGACAGTGGGCTATAACATGATAAGAGCCCTTTAAAACACCTGAACTGTAGGAAAACTTGTTTGTGCCTGATGCCCTGCTGTGACCACACATCACCCCCAAAGCTTTTGTGAAAGGTAAAATCCATACAGAGGGCAGTTGTAGAGACAAGAAATGATTTTCAAAGGCATACATAACTTTTTTAGATGGGATTTTTCACTCACAATGAAAACTCTTGAGGGCAAACACCATGTGTCCAGCTAGCTGCAAACATTCTCACGCAATAAAGGCAGAATATCTTTGACAATAATTTTTCCCTATCAACCACCAAGAAGCCATGTTACAGAACCCAGTAAATCTACTGAGATTCTCTAGAGAGCTCTTCAGGGAAGCCGGAATAATATAATCTTCAACAGCCTTCTCTGTCTAAGCTTCCTTCTATCCTTGATGTAGTTTTCCTTTGTGGCCAACATCCGGTAGTACATTCCTATTCCCTGATGCTGAACTCTTTGGATCTTGTTTATTTTCATTGCCAACTTATAAACTTCTATCAATCTTATGATGACATTTTGAAATGCACTACAATAATCTTCTGAACTGTTGTAAGGCTTCACACAAAATGGTGGGGGGGGAGGGGGGAGCACTGTTATTTTTATGTCTTGTTTTTGTTGTTTGGCCATTGCCCTTTTTTGTAGATCTCATTTTTTCTCATCAGTTTTTTTTCTTTTGCCTTCACAGAAATTCATACTGAGGACAGCTAAATTTAGGCGTATTTCTTTATCTGAAACTGATATTAGAAATGCTCTCAGAACCAACAACTATAACTGCTAACAGAAATGCAAAATAACCTACTGGAGATGTTTCATGTCTTCATGAAACAGCATGGACACTTCTAGAAGGAGAATCTCTGTTTTCAGGTGCATCAACACAGAAATCTGGCAAGTATTCTGTGTTCTCTGCCAGCTCTTTTCTAACAAAAGAGTTGTAGACACAGTGTCATCCAAGCACACATGAAGAAAAGGACTTACCAGTTCATTAATTAATAAGGGCAAAATGTAGAAGCATTTGTGAGAAAGGCAAAAATACAAGATAGAGGAGAGGATAACAGATGAGTTTCACTCTCAGGGGATAAGTTTGATTATGTCATAGTTACATGTACATATCCCAGAATTTTAAGTGATATTTTTTTGAAATATGAACATCTTAGATTTTAAAAGGTATTGAATGTCTTAAATGTTTGTTTCCAATTTTTTCTTTCCTATAAATTATTTTAAGGGACTGTAATCTTGTTCCCTGGTTATGATGGCCCATGACTTCACTTTCATTGCCCATTGAGAACTGGACCATTGCTCTCGTCAGCAATATTGTCACAATTCACTTAAAAACCCATAGAGCTCCTTCAATATAATAACACAGAAATGGTTGCTGGGATCAGTAGAAAGGATTTTAATATATCACCTTAACTTGGATAGGTGTGATGTTTATCTGTAAAGGTTACAAAGGACTTAAATACAGCAGCATAAAGGAGTATTTTATGCTATCAGGACATATTCGTGTATTGTGAACACCGATCACAATATTCAACCTTATGAATAAGTCACTAAAAATGTATTTCTTTTATGCACATTCAAAATGCAAACTGTGTAATCAGAATCAATTGGCTAATGTATCAGTCTGTAGTAGTACAGACTGATACATTTGGCAAGAAGGAAGCTTCAGGCAATATCCCACAGTTTCACAAGTGAAATGGATGAAAGTGAAAATTGAAAGTACATTCTGTTAACCAAGTATATGGTTATCCTTTAGGATGCAATTTGGCAAATCTTCTACTCTAGTCCTTCCTCTTTTTTCATTTAAATTTGCATTTACTCAATATCAGCCCCAATAAAGTACAATTAAATCTATTCAGATCATGCAGAAGAGTGCACTGTGTGAGATTTGAAGAAGTAAAAAAGATTGCTTAAAATAAAGTAAAGCTCAGCTGTGCTGCAAGTAGGAGCCAAAGAAATAAATAATCAGCAAAAATGAGTCCTGTTTGTAATTCAGCAAGAAGGCTATATTAAAATAGTTAATATCTTAGAGGGAAAAAAATGAAGTCAAGAAATCTAGAAATAATTTGCATGAATTTTCCATAGAGACATATCTGCACACTCGTATTTCAAACTACTTCTAATACTCCCAATGCTTTTCTGAACTTGCTTGTTCAAAACCTCTGCATGTTCAATGTTGTCTCATATAAAAGATTGTTCTGGAAAGAAGTTGGCAGGTTCCACACTGGTTCATTTTAGAAGCATGAATACCATTCATCAGAATAGCGTTTGAAATTAATTGCTTGCAGCATTTGGGTGAATGGTGCATTTGTAGCTGATGTAAATCATTCATTCTTCACTTGCTTGGTTTCACATCTTTTTGGAGATGGCTGCAGTCCATGGCTTGAACCCCAAAACACAGTAGTGGTGGTACAGTTAATAAAAGTAATGTCATGTGTTGGAATATCACTAATAGAAAACCCAGCAGCTAGTGCCTCATCAATAATCAAGACAGAAAATGTCTCCACATTAGAAGAGAATTATCTGAGAAATTTCATTGCACAAACAATTCCGAACCGTATTTTTGGCAGTCTATGATTAGTCAACAGCTCATGATTATTATGCATGCCCCAGAAGATAATATCCAGGAATTTTTTAAGAAAAGACTTTGCATTCCCTAAAGAAGTTTAAACCCTATATTGTCAGCCTTCCTATCCCCTTACCATAAAAAGCTGGTTGGTCCTGCACATTATGCTCTTTTATACTGAAAATTAGTGTCAATCCAGATAGTTTCCTGGTTTTTATTCCTAAAATATAGTACAGCTCCAAATGTTTGTGCATAGAATTGTAATTCAACTGGGGCTGCAAATATGCATGGGAACTTTTTATGGGGCAAATCGAATCTGCAAATGTAGCAAAAGCGTGTTATAATTTAAATAAATCCAGTCTTTTCATTCTTATAACCAGTGGAAATGTCAGAGTTTCTGGGTTTGTTCCCTACTAAATGATTCGTATGTAGGCTGAATTAACTGAAAAAGAAAATCAGTCTTGCAGCAAAGGTGAAGGCTATGTCTGCGTTAGGAGGAAGTGCAGTCCAGTCACTGCAAATTTGTAGAGAGAAAAAGCAATTAGGGCTTTTCATTTATGCTATATGACTTTCAGGGGTTGCTACTTCAGACTAGTGTGGTTCTGACCCTCTGAACTGACTTCCTGTTTGCAGCTGGATCACAGGCTTTGTATTTTGCTGTGAGCCAATGTACAGGAGCTAGAGGTGAGTGGGAGAGTCACTTAAAAAATGCACTTCTGATCTAAATACAAAATCCTAATGCAAATAATCTCTTCATGCTGAAGAAAATAAGCCCACCAAAAGTCAGGTTTTTTATTTGGTTAGCACTTTTGACCCATCTGAATTGGTAGACCCCTTCAGAAAGATAGTCCAGATCACTGGTTCAAAGAGAAGGGGCTTTAATTCTTGTTTACCAGGGCAATTTTACTTTGCATACCTACTTAAACATGCACTGAACTAGGGGTGAGATTTAAGATCACACACTTCTTAGGTGAGCGTGGTAAATTAAATATTAATTATGCAAGGACATTCGTTGTTCATAGCAGAAAGCAGGTCTCCTTTTTTTTTTTTTTTTTTTTTTTAGTGCCCTAACCAGGCCACAGAATTACTCGCAATAAATATTTCAGTGTACTACACAAGGTGAATTTTCTTCAACAGGATAGACTGAGAGCAACTAAATGCAGAACACCAGAAAAATAGTATTTTGACTCCTCAGACTTAATGTACAGCACCAGCAATAGCAGAGGACTGTATTCCCAGATTCAGGTACATGTCGCGGGGGGGGAGGGAGCAGGGAAATCCAGCCAGAGTCACGATACGAACACCGATACGATTTGAGCATCATGCTCCCATTTTATTATTCGGTTACACCAAGTTATACTTTTTTCCAAAGTTCACGCCCCTTTCCCATGAGAAAGCCTCTAAGCAGCGGGGGAGCTGACCAGTGTATACCTTTTCCCTAGGCTGTTCAAGGCTGCTGGCTGGCAGGTGCCTAGCAAGCCTATCTTCAGCCTGAGGCCCCTTCAGGGGTACTTCTGCAACAGCCCTGGGATGCCCAAGCCCTCCTGGGGTATCCTATATTCCACAAGGAGTCCCTCTACAGGTACAGACTATAATTTAATGACTTGACCACTTTACTGCTAGAATAGAGGTGGACTCAAAGTCCCTTAAACAGAAAGGCATTTACATCCAAGTCCCCTCTAGATACTTTCAAAAAAGGAAGGTGCTTCCTGCTCCTCAGAATCTGCATACACCTAGTGCTCCATCTCTTTTGCCTTTGCACATGCTTGTCTATGTAATAGAAGTAACTGGAATTTTATGGTAAAAAAGAAAAACCTGAAGTGAGAGTGATGTTTGTACCTCTGCTGAGTCCTTATGAAACTGAGTTTGTTCAGAAACCTTTTTTCATTATAATTACCATCAATTTCAAGGCAAAGAAGGCATGAAGAGGAACTGAATATTATAGCATATCATTTTACCCACCTCACTGGCAGGAGGGATACAGGTGAGGTACACAGCAGCCAAATTAAGTCATTGTGTCCATATACATTATGAATGGCTTAATTGGTATTTTATGAAATTATATTCAATTCAATTATTATTGGAGTTGCACTGTGGTTTTAATAAATAACCATTAAAATGTGTTGCAGCTATGTATCACCTTTATCTTAATGTTTTTAATTTCACTATCTTTGTAGAAGCCTCAGAGCATTCTTAACTAAGAATTTAAGTCTAATTTTGCATTTCTGCATAATAGGATGAATATTAACATCAAATACTAATACTCTGGGATTGTACAGCCTTCATACTCTCCCCACCTTGTGCCTTTCTCTCTTCATAAATATACAAAAAGCCATCTCACTGCTCTGTTTGAAATCTCTTCTTAACACTTTGTTCTTCTGAAATGCCTTAAAGTGTTCTGTGACCTCTCTTTTTCATGGGACTCTCATAATTATCCTTACAGTGGATATTTCATACCATATCAAATCTTCTCACTTAACACAGCATTTAAGGAAACAGATTTTGCCTGGAGGGTTTGCAGAGCATGAAATCTCTTTCTCTTTCACTACTACACAGCCATGGCTATCCAGCCCCACTGTGACCAGCAGGCAAGTAGTGCAGCTGTGGCCACACTCATTTCCTGGCAGGAAGCCAGAGATCCTCCCTGTCTATCCTCACCTGGTCAAGTCCTCTGCTGCTCCCAAGCGCAACAGAAGCTGAAGGTCAACAGGAAGAAGTTTTGGTGCTTCTTTGACTATTCTTATGCAAGGCAGCATAAGATGGGGTTTAACATGGAGGTAAAAGCATCCTGGGTTCTACTACATGGCTACAACGTGCACTGGCTGCCTCCCACGTCTTCCCCTGTGACAGTGATAAGCCCCTCTCCCTCTCTCAAGTGCAGATAATGCTTTCCTATCGCTATCGCTCCCTTGCTGCCTAACACACAGTGAAAGGTGATTTCTAACACCTTGTTTCTAGCATCTCATCTTCTAAAAGCAGTATCCGTGTTGTGAATGGTGACACTGCTTCCCCAGCAGATCAGAGTTCCCACTCAAGTTAGATGGGTCAGATTTTCAGTGTATTCCATTAAAAAATCCTGCAAACAGTACGCACAGGTATATATACATACATACATAGTTGCATCTATTGAAGGCAGGAACACTAGCAGTACTATATATGTGTATTCACTAATTTATCGTTGAAAATTCAAAGGAATTATTTTAATTTACTGTGCTTTTGAACTAAAGTAATACTTTTATGTTTAAATATTTGTCATTATTTAGTTGTGATCATGACATAGATTGTCTCAGAGAATGGAGAGTTTAAAATATATGATGACCTACAGAACACAAATTACAGACCAGGCAAATGTGTTGACATAATGTTCAAATCAAGGTTAATCATAATTTTTGCCATGAAATGGAAAGCAATATCTATTCTTTTCCAGACTTTTTTCTTGTGTTTTGTGAAGAATTTTTCTTGGTTATTTTTTTTCCTTCCAGAAGTGCAAACTTCTTCCTGTCAGCGATTATGCTTGCTTTGCACAGTAGAGGACAGCATGCATTTTTTTCTTTTACTGCTGACTCTATCCACATTTTGCCTGCTATGCTTTTCCATCCTCACCTTCACCTTTTGCACCCTGAGAACATAAAAGATAAAAAAAGATTAAATGCAAGGCAGCTAAAGAAGTTGGGATGATCGCACAGGTTTACTTTCCTGTGCTCAAAGTAATATTGTCACTTTCTCCAGTAGAAAGAATCTCTCATATACATGTGGGGTTCACCTGAAAATGTATGACTACGTTACAAAATGCAAATCCAAATTTTTCTTAGTCTCTTATTATTGACAGTTACTAATTGCAAGTAAATGTAACATTTGACATGCATAAAGGGAGAAGAATCTGACCTCCAAAACCCCTGGAACATTCAAGTTTTGTATTGACCATTATTGTTATTTGAATAAGATACCTTAAGACTCTTCTAAAACAATTGTATTCTGCAATATTAATTTCTCGTGCATGTTGCAAAGAAGATGTTTGTTTGGCATAACAGAATATATTCCTCTTCTGATTTTTGTCAGTTAGATACCCTAAAGGATTTTTTTGTCCTCGTATTTTAAAGTGTAAAAAGAATTACTTCCCCACCAAATATACTTTCTTTTTCATCATAAAAGAAATAGATGTACATATCAACATATGTTTTGGCATTGATTTCTACCAGGAGTGTTGATTAATGTTCTGCTGTAGCACAGAAATTCTCACTGTGTCCATATATGTGTGTTTGCATCTCTGAGATAGAGACCTTTTCTCTCTCTCTCTTTTCTCTCTTTTTCTGGCAAACTGAGCAGAAGGATCTATTTTTTGACAGGCTGCCACTCTCAAGAGGGCATAAAATCTGCATTTCCTTTCATCTCTCTGGATTAGTGGATTATCCTGCAGTCTGCTTGGTGACTGAGATACTTTATACCCTTCATCTTTGAGTCCTTAAAACTAATATAACAACAACAGGTGTGTTTCTAAGAATTGACACGTGTTGGAGAGTGGGAGGTTTTATCGCATGGCTGATTGATATCTTAAAATAGCAATTTTTTTTTTTCACAGAGACCTCATTTTAGCAACTAACAGTATCATAATAAGAAAGTCACACTTTTTGGTTTTGCTTCATTTTGTGATAAAAGCACATCAAACAACAAAGTTGGAAGCCTGCCTCTATTATTTGATCTAGTTTCAGAAGGGAGGAGAGATAGGAGACTACAGAAGAAAAGAAGAGAATTAATTAGAGCAGCAAAAACTGTGTAAAGAGGAGGGTTTGTATGATGGTCTCAAGTGTAATGCTGAAATAGGAAACAAAATTTAATTTAAGAAAAAAACACAATAAAACCTTTAGAAGAAAGTTCTGTTCTAGTTCACTCTCTCCCAACTTCAATCTACTAATCAAACTCTAACAGGCCTAAAGGAAAGAACTTGCTATCACCCCCACAGCACAAACAAATACCAAAGCAACTGGGAAAAGCAGATGGGGTATCCTACCATTCCCTACTGCCAGCCACAGTCCTCTCTCACTCTGGCTCTCACTCTCACCTAGAGAACCTCAGTGAGCCTAGACCAGGTTTCCTGGGCCAAGTGTATGGTAGCACTGTGGTTTTTCCTGCAGATGTTTCAGGAGGTAAAACCAGCAAGTGACCAGAGATGAGGAGCAAAACAACAACAATAAGAAAAAATCAGAATACCAAATGAACAGAAAAATGAAAAGTAAAAATGCCTACAGAATAGGATTTTAATATTGGATCTCAGAAAGTCTGAAATTTAACAGTTCTCTGTAGTTTTAAGTACAATCTTTGTCTAGGTCTTTCATTTTTAAATCAAACCCTTTTCCTATTTCTATACTCAGTTGCTAATCTATTTTATCAATAATTAAATTCTGTCATCTATCACAGAATGTATGAGTTAATTTCTTATCTATGTTTCTTAAATACCTTATTATGCTTTTTTTTGGTCCTGGTTTCTGCTGGGTTAGAGTTAATTCTTTTTCCTAGTAGCTGGTGCAGTGCTGTGGTTTGGATTTAGGATGAGAACACTGTTGGTAACACAGTGATGTTTCAGTTGTTGATGAGCAGGGGTTACACAAAGTCGAGGCCTTTTCTGCTTCTCACCCCACCACACCAGTAAGCAGGTTGGGTCTGCACAAGAAACTGCAGGGGTAGAGAGGTGAGACCACTGACCCCAACTGACCAAAGGGATATCCCAAACTACATGGCACCATGCTGAACAATAAAACTGAGGGGAGCTGCCTGGGAGGGTGGCAGCCTGCTGGTCAGGGACATGCTGGGCATCACTCCTTGGGTGGTGAGCAATTGCACTGGGCATCATTTGTTTTGTTTGCTCTCTTATTATCAGTATTATTATTATTTTCTCTTCCCTTTTCTGTCCTTTCAAACTGACTTTATCTCAAACAATACGTTTTACCATTTTTTTTCTGATTCTCTCCCTCATCCCACTGAGGGGGGAGAGAGCAAACAGCTGTGTGTTTTGCTGCCTGCCAGGTTAAACCATGACATTTTGTTTCCATATAACCTCTAATGATTCTTAATCTTTTCAAACTGCTCTGCCACATATTTAATCTTTTATGTATGTGCTTCTCAACAAAGATCTAAATTCTGGTCATGCCTTGCATTTGGAGTTCAGCTGAGATTTACATAGCATCTAATGTATGTCCTGTCCTGGTCTGTAACCGTGATCATCATTCATTATGGGGCAGGCTGAAAGTCTCTGAGACCTTTTGCAAATCTTATTATTTATTTCTGGTAATATTCTGGCAGTAATATACGGAGCATTGTCAGATACCCTAGACCAAACAGCCGTTTCCCAAAGAAGATCATGCAGTCTCTAGAGATAACAAGCCCAGAAAACAGAAATAACAAAGGGATGTTTGTACAAATCTCCTAGCTAACTCTACTAAGTGCATAGCAAGATGTAGTCACCTGTGTGCTCTAGCTATGGACACAACAATTAAGAGAATAATATGCTGTCTTGTTATTATGCTCATTGCATTATCAAGTTTTGGGGCTTTTTGTTACACTTTATAGTTTTATGCCTTAAAAAAATTAGATATTAATTTTTTGTTTTCCACTTTGTCAAAAGAAAAATTATTATAAATACTTTGGAAATTATTTTAGATGTTGATGCTAAATGACACTTAATCACATGCTTAATTTTCAGAATGCCCTAGTATAATTGAAACATGAATAAAGGCTTTAGTAGCACTCAAGAATAAAGACAATGTCTAAAGATGGTTGTTGCACAAGCCAAACTAAATAAAAGTGGTTGATGGGAAGTAAAACCCATTCACTTTTTAGGCCTGGCAAGACAAGAAACAAAGACCACAAGTTTTAAAGCTGAAAATAGATTGCTATAGCATGGGCCTAACATATGGCTTAGAGAACAGCTCAGACAAGGAAACATGATATAAGACTCAGGCAGGTGAAATGAGAGAGAGCCAGCTTTAAGTGCACTAGTCTTTACATTGATATCTCAGTTTGATATCTGTAGTAAGACACTGGAAGCAATGAGAACAGGGAAAAAAAGCAAAAAAGTGAAAGAACTGAAATATTCTTTAAGAATGAGAATGAGGAAAGAAGAGAAAGTTGCCACCAGTACAGCATGAGACAGCAATTAAAATGGGGAAAGAACTAGAAAATATGTTACCTTCCTTGAGACAGTCCAGAAGCATGCACCATTGGAAAGGGAGTGAAAAATATACTGAGGTCAAGCAGGCTAAGAAAAAGGCACAGTCAACTACTGCAGCTGTGGCATTTAACACTTGTCAAAGTCCATTGTCACTCACAAGAAAATAGCTTCAGTAGCCTGCAGGTTCACACCTAGTTTATTTGCAAAGTGATTATTTCAAATTTCAACTAAGACAATACAGCTGAAACATTTAAAAATGCATTCTTTTGCTTCTATGTATTTCCTTGACATAGTTGCAATGTAATCAGCATTCTATGCCAAGATCAGTGGTGGAACTTTGTGAACACTTCGAGGCTGTGACACACTTAACAATAAAAAGGTCCATTTAAAAAATACAGAATACTCACTATTTTCCCTTTTTAACTATCAGCTTTATTTGGCCATTATTATCATAAATTTGCATTATATTATACAGGTTCATAAATAATTCCAAATGTAAAATAACCAGAAGTTATTAAATTGGGAGGTAGGTGCTCCCATGAGAGAATTGCATGAAAGATGCAAGAAGACTCATATTGTGAAAAAAGGCAGCTGTTATTAGGTTAACAGATGCCTAGTCCCAGATATGGCCAACTGCTTTCATCCAGCAGCAAGACCTATAAGCTCTGCTGCATGGCCTGACCATAGCTACTGACTCTCTCTTTTAATCTTCCTGGTGGCTTAGCACACAGAGTAAGCTATGTCAGCAAGGTGTGTGAGTACTATGTTTATGTGGCCAGGTTTTGATAATGCACAATTACAGGGGTGTCGTCAATGAGAAGCTGCTGGAAGCTTCCCACTTTGTCCAAAAGAGCCAATGCCAGCCAGCTCCAAGATGGACCTCCTGCTGGCCAAGGCTGAGCCCATCAACAAGAGTGGTAGTGCTTGCGTGAGAACACAGTTAGGAAGGGAAAAACAACCCTGTGCAACTTCAGTCAGAAAGGGGAGTGAGACTGTGTGAGAGGAAAAGCTCTGCAGGCACCAACAGTGGAGAACTAAGGGGGGGAAAGTGGTCCAGGCACAGGAGCAGAGATCCCCCTCCAGCCCATGGTGAAGACCATCGTGAGGCAGCTGGGCCCCTGCAGCCCATGGAGTACCCCGTGCTGGATCAGGTGAATGCTTGTCTGTGATGAAATCCATGCTGGAGCAGGCTCCTGTAAGGACCTGAGATCCTGAGGAGAGTGGAGTCCATGCTGGAGCAACTGTGCTGCTAGGACTTGTGACCCCATGAGGGACACACACTGGAGCAGCCTGTTCCTGAAGGACTGCACCCCATGGAAGGAATCCACGCTAGAGCAGTTCATTAATAACTGCACCCTGTTGTGGGGAAGATGCACATTGGAGAAGGGTAGACAACTGTCTGCCATGGGAGGGACCACATGCTGGAGCAGGGGAAGAGTGTGAGGAGGAAGGAGCAACAAATACATGTGATGAACTGACTACAAGCCCATTCCCTGTCTCCCTGCATTGCTGCAGAGGAGGAAGCAGGTAATTTTGGACTGAAGTTGAACCTGTGAAAAAGGGAGGGGTGGAGGGGGTAAGAGAGGAGGAAGGTGTTTTTGGGGGAAGGGTTTTAAATGAAACCTGGGGTTTATTTCTCATTTTCCTACTCTCATTTAACTGTAAACAAATTAACTAATTTTCCCAGTCGAGTCTGTTTTGCCCATGACGGTAGCTGGTGAGAGATCTCTACCTGTCCTTAAAATGACCCATGAGCCTTTCATTATACTTTTTCTCCCCTGTACAGATAAGGAGAGGAGTGATAAAGCAACTTTGATGGTGCAACTGGCATTCATCCAGCATCAAACCAGCACAGTAAGAAAGGTATCCTATATTCTTTAATCTTCTGGAGGTATCTCCTGGAAAGTAAAGGGCTTCTCAAAGAAACATTAGTTATTTACAAAGTCAGCTGATGTATCTCAGTAAGGGCCTAACACTCAAGGCATTATGTTCTCATACATAATGACTCGAATTATAGAGAGACTTCATGATGATACGAGAATATCATGGAACAAGGTTTCAAGCACAAGTATGACCATAGTGTTAATATGTCCAAGTCAGAGAAACTTTCGAGAGCAGCTAAAAGAACAGTATAATGTCTAAACTTTAGCTTCAGGAGTTTCAGACTTGCAGAATTTAGAACATTTTGATTTTGTAGTTTAAAAACAATGTTTAATTCCAAACTTTCCTCTGAAATGTTTAATGCTTTTTATTTCCTCCAAAACAAACATTCTAATCAATTAAAAATCCCTTATATTTCTAAATTCGGATTGAATTAAAAATTAAAGAATTTAAAATGAAATAATTTTATTTTAATATATAAGTTTGGTATGTTATAACAAGCTCAAAATCCATTCTCATTCAGTTTTATTCTAAGGCCTTGTCCAAGTCAATGTTTTCAACACAACTATTCCCTACTCCATAAATATTATATAGATTCTCTTTTTCTTTCTATATGACCTTGTATATGTTCAGGTTAGCCTTACCATATCTTTACCAAATGATGCATAGCGAACTTTATTACTAAACTGCCTCTGTTATTATTTATTGCTCTACCCATGTTTGTGTCACCCATATATCTATCTGTATTGATTTTATATTTTCTTCTAGAGCATTGATAACACTGGTCCCTGATGGATAGCAGGAGAGTTTGTAAACTGTAAGCATTCTGTAAATACAGTAAACTATAAGCACTTGACTAATGAGTATTTAATATAATGAATATGGGGTTTGTGAATGTTGCTTGTTATGGCATCTTAAGACAAATATCTGTGTTCTGTCTCTAGCTATATTTTAATATCTTAGTTACTATCCTAAGCCAAACGTAATATCATCCGAAAGACACCATTTGTTTGATAAGAGCTGTTTATTATAAAGCTATACTAATTGTCATTAATTATGCCACTATCTTTACTGATTTTATCCCATATGATTCTCAACTGCTGCCTAAGATGAAAGCCAAGCTAGTTTATCAGTGCTTTCAGAGCTCACGCCCAACCTTTCTTAAATTTTGGTGCAACAAAAAAAATAACAGTTGTTCTAATGAACGAGTAAATAGCAGAGAACTGTAAGGAATGCCCCTTGGCCCATTCCAGCTGTCACAGTCAATCAAACCATACAGTGCTTCTGGATGCATATTGATCACCAAATTAAAAGCAATTTGGGGTTTTTGCTCTCAGTTATTATTAGAAGTTTGTGCCAACTTTTCCCCAGATCCACCTTATACGTATTTACTTTTAGGTCAATTTATCATTTGTTATCAATTGTCAAACTCCTTCCCAAAGAATTTACCTTGCTCTTCTCCTAAGTATTTGTACAGTTCTAAATGCCACAGTTTTATGCCCTTCATCTTCTCTGTTGCTAGGCTCAGCAAGGTAATATATGATAGTCTAATCATTCTACTGATCATAGTATTAGCTTTTCTCTTCACCTGTCCTACTTTGAAATATATTTTCTTGTGTGTGACCAAGCTATATTCAGTATTTAGCAATAGGTGTATTATTTTGTATTTTTTCTGTATTATTTTGAAACATATGACATGAGCTGAAGCTTATACTTCTTTTTTTTCCCTATGACATGCTGGATCACTGTCTCATAGACATTTTGTGATTGAGTAATACACCAATCTCTCTCTTTTTCTGTGTCATTTCAAATGAATGAGGCCAGTTAGTAGCTCTGACTCCAGATCAGTAGTTCACAGCCAAATCTATTCCAATGATCCAGTCTTATGATTTAAAAATGTTTTACTTATTTAATGGTTGCTGTTAATCATCCCTTTGAGCTACTAAGAGAAGAGAACATATTTCATTTTCTCTGGAAGATATGAATAAATTAGCCCACTTCTTTCCAAAGACAGAGAGGTGTTCAACCAAATGTTTCAGACTCCTCTGTATCACGAGTATGATCATACTTTTCAAGATTTTATGCAGACTCCTGTCGAAATTTATGGGGAATCTAATCCTCCTGATGATAATCCTCCATATATAGTATCGAGGAATTTTGTTTTGTTTTTGTTTGGGTGATTAGAAACAGAGTAAAAAAAAGAGTGGAAATTGAGGATCCACAGAACTTCAGAGTTAAAGTCATAATTACCTAAAAATTTTGCTTTAGGCTCTTCTTCTCTGTATCAGAAAGATGAGGAATATTAATTTTTACAGTGGTAATGCTAGGTGGACTGTTGAACTGGATGATCTTGAAGGTCTCTTCCACTCTTGATGACTCTAGGCTTCTAACTTTCAAGCCTTTTTTTGAAAAAAAATCCCCATTTTAGGTATTTTGGCATGTTTTGGGGTTTTGTTGGTTCTCTTATGTTTGTTTGAGATTTTTTTCTGAAATAAATGGAACATATGTGCACCTATTAACCTTGCAACCAATCTAAAAAGCTTCTTTAAGGGACATTTGGGACTTCCACTACAGATTTTGTAAAATGTATCTGGTGGAAGTAACAGGGCTGTGGAAAAATGGAGAGTAGCTGGAAGTGAAACATCATTTCAGTCCCAAAAAAGACAGGTTCAAATTTAATAATAAAAAAATAACAAAGAGATAAGACTAATATATTGTAGAAATACACAGAATAATTAATCTGTATTGGTTGCATGGCAGAGCATAAAACTATGATACCACTGGCATGGCAGCTGGTCTCCCTTTTTAATTTGCCACTTAGGCACTTTTAGTCAGTGCAGTTTTTCCCCTATCACAAAAATTTATCAGCTGTGTGACTACTGGCTATTAGAGCTTGTTACTATATTTTAAATTCTGACAAAACTGAGAGGCAGAACCAGACTAACTGAACTGTACCAGCCCACTGACATTACTAAAAATGTTTAGGCATTCCTGGTGAAATAAAACACTTCAGGTTAGAATAATTACAGATAAGAATAAAATTGCTTACTGAAAACTGCTAAAAGCCTTAATTGTAATTGCCTTCACCTTAAGAACTAGTAGGCAGCTTCCTTGAATGTGATCTGAGAGGTGACAGGCCAGTACTGCCATGTTTTACAAGTGAACCTCTCCAAACCTTTTATATCATGGAGGGACTCTTCCACATGCAAAAGAGGAGCACTGCAACAACTCTGGTGACAAAGGTCTCCAGACTAGGCAATAAAACACTGTTTTGTATTTAGTACTGGGATTAGTCAGTGAAATAGCACTTAAAACATGTCTGTTTACTATGGAGAAGATGCTTTATAGATTTTCATGCCTGTGAATGTTACCTGATATGTTGAGGTAAACTTATTTCTGGTTCACAGCTGAATCCCTTGTTTCTTTAAATACAAATCATCCCTACAGAATAAGCTGTACCTGCTTTCATTTAAGGATTTTGGTGCTTTCTCTTCCATGTGTGATACTCGGTAAAAAGCTCAGATAGCTGAGCAAACAAGGGTGAGCCTTGGGAGAAACTCAGACCAATAAAGGAGTGATCTCAGCTAGAACTGATTAAAACAGTTGTTTGTTTTACCTTCTTCCTCTGATTTTTCCCCCCTCTTCCTCCTTTGAAGTGTTTTGGAGATAGTCACTTCTTTCTTCACATCATCCATTTACCTTCCTTCATTATGATTTTGGCTGTGGGTGAGGCATGAGATGCCCAAAATTGATATCTGAGGCTTAAGTGCTGCCATGACTGTGTATAGCTTAATAAAGATTATAAGCTTTTCGTGTGATCACAGATGACATCTTTTTCCTGTCCAAGAGGGGATCACTACAACATCTATTTCCTCTTCTAAGTTCATTTTCCAAACTCATTATCAGATAAAACAGTGATTCTTACCCATCCTAGGCTGCTAATGTGGAAGGCACCCTTATTTTCTCTGGTATAACTGTCTTCTACACACATTTCATGATCTCTCAAACTTCTATGTGAAATGTATGTCCTCTTTCCAATCAGCCATGGATTGGCAACCTTGCTTCTTAATACAGAATCCGTGTTCCTTAAAATGGATATATTATCTATACAGGTAGTCACTGGTATCTGTGGAAAATAGCTAAAGAAATTTTGCAGAGTAGTTTGGGAGCCACATTACAAACGAGTTGCAGGCTCTTCATTTGAATCTTAATTCATACATGTCTTATTGGTATTTTAGGCAACTTGCACATTATTTGGGGGTGCAACTGGAGTTTTCTTTAAGTTCATCACTATTTGGAACAGTAAACAATAATAATCTGTTGTGAACTGTATCCTAACTGTATTACATCACTTGGACATTGAAAAACTTCCCAGGATACATTTGTGAAGAGATGTGGACTTACAAAGCTTTTCTTTTGGCTAAAAAAATGACTCTGAGATGTCAATCAGTGTTCCCAAATAAGGCATAGCTGAGATTCACAACCTTAGCAAACCTGGCAGAGCTTTCTGTAATCTAAATAGTTCCAAATATCACAAGGAGAGAAGTGAAGGACATTGATGTGCTCTAGACAGCAAAATCCTATCTACATGGCACTCATAGCCAGGGTCCTCCTAGTGCTGGATGTCTGATGAGGTCAGTCTTTTCCATACATCTGCAGACAGGGGAAAGATAGAAGTTACTCATCTCCCTTAACCCCACTGAGTTATCACTTACCCCAAGAACAGATCATGCATCAAGAATATGAAAGTCCTGGATTCTTCCTTCGTCGAGTTTCATATGAAAGTGGATGTTTTCATATCTCATAGAAGAGTGACATAGTTGCTGTAGTTTTGGTGAGGGGCGACTCTTAGGATCCTGAGTGGAAGATGCTCCACTTCCTATGGAGAAGTAGTAATATTTGAATGAAGAATAAGCAATGAAAAGTCTGAGTGGTTATCACCATCAACTCCCATGGGATGAAGCACCACTGAATTTGACTGTCTTCTGCAGCTTCTAGTCATTTACTCATGAAAAAAGGAATCCCTACAACCTAAGGGTGAGTACAGCTGGTCCAAGTGTATTGAGTATTCTGACAGTGAGCAAACCATAGAATCGTTAAGGTTGGAAAAGACCTCCAGACCATCAAGTCCAATTAGACCGAACGCCACCGTGCCCACTAAACCATATCATGAAATGCCACTCCTACTAGTTTTTTGAATATTTCTGGGGATGGTGACTTCACCACTTCCCGGGGCAGCATGTTCTAATGCTTAACCTCCCTTTCAGGAAAGAAAGTTTTCCTCATATCCAGCCTGAACCTCCCCTGGTGCAACTCGACACTATTTCCTCTTACCTTGTCACTAGCTGTCTGAGACAAACAAAGACCTAAGTTCAAGAAATTAACCGAGAAAGGAAGGTTTAATACCAGTTCTTACCCTTTATTTTTGACCAGAGTGTGCAACTCTGGATGGAAACTAGGCAAAAAAACAAGAAAAAAATAAGAAAATGCCAAGAAAATGCCTAGAAGAAAATAAGAAAATGCCAAGAAAATGCCTAGAAGAAAATAAGAAAATGCCAAGAATTTTATCAAAAGAACGGTAAAACTATTCTCCATTGTGTGAAAGGCTGTGTGAGACAGATATTGGTTGAAGGCTGCCTGGACTTCAGTGGCACTGCTCAGCAATGGCATTTTATTAGTAGAAATCTAGGTGATAAAAGTGATTGCTCAGCTGGGTGGCACCTGATTTAGAGTTCTGATTTTAAATCACTAGGAAGACCTTTTCCTATCCTTTCCTCCACGATTCCTTTATTAGCCTAGTTGTTTGCATTCGTATGAATAATAAATACCTGAACATTTAAGGGAGATATTATCTCTTTTTTTTTGTCATTTTATGTTTGTCCCATTACAGATGGATAAAATGTAACTAGAAGTTACATTTTCTACTTGAAGATGCTCTTTTAGAAAAGTTTGAATCAGCACTGTGGGGTTTTGAATGTCAGGTGCAAGGTGAAAACCTTTCTTGCTCAAATATGGTTATTTCTAGAAAAAGAAGAAAATTCAGCACAATGTTAAAGTTTTTCATTGTATCTTGTGCCTTGCTGTCTAGGAATCCAAGGCATGAGCAACATCAATGAAAACTGATGGTACTGTTTCCCAGGGTTAAGAACATAATTAATTGCATAACTTAACATACAGCTCTATATCACACAACCCTGTATCACACAATTCTTACTAAAATCATATATATTTCTAACATGAAGGAGTATGACAATTACAACTGATATCAACTGGTATAGTTTCAGGGATAATGGATCTTCTTGGCAGATCTCATAACACTTCACAGAAGCATTTGACAGAGCTGCCTGCATCACGGTAACAAAATTAGCTCTGAAGTACTTGGCACAACAACAGAATATTATGGTTTATGCATGTTTAGGACATCAGATATTTTATTTTTTCTGTTCCATTTGTTTTCAGTTTTGTTGTTGGGGTGGGTTTTTTTCCTGGCCAGGTTTTTCTGACTACTTTAATTAGTCTGTAATCCAGCTTGTTCTCCTCCCTGGTACTTCCAGAATATTTTTCAAAAATTTGCATGCTTTCTGAAGAATTCTCTCTACTAAAAAGAGTATGGAAACTGAGAATTCATGTGGTCCTCACTCTCATGAAAAATTCATAGTGGTTTAGACATAGTGATAATTGGACCACAGAGATATAACAAGTTTTTCTTACTAAAGTTCTCTCTAGGGCTAGAAATGATTGCTGCTACTTTTATACATCTTTGTTTAATTAAATTTCACAGAAGTCATTGTGAAAGGCTGGACTATTAACAATTAATGACTCAAAATACCCATTTTCAGAGATGCCAGAGCGATTTGATGAGGCTAGGTTTGCATCCCTCAAGGACATTTTGGGTGTGCAATGGCAAATCCGTGGTCTGTATAAGACAGAGGGGAAGATACAAGATGGGCTTTGAGGCTGGTAAGAGGCAAAACCTGTGGAGATGGGATGATGCTTTGTATCACAGAATATTCTGAGCTGGAAGGGACCCACAGGGATCATCAAGTCCAACTCTAAGTGAACGTTCCATACAGGGATTGAACCCACAACCTCGGTGTTTTTAGCACCATGTTCTCACCATCTGAATTAATCTCAGGGTTAATTCACTCAGCTGAAAACTCCCCTTCCCCCAGGGAAGGTCTTGATAGTAATTCTTCCTTTCTGATGGGGCATAACTCGCTCACCTGTGCTGGCTTGAGGAGCAGCTGTCATGTTTTAGAAGGTGTCATAAACAAAGACCCCCAAAGTGCCCCCAGTCTCATTTCTAAGACCTTCCAGCTGCATGTGATCAAACAAGAGTGTAAAACTCCTCCTGTCCCAGGGGAGGTACCTGGCCATTCTCACCTGAACCTAAGCATATATAACCCACTGAACTTTGCAGTTGGTGGGCTTTTTCTTCCACCTCAGATGGATCAAGAGAGGATTGTGGTTTCCACCAAGACATCTAAGCTGCAACAATCAAGACTTGTTGTAGGCCTGTGGGTTGCGATTATATATCTTTTCTACTCTTACCCTTCCTCTTTCTTCCTTTTTTTCCTTTATACATTTTATTGAATCATATTTTTATGCTTTTATATTGTTATTTTACTATAGATAATAATAACTGAAGGCTACATACCTGCTTTACATTGCACTCATCTTCTTCTAAAATAACTTGACAAGTATATTTATAAACACTGATCATTCAGTGTTGTTTCACTTTAATCTGCCCCAAGGGATCTATTAAACAAGAACCTTGGTTACCCTTGCCTTCTGGGGTATGTCATAACAGTCATATGAAGTAAAAATGGAAATAAAATGCACCGTTTTTACAGTAAGGATAATTAATCCCAAAAAAATTTGTCTGAAGATGATATAAGTAGAATGACTATGTAGAAAACATGCTCTATTTTAACCACAAATTAGAGCAGCTGCTAAAAAAGATAGTAGGCACTAGCTTATGGCCAATCTTGGATTGACAGACAAGTTGGTGGGTGACACATCATCTATTTTGGAAAAAGAATCAAGCTCCCAGAAAATACACCTTTTACAAATATTACAGTGGTTGTGGGAATTTGCGTACTTTCTATTAAAATCATAAAAATGCAAATACCATTAAAGAAAAATCCCTAGCAATACATGCACCCATATGCATGTTCTAAAACATTTAGTTCTCCTTCTGCTTTTAAGAGATTTGGGGAAATGGGCTGACATTACAGTGTATCAGAAGTCATATGTGCCATCTGTCCTTTAGGAAGTGTCAGAGCTCGACAAGTTTTTCATACTGATAATGGCCTGCTACAACTCAATAACTTCTGAAGCTATTAGTAACTAACTTCACTGATTAGCTCTGGCTAAAGAAAAAAACTTTAAAAGAGCTTGGGGGAGGAGGTGGGCAGTTGTTTGCTTGTTTTCTCTAAAGGAGTTTTTGAAACCCTGAAGCAATGTTTTCACTTATGACAATTTTTCCTAGGAATTATATTGTTCCTGTGATCACCACTGTAAGAAAATGAAAACTCTGATTTTTAGGTCTTGTACACATTATTCAGAAACATGTGAATCTAAGCCTTCCTCTTCTGTCTGTATTTTTAAAACTTCCTACTCTAGAATTAAAGCTCACTTGTTCACCCAGAATAGGAGCCTCTACTCCTCGGCACCAGTACAGCCAGTTTAACAGTAGTTACCACCATGTTTCTGGAGGAGTTTCCTGGGCATACAAGAAGTGCCCTGGGTATATATAACTTTCCTTGCAGCAAGTGCTTAATCTATGACCTACCTAATGTTCCAGAAACAACAGAAATTTCCAGAAGAGACTGCCACTATGGATTCCTTTTGGCTGTCAGCAGTCCTTTCACATTTACCATGGCACAGGCTTCTTCCCAGATCACTGGGGTGTGTGTTTGCTCTTGTCAGCTGAAGAATTTACAAAACCAGGTTAATTCTACATGTTCACCCAGTGTCTCCAGATGGAATAGCCTATTTATCAGCCTGTGTCTGTCGTGCATGGAGTGTGGTGTATAGATCCCTGAGCTAGCAGAGATGCAACTCAGTAAATCTACATGGTGCAGATCAGCTCTATGGGTGACCTAACAAGCCCTGCTTTGCAACTATCTTTATTAGCTTGAATGCACTGCTGCACAAATGTGGCTTAGCCTGCAGTCAGACCCAAGCTGACTTAAATCCAGACAGCTCATGGAGCTTGGCACCATGCAGTCGCTGCTTCTGGTTCTGGTTATTATCAGCCCTGGGTCAGATGCCTTTGTGGCTGTGCTGTACACAGATTTACATGCCTATTTCAAAGCTCACTTGGAGAATACACCATTGAAAACTTTGTTTTCTAGTTCAGATATGTACTAATATTTCAGTTAGGTAAAGATTAGTTTTGTTGAAAGTGTTGATATTTGAAGAAGGTACCACTACTTTTTTTTAAATGAAATTAAAGTGATCATTTAATGGCAGGGATTATTATGTAGTATTGATTTTGTTGTATCTTCAGTACAATATCTTTACCATTAACCCACTGAAAGCCATTCCCTCAAAAGAGAGAATTTCTTTGACACAGAACAGAGAAAATTAAAATAGCAGCTGTTTCTTAGCACGATTTTAAAGCTGATTTTTAATGTGAATTTATATTTAGAATTTCTAGGAATCCTGGACAACACAAGGTTAAAACTAGAAAGACCTAGTTGTTCTGCATAATTAAAGCCACCTGTCCCTTTCCAGTCTACCTAATATCCATAACTACATGCAAATTATGTGATTTTCAGCTGTTTGTGGAATCTGTTACTATAATTAAAAACACCACAACAGTGTTTTTAAGAGCTCAAAGACATCACTATGAATCATACATATCATGCCAGGTGCCCACCAAAGCTGGTCTTTCCCTCCCCCTCCTTGACTGAACAGGAGAGAGAGAGAAAAATTAATGCATTACCAATTTTTATCAGAATAGGATAATGAGAAATAAACCCCAATCTTCAAACACCTTCCCCCCATCCCTCTCTTCTTCCCATGCTTAAAGTTACTCCTGAATTTTCTGCCTTTTTTCCCCCCAGTGACACAGAGGGGCAGGAACGGGGGCTGTGGTCAGGAAGAAATATGTTCTTTCTACCTCTGCTTCTTCCTCAGGTGAAGGAATCTTTACACTCTTTTCCTGCTCCAGTGTGGAGTCCCTCCCATGGGAGACAGTCCTTCATGAAGTTCTCCAGCATGCACCCTTCCCATGGGCTACAGTTCTTCATAAACTTCTCCAGTACAGGTCACTTCCACAAGGTGCAGTCCTTCAGGAACAGCCTGCTCCATTGTGGGTTCCCCAGAGGTTCGTAAGTGCTGGCAAATCTGATCCAACACGGGCTCCTCCTCTCTATGGGGCCACAGGTCCTGCCAGCAGCCTGCTCCATCATGGGGTCCTTCACTGGCTGCAGGTGGATCTTTGCTCCCCCGTGGACCTCCATAGGCTGCAGAGGGACAGCATGCCCTCACCACGGTTTTCACTTTGTGGAATCCCTGCTCTGATGCCTGGAGCATCTCCTTCCCCTCCTTCTTCACCTGTGCTTGCAGAATTATTCCTCTCATATAGTCTCACTCCTCTCTCTGGCTGCAGTTGCACAGGGTTTTTTCCCCCCTTCTTAACTATGTTCTCCCAGAGGCTCTACCACTGTCACTGATTGGCCCAGTTTTGGCCACTGGAGGATCCATCTTGGAGCTGCCCGGCTCTGTTGGATATAGTGGGAAGCTTCCAGCAGCATCTCACAGAGGCCACCCTGTGGCATCTCTGCTACCAAAACCTGGCCATGCAAATTCAATCCACCTGCAAGGCCACTTGATCACAATCAGAACTCAGAGGACAACAATTTTGCAGTAAACATTTTCATTTGATTCAATGGCTCAGGCATGAATAATTTAAGGAACCATGGCAAGACCTCGTTGATTGCTTCTCATAACATTTTAAAGAATAATGGTTACACAGGCCTTTGTTAAAAGCCTGTATCCCTAGAGAGATGGCATTTAATATGATTGGGAAGGAATGAGCTGGCACTGGTCCATCTTGAAAGTGTTCCTGCTTTAAACCCTCATAATTAAAGTGGTTAGTGAGAATCATGTTAAACACAAATGCCATAAAGTTGAGAAAGCATCATCATGCTCCAACTTAATAGGGGGTAAAAGGAACAAATTAATTCAATTACCCCCTTTTTTGTTATTCTAAGGAAAAGCAAATTTATTCACAGCTTTTGATAGATTTCCCTAATTAATGCAATTTGATAAAATGAACAAATTCATGATGTCATTAGCTGAGTTGTGCTTAATGAAGTTGGGCTGTATGAAACATTAACTGCAATATTGAATCCATTTCCTTAGACTGGGAAATAAACATTTATCATTTCAGAACATTTACTCTGGAAGTTCCAATTGTCAGGTCTTTATCAGCATAATCATCATGTCCTGATAAATCTACATATATTTACATTTTGATCAATGTCATCGTTAAGCTTAGACTAAAATAAGATTCTATCACTTGGCAGCACAGAAGAAGTTAAATAGACTCCTTGACAACCCAGTCAATGATCTGATGGACAACTGTCAAACTATAAATGGAAATCACAGTGCTTCTGTTATCAGTTTGTTCACTACTCTTTCTTCCACAGAGGTCTGTACATGAAAGTGTTTTTTGTAATATTTCTTTTTTCTCAACAAAAGGCATATAAACTTTCATTGGTTATGAAGAGTATTTCTAGAAGGTACCTTTAAGAGAATGAAGCTTTGATAAGAACATTCATGTGAGAAGAAGTGAGAAAAATTTACCACTGCTTTCTCTTTTGTTTATGTGTACAGTTTTGGTTCCTTTTATAGGGACTATGCTATTCAAACTATGGAAAAGATTCAAGCCTGCTGCTTAATACAGAAGCATTTGCTCTTATGAGGTATCCTTAATTATTAAACTCTGATATCATATAAGTAAATATTATTTATATAGGAGCTATTGGACCCTGAGGCAAGTTTCTGATGTTTTGAACTTGAAAACTAAATCTGCTGAATTAAAGCAGAAATATGTTCTAATGAACATGGTGTCATTCTCCACTCAAAACCTCAAGTGCTATAATCTTTACCAAAAGGGAAACATCAGAATACTGGAAATACTATTTCTAATATTAGGCTATGCTGTACACCTAACATAGCAGAAGACATGGGGCAAAGCATATTTGGAGTTTTGCAGAAGAGAGGGGAGGAAACATTTCTGAGAAATGGCCCACAAATCATGTTTAAAATTAAATGGCTAAAGATAAAAGGTACATGATCATGAAATTGTTATTACACTCATAAATATTTGAATACTCCTGTATCTCAGCTTCCTAAAATTTCACTGGTGTACAGCTGTCAATTTTGAGACTAATGGTATAATAAGGAATCAATATTAAATTGTTTTCATACCTTGAAATTGGTCTGATGAAAGAAATTAACACTCAATTATACATAAAGAAGGAATGAACTGCTAGTGTTCAAGTTATAAACAAGCTCTATAAGGCTTTATAATGGCAGACTGCAGGTTTTATTAATTGGCCTCATCTAAAATATTGTCTTAGTTTAATTTTCATTACAGCTTAATAATTATATTACAAAGAAGAGATCATTAAAACTAAAATTTGAAACTGGATGTTTGGCTTGAACAATTCATTGACAACAGAAATAGCAAAGCCTGATTAATCAAATATTTGCATATTATTTATGCTAAAAGAATTGGGGCCATAAGCATCAATTCAATCTTTTTGCATTAATTCAATTAACTGAATTCCAGTGTGAGATACAAAGTCCCTCGCAGTGAGAATGTTGTGGATCAGAACTTACAGACTGTCTAAGTCAGTCTGTCAGTGACACTTCTTTCATATTTGTGCATTGACCTGTAATGAAAAAAAGTTATTTGTAGGCAATTTAAATCTAAAGATTAAAGTTCAGTTTGCCGTGTAAACTTCTTGAATGCTAGGTGAGCCATATAAGAGGGAAAAATATTTTTCTATCAACTGGTAAGATTTAATTAATTAAAAATATTTCAGTAAGATTTGTTTGGGTTTTTTAATGTTAAAAGAGCAAACCAGAGGAAATTTTCAAATACGAAATGACCTAATTTTGAAAGGGATTATAACATCACTTTTCAATATTTCAATTTCAAATAAAATTTAAAGAAAAATCTCATGCTTTAAATTGATAACATCTTCCACATTTTTTGACCTGAAAACAAGCTTGTATTATCTGATGAATTTTTATTCTCTGGAAAAAGAGAAAATTGAGCAACTACTACCACAAAGTCAGATTAAGATCAGAGACTTCCTGGAAGTCTGTTTTCCCTGACAGTGACTTCTTACAACTCCAGTTGAATTTTGTAACACTTCTCTTGACACCCTGTTAGTAACTACAGAAAAACCAGCAGTAACAGTCACAACACAGTTGTTATGTCATCTAAGTTTACTCTTTGAGAAACAAATGTTTTTATAGTTCTACTAGTAGTTTGTTCCATCTAGTTGTAGCTAGGCAACTAGCATTTTGACAAGATTCTACTGTCACTGTTAATGTCCCCAAACATATGGTTTTCCAAAGCAATAATCACAATTTAACAGTGGTAAAGCAACGTGGCAACTATCACAGGACAGAGCCTTGCAGATCTTCATGGTACAAATTAAGCCAGTGGTAATTACTCTACCATTGCCAGGAGCAGCCAATCTCTTTTCTTACATAAAATAAAGTGTTGAACTATGTTGTTTTAAGATAAGAAATTTAACAGTTATTTGCATAATGTGTAATGAATTATATAAAGTTTTTGTAGAACCGTCATTCAGTAATCCTTGATATCTGTCAGTTTTGTGTTTTAAAGTCAGCAGCAAAACATGACTTGCTCCTACTCTTTGTACAAAGCTGGAATCTGTACTGCACATTCTTCATGACACCTACTATGCTGCAATAACCTATCACAAGTGGCCCCATTAATCTTTCTTCCCGAAAGGCCCATACTAACACATAATATAGTCATATTTTAAAGCATTTGATTGGTGTTCATTCCTTCTACATGAAAAGTAAGGTCTTTTGTCTAGAACCATAAGTCTATTATCACTCTGGTGCAGATTGCTATACAAAATATGCAAGGCAAGGAACTACTCCAGAAAATAGAAATTGAACTTCATTCAGATTTCTGTTCAGTGAAACCTGAGAGAAGCTGAACATTCTGCATATGTGGCTCATCTATATTGTCATTAATAAGATTATTGAGTTAAAAAGGCCATTATCACATAGCTGCAGGTTGTCATGAGCTTAACTTGAAGCATATGATTAAATTCTAGTGACTTCAAAGAACACAACAACACAAAAAGAATCATTATCATGTATAACTTCTGTTACAGTTTCTAAGGAAAAAAATAGTCCTGCAAGTTTCCATATTGATGATAAAATATTTAATCTCTTGACAAAGACAAAAAACCCAAAACAACCGAGTACATCTGTTTTATCAGGCATAAGATATCTATTTTGAATAGTTTAGCTTTAAAGTTTCACAAAAAGTATTCTGAAATTCTGTCTCTGAATATGATTTTAAAAGACCCGAAAAGTTGTGTCAGAGCTTTACGTAGTAGTATTTCCAGAATTTCAAATAAAATACTAACTGAAATAATTGTTGGATTCTAACAACTTTATGCCTGGATTCCAAACCTTATGTTGGCCTCTAGATTCCTAGTGAATATTTTGCCTTTACTAATTGAAGTTATGTCACATGGATTAATATTAAATTGCAATTTGTCTAAGTTCCTTTGAAAATATTCTTTGCTAATACACACATATTCAATTGAAAATTTCTAGTTTATATCATTTTGATTTGTGCCCTTGTTCTGCCTTCAGTGTGAAAAATCAATTTTATGTTCTCTTCTGCTTTTCCATGCTTTGCCACTGTTTCCTAATGTTTATCATTCGGATTATAGTAGCATAATATGGGAAATAAGGAAAACTCATCTTTCAGTGATTTAATTTTAATTAGAAGTTTAAGGGTAGTACCTCCTCTGTCTTCCTTTTTTAACCTTTCTTGTTCATTGGTAAAGGGGAAGAATAAAAAGGGGGGAAACCGTAACCTTTATATTAAAATTTTTAGGCTTACAAGCCAGCTTAAAATGAGGTTAAAGTTGACATTTGAAATTTAAAAGGTATTTTTTGGGGTTTTTTTCAAAATGCAAGTTTCTGTATGGAAGCTATATAAAGGAAATTATAGTAAGTAATCTGGATAACATTAAAAACATGCATGAAAGAAAAGTGTCCCTATGGCACAGAGTGATATAGTGCATGTTACAAGCATGAATATACTGACCATTCCTCTCTTACTGTGCCAATAAAGACTTACATCAGACTGGAGTATGAATTGAATTAGACCTGTATTATCACCACTAATGATAGTTCTATCACGATGAACTCAGATTGGCCGCAGTTACAGCCAAATGCATCAAGTGCACGCTCCAGCTACCTTAAAATTCAGGGAGATGAAGAACAAAGGAAAAGCAGAAGAGGAGAGAACTGCCCTAGTGAGAAGCAATCACCATTGTAACATTTCTTTGCAGTCCTGTTCTTCTGTGCAACTTGCATGATACTCTTACAACTTTCAATAGTAAAATACTTACAAAGAGACAGGAAAGATTCAGGATAAAGAACCTCTGCTGCTGAGAGAAGCAGGATAACTGAGACATCTGTATCACAACACATTCATAGCTATGGGAGTTCTTTGCAAATAATACTCCTGCAAGCCTATAAAATGTGTATTTGCTGTTCAGAGACATGCTCATAAAACCTTGCTCAGCTCTTAGGTTTTTGATCTGAAATAAACAGAAGGATTCCTTCTGTTAAAGAAGAGGAATAAATCTATGTCTGTAGACAATGCAAACCATACAAGATGTGTACCTGTAGGTACCATCTACATTATCTAGAGAAAAAATTAGTATCTAACTTGTAACAGATGCTTAACTTTTCAAAGGTGAAGACAAGTGAGATGTATCCTACTCATACCGTGACTATTACATCACCATTTCATCAAGAGTTGAAATCCTTGAAAAATGTAATAGTTGTAAGTTCTATGTATCTAAGATCCAGTTCAATGAAAGACTGACTTTCCCATGTGTGTTAACATTTCTAAAGTTAAGCAGCTAAGTGTATAATGAAATAATTTGTTGCATCAGAACCTTGATATTTTTTGCTTTGTTTTAGGAATCAGATAAAGAAAAATAAGAATAATGGAATCATATAATGGTTCTGGTTGAAAGGCACCTTAAAGATCACCTAGTTCCAATCACCTGCCCTGGGCAGGAACACCTTACACAGACCAGGTTGCGTAGAGCTTCAGACAACCTGGTCTTGAATATTTTCGGGGATGGGGCATCCACAACTCCTCTGGACAACCTGGGCCAGTGCCTCACTACCCTCATAGTAAAGAATTTAGTAAAGAATGTCTTCCTAACATGTAACCCTCTCTTTCAGTTTGAAGTCATTCCTTCTTGTCCTGTCACTACATCTTTCTTGCAGGCTCCCTTGAGGTACTGGAAGGCTGCAATTAGGCCACCCCTAAGCCTTCTCTCTTCCAGGCTGAGCAATCCCAACTCCCTCAGCTTTTACTCTTAGGAGAGGTGCTCCATCCCTCTGAGCAACTTGATGACCTTCCTCTGGACTTGCTCCAACAGGTCCATGTCCTTTCTGTGCTGAGGACCCCAGAGCTGGATGTAGCACTGCAGATGGGGTCTCACCAGAGCAGGGTAGAGACACAAAAAACCTTCCCTTGCCCTGCTGGCCACACTGCTTTGGATGCAGCCCAGGATACATTTGTCTTTCTGGGCTGAGAGTACACACCGCTAGGTCATGCCCAGCTTCTCATCCACCAGCACCCCCAAGTCCTTCTTGTCAGGGATGCTCTCCATCTGTTCATCCCCCAGCCTGGACTGATACTGGGGGTTGCTCTGAAAAAGGCAGGGTTCTTAGGGAAACTAGGCGAAATACAGGAAGAAATCTGGCTTCAGAAATACTTAGGTTATAATATAAGTTCATTTTACAATTACAGGCTGTGAGCTACACTGGAGGCATATTTTTGACCACTATGTTCTAAATCTATACCCAAAGTGTGGAGGTCTGCACACATACACAAAGGTTGCCTGTGTTTCTACATCCTGAATTAAGAATATGTTCTTCTGCCCCTGGAACCTATCTCACCATTGCTCAGTGTGTAGATACCATGCTGTGACCTGAGTGTTTATTTAAGGAGCCACAACAGAGGCTTAATTCACCGCAGACATAGCTGTTAAAAACAAACACTTAGATGTGAAAATGACTTGGTGGCCTGCACAGTGCAAGTGAGATGAGCAGGAGGGGAACAGCTGCAGAATGTGCTGTGCCTCTTAGAAGTACTGCCATTTGTAAGCTTTGTTGTGAAAACATAGGTTAACTTGTAAAAAGAAAATAAAGTCGTGCTCCTGCTCTGACCTAGCAGTATCCATTGAAATTTTATTTCCCCTTACACATTATAGAAAAAATGCTAAGAAATAATAACTCTTTACTTGGAGTTCAGCCAAAGTACTAGCTGCTCAAAAGACACTGGTTAAAAATAGGTAACAGACACCACTTACACCATTTACACAGTTTCTTCTATCACTTCATTGCCATTCTTAACGTGTGCTTATTTTAACTGGCTTCATCTGGAGTAAACTAAACACATAGTTTAGACTAAGTAACTGGAAAATCTAAAAATGAAAATATTTTTGTGATTTAAATATGCAGCTTGTTTAGAAGTGTTTATATTTTTGTATTATTCAGCTATATAATGTCCAAAGAACAATTTCTTAGAGCAATTAAGCCTGAGATCAGTTTTATTTATGCCTTTGTATGAAACAAAGTAAACTTTATGAAAATCTCAGAATGAAACATTAAATTTCTCCAGGTAATCTGACAATTTTTTCTATTCATGTCCTAACCTCCCCTTTTATTATTTTTCCTCAGCAGAGTGGTTAAAACCAATCAAGCTTTCCTAGACAGGACTCGTTTGCTTCTTTGTGTCTTCCCACAGGGCTGCTCTGGAATATTTTCTGGAGGATATTTCTGCACTCTGTCACCACAGTAGGTGTGATGATCACATCTACTTCCTATTGTCACAAATCTGGTGAAGGCTTGTGCCACGACTTCTCATTTGTTTAATTACACAGTAATTAGAAGGCTCATCCAAGAAAAAGGAATGCCAGATTAATTTTTTTCTCCTGGTACAGAGGGACTGAAATACAGCTCATACTCTGCTTTTACCTTAAGAATAAAACTACCTGAAAACCTCTACTTCTTATTTTGGCTCTGCTAGTGTGTTCCAGAAAGATGAAATCAGACTGAAGATTTATTGGGCAAGCAGGCAAGAAGTAAGTAGACAAACCACAAGTTATTTATCAGAATTTGTGCATGAAGATGCTGACATAGGGTTATGAATTCCTGAAAGAAAATGTGAACATCTTCCACTACACAGACTCCCACCGATGCCTCTTCCTCACCTACATCTCACGGCAGAGGCTGCTGGGGAGAGCACTGCAGCAACATCCCATGCCTGGTGTCATTAGACTGAAGTTACCACTGCTCAGCATGCGAATGGGTGGCCTAAGGCACATAATGCTATACCTCTCCATTATATTTATTCTTTGGGCTTGCTTTCACTTTCAGTGGAAGTTTTGGATTCTGAGTGGAGGAAGATATTTCTCCATACCTTTGCATAATGCCTGAGGTAATGAAATCACAGAATATTTGAGGTTGGAAGGGACCTCTGCAGATCTTATGGTCCAACTGCCCTGCTCAAGCAGAGTTGCCTAGAGCCCAGGAACGTGACCAAATGGGTTTTGAAAATCTTTAAGGAGAGAGAGGCTCCTCTACAGCAATCTGTGCCAGTGCTCAGTCATCCTCAGAGTAAAACAGTGTTTCCTGATCTTCAGACAGCACCACCTGTCTGTGCCCCTTGCTTCTTATCATATTACCAGGCACCAGTGAAAAGAGCCTGCTTCCATTTTCTTTGCACCCTTCCTTCACATATTTATACATGTTGATAAGATCTCCTTGGAGTCTTCTCTCCTCGAGGCTGAAGAGCCTCAAATGACAAGAGATGCACTTGATGGTATAGTGTTTTCCTCAACGATCTCTAGGGTCTTTAGATCATGACCAGTGAGCTGCTTTTTCTGGATATTTTTCTTACAGGAAAACTATAACAAGATTATAAGAAAGGACTGTACGGAGAATAGATATCTAGTTTTGATAAGATAAACCACATCACACTTTATTAAGATTCAAAGCCTTTTTTAAGATCTATTTTAAGATATTCAAAGGGGTAGTCAAAACAACTAAGTGTTAAGTAGCAGCAAGGCGATTATGTAAAGATAGCTCACATGAGTGGATTGAGTGCACCTTCAGTCACTTTGTAGATGACAGCAAGTTGGGTGGGAGTGTTGACCTGCTGGTGGGTAGGAAGGACCTGCAGAAGGATCTGGCAGAACAGACTGAATCGATGGGTCAATGCCAGCTGTAGGAGGTTCAAGAAGGGCAAGTTCTGGGTCCTGTACTTGGGTCACAATAACCCCATGCAGAGCTACAGGCTGGGGTTAGAGTGGCTGGAAAGCTGCCTGGTGGAAAAGGACCTGGGGGTGTTGAACATGAGCCAGCGTGTGGCCAGGTGGCCAGGAAGGCAAGTGGCATTCTAGCCTGTATCTGCAGTAGTGTGGCCAGCAGGACCAGGGCAGTGATTGTCCCTCTGTACTCAGCACTGGTGAGGCCACACCTCAAGTGCTATGCCCAGGTCTGGGCCCCTCATGACAAGAAGGATATTTTGGTGCTGGAGCATGTCCAGAGAAGGGCAAAGGAGCTGGTGAAGGGCCTGGAGAGTAAATCAGATGATGAATGGTTGAGGAAGATGTGGGTGTTTAGCCTGGAGAAAAGGACACTCAGGGGAGACCTTATCGCTCTCTACAACTGCCTGAAACAAGGCCATAGCCAGGTGGGGATTGGCCTCTTCTCCCAGGCAACCAGCAACAGGTCAAGAGGAAATGGCTTCAAGCTGCACCACAAAAAGTTCAGGTTAGACGTAGAAAGAATTTCTTTGTTGAGAGTGGTTAAGCACTGGAACTGTCTGCTCAGAGAAGGGGTTGAACTGTTGAAGAAATGACTGGATGTGGCACTCAGTGTCATAGTTTACTTTGGCAGTGCTGTTCAGTCAAACACTGGATTTGGTGATCTTGGATGTCTTCTTCCATTTCCAAACATAATGATTCTATGATTCTGTAAGTTAAATGTAAAGGTACAATACAACAGGTCACAAAGGATTTTGGTTAAAAACTTGTGGAAGGCATAAAAACTAACATTAAATGCTTTTAAACAGGTCAGAAAACAGAAGCTTGCCAGACAATGTAGAGAGCCAATACATGATCAAAGTGCAAATGAATGTTATAGAAAATAAGGCAGTAGTGGAAAAACTACAGCACTTTTTTGCTTTCTTCTATACTCACAATGAAAGACCTAAAAGAGGTACCCAGACCAGAAGCCCTGTTTGTGAACAAGGTACTGCAGGATATACCTCAACCTGAAGAGTCATTAGAAAATACTCTAGAATAAACTGGTAAAACGAAGAATGAACTTGACAGACCAAGATGGTATTCTTCAAAGTATGAAATACTGACCTATTTAACTGTGGTGTGTGTGCTCTATGTGAAAATTGCTCCAGCAGATTTGGGACAGAGGGTGACAAACATAAAGGCATTTTTTTTAAAAAAAAAGGTCTAAATCCCCCAAACATGCAAATAAGAAATCTGATTTCTGTGCTGGAAAGAATTGGTGGAAACTTTAATAGGAGGCAGACTGTGCATACACATACACACAATCACAATAGCATGTGATATTCTGAGGAAGAACCAAACACTGGCTTTCGGAGAAAGGAGTCATATCTTGCCAATCTACTAGAATTCTTTAAAGAACTCATACCCAAGAACAAGAGTCATCAAGTTGCTACAGGCTATTGCAAACTCCATAAAGCTTTTGAAAAAGCTTTTACTAAAAACTCTCAAGAAACTCCCAGTTGGCATGGGATAAATGAGAAGTTCATCAAAACCACTTAAAAGATTAGAATTTAAAAGTAGGAATAAGTTGTAGGTAAGTGTAAATGGCTGAGGCTATTATTAGAATCCTATAGGAATTAATGTTAAGATATGTTATTCAATTTATGTATCCATGATTGTTAAAAGAATTTGAATGAGATGACCAAGGTTTCCAACAATATTGAGTTATTTGGGGTCATAATGAGGAATATTCACCAAAAAGATTCAGAAGTTTATCATCGGATGCAGAGTGTCTGAGAAATAAAATGGCAAACGTAATTCCATGTTTATTGAAAGTCAATGTTTTTTATGAGGATAACCTATCCTAATTTCAAATATACAAGGATACAATCTGAACTATGAAAAAGGTTTTGGATGTGACATCAATAATTTTTATGAAAACATCAGTTCATTACTCAGTAATTATCAATGAAGCAGGTAAAATGTAATAAATTATTAGGAAATAAACGCCTGACAGAACAAAGAACATCATTATACTTTTAAACAATCCACAGCATGCCCATTTCTTGATTAGTCTTCTGGTTAGACAATTTCAAAAATGATATGTCTCACCCGCAGAAGATGCAGAGAAGAGTGAATGAATTTTTACAAGAGGGACAAATCGATAGACAAAGATTCTTCATCCTGGAAAAGCCATTAAAGAAGTCTTTAAGAGCATGGAATAACCTGGAGAAAGCAAGTAGAAAACAGTTGGTTCTTGAATCTTATATTATGAGAATTAGTGGAAATTAAGAGAAATTATGAGGTGGCAGGTTTAAAACAATCAGAAGGAAGTGCATTTCCATGATATGCATTGATGAACTTTGGAAGTGTCATGGTTTAGCATAGTTTGGGTTTTTAGTTAGTTTAGTTAGTAAGTAAAGGATATTTTGAACCAAACCACTACACTTAATAATTCCTGTCAGTTGTTGTAAATGCCAGAATTTTTCAGCATTCAAAAAGTAATTGTACAAATTCACAAAAGTTAAACTTATAAAGGATATTCAACTCAAAGTTAAAACTACCAGTTCAGAAGTTTGATTCCAAAAATATCCCACTATATGCATGCTGTGTTCTTTCTTGTACCTTTCTTTACACACCTGTACAGGCCCCGGTTCTGCCTGGTTACTGATTTTATGTGGCACAGCTGTTTCTACTTTGTAGTTTTCTTATGTTTTTTGATAATCAGACACTCTTTCTTTCTTACATATTACATAAATATAATGAGAAGATGAAAGTATTAAAAAAAACCCAAAAAATAAATAAGTTGAGTAGAGCAAAAAAAATTTAAGGACAGTACATCAACTTTACTTATAAATACTTTTTTAAATTACCACTTTGACAATTGATTCCAAGTTGCCATAGCTCCTGAAGAGCTGAAAACAAACAATGCAATCCCTTCAGTATTTCAAAGGAGCCTCTCTAGAGCAGGCTACTTTTAAAAATGTATTTTATCCCAGATATATTTTTCCCCTCTGTAGATTTCTTTTCATGCTCAGGAGTTTTATGGGCAATGTTCAAATAGTATTGAAGTTCTTTGGATTTTGCTAATGCTTTTTTTTTCCTCCTCTTTTTCAATATTACCCTTAAAATTGTAAAATAAATTTTCAATCAACCTTTAAGTGCAGATTCCACACGTTCCACACAGCTCTTAGGAAACAACAGATTAAGAATACTCTTTCTGAGCAGGGAAACAAAATGCAGCATACTCTGGATATACTGAATTTATAAGATCCTTGGCACTAAGTTTTAGACATTTTTTTTCTTTCTGGCAACACATTTTTTTGTCTCTAAAAACCAATCAAAGCTTTGTAGGAGTCTGAACTAGGTCTTCTGAAGCGGAGGTGAAGTCGTATCAATGTCTCTATCTGCATCTGATTGAAGAAAATGCAGCTTCAGTTCATAGCTCATTGCTTTTACACCTGTCTGCATCAGATTTCCCTCATAGCTGGATATGACATTGGCTGAACTAACATCCTCTCTTCAGCTTACTTCTTGTTACTTAATGTCAAATGCTATTATTACAGAAGTACCAGCTGGAGGCTGGGGAGGAAAGGTTGAAGTGATTTCCAAAGGAAGATTTCAGGTCACAGAAGAGACATAAAATTTTTGCATATTTAGTGTGTTTTGATGCAAAAGAACGGTGTTACGGGCAGTTAAGTCCATTTACTCAGGGCAAGAGTTAATTAATTTAATTCTCTGTTTCATAAAGTTCATGAGATGGAAATTTTCTAAGCACTTTGAGATGTGTTAGTAAGAGAAGTAAAATACTGTCTAACATGACAAATTCCACCATTACTTTGGCAATTTTGAAGTCTTGTCTGGAATTTATTGTACCAGAAAGAGTGACTTCTATTTTTAAGATGCATTATGCTGACACAATCATTAATAATGGCACTATATTCTCATGTGTCCAGACACGAGTGGGAAGAAATTCTCCATTTCTTTTCTATCTGGTGTGCACAACCACATGCTTTTTAACTACTTTTCACTGAAAGATCATCAGCTGTCTGTCACTTGGGATTTCTGCATACTGTGGAAGGTGCCTGACTTAGTCCATATTTGTAGAGTGGTGAAAATGAAGAATGCTACTTTGATCAGTAATATCTGTATTTGACCAGGATCTTCAATTCTAATCTACAGTCCTACAGAGTCCTACAGTATAGGAGTTCACATAAACCAGACACTGAGACAATCTGCATAGGCAAAAATGGCATCTTTGCTAGATGTGTATTCTAGCTGGATTTTTAGTACTTTTTCATTATTAAGATTTAGGATGGAGTTCAGTCCACCTAATTTAGGCATTTCTTTGCCAAGGGAAGTAACCGATAGTTCATCCCTCCTAATCTTAGGACCTAAAGTCTCTACCTGGGGACAAGAAAAGATCTTTAAAGGTTCATTTTTCTCCTGAACATCGGTCTTTAACTGGAAAATTAGAGATTTTGAGGATGGGTGGATTCCAGTGCAGCAGAGCTGGTCTGAAGACATCCATACACTGGTGCTGTATTGGTCCTTTGAGCCTTTTATTCACATTAAATGCAGTTTCTTTAATTAGACCAATTAGACTTTTATTGGCTCATAAACAGAGACTGTCACTAATTCCTAAGTACGTTTAGGAGTTAGTCTAGTTTACAGTCAGACTAAATGATTACTCCTAACAGTAATCAAGCTTCTCCAGAGACCTTCATAAAAACTAAGGATTAAGGACACCTAACTCTGGATTAATAAGAAGCTCAAAGCAGGAGATGTCTTCCAGAATAAGTACTTCTGAACAAGCATGTGTAATTAAGTTTAGTCGTATACACTATTGTTAACTAAGTAAGGAGACATCTAATTAATTTTGTATAAGATGTTAGGAAAACAAGTAGATTGGATTGTCATGTAGCTAGTTGACATCTAAGCCCCAGTTTAGAGAAGGTTTTTTTAGATTTTAGTCTTCTTTTAGGCGTGTATACCGTCCTTTGCTTAAGCAATTGGGCAGTTTTATGTATTAAGTGAATTTATGTGTCTAAATTTCATTTTAGACTAATTTTGGGTGTGATTATTAACATACTGAGATAGAAAGAGCAAGTAGCTTTCCAAGATATTTGGATTCATACATGAAATAGGTTTAAATGCTAAGCTGGGAGCTCAAGGAGGGAAGAAGTCTAGGGCACCTGAAAGGAATTCCAAAAAAGTATTTTTGTACTCAGACTGGTGCAGGCTGAGGAGCATTGGGAGTCAGTCTTATAGGAACCTGGGAACAAGGGCAAGAACTGTCAGTGACACACAGGAAGGTGGGCAAGTGGCTGTTTGGTGAACTAAAGATTACTGCATGTCATGAAGATGAACATTAATGTTTAAACTTTTGCCTTGTTGTGAAATATTTTTCACTGTTGTAAAAAAGACACAGACCATGTGGGATAATATAAAAAGAACTACAGCTTGTCAGACCAGTGAAATCTGCTCTACCCAGAAATGGAAATGCTCCAGCTGGAGTGTATTTCAAAGGAGCTGGACCTTCTGAAATGTCTTGAATAGAGCACTGAGTATGACCAGAGGTCTAGAAAATAAAACCTGTAAGGGACAAATGTGAGTTATTGAGACCAAACTAAAAAAAGTGGCCATCTAATTTTAATTTTTTTTTTTTATATTTACATAAAGCTATAGACACACAGCTTTTCACATACTTGAGGATGGATGTATTGAGGAAGGAAGTGTCATCTATAGCACATTGGTGGTGCAATGAGCTTAATTTTCAGTAAAAGAGGCTGGGATTAAATTTGAGAATAAACTTTTAACAATATCAGTATTTAAACACTGGAATAGGGAGGAAGGTTAAGTGTTTCTGCTACTGGAGGTCTTTCAGAACAGATTAGAGAAAGATCTGCTGAGAATGTAGCTGATGTAAATGTAGTTAATCCTGCCTAGATGTCAGGTTCAATACAACCACCTCTGGGTCCATTGCTTCCATTATCCAGAAATAAATTAAATTTGACCATCTAATTTTTTTTTATTTTTTTTTTTCTTTATTTACATAAAGCTATAGATACCCAGTTGCTTTTAACTGCAAGTAATGATTGTCTGGTTTTGGCAATTTCACAGATTTTTTAAAAGACTTGAGAAGCCCAATGAAAAAGAAATGATAATTAACTCTGTGTGCTTAAGTCTCTTAGAAGAGAATGATATGAGGAGATATAGGGTGGGATGTAAATAAGAATGATTTATATGCCACCAGGGTGAAAGGTATGGCTCATACACCTGGATGACAGGGCCACATCCAGAGGGATGTGGACAGGCTCAAGAGCTGGGCCCATGGGAATCTCATGAGGTTTAATAAGACCAAGTCTAAGGTCCTGCAACAGAGTCATGGCAACCCCCAGTATCAATCCAGGCTGGGGGATGAACAGATCGAGAGCAGCCCTGACAAGAACAGCTTAGGGGTGCTGGTGGATGGGAGGCAGGACATGCCCCAGCAATGTGTTCTCGCAGCCCAGAAAGCCAAATGTATCCTGGGCTGCATCCAAAGCAGTGTGGCCAGCAGGGTGGGGGACGAGATTCTGACCCTCTGCTCCACTCTGGTGAGAGCCCACCTGCAGTGCTGCATCCAGCTCTGGGGTCCCCAGCACAGGAAGGACAAGGACCTGTTGGAGCAGGTCCAAAGAAGGGCAACCAAATAGATTAGAGGGATGGAACATCGTTCCTATGAGGAAAGGCTAAGAGAATTCAGACTGTGCAGCCTGGAAAGAGAAGGCTTAAGGATGACTTAATTGTGTCCTTCCAGTACCTGAAGGGAGCCTGCAAGAAAGATGGAGGGGGAATTGTTACAAGAGCATGTAGTGACAGGACAAGAGGGAGTGGCTTCAAACCAAAAGAGAGTAGGTTTAGGTTACATATTAGGAAGAAATTTTTTACTCTGAGCGTGGTGAGACACTGGAATGGGTTGTTCAGAAAGTTGTGGATGCCGCATTCCCAGCAGTGTTCAAGGCCAGAAGGGTGAAGGAGGTGATTCTGGAAGCTGGAGGGAGCTCTGCACAACCTGGTCTGTGAAAGGCGTCCCTGCCCGTGGCAGGGGGTTGTTACTAGATGATCATTAAGGTCCCTTTAAACCCAAACCATTCTATGATTCCATGATTCCTTAGAGTCAATAAAGAAGGACATTGATGTCTAATCAACACAAGCAGCCAGAACTCTTGGGTTTGTCACCAGTGTGTCACAGGCCATTGCAATTTTCATATTTCTTTCAATACCTCATCCAGCAGGTTTCCCCTTATCTGTCTGACTTAGTGTTTTATTATTTCAATGCATTTGATTACATTTTCATACATCAAACCAATGCAGAAGATATCTGTGGAGGATTGTTACCTTAGCTGAACTTCTTTCAGCCACATTCAGGAATGTGATAGGGAATAAAATGTTGCTCTTAGTTCAAACCTTCAAACAGAATTTTCTTCAAGAAGCCCTAGTTTGAAGTTGAACTTGGGTAGCGGCAGAGTAGTGAAAGGAATCTTCAGCAGGATATTTTTTGCCTGTTCTGCTAATATCCAGCAAAGACTGATCCAGCTCTAGTTCCCTGAAGAAAAAATTTGCACACATGCTCATTGAAGATTTGCTAAAAATTGGTAGCTATATTCTCCATATTGTCCAGTGCCTCCTTGTTCTTCCTACCCCTCTAAGAGATTACTTTTTCTGTAATTGTCACTCTGGGCTGCTACAAACCATGTATAGTGAGGCATCTAAAATGAGTGAGTCCTGAGTGTTCTCAGTGATTCCTCCAGGACTTGTGAAAGCAGAATCTGTCTGACAAAAATTCAGATGGACTAATATAAATTCAGGCTGTCTCATCAAAGGGTATGTGTTGAAGGAAGTGGTCTTGTTCCGGGAAACTTGGAATAGGAATATAGGGACTGAAGGAGAATTTTGCTGAAAGGCATGTATTGAATTCTTGTTTGTTAACAGTCTTAGAATAGGAGTATGAATCAAGATATGAGCAGAGAAATTGGAAACCTGAGTCCAGGAAATTTCTTGCCTTCTCTTGCTCCATTTTGGTCATTTCCTGCTGCTTTTAAAATGGGCATATGTAGATAACCGACTGAGGATATTTTACTATCTGAAAGAAATGTCCTTGAGGAATCACGCAATGAACAACTTTTCAAACATCTCTTCTTGCCTCAGAAATCCGTTCCTCTGTAATGGGAGCAAAGAGCAAAGAGCTCTACGGACAGTTAATCACTTAACCCTTGCCAGAAAAGCAGAGAACACTGGTGGCTGTCCAAATGGAATAGAAAAGGAGAAAAGAAGAGAAAAAAAATCATCTTACATTTGTGGTACGGACTTTAGAATGTTAAAATACCTTTTCTTTCTACCATTTCAGACAATACGCTACCCTCAAAGCTCAACATACAAAAGTTTAAAATAAATCAAAGGAGTTGGAAGAGCAAATCTAATTTAGGCACAACAGTTTGGATCTTTGCTTGTTTTTTCTCTAAGACTTCTGGACTTGGCTGAATTTTCCATTTTTTATTTGGTTTAACAATAAACCTGACAGCAGTGAAACATGAAGTACAGTATAAATATTCTCTCTGTTTAGTAGTCAGAGATTTTCCATAGAATCCATCTTTTACAGCTATAGCACCATCTCTGCAGTGTATCAGCCCATGTTCCAACAATATCTAAAGGAGGTTTTTTGTATATTTGATGTACAATACAACCAAGTTTTTTACAAAGAAATTCTAGTTGTATTACTTTTTCTTTTTGAAGTGAGCTTTAGTAAAAGAAAAATAGAATTTATAGCTCTATTAGAGAAGACTCTCTTTGACGGAGAAATGTGAGAGAAACAGGAAATTGCATTTAAATGACCCACAGCAGCTGCATGGTTTTTTGTGCATGACAGGACTATCACTCTTTAGTCTCATGAAGTTTGATGGTTCTACTGGGTCTCCAGGTCCAGAAGGCATGGGAATATTAGAAATAAACATATTTTGAACTGAAAGTACAAGTTCCTAGTATTTTAAAGAAAATCCTGCAACTATTATGACAAAAGCCCCTAGCATGTAAACATATTCTCTGGTATTTATTTGCTAAACTTTCATTCTGGTTAACTCTTTTCATACTTAACTAATAGGAAAGTAATTTTAACTTTCTTAATCTGTAGTTTATATACTAACAGTTCTCCTATTTGCCCTCCAGAAAGTAACACAGATTAGCAGAACAAAGTTGAAGCTGTAGGAAAAAATATGGACAAATTAACATTTTAAAGAGTTTTAAAAGAAATTATAAGGCATAATTCAACTTCATACTTCTAATTTTCATAGCACTCTACAGACTACCATCTATAAAAGAAATTAATATAATAATATTTCCTTTGGAGCAAATTCATAATGTTATAATTCTTCATTTGAGGTAATGTAATTTCTAATGCAACTGCTTTTAAAAAGATGTTGAAATATCTTTTTAGAGAGGCCTTAACCACCAAGCAGCTTAAAAAATCATCAGTTTATTATTTGGATTACACTAATGTTGTAAACTGTCCTTTTAATTAAAATTAAAGTAAAAATCATATAAAGTAAAAGAAAAGTGTTTAGGAGTAAATGTTCAAACTTTACTAAATTCATTTCTCTTTTCATCACTCAGAAAGGGATATCAAGGCCCATTCTTATTTCCTTTATGCCCAAACTGAAATATTAATCTTCTTTGTCAAGACACCAAAGATAATTGGCAGGTGCTGCATGGAAGGTGACTGATTATTTGACCACAGCTGAGAGATGCCAGGTTTAGATCCAAGTAGATTTACAGTCTCACAGTTAGATGTTACAGGCAATGGTTGTCCTGGCCAAACACAGGTAGCATTAGAAAAAAACATGCAGGTGTGAATGTAGGCACATGCATGTTTTTCCACATGAAATCCTAAGCCAAATTTGAGTTCTTGCAAAAGGTTTATAATCAGACACAACAAGCACTGTTGATTTATGTGTGTTTTTGTAAAAAGATATTAACCTTCTTTGCACATGCATGCAAAGTCCGACTACTATAGTTCTGATTGCATTTACTATAAAATAGCAAAGGTAGAAAATTGGGCTGTTTCCCTCTGAATGAAGACTTTGCAGTATTGTGCAAATATGATACTGTAGTTCCACTGCAAGTGCTTTAACACCCATTAGAATTGTGCCTCAAGTATCGCTTTCAATCTTTAAATTTGGTATCTGGTGTTACTAACATAATAAAAAAAAGCCAAAATGCCCCAAACTATTTAAGCATAGTATACTCACAAAGTGGTTTGGGCTCAAATGACTTCCAGAATGATGAGTAATTGGGTCAATAATACAATGTTCTAAAGGATCAGGACTATGTCTCATCTAGTCTGTTCCTCTATCCCTAAGAAGGTTCAGATTTCACAGAAGTTAAATGTGATATTAAATGCTGCTCATTAAAGATCTCTTGAAGATCTCATTCAGATTCCTAATAGCTAGACATCTGCTTATATCACAAACACAAGGATTATTGTGTAGCTTTAGTATAAGCAAACTCCATCATGGGCTTTGAATCACCTTTTCAGCTCTTCCCTATCGCCCTGCTGACACAGATTGCTGCCTCTGCAGCAGGGCTGGCAGAAGGGTTGTGTGTCTGTACTCGTCTAAGATTACTAAGATTGTCCTAATGCATATTCATCTTCATTGGTGATGCCAGCTTGTGTGCTTCTCTGTGAACCTGATACCCAGACCATGCCTCATTCTGCTGACTCTGCTGTACAGTTATCTCCAGCAGCTGCTTGAACTCTGACTTTGACAAGTCAATAACACCATACAGCAAAAAGCTCTTCATTCAAATTACACATCAAGGGAAAGACCACCACTGTTCATCAGTATTCTAAGAAGGACACGGAGTTTTGAAAAATATGCATGTCATCCCCTCAGCCCAAGATGGATCAGCATTTCTGACAGAAATAGTTGCATAAATAGCTTCAGTTAATATGAGCTTCAGTTTATCCTACAAGTTTCACTGTGCTGGCAGGATTATCTTCTGAGCACAGCAAGGTTTTGAAAATTTTTTAACATGAAGCTGTGGCAGAAGGACAAGATTCAGTCTTTTTAAGTATTTAAAAGACATCTGCTTTTCTAGCTATAGAGTGAATGTGTAAGCTGCAGTGATTCTCGGAATTAAACTTTAAACCTAAATATTAACATACTTTAGATTGTACTGGCCTGTGTTCCGTAATCAAGCAGTTAATCATATGCTTGCAGCCGTGTTCAGGGATCACATTAGAAAATACCTGCTGGCCATTGCCTATGTCCTACTTTGAGCAAGTGCTGGAAGAAAAGCAGCTTTCTGTTCCTGGTCAGAACAAATCCTCATCTCTCTCTTCCTTACACTCCGTCGCTGTTCATTAACCTCTTCTTCCACTTCAGAGGATTTACTGGAGTCATCATCTCTGATCATAATTGAATTCTGCTCCATGGTTCACACTATCCTTCCCTCCACGAGATGCTATATCCCAGTCACCTGCAGGGTTTGCTGCTTGGACACAACAGTCTCCTCAGCTGCATCAATCAGAGCACACATAGCACATTTGACCTGCTGCTGGTCCTTTCCTGCTCTAATCATCCAGTGGGAGAGATCAGAAACATTTTGCATTGATGTGTTGGAGTTCTCTATAAATAGGACTTGACTTTTCTTTTGTCATTGATTTTCTTTCAGATGGCCTAAAAGGCTAGAAATATAACAAAATTTTAATGTTCACAGCAGGAAGCAATGTAAGGAATATATATTGTAAATATCTCAAGCTGTCTGTTTTTGTTGGGATGGAGTATAATGTGCTTTTTTCATGGACCAGTAATGTTAAAACACAGCAAGAACTTCTTTTCCTTTTGGAAAAAATACAGGCACCAAGGCAAATAATTCAAGTAAAGATGAAGTTGTATAACTCAAGAAAAAATCAGTATTAGATGCCTCCAATGTAGGATGTAGAAAAGCACTTGTAAAACGAAACCAAATTTACAATGGATAAAAATGGTCGGTAGGGGAGAGTGATGAACTGATACAGACTTTTTCCATTGTTTTGGCTTCTGTGAGATCAAAGCTAATATGTCATTGCTTTATTGTATTCTCTGTGAAATAGAAAATAAATGAAATTGCAAGATATTGGGCTTTGTCCCTCTGAAAAGACACACTGAGTTCAGATAATAACTGTAACATTACCTATTGAAGACAGATTTTACAGGTAGCTCATTATTGCCACACCATGATTAATTACTGGTTTTTTGTGTAAATCAAGACTCACTAAAATACAATTTGAACTAATCTAATTTATGTGAATCATGCGCATTTTTCAATTTGCGGACTACTATAAAAAAATGTCCAGAATGTGAAAAGACATGTCACATTGCAATAGAGTCACTAAAGGTGTAGTGTCATGATAAACCTGTCTCAGGCAAGGTTCCCACTCTGTCACGCTTTGCTCTGCCTTCTGTGCCAGCCATGCTCCAAAAGATACATTACAGACAGTGCTAAGCCAAATGCAAAGCCCAAGCTAATATATTTAGTCTGGGGAAGGCTTAGCCTACCCTCACAGCAGGCAGAGCTAACTCCCTTAGTAGCCTTCAGACAAGTTTCCTTATAGCTGGGCAGCTTGGGTGTGGGTGGAGTGAAAAACTATCCATACCCATAATTGTGCATGAGCCCAATGTCAGTAAACATTTCACCCTTTTCTGTGAATGACTAAAATTTTCTGGCAGATTTTTGTCTTCGTCTTAAATAAATCTTGTATGTTCCTAAATTAGAAACTATATAATTGATTTTTAACAAACGGCTTTTAAAATTTCAATGTCAGAGAAAAAATATGTATTTTTGAAGACACAAGGGATTCATTTTGTTATCCTCTTCATCAACCTTCAGTTGTCTAAAAGATCATGCAGTTCCATGCCAATGATTTTCACACGGTTTGGAATTTTCAGTAGAGCTAGATCAAAGAAAGTACTCTGGTGTTTCTAAGTAAGAAACTGAGATCACTGGGATGTGTGAAATCCCACTCCTCTCCTGCCGTAAAGTCCAGAAATTTGGTGGGTCCATCTGGCAAATTCCAGAGTTTTCATTCTTCACATCTTATTCTCAAATGAAGGGAATCACTGACTCTTAGTTTTTAGGAACATAGTTGGGAGAAAAAGCTGCTGCTTGTTTTGAGCAGCAATCATGGAAAACAGTTACTTTTATTTAATGTGTTCTTGAACTTAAATATAACTTACCCTAAACCTAAATGGAAAACTTCTCTGATCAGGAAAGTACCCTAATTGCTAGGGTTTAGAGCAAGTTGAAAGGATGATCCCTTCTTCCTTCCTTCTGTTGAAATTGTACAGCTGTACAAGATTCATACAGAGAAGAGACTGTGAGATAGAAAAATCTGGGAATAAATGAAAGGCTGACATCACACCATAGAGAGAGGAAGAAGTCTTCAGTTTTTCTTCCTAGTTCCAGGATTATACATTACTTTTTCATTTACTTCGTATAAGTGGGGGGAAAAAAGATAGGAAGTAGGACACTCTCTCTCCTTACTCTAGACCTACTAACTCTAACCTGTACTCATGCCTCCAGGAAGCTCTTGGGGGAAACATAGCTTAATCCTTCAAGCTTCCAGTTGAAACTTCCTGTTTCTTGGACGTATGCTCCAGTCATCAGGATATTTTTCTAGCAGATCTGTATCAAAAGGAAGAGTCACAAGGACAGTTACCTGCTTTAAGTGGTCCCTGTTTTTATTTGCTAATTCTGCCCCGAGTGCATGCATTTCAGGATTTTCGTGGAATCAAGGCAGAACATGGAATAAAGTAACCTTAGCTTTTTCTAACTTTTCTCTACTTTTCTCTTTCTTTCTCTTTGCCTCTTTTATTATTAAAAAAAAAATCAATTTTTTGGTATCAACATTTAATCTCATTTGGTTTTTAATCTTGTTTTTCGGGAATATTTCAAACCTTCAGGGTTCTTTCCATTTTATTCACAGAGAGTTAGTTCTCTTTACTCCTCTGTGATTAAATGGGATCATAAGAAAAGCAGAGCTGGAATGGATCTGAAATGGAACCTAGATGCTTTAACTGAGACAACTCTTGGAGTGCAAGGAAAGAGTGCTGCCTGCAAAACCTTCAGGCCTGCCTGGATCCAAAAGGTTGTGCCAAGGAAGATTTACGTTGGACATTAGGAAGAATTTCTTCACAAAAAGGATGACTGGACATTGGAATGGGCTGCCCAGGGAGGTGGTGGAGTCACTGTGCCTGGAGGCATTTAAGGAAAGACTGGATGTGGCACTCAGTGCCATGGTCTAGTTGACAAGGCAGTGATAGGTCATAGGCTGGACTCAATGATCTCAGAGGTCTTTTCCAGACTGATTGATTCTGTGATTCTTTGTTTCTGTGTTTAGGAATTGAGCCCTTCAGTGCTGACCTGTGGCTAAATCTGGCTTTAATCTGTGTGCCTGAGTCATACCCTACTTCCTTTTCACACTTTTGCTGTTGAATGTAATAGTAAGAGATAAATCCTGCTGTACTGAGCATTCTAACTTTAAAACACAAAGTATTTGCTATGAAACAAGGAATTTAAATTGCTTTCCATTTTGTCAAGCTAACCTTAGGTGGTTGGCCTGTTGAAAGCTTACCATGAAATAAGAACTTCTACAACAATGTTTTTTGGCTTTCTAGCCACAACTATGGTAACTTTACAAAAGTGCTTTTTTTTTTTCCCTGTTTAGGAAATGCTAAAAGTGAACCACTATGCCCCTGTGCAGAGCATGATAGAAATCCAGAGAAAAAAGAATGTGTTCTCTGTCCCAGAGAGTTTGGAATACAAGGGTAAGGGAAGAGAGGATGTACTCTGGCAGGTGGAATTGACAAGATACAAGCACCTTCTTACACCAGCAGTTAAACCAGTGAGTGTTATATCTGGGGAAGTAGTTCTGCTATTGAACATGATTAGAAATATGGACATATTTACATGAAATCTTAGCTAAAAATCTTATTATTCAATTATCTTCTGGGCAAATAGCCATCTGGACTGGTTTCAACAGAGCTGGGGGCCTGAGCAGACAATCCTAAGAGCTTTATAGACTTTACAATGTCACATGAAACTGAGAGGAATTAATGGGAGAAATAAATAGAAAAGACTCTAAAATCTCTGGAGTTTTTAGCAAACATTTCCTTTTTCGTCATGATCAATTAGCATACAACAAATCCAAGAGAGGACAGAATCAATAAGTAATTGGTAAAGTAATAATTGAAAGCAAATCTTTACAACCTTCTTCATTTTAAATAGTTCACTCTTGTCAGTTGCTGAATCCACTGGGCTTAAGGATGTGCTTCTCGCACTCCACATACTTTAGCAATAATGCACTTGACTCAGACAGGCCGAGCAGGGAGATGAATATATTGTTCCATGATACTATGGTGCAGATGCAAACAGTAAAAATTACAAGAACTCTTAATGTTGGCTTTTAAAAAGTCTGGTTTGATTTATCATCAAGTAAACAATGCACAAAAATCAGGAATTAACACACCTTTCCACCTTACATCCCTCCCTCTTCCAAATCTGAAAAGACTTGCAGAAGCAGGATTTATTAGGAGACAAGACAACAGAAAAAGTCTCACTTCAAAGACGAAGGAAGAGAAACTTACAAAGATTTGGTTCAAGAAAACAGGTGAGAATAAATCATCTGTTTATGTCTAAGGCTTCATAAGTAATCATTAAGGCTTCCAAGTGTACACTAACTTATGCAGAATATCATCCATATATGTATAAAGCACAAAAAAGGTGCCATATCAAATTTTGACGTGTATTCAGTTATTATATATCAAAAATGTTGAATAGGAATGACAGTTCCCAGGAAATGTTCCTTCCTTTGCTTCTAAAACACTATGTGAACTCAGGCAAGTTGTTCACCTTAAATGATACTATTTTGCTATTTCTAACATAACGTTATTCACAGATTATTCTGTATGAGAATTTGGTTCATGTTTGTACAGCTTCCTGGTAGCTAATGAAAAATTGGGTATTAAAAAGCCTTATATCAGTAATCCCAGTAAAAGAAATTACCTCTGGCATGAAAAAAATTACCAGAAGTACATTTTATTTTCAACATTCATTCAAGTGTTTCTCTGAGTAGGTACTGTAGCATTGCATTTTTTTAATTAGTGTGCATTTTAAGATACTGCTATTTGAAATTTGTGGAAGATATGGAATATGTAGGCAAACACATTAGCATATTTACTCAATTTCTTTTCCAGAAGACCACTGAAAAGGCCTTTTGGCAAGTAGGTAGTCTATGATTTATCGTAAATAGAAGAAATAAACTTTAACAAAGACTTTTTCTGGTTAAGGTTTTCCTTTTTTTATTCATTATTCATAAAAATAATTCATTATTTCAGTCCATATGTTTATTGTGAAGACTTAAAAAAATCCCCAATAATCCAAATCACCCCACAGTCTCCCTGTGCAAAATATGAGACACATTGCCATGCATTTAATGATCACTGTACTAGAGTATCACAACCTGTCGGGGTAAATCCATGGTATATCCAGAATAAAAAGTTAATAAGAACAGAAGAATTTCTTTTTTTGTTGTTTTATGAAAGTTCTTCCAACTGCTGCAGCACAGAGACATGGATTCGATTTTGTTATATCAAAAGCTGTACAGTTCTTTGAAAAATCACAGTATATTTGAGACTAAGAAAAATGAGCTCTTTAAAAGTAGTTAAATAACAGAAAAATGATACATCACATGGTGAATAATCTCTGCTTGTCACCAAGATCCTCAAGGTGAACTAATTACTTGCCTAAGTTAGCATGAAATGTGATTTATAGTAATCAGCCAGAGGCAAAGGGAACATGAAATAAAAAATTGTAGTAATTTCTTGCTGTGTGGTATATATTTGCCCCAATGTAACAAAACCAACTCAGATCTGCTTAGAGCTAGTTAAAGTAGTAAAATTGTTATAATTCCCACTCATTTGAAACAGCTTAATTTTCTGCAGAATATGTTAAAATCTATTGTAGGGACAGTGTGAACCACCAAATCAGATCCCTCATTCCTAAGCAGTCATTTGATGCTTCTCAGCACTGTGACAAGGAACTCATCAGTTTGGCCGTTTTTCCAAAGACCCAGAATTTTCAGATCTATTTGAACCATCTGCTTACAGTTTCAGTCAAGGGCAAGAGGAGAGACATCTAAGACATCTGAGCCATCAGTAATGAGTGGATATTTAAGGACAAAATATTGTAAAAAGTAGAAACAATCCATTCAACATAAGGAATTTAATACAGCCAGTCCCATTCACAGACCTGCAGCATTCACAGTTTGTCTCCCAAATCCTTGCCAGGGTATTTTCAAATGAGTTGACACATGAGCAAAACACTGTAAAGTTTTCAAGGTAACCACGGCATCTTCAGAGTTTTAAAAGAAAGAAAATGAACAATTTTCTGGTAGAATACACAGATATTTCTATTCAAAATATATATTTTAAGACTTTCTACGTTGTTTTTTAGTCACAACTTTGTATGTGTAGAGTAGTGCCTCTATGCTGAAAAGGAAACATGTCACAACATATTGGTATTTCTTTAGTAGTAATACATCTCAGATGAACTTTGAATTTGGCAAGATTTCAAAAATAGTAAAAATAAATATATATACTGACGTATAGAATATTAGATTAAAACAAATAATGACTTGTAGGTAGTCAAATGGTAAGATTTGTCCGAAGCAAAATTTATTTCAGTTTTCATTGTATTAGATATTAAACAATTCAGTTAGTTAGGGGGTTGAGAGAGCATATTAATGCCATTTATATTATTTGCCTTGGTATTCGCATCAAGTTGAGTAAATTATCATATGTAATATACAAAGATCTTTTCCACAATTATTCTGCTAACAGTGTCATAAATTTTATGTCTTCAATGTCTTTCACACACATATTTTAATCAACTTAGCTGCTGTGTCTGACTGTTCTTTACAAAGTGTTTGAAACACCAGAGAAAGGGAATATGACAAAAGTTTTGAAGTTAATACCCAAAGTTCTCATGCTATAATCTGGGACATCAATTTATTTCAGGTATATCTGATTTTTGAAACAATGGCTTATGACACTGTCATTTTCCATTTTATAACCAGCTTCTGTTGCAGGCAACTGAAATAGATATTATTTTTTCCTTACTTCCTGATAAATTCAGTTAGCTTACAACTTGAATTGCCTTTAAGTTTCTCTTCTCTTTTTCTTGTTCTCATATTAAAACGGTATTTTTTCCCTTGAGTGTTTCCTCTGCCTGCTATAAGACAATGTTTTTGCTCTGTAAAACCTAACACTAATATTATTTTGTACCTGTTCGTTTTCTTTACCATTAACCTTTTCTCAGCTTTTCAATATACTTTTATGCATGAGAATTCATATATTTTTAAGAGTTACTATTTTCTTTCTATAATACTCCCAGTAATTAAATGTTAAATTAAATTTTTAGGCTACTATTAAGCTAGCAGAAACAGAGAATTGTGCACTGCATTTAACAATAACATCTGCATCTTGGCTGTGCTCTTGTCTTTATACCAAAATATGCATTCTGCAGTGTGTAACATATGAAAAACCATAAGATAAATTAAGCAGACAAAAGTAATGCAGTACACAGTGGTTTCCTATTGAAAAAATTATTGTTGGCCTTTTTTGCACCTGGCAAGTTAGCCAGATTCAGGTTTCCCATGAAGAAGAGAAACTGGTGATGGAAGTATGTGTTTCCTCCTTTGTGCTTATTTCCTATGAAAGTATAAGCCCACTTTCCTGGAACACTGCAGAGATCAAATAAAGGAGCTGTGTCTTTGCATCATGCCCCTCCTGCAGCTTTCAGCACCCACTTCTCTCAGGAGCAGTTCTTTTGAAGGAAAGCCTCTTCCTGTGCTTCACCCCCTCTGCCCTGATTGTACTGACAGAGAGCACATTTAAACTCAAAATTCAATTTTCACAATCAGAAGAAAGATGCCTCTGTCTGGAGAGTCAGAGTTCTGGTATGAACCTGTTGCCCTTCCCAAAAAACCCCTCCATGCACTCTGTGACAGCAGAAACTCAGGGTCTGCAGACCAAGAGAGTTTGAACTCTACTAGTGACCTGTGCTGTGAGATAACATAACACTACGCACAAAGCCTTGTCTCTCTGTATCAGATTTGGCTCTACACAAAACAGGAGAAACTGGTGACACCACATCGTGGGTCCTTCTGGTCATGCCAGCTCTGTGACTTGTGGTAGCTCCTTTAACCCAAAGAGAACTGATATAAACTACAGCAAAAAATTCTCAGATAAGAAGATGATTGTTTTTAACCTGCTGACCTCTGAAATCTTGCTTAGAACAGCCTACTTTAACGCTCTGACTGAGATCATTCACATGGTTTTGTGTGCTCTAACTCACACACAATAACTTCCCACCTGTAGAAATTTGCCGTAGTTTTCTGGAGTACTCTAATATAGATAAGTTTTTATTATGCCAGCATAAGCTGAAAATCAAGTAATCATTAATAAACATGATTCTAGGGTCTCATATCGTGATTTTGAAAAAATTAAGGGAAATGTTTCTTCCAAAGAAAGTGTATGAGTAAATGAGAGTGACAGAAAAAATATTAGTTGGAAAGAAACTTTCTTAATTAACTTCAAATCAGTAACTATATTTGGATATTAAATAATTTGGACATTAACTGCTTAAGAATGGTAACAGGAACTACAGTGAAAAATTTTATGTGAAAGGGTATTTCTGCACAACTAGATCAAAAACTCTAAGAAAATGCTGACATGGTGCAGGAAGCCTCCAGGGAGAAATTGTTCATCTCTAGACCACCTTTATATTGGCAAATCAAATGAGCCTACAATCACTTTCTGACATAAATGCCAAAGCATTTAATGGATCTTGTCTTCGCTATTAAACTTTCTTACGTGCAAAATGAGGGCAGCCACCTCCAGACTCCCTGACTGGAACAAATGTTGGCTTTTACAAACCTGTGATCAGTGCTTAAGAACTGTTTGGTATAGTGTTAAAGTAGCCTAGTCCCAAAATCTAAAAGCTTCCCTATTAATACAAATTACTTACACTGAATAAGAATGTTCCTTTTATATAAACACCAGAATATAATTAGAATATACACCTTATGTTTGATGTGAGGCAGTCAGAGAGAGAAATCACAGCAGTTCATAATACTGCTCTAAACATTAGGAAGTATCTAAACTATGCTCAATCAATGGCAGTGAAAAAAAACAAAAAACAAAAAACCAGAAAATACTCTATACATTCTTTAAACATGTTTATAAAGTAATATGTCTTCCACACAGAATCACAGACTGGCTGTGGTTGGAAGGGACCTCTAAAGGTCATCTAGTCCAACCTACCTGCTCAAGCAGGTTCATCTAGAGCAGGTTGCACAGGTTTGCATCCAAGCAGGTGTTCAGTACCTCCAGTGAAGGAGACTCTAAAACCTCTCTATTCCAGTGCTCTGTCACTCTCACAGTAAACAAGTTTTTCCTCGTATTCAGATAGAACTTCCTGTGTTCCAGTTTGTGTCTGTTGTCCCTTGTCCTGTCACTGGGCACCGTTGAAGAGACTCTGGCCCATCCTCCTGGAAGCCACCGATAAGGTACTGTATACATTGGTAAGATTCAGTTGTCTCTTCTCCAGGCTAAACAGGCTCAGCTTCTTCAGCGTTTCCTCAAGGGAGAGATGGTCCAGTCCCTTAGTCATCCTCATAACCCTCCCTTGGACCCTCTCCGGTAGTTCCTTGTCTGTCTTGAACAAGATTTATCTCTGTGTAGAAAAGAGTTGATCCCATTTTCTCTATAATACTTCTTACCAATTATTTATAGAGTTGCAATTATAAATAGACTTTTTAAATGTATCTGTGCTTCAACAAGAACTAATCTTTTATCTTTTTTTTTAATTATTATACTAAAATAGTTCAATCAAGTAACAAAGTCTTATCCACATAATATTTCTCATTCCAGAAAAGTCTCTACTTGTAGAGACAGTAGAAAACTAGAGCAGATATTTGGCCAACATCAGTAGCAATGCATTGTGTCATTAATTAGATTAACTTACTAAATCCAAGAGCTTTTTTTAAATTTCTAGCTTTATAGCAAAAGGCTTAATAACCCTGTGACTTTTGGTCCTTTCAATTTTCATCAGTAATGTAAAAATAAATTGTTGGTGAGCTGTTCACTGTAGAACTTATGATAAGGTCTTAATCTTGGATATAAAGGACAGGCTGTGTCATTTTTGATCATGTGGTTTATTTCTAACTAAAAATATAGTTTGTGTCATGGATCAGAAGCATACCTGAACTAAGGATACCTGTGTGGGATATAAGTGATTTCTGTCTTCCTTTCTAAAGATCATTAACATAAGAAAGAAACCTTTGAAGGCTGCATAGCTTCAGAACTCCTCTGTGCAAATACTTCATGATTTAACGTCTTTATTAGGAACAAGTTTTCCCCTATTGGTTAAGGTTTGAGGAAATTGATTTTATGAAAGAAATGTCCCTGCAAATGTGAGAATGTATCAGCAATATGAAAACTAAATAATAGTACAGGCAGCATCACTAACTTACCCAGCTCTTCTCAGATATCCACCACTTGCCATTGTCAGACAGAGAAGAACATAAATACTTAATCTGTGTTTATACCGCCATTCCCATTCTTGTCTTAGCTAACAGTAATTAATAAGATGATTCTTTATTGACCATTACCTAGAGCAATTGAGATATACATTGGTAGAGTAGTGATTTAGAGATGAAGCAAAATATTTTTGCTGAACGACTGATATGAATTATTAGTTACAAGCTGCAATATTTTTTATTTAAAAAAGAAATTATTGCTTGTGATAGATGTCACTCATTAATCAATATTGATTAACAGCTGGACAGCTAGTGACACGTGGTTGAATTTTCTTTTTTGGTAAACTTTTTTTAAACTTATATCAAAACCATCAATGGACAACCTAAATATTCTTACCTAAATAGCTCTAATAAACACAGAAGTACAGGGTTTGGACCTTACATGGTCACTCGCTCCATTCCACTGCTTCTGTGTGGTGCAAAGTTTTAATATGAAGGAAATTAAAAAGAAAAAAATTTACACAGCATTAGTTTTTGCGAAATTTTCCTCACAGGATGACAGTGGTGATGTGTTAGTATATACCATTTTCAATAAATCTGGGGCTGAGGACTTGAATGTTATATCTTGAATATAGCTCAGTAAAGACTGGAAATATGTGAAAAAATCTCTGTTTCTTGGGATTACCAAAGACTAATTTCACCCAATGTCCTTGATGTAAGTTCATTTTACTTCTCTAATAAGTACTTGCTTCTCTGAAAAGGCGCATTATCTTCGTCATGCACCCAGCTTCCTTTAGCTGAGACCTCCATACCTGCATCCACCTTCTATCTTCTTATCCTAAGGATGCACACAAATGTAAGGGTGGGTGTCAAGAAGATGGACCAGACTCTCTTCAGCAGTGTCCGGCAACTGATCAAGAGTCAATGAGAATAAACTGGAATACAGGAAGTTCCATCTGAATATGAGGAAAAACTTGTTTACTTTGAGAGTGGCAGAACACTGAAAGACTGCCCAGAGAGGCTGTGGAGCCTCTTTCTCTGGAGATACTGAAAACCTGCCTGGATATATCCCAAGAAGTTTCCTCAAGGCAAACCTGCTTGAGCAGGGGAGTTGGACTAGAGGATTTCCAGAGGTCCCTTGCAATCCCAACCATTCACTGACTTTGTGATTCCATAACTCTGTACTTAGGATATTCTACATTAATATGGTGTAGGAATTCATCAGCACCTGACCAGTCTGTTTTTGTTACACTTACCAAAGAGATGGTTGGCATTTTTCTATAGAGTTTCAACATATTTGTACAGTTTTCATAATGAACATTAAGGCCCTATAATATATTAAATGTTTTCAGCAAACCTGAAGCTACAACAAGACCAAATTCTCTTTTTCACAATTTTATTTTATACAGACTATACCAAAACCGTAAAGTTATTTTTGTGTTTCAGAAATGCCCCAAGTCATGACATGTTAAATTTGTGGGGCAGAAAGACACAACTTAGAAGGTAATTAATACTTCAGTTTCAGTCTTTCTACCTAAACAGAACAGAAAGTAAGTTTGTATGTGCTTCAAGGTAGTGGAGCATGAATTGCACAATAGCAAAAATTTTCAGTATGATTGCTTATGACTGGAATGTAATATGGGAAATGAATCTTTGCATAAATAATCATGTTCTATAATTGCAAGCTTGGTGACACCCCAGAAAGATTTATGGAGTAGGCAAGGCATTAGGTGCATCCTAATCCTCTAGGCCCAATGGTATTATCTTCTCTATTCTAGTTTCTTCTAAGAGTGCTAATTGTATCCCAATGCCTCATGGATTTAAAGCTTCTATTCTACTGAGGAGTGGTCTATGAAAGATTATTGAAGTGCAAAACCTAATGAACCATAATGAAATCTAGTTAAACCCACATCTGCTACTTCATTTTTATTTTAAACCTGATTTCAGACTCCAGCACAGTACCTATGGTGATCAGTTTCTGTTACCAGAAATCTCTGAGCCTCGCTATCAGCACCTGGCAGATAGCTGGAAATATGTAAAGGCAGAGATTTCAAAGTATACAGCAATATCTCCTGGAAGAGTTAAAATTACATGTAGTACAAGGTGGACTCTTTACCCTGTACTTTTTTCTATGTTAGAACCAGCCCTCTGTTTCCTCTAAGACAACAGCTTTAACAGAGAACAGAATATTGTTCCCTCTCTGGATAGCTATGTATTACTGAGAAATTAAGGTGCACTTTTGTGATATGAAAGAACTAAATTCCAGGCTAATGTCTGAATTAGCATAATGTTCCTCCCAAAGCTGTAACTTCTAACCTCTTTTTGACCTGCTTTTACTGAAGTCATACCTTTTTTCTACAAGAAAAAGGTAGCTAAATATATTCTGCTCTTTACAGCAGCACGTAGATTGCAGGTAGATAATTCCCAGCATACGGAAGGGCATGATTTTTCAAAGCACAGAGCAGAATCAGGCTTACTAGATACTTTCTTATAATCAATTTCAGCAGTTGCACAAAGTTTTGTAAGTCCACACCCCCAAATTATGTAGACCTTTAAATAAACCATTATTTTAAAGGCGTAATTTAGTTGTTATGAGACTACTTGTCCAGAAAAAAACCTAAAGGCTTTTCAGTACACCAGGACTAATGAGGCCTCTTTTGAACCCCTTCAGAGCATGGGACCTAATGAAAAGATAGGACTCATGACCATTTTTGAGGCACTGTGCAGAGTGCAAGAAAATATCAGTTCAAACAGAGTCAATAAATCAGTACTTTGATGGAGAAGAAGTATTTTGAAGACAATATGTCATAGTAAATGGGATTTAGTTTTCAGACAGCTGTCTGTAAAAAAACACTGCAATTGGAAAGTAAATTTAAAAAATATTCAGGAAAAAGAACAGCGTTCAACACAGTATATTCTCATTACAACTTTTACTGCCCTTGGAAAGGACTTATATCAAGGCGATTAGGGTCTTTACTGGCTACACTGGCACAAGTTAGTCAGCAAATAGCCCAGTACTGTCATATTCTCTCTTTTTTTCTCACTTCTGCAGTTTATATCTTTTTGCAACCTAAATTCCAACTTCCCTGTAGACACCAATTAAGAGTAGTTCTTTTAAGAAAGGCCGTGGAGAAAATCAAATGAATCGAATATATACTTCACTCTTTTTTTTAAATAGCGATTTAGCCATGCCAATGTGGACTTACATCAATGCAGCAGCGAGATCTGAACTTTGAGTTCAAATTTGAGATTAAGTTTCTCAGTCTAACTCACTAAGAGGGAAAAATAGCACAAATTTAACTCAAGAAGTCTCTTGGGGACAGTGGAATTTTAAATACATATTTCAATGTATTTAATAATTACAATCAATCCTTTTGCTGAGGGAAAAATTTAAAATGACTTTTCAACTACTTTATTTTCCTTCCTATTTTTCAGAGTTCCTTTTGCTCATTTACTCCCATCCCATAAACCCCAAGCTTTAGGCACCAATACACATCCCAATATATTCTTAGATTCATGGCTCTTTGTTATAATTAATCTCACAGAGTTAATCCCCTTAATCAGTTCACTATTCGGTTCTCTCCACACAAGAATTAGCCCACAACATTTCCTCAAATCATCAGCTAATTTCTCACTCCAGTACAGCTAAGTGTCACCAGCTGCACTCTTGTGTGGACTGTTGGACAGTTAAAACTTAAGTCAGAAAAATGAGACTTTGTGAAACTATGACTGAGAAATGGGGAAAAGTCTGCTTCTGCTCTTTCTTTCCTTTCCCGTCATCTGCCTACTGGGTTTATGTGTTTTGGAGAAGATGAGCTTCCATCTCTCCATGGAAGAATTTCCCAAACAAAGCTTTCTAGCTATATCAAGAAGTTGAAGAATTTGAGGAACATTCACTGTCTCCTATGGAAATATCTCATTCTTATGATCTACTGAACCTGTTCTTCCCTCACACAAACCATTCCAAATAAATTTACTCCTCAGCACAACTAACTTTCCTACTGAATCAGGAAAAATTCCTTAAGAATTTGCAAATGTGAATATGTGCATGCATGAAGGTACATTAAAGCCTTACAGCAACATGGGATTGGAAAACTGGTGTAAAGAGAGTGAGAAGTCGAAGAGGAGAGTCAGGGATCCTTGCATCTGGGCCTCCAAGGTGGGAAAAGAGGTTTCAGTGCATTCCAGGAGTTGCCCGTGCGGTGGGTGAGCATTTGTACAATGCTCTTCAGCACATGGTGTGATTCTCAGGGCTGTCCTTTGCACGGCCAGGAGTTGGACTCAATGATCCTTGTGAATCCCTTCCAGCTTGGAATGTTCTATGATTCTGAGTCTGAAGGGCAGACAACAGGACTGGCTGTGCTGAAGGGCACGTTACTTAACACAGGACACAGTTGTCTAGGAAATACCATCCAGTGACAAATAAACCATCTGACCTTGTAGTAGTACAAAAGCTTTACGAGATTTAAGACCTTACAAAAAATCCTGCAGTATAATATCTCATCCTAAAAAGATAAAATTTTAAGAAAGATTTCATAGATACTCATGCCTTCTATTGCAATGGTGTTATAGTCTTGTTCAGTTTAATTACCAAGTGTCACTGTAGCAATTAAATATTTCTTTAATTGTATAATTATTTAATAAGAAAATAAATAAATCTTTTTGATTTAAGATTTCAAGGGAAAAAAATCAATTATTCTTCATTCAATCGTTATTTACTTTGCAATCATTTATCAGGTTTGGAAATGTTTTAGGCTTCAGAGTCAGCTTTGTTTGGGTTAATTGAATACTTTTAATTAAGATAGCCAAACACAATCCTTACCACTTTAAACACAGCCCCAAAGGCAGCACTTGGTTAAAAAAAGTTCAAAGAAAATTAATATTTGAAGTACAGCATATACTCTATTGGTTTGCCAGATGAATTAGTACAGAGGTTAATAATCATACTTTAGAAAACATTGACATAAGTTTAATTCCCTTTTTTGGATGAGGTTACTAGTCAAACTAATTGGTGCCAGTCCCTAAGAAGAGCAAAAATAGTAACTTAATTATTTATAATAGCATTTCACAGAGATAACTCTAAATACATGCAATGACTATACTCTTAGAAAGTGTATGTTTTGCTACTGTAGCATGACAAAATTATGTTACGCTTCTTCAGAAGACATGCCAGTATTATCTGTTTACAAACAAAAAATGCTGTTTCCTACATAAAAAAATTCAAGATGTGCCAAACAAGTAAAACTTCAAACATCTCCCAAAGACATTGAATAACATCATCTTTTCACTCTTATTTCTTATCCACAAACACAAGTCAAAAATGAAATTTTGTTTGCAAAAGTGTTCAGGGAAACAAACTGTGGCAGGACGTGTCTACCCCCTCTCTACCACAGATGGTTGCTGCATACGCAAGAGATGACCCAGGCGGGTCACAGGCCCAGCATGGAGTCATCTCTGTCACCAAAAGGGCTCAGGCCCCCAGCTAAGAATCAATATCTTAGTCTGCAAAGCAAATGTGGGAAGAGATGAAAGAAAAATAAATATTCTTGACCAAAAGACATGGTTCTTATGTCTATAAAAGCCCACACAATTATCAGAGAGGCAGAATCCTTCTACCCACATGCTCTGAAAGCATGCAAGACTTCTTCCCAGGGTCTGGATGCAGTTCCGCAGTTATTTTCCTGGGAATTGAGGGAAAGGATTTCTATGTGTGCTCCATCAGGATTTGGATGGTAAGAAACATTGGGTCCTAAATTATAACATTTCTTTGCTAGCCGTAAAATTAATGGTACCTTTAACCCCACGTGTATAATACTAGTAGTCCTCTTTTTGTCTTATCCCTGTGTAGTAATAGTCTGTTTTAAGTCTTATGTCTGTTAGTTTTGTGTCTATTAAATAAATAATTCATTCTATAATAGACTGAATCAGCCATTATTAAAGAACTTGCGAATGAGAGTAGGTCTTAGGGTGCTGGCCACCTCAATAAAGCGACTGCCTGCTGCCAGAGGCCTGGGCAAAAGTCAGGAATTTACATAAACCCACATCATCCATTCATAACACAAACTTCATGTTGACTCACGAGAAAAGTTCTCAGAAGCCACATTAAAACATAGTGGGATTTTGAGTCTGAAAGGAAAAGGAGACAATATTTGAAATTCTAGCCCTATGAAGGGGATAAAGGGTGAGGCCCTGAAAACGCTGCTGTCTGGTAATGTTTATTCCTTATGACAATCCCTTATATGTTTATATTGGGCTCATTGTTAGGATCCCTCTTCTGACAGCAAACTAATATTATGATACACTGAAATAATGCTAGTGTCTGATTAGTAAGAGATGCCTCTGCCTGAATTAAGGTGCAAACAAGACCATATGCCAAGTCAACAGTGCAGATTCTATTTAACAGTAAATGAGAGAGAGAGAGAGAGAAATACGGAGAGGGAGGAAGAGAAAGAGAGTGAGAGAGAGATTAAGCAAAAGATATCACCACCACATGGATTCCTTCTTCTGGTCTTCTCAGTGGTGGAGGTCCTTCACATATTCTTCTGGAGGTACCACTTTTATACAGTCCAATTCCCAGGTATCCACAAGAGGTTCGTGCCATTCCCACAACTTGGGATGGCATGTGTGTAAACAGCTGCTTCTTCTTCTCACAGTTTGTTACAGCAGAAATTTTTTATCAGGATAAGCTACCTAGATCTGCCTCACCAGGCCTCATCACATCTTCCTCTTGTGTCTGTTCTTTTTCCACAGTCTGCACAGTGGAATCTTGTCTGGTGTGCTAATTCTAAACCTCTCACCACCATTTAGGCCTGAAATTAATGCCTTCCTCTTTGCCATCTGTGCCTGTTGTGGTACCTTATCTTATGGGAACTTCCCTGTTTGAGAGTGTTTTGAGACAGGTTAACTGTGTTCTTTGAGTCCTCACACCCATCAGTACAGAATTTTATAGCGTGGTTCAAATTCATAGGTTTTCACTGAGGGACAGTAAAACAGGCCCTACCCATAAACCACTTCTGTTTTATAAGCAAAGTTTTTCTTTCTTCTGTACAGAGAGAGACTTCTGATTTTCTTCTCTGGTGTCACAATAATATGAGTGTATACCCCTTGAAATTCTGAGGATTGTTTTATACTTGAATAGCCCTCTGAACATTGATTATTGGGTTCCAAACTATCCTATTCCTTAGGTTCTGCTTCACACACTGTTTAATAAGAAATCTTTAGTTCTGTGAACTCTGAAGACAGAAAAGTGTTGGGGAAGATGAAACAGGAAAGCCTTATAAATATGATTGCCTGACAAAAGATTTTGAGAATATGAAAACTACAGGCAACATCGAAATGAAAGCCACTTTTGAAATACCAGGTCTTAGTTACTGAACAACTAGAAAACAATGGTATGGCCACTGAAGTAATCCCCTCTTGATGAAACAATACCCTCTGCTTGCAAACAGGTCCAAGGGTCAGAGCAGACCCTACTAGCTCAGCAGAAGGGGTCCAAAGAGTAGTTTTTAGAAGTTAAGATGTAACACTCTATGGTAATATAAGAACTCTTATAGGCTGTATGTAAATGCTATAGGATTTGTATCTTGTATTAGATTGGTTAGTGACAATTAGAATATTCAGTACAGAAGATGATTTATTGTATTGTAACCAGGACTTCACCATTCCATTCCATTCCATTCCATTCCATTCCTCTCTTACTCTTCGCACACTCTTACACTCTCTCTCTCTCTCTCTCCTTACTTACTCGCTTACTCTCTTGCTCTCTTGGGCCTGCTCAGAGCTGCCAGCTGCAGCTCTAAGCAGTGCCCCTATACCCACGCCCTTTGCAATAAACCGCATGTTCCAAGATCTGACTTCAGAGATCTCTCGTCTCCGTCCGTCTACGCCTGGTCCAGACTGAACCCTCCAAAGCTCCTACAGAAAAGACCCTTATGTCACCCGACATATCCTGCAGATTGAGGATAATAGAATTTTATGAGTTATTTCCCTCTGAAACTAATAACTGATGTTTGATTGTGGCATGGGTATACTGTGAATCAAAGAAAATCCATTCCTTCTGTGAAAACATGAAGACACTTAGGATCGGATATTTCCCGTAGTGTTCTTTGTAACTACTGATCACCCTTACATTTTAAAAGGTAAATTTCATTTTAATTCTCTACCACAAGTCTTCCTTTTGTCTTTGCATGTCAAATTAAAGATACACTTCATATACAGGATTTTCTGCATAGGAAGATACTTAAAAAATAACCAGATAACTTCTCAGTTTTTTATTCACAACAAATAAAGAATGAATTTATATAATGCCTGAATTATATAAGAATTTAGTTTGAAAGGAAACACTGCAGCTCATTTAGTCCAAACACCTGCTCTATAAAGGGCTATCTTCATGAATGCTGGACAGATTGGTCCAACCAAGTTCTGAAAACCTTGAAAGACAAAGATTTCACATCCTCTCCTGGCAGCCTATTTCAATGATTGCTCATACTTTGCAGTGAAAATATTTGTCATAAGTATTGTGGAATTTCTTCTGCTGCAAGCATGAAAGTTCTTCAACTTCCTCCTCTTAAGACATTGTCTCTGACTCTGAAGTAATGTTTCAGATTACTTTTTACACTTATTCTGATTTCTCAAGAACTTCTTAAAAAATTCTGGTCATTGAACACTATTACTTGCATCAGCAGTGCAGTAGATGTTGCTAAATCACTGAACTTCCTGCATCCTTCTTTTGCTTTTATGTCACCTTAGCTGCATTTGTTGTGTTTTGTGGTCATTAGGACTGTCATATACTAGTTGAGTCATTGTTGTCCAAAGTATATAACCCATAACCCACAGCAGTGTGCAGTCACTGGACTTAGACATATAGTTTGACTGTTTAAAAGATTTAGTTTGAAGGCTCACAGTTATGAAAAAATCTGGGTTGGTTCAGTATGGCCACATAGATTCATCCCCATTTGTCACTTTCTTAAGTTTTATTTCATCAACATTATTTTAAAATACATTCTATTTTCAGCAATAAAATAGATGTTATTTTTGTCAATTTTATATTTACTTCCAGCTTATTCACTAAGCATTCAACAGCATTTTCTGTAGAACTCCTGAGAAACCTCAAGTACAGGTGGTTGGGAATTGTCAGAGAATCTGCTTTAATCCATTTAACTTGTGTTCTGTTATAATTGTCAGGTATTAATTTAGTACTGTAATGTCACCAGGTGCCAAGTCAAACACCTTCCAAAAGCGCTTTACATTCTGTATAACTGAAATTATAACCATTACTATGACTGCAAAATACAGTATTCTGTTTCTTCTAAGATCTCTTTTCAGTAAAACCATTGATCGACGTGAATGATATTCTCATAACTTAATTATTTATTAATTATATTAATTATATTTTCACAGAATCATAGTATGTTAAGGGGTTGAAATGGACGCTGAAGATCATCTAGTCCCAACCCCCTTGCCATGTGCAGGGATACATCCCTTTAGGCCAGGTTGATAAAGGCTTTATTCAACCTGGCTTTGAACACTGATGGGTTTGGGGCACCCACAACCTCCCTGGACAACTTGTTTCTGTATCTCCTAACCCTCAAAGTAAAGAATTTCTTCCAATTTAAATTAATAATTGCATAATTTTAACAATCAGAGTATTTTTTAAGAATAAAGATGCTGGAACAAAAAAACAACATTTCTATCAATATGCTGCCAGAGTTGTGTCAGTTAGTGAGTTTGGAAGGTAGTTCCCTGGAATATTGAGTATGTACAATTAATCATCCTTTAATTGGCAAATATATCATTAACAAAAATTCATTATCCAAGGTAAATTCTCACTACTTGGAAATAATGCTATTTACTGAAAAATGAAATGGTCTTTCATTCGGTCTACAAAAACAGTAGTTTGGTATTTATGATAGACTATATAGTATAGTGTGGTAGTATAGTAGAAAATGGACATTTTAATATAAATTGAATGTCCTTTACTGAAAATATGCTCATAAGAAAATGATTTATAATAAAGAACACAACTAACTCTTAGAATATAATGATAAATATGTATTTATTTCCAATTTAATTGAAAGCAAATCTGAGATACTCTTTGTCGTGTTGGTTCTTTGGGTTTTTGTATATATATATCTGAGCAACACCTGGCTTTTGATGTTGATATACAGACATTCATGGGTTTACATATTCAGTAGAAACTATCGCTACATGATCGTGCATCTGAAGGCTGAACAAAATCAGTATTCAGTCAACCAATAATGAAGGAATATTGCCAGAGGGATCCTGCCAGGTGTTAGCAATTAATTATTGATATATTTGGGAAAATATTTAAAGGTACATTCAAATATAGTCTTCCTGCATGAGATTGCTACATTATATTGACGGCTGATAATTGTATCAATTTTCCTTTTCTAGCTTACACAAAATGTCAAAACAGATTCTTATGAAGATATCAAAGATATCACTCTGGCAGGTTATTATGTGGCCTTTTGAAATCAGGGTTTGGAAGAGATTATTTCAGAATGTATTTTGAAAAGGAATAATGATCACACAAAAATGTGTTTAGAAGTTTTTCCTCTGCTCTCTTGTTTAAATGCATATTTAAATGCCAGCCATGAGGCACTAATAAAAAAAATAAAAATAAAATTAAGCACTCTTGTTAATGATCTGATTATGCTTTTGAAGTTCTGAAATGTGGGCTCAAACAAACCGACCATCAAGTGCAGCTTGTTCTGTAAAGGAGAGAGGGTCTACCGCCCAGGGATGCTGGACACCGGAGCAGATGTGACCATCATCGCCCGCTCCGAGTGGCCAGGGAATTGGGAACTGGAGCCAGTGGCAGTTTGATCCTCAGGGACTTCAGTCCTAGGTGGGAGGCGAGGGTCTCGAACTGTCCCCGTCCAAAAGGCCTGCTAAAACGTAGGTCTTTCTTCAGAGGACCAGCACACAAACAGCTGGTTCTGTCTTGGCATGGTCAAGACACAGCTCAGGCCAGGTCCGGGGTCTGGGGTCCAATGGCTGTTCGGGCACCAGTTATTACAGCTGGTGATGGGGTCAGTGGCTCTGACCCAGGAAGAGGTGACTGGTCTGGAGAGATGGTCCCGAAAGGAATTGTCTTCCCGAGGCCCGGTGTCTTCCCTCAGTTGCTGGCAGGAGGGTCCTTGCAGAGGCTGTCGGCTCTTTAGTGATTATCAGCTCGTGATTTCAGCCCAGCTCTGCAGGGCGGCCTCCAGGCCAGACCAGACCAGAGAGAGAGACGAGAGGCTCATGTGGCTGGTTCCACATGAAGGTAGCTTTATTGTTGGTCCATACTCCGGCAAAGGGTAAAGCCAGGGACGAGAGCTCTCTCTCACAGGGGCAGAGGCCTTAGCTTTTATAGGGATACAGGGGATGGGTGAAGGCCAATGGGTTACAAGGGATCTGCATAGTGTCTCCTAAAGGATTGTGGGTCTGTCTTTTCTCGCCGCGACCAAAGAAGTGGTTGCCTTTCCAGGGAGTCCTGCTGGGTGATTGTGAAATCTCTTATCTCAGCAGACATCCCTCCAGGGCAGGGGCTGGGCATACCCCACACTGAAAGGCAATAAGAAATGCAATTTACACAGTCTATGATTTACACAGTATGATGCAATAGCTCAGCTGACACCACTAAAGATTGATGCCCTCTGTTTCACAGAGTAAGGACAGGAGTAGAAAAGTCACCATAGAGGCATCGTAGTGCAATGTCTATCAAGCCTCTCCTTGGTACTATAGCTCATTCTCTCCCAGCACAATTTCACTGTCTCAGCTGGATGGTGAACAGTGGTGACAGTGGTTTCTGTGATATTAATATTTGTCTATAAAATCTACCCTGTGGGAGCTGGGCAGAGACCACCTCAGTTTTCCAATCCAATTTAGAATTGATATAGTGATGTGACCAATGAACTTAAACACTAATTTATTTCTCTTTCTGCTAAAAACAATGACTTTTATTTTTGCATGACTGAAAGTGGTCTTTGAGCCTATTTCTTCTGGAAAATAATTTTGAAATAAAGTTAAAATAGAGCTGCCTATCTGTAAAAAGCAGTCTTCACGGATTTCCCTCTCATTATATCTTGCTCTTAATGAAGAAGAAGCAAAGTTGGGATCTATTTTACCTAACTTTGACATGTAGAATTGTAGATGGTTAACTGTAAGCTAGTGAAGTTTCTGTACTTTTTCAATCAAGAGAGAAATATAGGTGCCTTCAGAAAGTAATTCATTCTACCTGTTCCATAAGCTTCTTTTACAGTGAAGTGATTCTCCTTCTGCACTTATTTCTTTACATTGACTATGGAAGGAGGCCAGGGTAGCTTACGTAGTTTTAGAAACCTAAATATATTCTGCATATGTAATTATCTTATCCCCAAATATCTTGAAAATATTGCTTCAAAAAGAGCTCACAAAATCATTTTCCTAATGTCATGTTACCCATGAAAGAAGAACTGTTCTACCACCTTAACGTTTTGAACAGGTTCATATCTTTCTAGAGTAGACATTACAGTGTGGAGAAAAGTTATGAAGCTGAGTTTCAAATCATGTCCGAATTCATTTATGTTATAAAGAGGGTCATACAAGAGGAAAGATTCAGTTCAAACTCAGCTGTGTATACATTGGTACCTGCATAGGTGTCTCCCACAGGTGAGATCTGAGGATCACTGTGTTTGTTCAGTGAGATTTTACTTGACCTAGAGTCACCTGTGCAGGTTCTTCCTACCTTCCTTAAAAGGGGATGAATCTCACATTTTTCCTGTGTCACACCTACGGGGCTACCCTATGGTGTCACAAATTGCCATAGCTGTCCACGAAGTTAAATTAAACCACTAGTTAATGTAGTCAGTGGAACCTACACTGTAATTCATCTCTCTCTAGGCATAACCACTGTGCCATTTCATTGCTCTAGTACAAGCATCCACCAGCATGACCGGTATTATCAGGCACATCTGCAGCAGCTAAAACAGCAGCTTTCTGGAAGGGCTGTGACATTCTGGTGCACAAATCAGATGTGAGGCTGGACATGGTCAGCTGAACTGCTTTCAAGTCTCTTCTCAATCTATTATGTTGACTCCCATTGGCTGTAAGGAGGTGTTGAGCTACCCAGCATGGTAGTACCTAATCACAGAAATTGACTCCTAACTAAATGTTTTCATCTTGATGAGGATACAAAAATGCTGCTAGCAAGGATTTTCTTGCTATTTTCTAAGTCCATGAGAGACTTTTTCTCTCTCACAGAAGATAGTAGCAGAGCTCTATAAACAATGAAATACCTGCAACCTTGAGAAGCCTTGTTTATAGTACAGTAGAAAAATATTTTGACAATGGATGTTTTAGGATTTTAGCCAATCCACCCGGGGGGTGGCTGATCCTTGTCCAATTAGACTATGAAGAAAAAGTCTATAACATCAAAATTCAGAACAGCATGAACCAGAATTTTTGTTGTCCTCTATCTGCTTGCTCCAGCTGAGAAAAATGCTGACAGAGTTTCATGTTGATATATCAGAGCAAAGGGCCTACAAAGTCACTGGGCATCTGGGAGCTATTCAGGCGGGAATTCCAGTAACAAATACAAAGTAAACACAAGCGGCTTCTCCATCATCTTCGCATTTTTAGAATAGAAATTTTGACTGTGATGGGGCATGGGTAGCATATTGCTCCACTCCAAATCAGATTTTAGCCATCTGGGTCTCTACCTAGATGAACCAGCTTGACCAGTCCTTTCATAATTCTGAAAATTTATTTATATTATATAATAAATTATATATGGAACGCATGGTGATGGCTTTTTCTAAAGCTGCCTGAACATTTGCATCCTAGAGGACTGTATGAATGTCTTTAAAATATCAGTGAACATATTTAGAGAGAAAAAAATTATCTCTTCCTTCACAAACCAACCACAGTGTTCTCTCTTGGATCATTTAGGGCCTAAAGATTTAGAGGGAAAAGGTGTAAGATCTGAGAGCCATTCAGAATCACCTAACTTCCATATGGCAACAACTTGAAAATTAAGGACCTGGCATAAATAGGGTGGTTCAGATAGAAAAATGAGGGAATTTAGACCAGTTGTACTGTCAATGCAGAGATTGAGAAACCTATGGAACATAAAAATTTCACAAACATACATCAAGAAAGATCTGAGCTTACCTGCTCAGAGTCTGAGTCTGAGATGCATCACTCCCTGGAGTTTAGGTGACTTAAGCTGGAAATGCCCATTAGGTACCTGTGTCCATTCAAGTTATTATGGATGAAGATAATTGGATAGAATTCCCTTTTTGCGGGTGAAGGGCAAAACTAACTTCTGAACCACTGCTTTACAGCTAGTCTGTGTCACTGACATCTCTCATTGACTTGTCGAAGTTCAGTCTGCATTTGTCAGATGCTAACTGTAAAATATGTATCTTTGCTATGAATTTTTACATTCAGTTGTCATAATTATTTTGATTTCTGAATGTTCATGGTCTATGTTCTTATTTAATTGATTTATGTACATATGTCAAACAACTGTCATCTATAAGAATGCGTGAATTGACAGCTCACACTCTAAAGGTAGCTGGCAACTGATCGTAAGCGCATGGCCATGGCCATGCCATCATGTTTTCAAGGTCATTAGCATTGATCACGCATCTGACATCTTTTCATCTCTGTGTATACCTGCCTTGCTTCTTGCTTGACCTTATACCTTTTATGTTCCAGAGATCAATAAATTCACTTTTTACTATCCTATTGGACTGCATAGGAATGGGAACATGTTTGCTGCTGTGCAGGATTATAGAGAGGCCAACAGCATTTTAAAATTAGGTATGTCTATTATCAGCAATGCTAAGAGTTAATGAAACAGACTTCGGAACAACAAAAAATGTGCACATAAATGCATTTTTATATGACAGTATAATTGGCTACAACCCAAGTGAAATTGTGCAGGTTATAACAAAATACTGATACAAATAACATGATTAGACACAGCCAAGAATCACAATTTTGTCTTCTACCTTTTTTCCCAAGTGAAAATAAAGTTTTTGCTGCTGTTTTGTCTTCTTGCAGAAAAGAGAAGCTTCTTCTCTTGGTTGCCCTTTCTATCCACCAAAGAGACAAATAGACACCTGTCTCTTCTCTGTCTTCCCCTGGATCCTGTCCTGGTAGGAAAAGTTCTTCTTTCCTCAGATTTCACAGGTGGCCAAGGATAGAGACTTTTTTCATGTGAGGCTGCCTGACACCAATAGCCATCCCAAAGCTTCTGTTCAAACAGCTAATTTTTTGAAGAGAGGGCTCCAAGTGATTCTAACATCTAAGGTTGTGTCTTCCATTGTACAAAGAACAGGCTATTAGAGGCCTCTCTACACAGGGAAAACTTGTTTCTGATATGACTGACAGACTAAATAGTAGGCTTGAAAGCTTATCTTTCTTCTGTCCACCATTCTTACCAGATTGTCCCTTCTCAGCAGCACTGTTTTCCAGTGAAGCAGCTCTTCCAGCCTCCTGCACGGCACAGACACTAATCCAACTCCTCACACTTATGGATTATTGCTTTCTTTCCTTTTTCTCTGAGTATCAGCTTTGACTTTGCTCCCCTTAGCCCTTACCTCTGCTTCCTTCCAGAGCCCTCCTGTCTAGATGCTGCTTCTCCTCCTGCTACTCCTTTGGAGCTTCTCTTCTACTGAATATGCTGAGTTGTTCCTGGGGCGAGAAAATCCATCCCTTCCCTTCCTCTAAGGTTTTCCACAAGTCTAGGTATGCAGCTGCCACACCAAGGTAAGCACACTCCCCTCCTGCCTACCTTCACAAATACACTTTTTTCCAGAGAATCCATTCAGTATTTTTATGGGGGAGGGGAGGTGTTTTGGTTTGGGTTTTTTGTTTGGTTGTTTTTTTGTGGGGGAGAGCACAACTAAGTTAAATTGTCTTCCTGTATATCACACTGCTGACAAAACCTAAATATGCCTACAAATTATGTCACACCAGCCACCTGTCTTCTTCAGCTGTCTTACTCAGAGTGCATTTCCACCATACCTGTTGGACTACAATATTCTACACAACACAATGTCTTCTTTTGATGTTTTTCTTATAAATTTCCCACAAATTCTGAAAGCTTTCACGTTTGTTCTTAAGGTATTCCAAAGATAAGGAGTTTTCTCAAAACAAAACTTCCTCACTGAACCAGTGTACTGGGAGAGAAGATAATTGCAGGATCATAGTCTGACTTATTTCCTACTCCATCTCAATCCCATTTCACGTAACAAATAGAGTTACTCTGAAGGAGTAAATTGCAAATTGGACCATGTGAGATGAATTACTATCACGTTTATAATTGGTCAGTGTTTATACATATTGAGGATAAGGCCAGTGACGTGTAAATGCAGGAAAGATCTTCTTAATGAGGGATGAGTAAACAATTCATCACTGCCCCTTTCACGGCTTGCACTAAGGTCCAATGAAAAAGTACCACAGATAGAAATACAGAGAACACGGAAGAAATACTAAATCAATATGCACAAGACTAATGGTTGAAAAGGTAATTTTAACATAGGCACTCACTTAATTTTGAGCATTTTTCTCTGCAGCCATTAAGGTTGGTTGATCCTGAGTTTCATATCAAATCCACAAGAAATATTTTCCTACCTCTTTTAATTCATGCACATACAGTGAAATATTTTGTATGCATTTTGTTACAGGATTAAAGGATATTTTTAAAATTGTAAAATGCACCTTGAATTATCCATGCTCTCATGGAAAAAAATAATATACTTCAAAAGTCATGTTGAAAGTATATTTGTTGTGAGGTATTAATATTTTGGTATTTGTTCATCCAAAAGATCCTTAACTTGTAAGATTTAGAAAGTGATCAATTTTTAAAACTTTAATGTAAAATAAAAATAGTTTTACCTATCTCAGACATGTACACATAGGAGATCACTTTCCCCCATGTTTTGCTTTATAATTTTTTTCCCCAGAATGTAAAGCTTCAACTACAAACAGATCTTGATATATTTTGATATATTATGTATGTAGTCGTGTAGTTTTATTATTTTAAAGCAACTTCATTCCCTTCTACCTGACAAAAATCAAAGTTATTTCATGTCATTTTTTGAAAATGACATATGTAGAATTTTTAGAAACCAATAATATATGCTTATATTTTGTCCTGAATTGAGGTCTTCTTGCCCAGACGAATGAAAGAAATGATCTGATTTTTGATTTCAGTTGTAGGAAAAATTCATACATGCCTTCAAAGCAATACTAATGAAATTACTAGATAACAAGAAAAATTAAACTCTCAGAGTTGAAAATATGATCATAAAACAAGTGTGACATTAAGAGAGTGATTTGGACAGACAAAGAGCTTCTAGAGAAAAGGTACACGAATCTATAGCAACATTACTTGAGAACCCTTTTGTCATCTAGTGATTGAAAGAGAGATATTAATCTCATAGATAAAGGTAATTAACTAATATGAGTAGTTTATGCAGTTATATTTGTAGATGAGGTTTGCCAAAAAATCATAAACCCAATTGTTTCATAAAAAGCCTGATCAGATGCCCACTAAAGCCCATAGGAATCTTCCCAATGATCCAGTGACCTTTCTTCCAGTCTAGTAACAAGACATCAAGGCATTCATAGAGAATAAATGCTGGTACCAGAATACTTTTAATTTGAATTTTTATTAGGCAGAAGTTTTACACAGTGGGCTGAGTCTGACAATAACTGCTCATCTGTTGACTGGCACGGCAGTTTTTTTGAGAAAAGGTTCTAATTATGCTGGTACAGTCATTTGTACTGTTACTACTGACTCACCTGCACCCACTAGTGTGACACTACTGTCCTTGACTCTGAGGAACATGGTAACAATAACTTCAATGGCTGCCTGCTTAGTTTTCTATACTAAACGCAGTGTTCACCCTAACTTGTGTTTGGAGATACAGCTGTTACCACAAGCGTGTGGCGGCCTGTTAACCCCATGATTCTGTAGGTTCCCCCTGTTCCCTCCCTAGCCCTGGCCACTCCCTCGGTTTCTCTTTATTTGCTCCTGCACCCCAACCCCACCCAGGGTCCGCCCCTGGGCCCCTGACAAAACCATCCCGCACTCAGACCATGTTGTCTCTCTACCTCTGAACATCGTAGGGACAAGATGTGATTAAAGCCATCTCAAACCCTCATGAGATACCCTTCTCTACCTTCTTTACCATCACCTGTGTTGTAACACTGCTGGCTGCCGGAGCCAGATCGCAGGGCTCTCCAAAATGGACTCCGGGATGCGATCAATCTCATGGCCCTAGGAAACCCTCGCTGAGCTCTCAGGGAGCAGCAACCTGTTAGGCAGAGTCCAGAGGTTACAACACAAGCGATCCATACTTAAGGAACTCCTGGTTGTCCTGCATAGATGTTTGTATCGGTGTTGGAGAATGGTTAGAGGATCAGGGACATGGATTATTGATAAAGGGTATAAATTAATAACAGAACTGCAAGCAAAGGCCTGTGTGAGAAAAAGCCTCCATGTGAAAATGCCTGCGTGAGAAACAGGCCTGAGAACCAAAAGGGAGTTTTAAGGAGGTACAGTCCTGTGCTGATAAAATTTACTGACCATGAGAAGGGAGGAAAATCTTTGATCTCTCAAGACAAAACATAAATAATAGAAGCTTGCCAAATGTAGTCTTTTATCTAACCCAATTATGTAGAAGTAAGAATGTGCTTTTGTAAGCTTAAACCAATCAAGAACTGACAAGCGTATATACTGATACTATATAAGTGCCTCTGTGTTGCTAATAAACGAAGCTTGCATTATCAATCACATTGATTGTCTGCATGTCTTCCCCCGCCGGAAAGTCAGCATATTGGATCACAATTAGCGGAGCTTGTCTACAAAGATGATTGAAAGTTAATATAAAAGTATCAGGTACTGACACTAAATAAGATAAGCTGCACAAGAAAAAGAAAATCCCCTAACACTTAAAAAATAGTTAGGTAGCACTAAAATCTTGATATTTTGCTTTGTCTGATGTATTAAATTGTCATTAGGGACAAAAAGTCATTCAATAAGTCAGTGTAACTGATGTATGACGCTGAACCTGGGAAACTAAAGTAAATTAATTAATCCATTGCTTGTTAGTTTCTTTCACTACTTATTAACACATAGGCTTTTTCTTTTGGTAGTAACAAAACCTCTGCTTTTTTATAGGTGAGCAAAAATAATCCTAAAACTATAATTACTTACATCTCTATCAACTACTTCTTGTTTTTTACTCAGTATAAACAAGACATTTCAACTTTGCTTTTGTTTGACCTTAACAGAATTGTTCTTTTAAGTCTGCAAGTTCTCTTTCATCTAGGTTTCTTGGAGAACATAATTTGTTTCAGTACATTTCTTACACATATTTTGACATTTTGCAGCTAATAAATCAGACCACCTAGTAAACGTAAATGAGCAGTCACCACTGAAAAACCTTCTCTCCCCATGTTGAACACTCCTGGATGGATTCGCTCTGTACTGTAGTTCAAGTATCACCGTTTTGCCTGTGCTGTCAGGCATTTGAAAACAGTGCAGATCTGTACAGTGTTTCCCTCGATTTTGCCATTTTCATGTTTGTTTTTGTGATTTGCTCATTACAGGCCAACCTCTATTAGCCTTCACCAATGAAAGCAATATTGTTTACTGTTCACAGTCTTGTTTCTCTTCTTATCTAAAATTTATTCACACTAGCAGAGAGGTGTCAAAACAAGGCCCTTTACCTCCAACAAATTTCTGGCAATTGCACAAAAGTTAGGCTGTTTTCCTAAACAGTTTTCCTGGGCAAAAGAGGACTATCTTAATCCCAGGGTTACTCCAGTTATTCTAAATATCCAAGTAGACACCATAAAAATTTAAATGGGAACCTCCAAACTTTAGTTTTATAATGATTTGAAGCACCATCAGCATAATATTGAGAATCAATATTAGCTGGCAGGAATAAGAACTTTCTTTTATTGTCAAAATCAATTAAAATCTTCCTGGAGTCATTGTTTCCTGTGGAATTTGCATTTTTATGTATTATACTTTCTCTTTCAGGAAGTAAGAAAAAAAAGCAGCATAAGTTACAGAATTAGGCTAAGTGTGGTATAAACCTCAAATAGCAACATCTCAAAAGTAGTCTCTATAGAAATATAATATTCATAGCAAAAATTCATTGGTTTGAGGAGAAGGATGATCCCTATACGTACGTCTCTCTCATCCTCTCTCTCCTTGTGCTTGTCATTAAGAGACAATACTGAGATGCTGCAAACATTTCCAGCAATGGAAATTACAGTTGATAAATATTTCACACAACCAGATGATTATACTTGATTAATTTGTTTTCAAGGAGCAAGTTAAAAACCATGAAAACATCAACAAACCTCTCTGAATAAATTCTCGAAGAGAGTATCTGTAAGCAGAAATCTCTTTTATAGCAACAGCATTACAAATTGCCAAGGCCACCTACCTCTAATACATGTGCTGAAATACCAAGGAAAATTTTTGATGCTTATTTTACATGATAAAATATCTGTATCTAATCCAAGAGAAAAAGCAAGGCATCTATACCAGAGTGCAAATATGAAAAACCAGCACTTTTGGGGTTGAATCTTAATTTTAATTCTAACTTTTTTTTAATACCACCTGCTAACATAATGAGACACATCTCCTGTCTTAAACTGATATTTGAAATCTCTCAACACCACTCAATATGGACAATAACTGTTGGTTAGAAATTAGTGTTTTGCCACACCTGTCAAGATCATACAATATCCAATTATCAATTAATATGAAAGTCCAGTAACGAATAAAGGTGATGTTAGACTCCAAGCCAGAGGTGTAAGCGATCATTTTCTCTTGCTTAAAATAGAAACTTAAAATTGTCCAGAGAAGTTGTGGATGCCCCATCCCTGGCAGTGTTCAAGGCCAGCTTGGATGGAGCTCTCAGCTCAGCTCTCAGCAACTCAGTCTAGTGAAAATTGCCCCTGCCCATGACAGAGGGCTTGGAACTAGATGGTCATTAAAGTTCCTTCCAACACAAACCATCCTATGAATCTTTGAAAATAAAAACAATATTGAGTTTACAATATTGGTTCTGCTGTTAGGACATTAGTTTAAATTAGCCTTAATGTATATAGACATGTTGAATGCACTTCAATCTCTAATTTTTGATTCTTTATAGGAACAGCTAAGGATTCCACAAGTTTGTGAATAAAATACAATTTCAAGATAGTATGTTTGTAGTCTTATCAATCCAGGAGGAGCAACATAGAAGGCAGGATCTTTAACTGCACTAGATAAAAGGTTCAGCTTCCTAACTGAAAGAAAAGGGTAAAAGAGGGCAAAACCCATTTTATGCTAATGCAGAGTAAGAACTACAACCTTTTCTAATTAATGCATGAAATAAATTCTAAATTTGCTAACACTGAAGTTAATTTAGTTGATAGGGAGAGAAAGGAAAATTTAACACTTTTCAGTGCATGCATACATGTAAGATCCTTATTTTATTTTTAAGAAGGAAAAATTCTGTCGTGGGAGCAAAATACTTGCTAGCTTACATAACAGTTCAAATATGAGGGTAAACTTCTTAAGAGGTAGTGGTCTCCATCTCTGATGAACCTGGATACTTGGGAAATACAGTTACTTCTCTTTCAACAGTATTTTATTCCTCCCCAGCTTGCTCATGGAAACAAGTAGATAGCTGCCTTCAAAACTGGAAGAAATTATTCTTACAGAAAGAATGCAAAAAAAATTGCTAAAGCACACGGGCAGTTTCTGTCCTATTTCTTTGTCAAAACAAGCAACGTTCAATAGATTTAAGCTAGATTTAGCTAAATGTAATTGGTTTTGGGTTTGTTTTTTTTTTTTAGTATATCCTCTCAGATAACAATACCACTGTGTCTACCAATAAAAATAATCATTGCTCAAGTTGCAGTGCACTCATCTGAAATGTTCCAGCAAGTCACAACATGATCTTCTACTCTCCAAGGCTGTAGTCTGTAGTTATCCCTGCACAACTACTGCCTGCTGCACATCCTGTGTAAATTATGTACTTTGATTTTCCATCACTTTGAGAATTTTACTTCCTTACTTGAGGCCTGCATTTCATCCTCTGTTATCTAAAGGGCTTCTGTCTCAGCATGGCTGTACCACCATGGGAGTATGTAAAGAGCAAGAGCAAAAAACAGAAAAAAGGGTACCTAAACGGCAGCAAAAAAGGGGTTGGAGTGCTAGAACTGAAAAAATGTTATCAGAAAAGCAAGAAAGAGCTGATGGGAAAGTAGCAAAATTTCCAAGTAGCAAAATTTCTAGTCACAGTTCTGGTTCATTATTCTTTCATTACTAAAAGCTTTATTATTCTCTGGGATCATAGTGTAGGCAGGAGAAAAAAACATCAAACAAAGCCTAAAACATAAGCTGAAGAGTCAGCAGTGTAGTGGTTGAAAATAACTTTCTATCTCTTCTCATCAGTCACCAACGAAAACCCTTCCAGTGGACATAAAAAAATTTTGTAAGAGATCCATCAAATCCCATACTTTTTCTCAATTCATGTAAAAAAAAACCCCACCATGGTTTCAAGGGCAGGTGCAAGGAATTTTTGCAAATTTACTTATGAAAGGGTTTCATGGTTAGAATTCTACCTTGAAGTTTCAAAGTATATCTATATTACAATGTATTTTATATGCTGTGCAGATATACTCAGTAATGTTTAAAACTATATTTACTTTTACCAAGTTGAATAAAATCACTTCTGTCAATTAATATCATGTTAAAAGCAAGAAAAACTTTTCTTTTTACTCGATTTGCTTCTGCTGCATTTTCCTCAAGCCGAAAATATCTTTTCCTCATATCTTTTTCTTGCATTATGAGAATGTAAAGTGGGACACTCTACAATCCCAATGTTCTCAGTCTCTCCTCAGATGGAAGTCTTTCCATGTCTCTGTCTTAGTTCATGCTTGAACTGTCCACATGACAATTTGATCTAAACTAGGTTACCATGCCAACCATCTTAATACTAACCTCTTCAAGAAACCACAGAAAAAATGCCAAATAATACAGGGTAGCGGTTATAAAATAAGAGCAATGTTTTAAAATGCTACCACCTGGTGGTAACCGAGTAGCAAAACCTTGACACATACTAAAAGAAGATGACCAAATGCTGCCTCAGACTAAATACAATTTCAAACCTTACAGGGGTTGCAAACTGGTGAGTGGGAGTGAATGAGATTGCACTATGTAACACCTAAAATGCCTTGTAATTACACTCAAGAGAGGAAACACAGATTCCCAGTCTTGTAGGATCTAGTGGTATATGAAGTATATTTTGCATTTTTGTGCTCTTCAGGTCACATTCGCACCTCTGGATAGGAAACTGAAATTGAAGTGTCCTAAACAAGACAAAAAGGGTTTGGTACTCGATTTGAATAAGTCGAGTATTTGTCCCAGTACAGGGGGAAAAAAAAAAAAAGAGACAAATAAAGAAGAAAAGGTTGTATTTTCTGCAAATGTAATCATGACTTCAGCAGAGGTACTGGCACAGGAAAACTCCATTCAGCGCTCCCTTTGTTGACTGCATTATATAACATGATATGCATTAACCAGTAGCTGAGATAATGTAAAGGAGACAAATGTGTGCTTCTACAAATATCCAGTGATAGCTTTTAAAATCTTTACTGTTGCCACTTTCAGGTAATGAAATCCTTTTTCTCTGGGCAAAGAAACCAAGAACATTGAGTGCTTCTATAAACTCAGCTAGGTAAAAATAAAAACTTTTATCAGAGACACCGTGGACCTGGGCCTGATCTCACACTGAGTCAGTATAAGAATGACTCTGCTGGCTTCAGCTGAATTATTTCTGATTTGTGTTGGACTGAGATCAAAACAAAGTCCTTCTCCAAGTCTAATTAATTTTATTTTCGTTTTGATTTGCACCTGAATTAGCAGTGGACAGTTGATACATATGCATGAATATTTCCCTGCTAACTCTGATGATGGAAGCATATGTGCACTTCACACAGTGCGGTGTGCCAGGGTACCTGGAGAATATGGTTTTAGTTGGTATAGACAGATCATAAGGGAGGATACCCACAGGTATGAGAAAAATGCCTGATGATTTGCATAAGCAGCTGGCAGTATGCTCAGAGGGCCAAAAGCTCTCTCCACAACTGCAGATCACCATCACATTGCTCTGCCTGTTCTTCCAAATGGCTTCTCTACATACATATTTTTCACAAAAGAAATTACAGTTTCTTTTTCTGCCTTTCAATTTATTGTTAAGCTTAAAGATGAACATGCCAGCTCTTCACCTTCTCTCAGAAATAGGAAGCTCTTCCCTATATGCAAAAGCTTCTTTCTTTGAAGGACATAGAGTTTTGTTTTATGTACCCTAGTACAGTCAGTTTCCTAATCCAGAATTGCTATGTTGTTTGACAGATGCATAATAGCCAGAAATGCATGGTAAAGTTGAAAAAGAAAATAACATTTGCTGCAGTATAATATTTCATGTAAAAAGCTATACAGTTGCAAATTTCCTATGTTATTTCCTGTACTTACGATAGCATATAACTGTGATATCTATTTGCACTCAAATTTCATGATTATCATTGCAGAAACTGACTACTGTGAAGTAGAATAACTTGTTCAAATAAATAAGGAAACCCTTACTTAAAAATAAGAAGACCCTTGCCTTTTTTCCAGAGTAAGGACAGGATTTTAGGCACCCTTTTATGTCTGTCTAATTGGTTCTGGTCTACGTCACTTCAGATGACACTAGAATGGTAGTATCATATACAAAAGCAATAAATCCCTTCAATTATTTAAGCCATGGTCAGGCTGCATATTTAGTTGGGACTGAAATGGAAGGTGATTAGCACATTGTTACAAGTAGCTGCTCCAAAAATCATCTTAGTAACCAAAAATTTTTTTCAGATTTTTCTGGGCGGGGGGCTTTGCTCCTGTTTCTGAGGAATGACCAAGAAATGAGAATTGGAGTTTTTGACAATGTCAGTTCTGTCTGAACCCCTAGTTGTTACTGTTTATTTATACCTGCAACATAATATGTCATTTCTTTTGAACACTCATTTTTCTGCAGAAAATCATACAATACTAAATATACTTAATATTGTCAGCTTGCACTTTTTTAAACCTGAGTATTGACCCAGCTTTGTCTCAGGTGACAGTCTGGTAGTGGCTTAAGAGCCTTGCTGAGTAACTAAGATAATGATGGATTGGAAAAACAAAACCATTTCTGTCACCCCCTACACACACACTTCAACCATTAAAGTTAGATTAGGTATTTGCAGTTTGAAGTCTGGCTGGTAAAAGGTCTGATTGCCCAGCATTTTGTCAAAGCCCTAAGCAGAAGCAAGTGTGCATCGGGGGAGAGGAATGAAATTACTGATGGGAGCTGCTGGTTCAGTCAGAAATCAGGAACTACTAGATAAGTGTAGTGTGATTAAAATCAAGATAACATAGCTGGCACTAATAAACAAGATCCTCAGGAGGGACAATCTAAAGCAGTGCAAAGAGTGAGGGAGACAAAAAAAGATGGAGAAAAGAATGCCACAACCTCAGGAAAAAAAAGGCAGGATGTTACATTTATATTAGAATTCCATAAACAAGTGAAATTACTTCACAAACAGTGATATGCACATAGTTCTAGATAAATCTGTGACAGCCATGTGATGAGAAAAAAAAAAAGAATTTGCAAACAACACAGTTTTCTCAAACAGGGAAGGGCTTAAACAGAATTTAGGTCAGAGCACCAAACAGGAGTGGTTGGGAGAATCAAGGGCATGCTAAATCAGATGAAAACCAGAAAGAATATTTGGGCTGCAAAGCGAAAATCTGGAACTAAAATACAACTTCAATCCTTAATAAAAGCAAAGCCAGAAATCAGCTGAGGGTACATCTAGACCATTATAAAAATAGAGTATAATACAAAATGTAGTAAAAGGCTCTTTAGAAGCATGCTTCTAGAGGATGAAGGGAGCTATTCCAATAATAGAGATGTCTGTATGTAATATTTTCAAATGTTTCAGAGGCAGCCGGGTATTTGCACTTTCATTGCATGCATAATGAGACATCAGAATGCAGAAAAGCCATATAGGAAATTTTATAACAAAATGGAAAAGAGGAACTAAAGTGTTAGCTGCATAGTTAAAGAGTATATAACTTGGCTTCACAAGCAAGCTGAAGAAATTTGGTAAAGAAAATAATAAATAAAGCTGTTTATAGAGGACTCAGACTTAAGTACCAGATATACTTTTTATACCTAGTGTTTCAAGGAGCTAAATGTCAAGTGCTGTATCTCAACCAATCCTTAGCCTCCAACACATACTGTTTTAAAGAATAAGCATGTAACAGTATCTTTTTAAATAGTGTTTTTCAGCAAAGAATATATTTATCTTGATTTGTCAGCTTATTGTGTTGAACCCGATCTAGTAAAAGTAAGCAGGTCATAAGTGAGACAACAATTTAGAATACCGACCTACTCTTCAAAGAACTTAACCCCAGGGATTTCTATAAAAGAAAACAATGAAGGTCCTGGAGTTGAAAATTCTATGACCAGACCCATAAAGAGTGAGGTCCTATTATATTGCAATCTATGACTCTCAGCAGTTGTGACACAAACAATCAAGCAAGTAGCCTGAAGTTCTAAAAAACGCAGCCAGACTGATCCTCAGTATAACTCCGTTTATTTGGAGGAATTTGTATTCCAGAAAACTGTTGTGTTGAGTCTAATTCAAACCTGACGTAAGCAGCTTCTACTCCCTTGGTATCAGTGCAATACAACCAGCTTAGCATGGGAGGCCTGGATTTGCCACGTCTCCTGTATTGAATTGATTTTGCAAAACTCCTGTTTCTCAGCCCTTTTGATATCCCCAGTCTCAAGAGAGCTGCCCCCTTCTAGTATTGCATTGATTCATTGCTTAGCTGACCTTTACAAATGGGCCAGAATAAAATGGAATTTAGTTACATAACGTTTTTCATTCAGGAGACGTCTCCAATCACTGATAAATTATTAATATATGAAGATAATGTCAATGTAAATATAAAAGCAGTTGTAAATTAAGCAGCAGTACCTATAGTACCTTCAATGCAAGACTATTACAAATGAAAAAAATGTTGTTGGCCTGTAATTTATGTTTTTCTTCTTACAATTTAAATTTATTTGGGGGTTAAGAATACACTAAACTGTAGCATAAACTTAAATGTAACTCATTTCACAAGTTCTTTTGGTTTTAAAATTATTCTGTTTCTTACAGATTAAAACTATGTACTTTAATGGCTTTTCAGAATTAGTTTAAGTTGAATCTATACAGCAATTTTTGAGATGTGTGAGGCTGTGCCTTGTAGGTTTTGAAGATTTGTCTCCACAAACCTGCCCATTGACCATAACAAACCATTTTTTTCAGGTCCATTAATTCCTTTCTATTTCCTGATATTTCTGTATTATCAGGGAGGCAAAGAATCATCATCATGCCCTTCATCTGAAAGACTGAAGATGCTTTAAGTAGTACAGAAGTGATAGAGCAGTATGGTGAAACATTAGAAATGTTTGTGAGCCTCCAAAGCCATTATGTCCCTTACATGCCTTCATATCTGCCCTGAATTGTATGATGCTTAATAGGACTCCTAGCAGCTGAATTGCCTGGTCTGCTTGTGAGTCCGGGGAGCTAAAGCATGGCAACAAAGTACATGAAGCACTTGTTTTGCTAGAAATGCAAAGGACAAACAGGACAAACATAAGAAATGGCGGTGTCAAAGCCTGAAAAGCCATGAAACCGTAGAATAAGGAAATACAGGGAAATTGGGGAGGTTCAGAAATGCAGAAGAGCTCCTCCTTTGCCTTGTATCACCTGTGGTTGCCCGATGTCAGGTGCTGCCATTCTATGCGTGTTTTGTATTTGCCTGCTACCAGTATAATATAACCACAAATGATTAATGCATCATCAAACATACCTTTGTGAAAAAATGTAAGTCCTCAGAGATACCTGTTTTGTTCCTAAACACAGCTTTTTAGATCCATTTCATCAGACTGTGGATTTCCCACTGCTCTGTGCCAGCTAATGGGTGGTTATGAAATGCCAAGAACTGGTGCATACAGACGTCTTTGAGTGTAGGGAACTTTTCAAATATAGACTTTTTTTTTTTTTTTAAGTGGATACGGTAGATTGTAGCAGATGGCTTCCTCTGTCTGGTGAATCCTTCTTCATTTGTGGCTCATTGAGCTGGTAGTGTCATTACTGTCTAGCACATTAATTTGGAATCCATGTGCTAAACTTCATTGCAAAATTTTAGGCTGAAGAGATTTGATTTGTGTGCACAATAGCTACTATTTCTTATTCAATATGGCAAAACAGTTACAGTCCCTTCTAGATATTGTTCAACCTGTATTTTCAGCTTTCATCTACCATTTGATTGGAAAAGCAGATTTCATTAATCTGTTTTTAGTTGCTGGGAAGTTAATGCAGGAACATATTTTTTCCTAGTGACTTCAAAACAAGATTAAAAAGAAAATCCCCTTATAAATTAATCTAACATTAAATATATTTCACAGTTACAGCTGCACCCTTCTATTTTTTTCAGCCTTTTTCTCAGCACAGGATGTATTGAAGAACTTCACATTTCACATACTGCACTGTTCATCTCTACAACATAAGGCAATTTGCACTGGAAGCATATGTTAAAAAAAACTTAGAAATAGATCTTCAGCATTATGTAGTGGATTTCCACAAGCCTTTTAGTGATTAGAATTTTAATCACCTGATGATTAAAGGTTTCATTACTAGGCAATTAGTACTTTGAGTGTAAGGCATTTAATTCCGTTTTGGAAGTGGAACCATCAGTAGTTGGGGATTGCAAAATTAGATGGATCACAAGGCAGCAATGAAGTGCAAAGTGACCAGATAAGGTCAGAGGGAAGGGAGAGCTTCAGGGTGCAGGTGCATGAACAGCATAAGGATCCCTTTCAGCAGGAGAATGAGATTTAGGTTTAACAAAGGAGATATCAGGGTGCAGCAAGAACCAGTAGTTACCTTGGTGCCAGGAGCAGGGCAGCTGCAGGGGCAGCAGTTCGGGCCCAGCCCTGGGCATCAGGCACCTCCTTGGGGATGGGGAAAGTTGTTCTTGCATGATAATGTAGATCTCGAGGCAGAATAAATCTTGCCTAAAAATTGGGCAAGAATATTTGCTTTAACTTCTGTGTGTTTTGAGATAGAGACCACTGGTAAAATCTGAACTATTTATCATAGTACATTTTTTCACATGAGTCACTATTGATGTTGTTTTCCATAAAAATATATGTTTAGCTGGAAAACATCACTCTATTACCGTAGGCAAACTGAACTTCAAGATTAATTTTTTTGTTAGTGCTTCAGAATTGTAGATTCTGTATATCGGCATTGATCATTGAGATGCCAAGCTGGAAGCTGATTAGTTCTTTTCTCAGTTCTTGCTAGTTTTAGCTGCCTCTTAATCCCTTTTTCCCCCCTTTTTTTCCTTTTTTTTAATTCACTAACAGGAACAGTTTAGTCCCAGAAGGGATCTAATATTGATTTATCTGTGAACAAACTGAATTTATTATTTCATTATAAAATATGTACAGTAGATATTAGAGCTGCAGGATGTAAAAATTCTGTGATCTACAATAATAATAATAATAATAATAACCAGATTTAATTTTTTTTTCTTTTTTTTCCTGACTCAGTTCCTTAGCTCATTTTGGTATTAGAAGATGCATTCATGTATCAGAGTCTAAACTACGGAGCTTAATATATTCCTTCAGCAGTCATGCTGTTTAAAGGTAATACAGGGGTATGAAACTATAACCAGCCATTCAGAAGGGTAGGAAGTTCACTCTTTTTTTTTTTTCTCTTTTTCTCTTTCTTTTTCTTCACCAGTCAAGTACCGTTCTAGTGATCAGTTACCAGCATAAAATTCACGGTGTTTGTAGCAGATTCAGTAAACACATGAGGAAAAAACATCCAAATGTTTCCCCATGTATTACCTAATTCTTTTTATTTGGTAGAAGAGAGATGTAGCATTGAACTAAACATCGAACTAAGTCCTGTCCATAACTCTGTTGCCATAACTCTGTTGCCAGATAGCGATCAAAAAACGAAGTTTCAGAATGAACCAGGCACTACAGGAGATATGTAGGAATTAGATAGAAAGTGTAGCTCTAACAGTTTTTTTTGCAAATACGAAATTCAAAAAAGTTCAGTACATTGTTACAATGTTTAAAGAATGAATGTCTGATTATGATCTGGTGTTTTGAGAATAACAAATCATACACTAACTTGTTCTATCACCTGAAAAAATAATGTCAAGTAACAAGCAAAATGCTCCTTGCAAAGCAGCTACTGAAGAGATATTGTAACCTGGACTTTTTTTTTTTGTGAATGATATAAATCATGAAGACTGCACATGTCCTTATATAATTTTTATTTAAAACATGACAATTACAATGGCCTCTACTATCTTGAATAACTGCATTGAGACAGACTGAATTCCAGCATTGAACTGAGGTCTGAATGGTAGTTTTGTCTATTTTTCATAATGATGAAACACTATAAATTTATATCAGAATATTCTACAGATGTCATAAACACAGCTGCAGCTTTTCAAAGATGGATCTATGTGACCTGTAGAATGAATGGCGTATGATTTATTTCATTTTTATTTCAGCCATCTGCAGAAATTCACCTGACTAGTTTTACCTTCTTACCGATCTGCCTACCTCAGAAGCTTATGTCCTTGAGGGGCTTATTTTTGCCTACTGACTGCAAAGTGGACTGAAACAGGCAGGTGCATTGTGGATATTTATGTCTGATGACAGGAATTTTATACTTAGAAATATGAAGTTTTTCTCAGGTGTTCATGGTCAGCTTTCATTTTTATAAACCCTGAATCTGGATCATCAGCAGCTTGTCACATTACTGCTAGGATAAGGTGAATCGTGCCCTGGTAATGTTCTGGGTCTTTTTTGTGTGAGGGTGGGTTTTTTTAACCCAAGCTCATGATTATGCAGATTAAAATCCTTAGACAAATGTTATTGCAAACAAATTAGGTGGCATGAATAAAGGCCCCAGTCTTTTCTCTTCTTTAGCAGTCAGCCATTGTGCTTCCAAGCTGCTAACAACACATCTCAGAATGAAATGCATTGTACAACATGAGCTGCAGCTACCAATGGGCCATTAGGTAGCAATTTAAGTGAGAGGAATTAACACAGCAATTGCTATACTAGCAAAAATGACCTCTGTACCTTAAGGGTTTACTTTTTTCCACCCTTCTTGATTTGAATACAAAGCTACCATGAAGTAGGAAACAGATAACTTTTTTTTAAATTTTGGGTTCTGTACTGCATGTGAAATTAAATTCTGATGGATTTTGTGTAATGATAATGGTAGAAAAACCAGACTCATGAGTTATTGGAGTTGAATGGTGAGAGAAAATCTTGAGATACTTAGCGAGCATGATCAAGTTAATCTTTGTCTGGCTTTTAAAGAAAAGTGTTTTTGAGGAAGCTATTTGGAGACAGGCAGGACAATTTCTGAAGGAAAATACAAAGTCACTGACATAGAAAAAGGCCTAAACAGTTAATTAGATTTACAGAGATAGTACCTGGTCAACTGGGTATAACCCTATGATAAAGTAAATTAACAGCGGATGAGAATTTTATAAGGCTGTCTTTGTTAAAAAGGCTTGGTTCAAAACTGTGAAAAGGAGCTTGTCAAAAGTACTTTGAAAATAGAATTATTACATTAATTACAGTGTGATTAATCATCCTTCCACTTCATTATTAAATTAATAAGCATATAACATGGAAAATAAATTATAGAGTCTGTAGATGCATTTACTGGATCTGTGAAAGTGCAGTGAGCAGACCAAAAAGGAAATATTAAGTTATCTAAATACATCTCACATTTACCATGAGATGCAAAAGAATTCAGTTCTGCTTGATGCATTTTCCATGAGATCACCTGGATATTGAAAATTTGGTTTAGGAGATTTCATTTCTAGTAGCAATCAGTCTCAATTCAGGAGATCAATGGATGACACCAGAGTTGCAAGGGACATTCGGTATACCTGAGCATGATCTCCCAATTAATTCAGAATAAATCAGTGATCTCAGTTACAGCAATATAAAGACATCTGCTTTAGAACTTAAATCCAGGAAAGATATTTAGAGTTGATGTGCAAGAACCAGTAAGAGTCAGGGTTCAACATTAGAGCCTCCTTTTGTCCTTCCTTATCTTCTAGCAGTCCATGCTTGATTATGGGCTGTCTGAAGATGAGAAGACAGACAGAACAATGGAGAGAAGTTAGGACCATAAAAATGCTACAAAATAGCAATTTCACAACCTACTCTTCTCAGTTTTACTGATGGATCCTTGGATTAATACACTATATGAAAAGAGTCACACTATCTTACCGCATCTCATTTTTATTTCTTGTACCTCACTAAGTTTTTAAAGCTTTGTGAAATCTTTTAAATATGTAGATACCGGCTGAACAGCTTTGTTCCAATATCAGCCTCCCAGATGACATAGCATCTACGTAGTTACTTATGCTGCTTGCTGTCCCCCTTTTAATGCATCCAAAGGCTTTGTTATTCTTCCAGTCAGCAAGTTTTTCCACTGTGTAGCTCACCATTATATTTTCATTTGATAGCATTCAAATTAACTTTTGAATGGACCACTTCACCGTGTAATCTAGATCACACTCTGTAATGGGTCTTGCCTAATCATCATCCTTCATACTTTTGCTCTTCCAATCCCTCACAGATCTTACCATATTTTGGTTTTTTCATATCTAACTCTAGCTCATTTAGATGAATATTGATTGGTGTTACCCTTATTTCTGGTCAACCCAGAACCCAATTAGAAACCCACTTATTCAGCAAAGATTCCACTTTCCTTGTTATCTCTTGAGACTTCCTAGTCAGCTCTAATCCAAATGACCTGAGAACTGTTGATACTCCATTGTGCTACCTTTTTAGTCACCATGTGAAGGGACAATAAACTGAAAATGTTGATACAAAAAAAAGTGTATTGCATGCACGTTTACCTTTTTCTTCTTGTTCAAACCACTGATAAGAAAGGACTGTAAATCTGACTCTCATCAGAATATTTGACCTAGTTACTCTGGATGCTTGGTTAAAAATCTGCATTAAAAATAATAAGAAATACTAAGGCTTTCCCAAACATAGTTGTTCATGAAAATTCATCAGTCTGTGGGGACTTATCTCAAGGTACAGGTACTTTACCAAGTGCTATTCAATAATTTTATCAAGAATGTAGACAATAATATAAAACCTTGTCTGTCTGAATTTATAACTAGCATTAAGATGGTCAGGACAGTAAATAACAGGGGAGGTTACTGCCACAGACTGATCAGTGTTGTATTGCAGTGGGGATTACTGTAACACGCATATATCAAACCAGGAGTCACGTGGAAAGGAAATATATATGGACAGACAGATTCTTGATAGCTGTTTCAGAGATCTTTATTTCTCCAGCTGCATGGCCGGGGCTCTGCTCAGGAACTGTTCCAGTCACGGGACCCCAGGGTCCTTGGCCACACAGGGGAACACAAACCAACCAATGGGAACAAGGCTGAGCAGGGGCAGGGAATCCCCGTGCCTCCCCCCAGGGCCCATCTCCCAGGGCTCCATGGCAGGGGGGGAGACCCCAACAGTGTTGTTCAGTTAAATTGTTACTTTCCCACCAAGCATGCTTTCAAACAGCTGAAGGTAAGTTAATTGATCTGAGGACAAGGAATGAATGCTCTAGGTAAGTAATGAAAACACTATTTTGGAAAACAGTCATTCAGAAAGTACACTGGAGACATAGCATATTAATATCTTGGCATGCTAGTGCAACTTTTGGATAAACAAAAAGGGGACCGTAGAGAAAGAATATTCCATTGAAGACAGTGAGACTACTGCTATACATCAAAAGAAGCAGGCCAAGGGATGTTATTATCGCACTCTACCTCACTCTTGTGAGACCCTATCTGGATTGCTGTACCCACCTCCAGAGCTCCCAATGTAAGAAGGACATGGGGCAGTTGGAGTTAGTCCAGAGGAGGCCATGAAGATGATCAGAGGGATGAAACACCTCTTGTGTGAAAACAGGCTGAAAGAGTTGGGAGAGTTGGGATTGTTCAGCCTGGAAAACAGAAGGCTCTGGGGAGGACTTGGAGCACCTTCCAGTACCTAAAGAGGGCTACAAGAAAGATGGGGAGAGAGACTTTTTACAAGAACATGTAGTGATAGGACAAGGGGAATGGCTTGAAACTGAAAGTGTGTAGATTTAGACTAGATATTAGGAATAAATTGTTTACTATAAGGGTGGTGAGGCATGGGAACAGGGTGTCCAGAGAAGTTATGGATGCCACATCACTGAAAGTGTTCAAGGCCAGGTTGGGTGAAGCTTTGAGCAACCTGGTCTAGTGGAAGGTATCCCTGCTCATGACAGGAGGGGTGGAATTAGATGATCTAAAACATCCCTTCCAATCCAATATGGTCTAGGATGTTGGTGCTGATAACCAATTTTATGATTCTACTGTGACAGTACCTGTTGACCACATTCAAAGAGTATATTAGAAAAAGAAACATGGTAGGGACTCAATTTGTTCAGCTAATCAAAGTGGAAGTTAAAAGGTGATTTGATTGCCATATAGAGATACTTATTTCTACTTTAAAATTAAATCTGATCATAGGAAATAAAGGTAAGCTTTCAGTCTTACACACAGAAGTATAACAAGATATGCACATTCAACCTTGAAACAGAGACAGTAAATGTAATTAAAAAATTATCAGGAAAGGCAATAGATGCTCTCTAGCTCTGAGTCTGTAAAATGAGATTAGATATCCTTCTGGAAAACATGCTTTGACTCAGCATCTGAGAAAATGATATACATTGTAGACCAAGTGATCACAACGGTCTGCACATCAAGTCTCTGAATCTATTTGTCAAATGAGAAGCACTGGCAAGGAAAATCAAGGGATAACCTGCCAGAATTTAATCCTGTCATGGCATTTTTAAATGGCAATATTTTGCTCCCTAGTACTGTGTAAGTGTGTCTGAAGAGATCTGGCAGATCTCCTCCAGCTGGCTGAATGGTACCCAGGTTTGCTGTGATGAGGAAAATAACCAGCTCACTGCACTGAACAATGCAGGAATGTTATCAGCACCAACATCCTAGACCAAAGGACATGTTGAAAGAAAATGGGGTTTGGGTTACTGAAGATTGTTGGTAAAAAGATGACTTCACAGGTGGGTACTTCTGTCTGAAAATGACCCTGGAACTCCCTGGAGAAGACTCCTGTAAATGACGTAATCTGACCAGGGTGGTTCAATGAGCTCTTCCTGGGTATTATTTGGCTTGCAATGCTAGTGCCATTTCAAAGTAAATCAGCACAGAGAGCCTTTGAAATTACTGCATATACATATACTAGCCATACACATAGATAAATACATGAAAACAGGTTGAAAACCTGTCAGTAAAATAACAGAGATAAAAGCAATTTTATTAAAAATTAAATTAAACTATTAAGTCAAATGGAATTAAATACTAAGGGATAGAGTGTAGTACAAGATAAAAGGCTATTTTATAAACTATTTGAAAAATGAAGTGAGGTAAAAATATTCATTAAACTAAATTACAGCTGAGAAGCGGTTAAAGCATATTACTTTCACCTCCATGGGGTTTTTTTCCCATCACATAGTAATATTAATCAGCATCAATCTTTTTAAGAAATAAACATATTTACCAAAGGTAGCTTGCAAGTGTGTTTAGTGGTTTTTAGTAGCTATCTGGTAAAAGGCTGAACAACCCTGTGAGAACTTCAGCAGCAGAACAGCTTGTCAAAATAAAACCTTAAGCAGATGGTTCTAAATCACTGGAACTCTACTGCATGTGCTGAATGCTTGAGCAGTTCTATGAATAACAGAAAGCCGTCCACAAATATGGAGGAAAATAGCAGGTGTGAGGCTGATGTTACCTGATCTTTATCACATGGAATCCTATCACTGTCAAAAGGGCTGTCTCTTGACTGCTTGAGAAAGTGACTACAAAAGTCTCTGTTGATGCAGTTATTCATAAGAAACATGTCATTTTTTAAATACTGTACCTCAGCCTGTTGCTGAGAAAAAGGGAGATTTATACTGGCACAGAGAGAAGGCAGCTATGGCAACTGTTCCAAGGATGTTTCAAAATCTCCTAATTTCCAATTTACATGTCAACATGAAATGCATATGTACTTTGTTATTCTACCAAATGCATTTCACTTTCTCCAAAAAAAAGCAAGTCTTAGTCACAGTGATTCTTGTTGATGAATCTCTGCATTCCATGTCCCTGTAGGGTCTTAATTCAATGTAATGTTCTGAGATAGAAATTGCCTACTTGTTCAACTTTTATTTAACATTTCTTGGTCACCTCAGAGAAAGGGAACTGATTTTTTTTCCTATTGCCAGTACTGATTGTTTGTTTGCCAGCAAACTATTTAGTATAAAAATTAGAGTATAAAAATTAGAGTATAAAAATTACTCCTTTCTGGGGCAAGTGCTACAGCCCTTGGACTCCTGTTTCTGTAGGAGTCTGTTTCTCTGAGAAATCAGGCCCACACAGCAGTAACAAGATTTGTTTCTGGTAAGTACAGTAATATGGTAAATCGAAGCAGAAAATATAGTCTTTTGCTGCTGATCGTACATTCTGTACATAAATAGGGCTCAGTCATGCTTGAAGACCTTCAAGCACAAATATTTTTTCCACCATGTAAATTGATTGTATCTGCAAGTTCCAGTATTTGGTATTGGTGGAAAATGCAGGCATCCTTCCACTGCATTATTACTCCTGTGTAGGGTGGTAGAAGTACTGGTGTTCCCAGAAGTTGTTTTGGTTTGAATTATAACCTTACAACTGCTTACAGTGATATTAAAGAATATATATATAGCAGAATGAAGAACCTCCTCTGCATGAGAATGTATTACATTATATGTATTATCTGTCATGATACTATATAATTATATAATACTATAATGATGTTATTGGATACTGTAAGGATACTGATTGCATTATCTGTGAAGTGCAAGAATAGGACAACAGCTATATTTTCAGTGTATTCAAAGAATAATTACAAAATGAAACATTATGTGTTATTTTTAGCATATATAATCTTACTTCTGTAGAGTGAGCCTATGAAAACTGGGAAAAACTAAAATTATTTTGTCTATTCTTACCTGAGAGTTTTGCTGCAATACCCTTCCAAGTAATTCTGGTATCTGTCTCTGATCCTAGAAATTGGCAGATTGACTAATGCCTTTGGAGCCAGAGTCCAAAGGTGTCTTTCATTTGAATTTCAGAAGTTCAAGCCAAACATTAAGAACAAAGTGAATTTGTACCATACCAGGTGATTTAACATCATCGACTTGGATGTCAAGTTAGATCCTTCTGAGAAGAAGTGTTTGGATCTCAGATATTTTTTGTGATTAAATAAAGAGATGTTGAAAGATCCTTTATTTGGATCATCAGGTGCTTTCAAAGATTTTGGATCTTCAAATAAAACATGAAGATTATTGTTTTTCCATAAGAATTTTAATATAATCTGGCAAAAGTCTACTGAAACTAGCAGAGTTCTCTTCTTATTTTCAGTGATAATATCTTTCTGACTGTATCAATAGGAAATGTTTTTTGGTCTGTTTTTTGTGGTTTTGTCCAGGTTTTTTTAATAAAAGGAAACTACTATATTTTACGGTGCTTGAGAATTTGGAAAAAGTGTTCTGAATATAACTGAAATGTTATGTTATTATTTTGAGTGCTATAGCCTTAAAGCACAATGATAGATATAGCTTAAGCTTCTGTTGGAAACTGAAAAGGCTCAAACACTATCATTAGCCTTCCAGAAGCTTTAGTCCATGATTTGCATAATGCTACGGCACCAAGAATGACGTGCAGGGAAGATTGTCAGATATTTGGATACTGGTATGCTAGTGTGTGCCATCTTTCTCTCCTCTCTTATTTTGTAGGAGAAAATCCAAGGAAAGGGACAATTACATTTTCCTCTTGAGATTAAGGGAGCTAAATATAAGTGCCTTTGTATACTTATCCAAAGGACTATGTGGTTAAACCCACTTTATAATCAATCGATATTTGATCTCCTTTTATTCATTGACCAGCAAGTTCGGCTTCAGCTTATGGCCTAGGGCATCCAAAAATGTTCATGGTGCCCATATGTGGGCAGTGGAATTGAGCTACTAGTGACAGTCTGACTCCTTCTCCAGGCTGCACAACATTTAATTGATCTACAACAATACTCTTCCCTTATGGGCCAGTTTAACTCCCTCCTTAGTGAAGTTCTGATCCTCGCTTGCCTTTCTCATACTCATACAGGGTAGTTCCTCCTCTTCTTTAAATGACCGCAGGTTCATCAGCATTGTCTAGGTGGTTTGATGGAATCTTGCTCTTGTAATTCATGCACCTCACTGAGTTCATGAAAGGAAATTTCTTTGATCCTTTTAAATCCAACAAGATGTGATCTTATTTTGCATTGTATATAAATATTCTTACACTGATTTCCTTCCCAAACTCTCTGAATGACTTTGTTAAGATCCACTGGAATAACATTAGGATCCCACTCCTGAAATAATATTCAAGTCTGGTTATTAAAAGATACTTCTGCCCAAATTAAGGTGCAAATGAAACCATATGCCAAAGTCAACAGTACAGATTTTATTTAACATGAGAGAGAGAGAGAGAGAAGAAGGGGTAGAAATAGGAAGGGATGTGAGGGGGGAGAAAGAGAGACAGACAGACAGATTATAGTCACCACCTCCTGGGTTCCTGCAGTGTCCTCCCTGGCCCTTTTCCTTCTGATCTTCGCAGTGGTGGAATCCCCAGAGTGTTCTTCTGTAGGTACCACTTTTATACAGTCAAAGTCCCAGGTATCCAGAGGTGTACATGCCATTGCCCCATCTTGGGATGGCATGTGTATAAGCAGCTGCTTCCTTTCCCACAGTTTGCCATGATGGGAATTTTTGTCCAAATAAATTACCCAGATCTGCCTCACCAGGTCCTGTTGTTGCATCCATGCTTTTCCTACAGTCTGCACAGTGGAATATTGTCAGGTGTGCTAATTCCAAACATTTCACCTCTGTGTAGGCCTGAATTTAACGCCCTCCTGCTTGCCATCTGGGCCTGTTTTGGTAGCTTATCTTGTGAGAACTTCCTCCTTTGACAGTGCTTCAAAACAAATTGACTGTGTTCTTTAAGTCCTGACAGACTTCCATAAGCAAATCTCAGTTGTGCCTTATCTCTTCATCTTCTGCTCCCTATATGCAGTGTGCAGTTTTTGTTTCGGAGAACACTGTTTCCTTTGGGTTTTTATCAGGCTTTTTTTTTCATAGGGTTGTTTCTCTTGGTTGGTTGGTTGGATTTTTAAATGAAAATACTGTTAGGAATTTATATTGAAAATTACTGTCAAAGGAACATACCTGGTAATTGCAACAGCATATAATGAGGTGTGATACTGTTATTAATCTCTGGAAAATGTTCATTCTGAAGTCCCACAGAAAACACGTCCCTAGAAGACATGAGATTTTTCTAACAGTTGATAATTCACTGTGCCAGTGGAATGAAACTCTTGGCCACACTTTCCAGCCTGTCATTTAATTATTATTTTAGATGTTTGGGCCCAGAAGAAAAAAAATTAAGCAGGACTTTGAACTTGACTCATTCTTCTAGAAAAGAGGAAAGGCAGAGAGGAGAGGACAAGTGAGTGTGCAGCAACCGAGAGTGTCAAGGCAATTGATTTGTGACTCCACAGTCATATAAGGCTAGATGTGGCTGCAGGTGTTGTAGTGCAACTTCTTTTATAATAGAGGCCACATATTGTTCTTGATCTCTAGTGAGTTCAGGAAATGTTGCTTAACTAAAGCATATTTCCTAAAGCCTCTTGCAAAGAGGTTGAGGCACTACGCTGTTCTTCAATGAATTGGATTCTATTTGCTTCACTAAGATCCATTTCTGTTCTGTGGGTGTCTCTGCATTTCCTCTAATGACTGTTGAATTTACTGGCTGCCGGAAGCTTAACTTGTCTGGAGGGGGAAACTCTCAAAGATATTAACATTAAAATTGGCCTCTGGGTAGAGGAGCTGTTAATGCTTCTGCTGAAGGAAAGGCTGCAACATAAAATCATCTTTTCAGCTGGCCAAGATGTGGCCTCACCAGGGCTGAGTAGAGAGGCAGGATCACTTCCCTTGATGGGCTGGCAATGCTCTTCCTAATAAACTCCAGGATACCACTGGCCTTCTTGGCCACAAGGGCACACTCCTGGCTCATGGATCTCACAGTTTTTCCCTGTGCAAGCCCTGACTTAAAGGAAGGCAGACACACAAATTAGATGAACTGAGTGTCCCTCTGAAGGCCTCTCAGGGGACTTGCTTCCTTCTGTTACCAGTATAAGGAACACAGGACCTTACGGCATCTGAATTTCCCTCCCTTTCTGCTTCATAGTCTTATCTTTTCAATGAAGTAAGGTCTAAACGGGCACATAAATTAGATGCATTAAATTTCATACTGAGGAATCCACTCAGGAGAGTTTCAACAAGACTTGCATTTTTTAGATATCAAATATATCAGCAGTAAGAAAACAGAAAATATGGTTTCTTTCCCAGTAAATTTGTTTTAAGTGTTTCTAATTGTTTTCTTTTTAAATCAGGATAATGAGAGACTTTTTTGATGATGTTTGAGATGCGTTACACAAAACCATTTCTTTTGCTTCTGTCTTTCCTATTACAATACTAGGTCATTAGTCAATATCTGTTCAGTGTTTTGAAAAATATGGCTGAATATACTGAAAAAAACCCATTCATCTACAATTGTATGTGAATGAAGATTACACTAGTGTAAAATTATGGTAAATTTTCCACTTACTGATAAATTTAATTATCCAGAATGCTAGTGCTACAAAATACCTTTTTCTGGGTATCATGAAGATTATGCCAGATAGACAGAAAAGACTGAATTGACATATGCGGAGTAGAAAGTTCCATTTATTTTTTGGAGTTGAATATTCAGGTCTTGATGGAACCAGCTATTTCCATGGCAGCAGAGTTGTGCCTTGGGGTTAAATCTGGTCTTCTCTACTTAAGTTTCAGCCAATGCCACCTGGTAAAGTCTGGGAGCTCTAAGGCTAGGTTCTGTCAGTCGACTTGCCTATCAAGGAATAAGAAGTAGATACTACTTGAAGAAGTCAATCTTTGTTGAAGAAATTCCCTAAATTTGTCTTTCAGACTGGGTTTTTATCATGTAGAAATAGCTTCCTTTTGGGGGAAGAGGGAATTAATCTGGTAAACTGATTCCAGTACTGTTTGAAATTTCCTAGGTTGTTTGGTTTAAAATGGCATAGCAGTGTGTCTGATAACACTGTGCGCTGAGCTTGGTAATGGATAAAGATAGGATGCATGACAATTCACAAATCACTGACAAACTCCATAGGAAATCACACTCAAATAATAAAATTCCTGTTTCTGAAAAACCTGGTCAAGGATAGCACTGGCCAACCAGTCTTCTATGAGTACAGCTTTGCCATATGAATTACAGGTACACATGTCACCAGCAGCAGAGTTCATGAGTGAGTAAAGGCAGCTGTGACATCGGTATGTCAGTGATATTCAGACCTGTGCCATCATTCATTTTTCCCTGGGCCTTTGAGAAGCTAACTTAGTGTCTAGCAGAAACAGGACTATCAGCAATAGTTAGCTTTTTTAGGCACTGCCTAGAGGACAAAAAAGCAGCCTCTATATCTTAAAAATTATGCCAATACTTAGAAAAGAAGTAATTGTTTCCAGTTGCCATTGCAAGGCAATATCCAGAGTATCTTTACTCCTGTAGCAATGGTTAGCATCCAGCTTTAGCCCACTTGTCATCAATAATGACTCATGCCTGGTAACAGAAGGAGCATGGAGTGTGACAAATATACAGAGATAGTTATCTGTAAAAGTTGCTATACATAAGTTTTACCATCTATGTGTAGCATGAAGTTTTTGGGGTTTTATTTAATCTTATTGGTTTTCCATCCCAATAAATAAATTTATGCAATGTCAAGAGGCCTGTTTATTCCTTTTAGAAGTTAGAGGTGGTGATTCCACATTAATCACATTAAAAAGCAATAGTTCTTAATCTATAAACTACAGCAGTGGAACTAAGCTGAGGCACTCAAGCTAAAAGAGAAAAGTCTTATTCTTTCATTTCAAGAGTCATGTTTCTGATGAGAAATCATCAGCTTTCTAGTATATGCTTTTTGATGGTTCACTGGAGTCCACACATGGGAGCCTTTAGTTTCTCCTAGTTTTGCCTAGTTTGCGACACTGAGCTTATGGAAGACCGTGGTAGAAGGAAACCTGTGACCTCAGGAAGGGAATTTCCTGGTCTGACAGGAAAATCAGTAAATGAAGCAAATGCAACCCTTCCTATGCACTATTTTTTTCCGTCTGTTTCTCTTACTCCCAAGAGTTTCAGCATGTACTGTAATGTGGGTATATGGACCCACATCCATGAAACGGTACATAGAAACTTCTAGGCTCAGGAGAAAAGTGAATAATGCTTGCTGAGAATTAGGCAAAGAAACTGAAGACATCATCAGGGTGCAGTGCATCACCTGCTCTCAATTTGCTCACCCCACCACCCTCTTCTTCCTCTTCAAAAAAAATGGACTCTTCTACCAGCTTACGGAGTCATGTTTGCTTTGGATTTTCGGCTTGACAGCTCTTACACCATGCAATGCTTGAACCAAAGCAAACCGGCGGGCTTGTGAGGGTATCTGCACTGGGAGAGGTATGCTCTAGAGAGTAGAGGAAATGAAACTTGATTCCTTTCAAGAAAGAAAACAACAGTCACTCATACTTCGGATGAGAGTCTTTGTCATTAAAACACTGAACTGGTGAGGGTCCTGCTCTGTCATCCTCTGACAGAAGCAGCAGGAACTGTTTGAAATGTTTGTTCAATGGGCACTTGTTTGGACCCACTCAGGGGCTTTAAATCCGTAAGAAGACAGAGTGAAAGATGAGATATCTAGAACTTCTGACAACCCTTACACATGTGGATCTAAGTGCTTCAAAAGAGAAACTTCTGGCCTTTCCCAGAGCAGAACTGAAAACATTCAATTAAAATGAGCCCTTGAGCAGGTTGACCAGGGAAGTGGTTGCATCACCATCCCTGGAGACATTTAAAAGACGTGTAGATTTGGCACTTAGGGACTTGGTTTAGTGCTCGACTTTAGTGCTGGGTTAACAGTTGGACTGGATCTTAAAGGTCTTTTCCAACTAAAATGATTCCGTAAGTATTTTGTTTGGTTGGTTTTTTTGTGGGGTTTTGAGTTGGTTTGGGTATTTTTTTTTTTGGTTGGTTGGTTGTTGGTTGGTTTTTTGTGGATCTGGTCTTTCTTGCGAGGACTTTGGGCTGATATCACCACACCACATCCAAAATTAAATGGGTAGTATCATCCTTAAGATGTTAATGAACTGTGAAGGATGAAAGGATGTTTGATGTTTCCTGTTATTTATCTTTGCCTGTCTCCAAAGATCTGTCCTATGCTTATCAACGTGGCACCTGAGCATTAACTTCAAGTATTCTGAACCATCCTCTCGCATCTGATATTTATGTTTCGAAGTTGTTCTGCACACTGGTTTGTGTGTTGTTCACGGACAAAGGCATGGCTGTTTGGGATGACAAATGAACACACTGATTCCTTATGATCCAAAATGGATTGAAGCTTGCAGCCCTCTAAGCTTGATTTTGCCAGCTAACACATTCCATGACACGGTGCTGAAAATGGTTTCTGGACTATGACAGCTGTAAAACAAATGCTCAAGTGCTGGGCAAATTATTTCTTTATGTAATGCTTTTCTTCAAAGAATGTCTGAGTAACTCTGTTTCAGGATCAAGCTGTATCTTTGAAATGAGTATTTGGATAAATTAGGCAACTGGGTATTTGGCTGGATCATTAAGGTCCTTATTCTTACTTCTGAGATGGTGTATGGTAGGTAAAACATTTACTAAATTTAGCACTCAACAAAATGCTGACTTTGAATACTAGAATTGCAGACTGCCCCTCGAGAATGCCATGGCCTCTGCTGAAATTGAGTGGAAGAGCTGACAGGCACCTTTGTCAGCATTCAGATTTCATTTCCTGCAGAGTACGAATGAAGCAATAACAGCAGAAGTGAATCACTACTTGCAAAGAGATACTCACTTTTGTGGATTGCTTAGTAAGTGTGGGTGTTCAGATCTGGTGAAGAAGTCGAGCACACAAGAACACAGGAGCCACAGGAACAGCTGGGAGTAAATCTAAACATGTATTTTAGAAAGCTGAGGGTGGTCTTTGTTAGCAGGTGTAAAAATTATTACTGTGCAGCCAAAATGTCTGTTATGAGTAAATAGTGAAGGTTTTGATCTTATTCTGAGTGTATGAAGGGGAAATAACCATTCATAGGTAATAGAGTATATTTAATCAAATGGAAAATCTATTCCTAAAATTAAAAAAAAAAGAGAAAGATCCAAACATACAATACGGGTCTGTAACTGAACCAAGGCTTAGGATACAAAATTATTTAGATAGGGGAACATACCCATTAAGCTTTCAAATAATAAGTAGGCAGACATGGTTTTAACTGTTGAAAGTTCTATATAATACAGGTTTTGTTATCTCTTATTCATTTGACTTACTGTATTTTTGAGTTTCTGGTAATTTTTAGTAAAAGGTGTCAGTTATACACAATTAACAGCTGTTGAAATAATTGAGACCTCTGCAGCAAATTTTGTGACTGATCCCAAGTGCTGTTCTCTCCTTTTCCTTTTTGGGAGATGGGATATGTAATGTGAGCACAAATAAGAAGTTTCTGGAGCTAATAAAGGGGAAAGTATCCCAGGTTACTTAAGAAAAATATTTCTCTAATTTTTTTCTCCATGTGTAATGCACTTCCAGCTAATTTAAGTTTCTCTGTTGAAAATGCGAATGTGTTGGAATGACTCCTAATTGGAGCTCATTGGCCTATGAAAACAATGTGGTGGTCTCAGGTGACGTGCCGACGTACGAACAAAAACCACTGCAGAGCTGGCACTGGTGTCCTGCTTTGGCCACACTCCTAAAGCAGCAGCAATACACGAATCAGACGTGGGCAGTGCACTCTCCCGGTGGCTTATGCAGGTCAGGTTTTGGGCTCATTACCAGGCCAAGTTTCACTGTCACTGTTGGCACTTTTAAACTTTTCTTCAACAGAAGGCCACTCTAGAAAACAGAATGTATTCTTTAAAACCATGCAGCATAATTCCCAAGAGGCAGCCTTAGAAAATGGGAATCTCTTTAGAGGAATTTCAGTAGCTAAATGTTTCCTTGAAAAAAAAAGGGATCTGAAGGAAGAACAACCTAAGAAGACTGGACTTTACTTGTATACAATGCAGGATTTATACTGAATTGGGAAGTAAATACTATTCTTCTGAAATAAAAGAAAAAAGAAAGCTACCATTTAGAAAAATTGTTTTTCTGCACTGAGAGAATATGTATCCTGAGACCCCAAGCTATTTTTTCTCTGTGTGAAAGACAAACGATTTGAGCCTCACCAACAAATATTATTAAAATATCAAGCTCTCATATGCCTAGCATTTTTAAAATTACTTCTGTGGTCTCTCTTCTCTTCTGGAATCAATGTACATAACAAACTTGATGTTTCCTTTGGATGTAAAAAAACTTGTGACTTCTTTTCTGTACTCCAGAACTCCACACATACCAGCGCCTTTATTTTCATGACCCACCACATCAGAAGGTTTAGCACTAGGCAGTGCAAATTTTATCTAGTCTCTAGAGTATTAAAACGAAGGGCATGATTATCATTGTAATATCAAACAACGGGCAAGTCACCAGTTGCAGAATTTGTCAGGAGAAGAGCAAACAGGGAAAATCCCAGATTCATCCTTTTTAAGGATTCCCAAGGCTAAGGAATGCAAATATAACCACTTAGAGAGAGAACACCCTAACACTATCCCTATGTGCAAACAAAATAAATCATTAAAAGGAGAAACTAAATACCGTATAATTACAAGACCCCAGACACTGATACGCCTTTGCTAGACATCCCCAATGGATGAGTAAGACAAATTTTTCTCTGTAAGAGTAGCCTTTGATGAAAATATTTTGTGTTTCTCTAATGACTATGCTTGCCTCACCATCTGAAAGAACTCTTTTTTCCTCAGAACCACTTCTTCCCGTGTTGCACATTCTTGTGATTTTGGAAGTTGTGCAACACCTCGTATTTTAAAAGTAAATAAAACCCCCATAAAAACAACAACAGCAAAACATCAAATAAAAAAAGACATTCAGAAACTGTCATTCAGCAGATTATTCACCTTATATCTGTAAATCCAAGCCTCAGATCCTTTTCTGACTATTTGCAGACAAAGATTGCAATCTCAGAGCAGAAGAATGACTGAGCTATAGGTCTGTTGTCTATTCAATGTAGGATACAAGATTAAACATTAATTTGGCCATAACATTAAATTCACATTTTCTCTGCACATTTTCTGAATCCATATCTATCTAAGCATCTTAAACTGAAGGTAACTGGGGCTTTTCTACCCAAGAAAAGTTTTTTTCTATTCTCAAATGAAATATTGTTAGATAACAGTGACTGCTGTAATACTGTATCTGTCCCTGGAAAGTATATGACTCAATAGTGTAGATGGTCTCTCCATTGCTTTGTGGTTTTGCATCAAGCTTGATTGTTTGTCTTAAAGATCTGTAATTCTTGAAACAGAAACTCTCAAGACTTACATTTTTAAATGCTTATTACAGAAATTGAAAGTCAGGCTATGGAAGTTGTCTGTCCACACTTTGGTAAAGCCTTTGACACAATTGCCCAGTGCATTCTCCTGGGGAAACTGGCTGCTCATGGCTTGGATGGGTGCACTGTTCACTGGGTAAAAGCTGGCTGATTGGTGGGGCACAGAGAGTGGTGGTGAATGGAATGACATTCAGCTGACAAGTGTGTTTGTCAGGGGCTCAGTATTTGGGCCAATCATGTTTAATAGCTATCAATATATAGACAGATAGTTACTAAAATCAGACTATATTGGACAATGTTTAATGTTAAGTACGACAGCTGTTCTTAATACACCCATGTGAGGCTTGAATCATTTACTAACTAATTAAGTATATTGTTTCCCACTTTATTTTTAAAAATAATTATTGCATTAGGGTCTATTTATAAATTCTTTCTAGACATTCTCTAATCTACATAGCTTTTTTTGATAAGGCTGTGATGACAGTAAACTTGACAAAATTGTAGAAAAAGTATGGCTGCATTATTTCAGGATTTTCTTGCAGTCAAAACTTGTACCGTGGAAAAGGTAGAAAGTAGTTTAAACATTTATTAACAAGACTTTCTTCTCTTACACCTCTTCTGCCATGTACCTTTTTCTCCTACCCTTTGAAGAGCACTCAGCTTGATAATCCTGTACCAGCTGCCATTTTCCTGGGTTGCCCTTCTGCCAGCCTGGCAGCAGGTTGATGACAGAGGAACTACACAGGTCAAACAGGTCCAGTGCTCCTGTGGAAGTGCTCCATGTGCTGTGCATGCACAAAGGGACTGCTCTTCTAGGAAGGGACAGATTTCCTGCACCTGTGCAATAGATCCAGTCATACCATCAGGCTATGGATGTGCCAAGCCCTTCTTTCACTAAAACAAGCTCTGCTTTTGTGAAAACTGGCTGTCATTTTCTTCCCCCAAGAATCTTGCTGCTATACAGCTGCTGGCTTTTTGTTAATTAGGAATCTGTATGTCACTCTGGTTCAGGATTTAGTAAAGACAGTTTGTACAGACTTCTAACATTTTCCATTTTTTCATTCTGTTCCAAAAATCTTGGAAGAACCAAAATTTTGTGTTGAAGAATGACATGCAGGCCCATTAGTTACATTCAGATCTTGATTTCTCTAGCATTGTTATGAAGTCCTGACAAAAAAAAATACGTTCAGGTATATTAAGTTAACAATGATATGTCACATTTTTTGTCTGGAGATAATCAGGAGCATTCAGAAACATCTGAAGGTCATCTTCAGTAAAAATGGATTTGGTAGTGGGAGGGTATTCAGTTTCATGTTATTTGTCTCTGCTGCTTGAAAGGTCAAATAAGAAAAATATTTGGAAGTCTCCAGAATTCCTTGTTTATGGGTTCAAAATTTGCATAACTGATATTTTTATTTTTTCTTCTTATAAAACATCTCACTAAATTTTAGTTATTTTGAATTGTCTTTTCCCCTTTTATTTATATTTCATATTTCACTTGTGCATTTTCTAGGTAGCTCTGCTGTTGAAGAAAATTGTAATTTCTCTCAGAGACTTATGCATGTAGTGAAGACAAGATACAATGAAATGGTAGCGCCAGCAACTGGAGGAGGCAAAGTAGAGTTATTAATATACACACCTTATTAGCATCTCATTTAGATCAATTTTAGGCCTGAACTATGGCCCTAAGTCAATATGATGTTTTCCATTAACTTCAAGGAGCACCAAATGAAGCCCTGTGTGACAGGCTCAAGTAGCTCTTAAAAGTATATCAATAAAAAGGAACATGAATGTTATTATATACTTTTTTCTGACTTCCTGCCTAGACATTTCTACAGAAAAGAATGATAATTTCTAGTAATATCATCCCTGTGTCTGACACATCTAACTGTTAAACTGCTGCATATTCTTCCCTAATACAGCAGTTCATGCCATGAATTTTCTTTTTACCCAAGTTTAAAGTTTTTGCTGAACAGTCCAAAGAGCATGGCCGAAAGTGTCTGGCAAAATCTCCTGAAAACTGGTTCTCTTGGCAATGTTCTATAAGTGATGTAGAGTTTTTCATGTGCATAAAAATGGATGTCCAAGAAGGTACAAAAACTATCCAATATATTAAAATTAACTAAAATATAAACCTGTGTCTGGTGCAAAATTTCAGAAATAACTCTGGAGAAGACTAAGCTGGCTGCAGCTTCTGGAGGAGATGCAGCATAATAAGAGCAATGACAAACTGATTGGATGCAACTGAAGCAGGCTATGGCATGATCTTCCTCTGTTTTCTCTGTTCCTCTACTGGAGGAAACATTCCTCATAGCTGGTGCAGCTGGGACAGCCAAAGTAATGTGCAGCATCCTAGTGCAATGCCTGGGATGTGAGTACCAGGATCTGGTCTATCAACTGGGAAAGTCCATGCATGTCTTGATAAACCTTCCGGGGAATGAAAAATGCTAACCTTGTTGATGAAAATTAAAAACGACACCTCCTCCTCACCTCTGAAACTCCTATTTTCTGTGCATGGTGTGCTGCTGCCTACCTATTCCTTTGTTGGAAGAAGTCAGAGAGCCACCAGTGTTGAGAGGAGGGGAACTGCTGGTGCTGCTGCTGAATAGCCTCTAATGCTAGTCTGTGTCAAAGCAACACATCTGAACCCTTTGAAATTAGTTTCAGTTGTTGGATGTGACCATGCTATAGGGATTCTAATGACAAGGGGAATCATGCAAAAAACAAAGGATCTGTGATTTTTTAATGTGTTTACAGACTTAAACACAGCATTTTCTAGACAAATATCAACACATGCATATTTGTAACATGTATGCCTGTACTCATGTTCATGTACATTATGCACATAGAGGATAAAAATATTCCATATAGATTTTAGACATGGAGTCACTTTGTCAGGATTTCCATTCACCAAATAGAGTTATTACTCTCAGTAAGAGCTGCCATTTTAATGAAGCTCTGCAGCAGAAGACTGCTTTGATAATGAGAAGAGGAACAAAAGAAATAACTTCACCATCAGGAAAGAGAAAGAATCAGAAAGTCTAAATATTTTCATAAGATATATTCTGTAATTTTAAAATGTTTTTTGGTAATTGAACAACTTATTTTCAGTTAAGGAGCTTACTTTTAGCAATGAGCTTTCTGTCTGCTAATACTTCCCTTCCTAAAGATAGTCCTTTCCAACTTACTTTAATTATCTTTTCCTTTCTGTATTTTTAAAAGAATAACCCTTTTCTGGGTTAATCTCGTACCTATAATATTGCCTTAGCCTAGTGGGATTGAACGTTATCCCTGCTAATGCAGTAGATGTTCTTTCTTTCTCTGCTGGTCCTTGCAAAGGGCACCTCTTCATAACTGTCTCATTTTCTGGGTTATACATTGATCACTTACATATATATATAAAAATATATATACACATGAGTGTATATATGCACGCACAGGAGTGTGGGAAAAAAGACCTCCCTTAAGGCCAATGGCAAACAGCAGGGTGCCGTCATCTTTCCCTTAAACCGCAAAGGTAAAGGCAGGACACCCTGCTGGGAAATTCCTGGGCTCAGTGGTACATATTTGGACACAAAATGAGGTCATTGAAGAGATGTAGTGCAGGCTCCTTTTCCCAGTGTTACAGTGGTGCCTTTGAGTGGGATGGAAAAGTACTTCACCTTTCCATTATTTTTTAAAGCCATGTTGTCTCTGAGTCTTCAGCTGCTGTGAAATTATTTTAAAATAGCAAATGTCAGTTGCTTTGGAAATCTCTGTAAGCATTAGGTGTGAGATTGTTTGACACTTGAATCCATTGGATATGCTCAGTCATGAGAACCAGTCAGCTGGAGTAATGAATTCATGCACAAAAAACTGCCTAACTGAGCTTTCAAAGAACAATCTTTTCCTTAAGCCTGTCCTAAGAGTTATATTCAATCTTTGTTTTATGCTATTATAGAGTAAGACTACATGTATGATTTACATCATTAGGTATCTAGTTTGTTAGAAATTTATTAGCACTGAGGAATATAGTTCAACATCTACCTAGAGTTTCACTTAATTTTGAGACTGATCAAATGCTACAGACCAGAATTCTTCATCCTTTGAACTGTATGACCCCTTGACATGAAGAGCTCTGCAAGATTCAACACGAAGACCTTCCTGCATATTCTTCTGGATTTTACTTTTCTCTCCCAACCCTTTTTCCCAACAGCTTCACTGAAGACCCACATGGTTTGGTCCTCTAGTTTCCAGTCACAAAGTGCTTCCTGAGGCACGCCACAAACTAAAGGAGCAGCTGAGCCTAATCCCTCTGTGATTCTTCTGCTGGGAGGGCTGCTCTCTGGCACTGTCTCACAATATACATAGCTACCACAAAGGTGCCACAACCTGTGCTGCTTCATAAGAGCAGGTTTTTGAATGGTGTGCTCTTGGAGCAATACAAACAATTTTCATTAAATGCTCTCTGACTCAGTAAGATTAAAAGAAAGGGTTACTTGGTAGTCACAGAATTTTTAGTGAATTTTAGAAACATCTGTTACATTGTTACCAAACTCAGAACCAGGTCCCAGTAGCCCAGGAGCATCAGGGCAAGTTCTCCATCTGAAAAGATGAGAGTTAGGTATCTTCTTAACTACTTAATACCAAAAAAAAAGCGCAGTCCTTGAGTTTCTTATTTTCTTATGAATTTGAACACTATGTGAATAACTGAACAATAAAAACAAAGTCATAGTTTTGGCAATAATTAACCAGCAGGCCCTTGTTGTAATACACATCACATATGTCAAATGTCATACAGAATAATGAAAGCCTCCCAGTGTGAACAACAGAAGCATTTTTGGTTTTAATTATTTAAATTTAGTTTGGTCAAAGCAATTGGAAATGCACTGGGGAAATGATTCTTCATTAACCATGTGTTGTGGTTTCAACCCCAGCTGGCAACTCAGCCCCACACAGCAGCTCACTCAGTCCCTCCCAGTGGGATGGGGGAGACATACAGAAGAGTAAAAGTAAGAAAACTCATGGATTGAGATAAAGACAGTATAGCAAGTAAAGCAAAACCTGTGCATGCAAGCAAAGCAAAACAAGGATTTCATTCATCATTTCCCATGAGTGGGCAGGTGTTCAGCCACCTCCAGGAAAGCAGAGCTCTATCATACATAATGTTATATGGAAAGACAGACATCATCACTCTGAATGTCCCTCCCATTCTTCCTTCTTCCCCCAGCTTTATATGCTGAGCATGATGCCATATGGTGTGGTCTTTTGTCCTGGCTGTGTCCCCTCCCAACAACTTGAACATCCCCATCCTCTTCACTGGTGGGTTGGTGTGAGAAGCAGACAGGACCTTGGTGCTGTGCGAGCCCTGCTCAGCAACAACTAAAACATCAGTGTGTTGTCAAAATTATTCTCATTTTAAATCAAAAAGACAGCACTGTACCAGCTACTAGGAACAATATTAACTCTATCCCAGCAAAAACCAGCATGCTATGAGGTAGATAAGATAAAATAATAAAATTCAAATGTATTATAAGAACTTTGTTATTTAAATACTAATAAAAATTTTACAGTGCATATAGTGCATATAGGGGCTTTGTGAGATAACAATGGCCAAAGCTATGCACACACAAAATAAAAAGTGGTCTTCACTCACGAGAAACGAGAAGATTTACACAAGAATGAGACAGTCCTTCACAGCAGCTTGATGGCCCTTATTACCCAGCTTGAGGATTTGTCCTACCCTTTGGGATATAAGCAATTGAAAACATTTCATTGAAACAGAAGAGGAATTTGATCATAATATTTGCTATTTTTACCACAAAAGCAACATGTAGTTTTAGTTTTTAATTCATGTTGTTTTATTCTGGTAGTGTTACATGCCTTAGATGCACCAGCAATTTACTACACAAGACTTCAGTCTATTCAGACTGTAATTCAGTCTGAACCATAATATATCTGTTCTAAGTGAAGTCAAATGTAAAACTCCCTCAGCCTTAAAAAGGATGCAATTAGCCTGCAGTTCTCTTTGGCATGTTCTCACTCTCATATATCTTAAATCCAGCTCCATCTCATAGCAAAGATCAAATAAGTCTCTGCATATTTCAAATTTGGTCAATTAAAAAAAGAATATCAGTGAGTATTATTATTTTTAATCTAGAATAAAAATGTTGCTTCAAAAAAGAACGAGATTCAATTTTCAAGCACTAACAATTAGACATACTGCAGATACTTCACATTTTAACAGGAACTGCCAAGCTTCTTTTTTATATATCTTCAGATTAGCCTTATGATTGGCATGACCTTCAATTAACTAGATCAGACATCATACATTCCTTACAAGCAATTTAAAAACGGAAATGGCAGTTGATCCTCTCAAAGAAAGTCCGTTCCATATTATCGGAAATGAGCTAAACTAAGGGTAGCTCTGAAATGATGCAGCTCACACTTGCCCTCTTTTGAAGAACTCTGTTATAATAGACTGTCTTTATACTCTGTGAGGGTACTTGGTTCCTAACTGTGATAAATCTTCTTTTAACAGGATCAAACAGCTTAGAACATCCAAAACGCTTAATTCTTTCACCTTGATTGCATTTATCATCAAAGAATACAACGTGTATTGCATGACATTTGGAAAATAGTTTTAATTGCCCTTTTATTCATTATCATAATCACAGAACATAGAGTGAACAGGACTATCATAGATTCTACAGTTTTTAGTAAACAACAGGAGTATTTAAATTTTGAACCAGATGTCCTTCAGGTATCCCTTCCACAATACTTTGTTCTATGATTCTATGATTTTATGATTAGCAACTATATATCATGAATTGCATGCCAGAGAAGGTGTCAGACAATTCCTTCTTTATGAAAAGTGGTGTGCTTGAAATTTCAGAGATCTTTCCCCATGAAGAAGCAACACATCTAGTCAAAAATAGAGTCAGAAATATTATGGTTTAAGAAAGTATAACTGTACAGGAAAGAGAAGAGTGAGAGGAAAAGCACTTGCTGAAAGTACGGTAGGAAGAATGCATTACAAACCAGGAACAAAAGCCAGGAGAACGGTGGAAATCCTAAGCTTGACGGGTTCGAAGTGAAATTATGCATATGAAAATGTTGCAGCAAAATAAGGGCAGTATTTGGAGAATTATTAAAGATGCATTCAACGAATGGAGGAAGAACAGCACAGACACTAGCGGTGACTGGGATAGAGACTGTAGCAATGCAATTCATTTTAGAAAGAGTGTTCTGACAGGAAAAAGACAACTCAGGCCACCTGGTGTTAAGCTAACACCAAGGGGGAAGGTACAAGAGTGTGAAAAAAAAGCAAGCAGTTGTTATTTAAGAGAATCAATGCCTTGAGGTAAGTGGGGGCAATATTTGTATTGTTGTGTGAAACATTTTTGCATCAGAGAGTGAAATGCCAGTTATACCCTGCTAAGTACTGGTGCCCTATTACTGCAACCCTAGGGTATTTTACCGTGTCCCACAGCCATAGGGAGGAGGAGAGAAGATCCAGCAGGCAGGAATTGTGCAGCAAGATTGATCTATTTAATTATTTTACAAACTCTTTTATAGACTTTTTTCTTCACAGTCTAATTGGACAAAGGATCACACACCCCTTGGGGTGATTGGCTAAAATCCTAAAACATCCATTGTCAAAATATTTTTCTACTGTACTATAAACAAGGCTTCTCAAGGCTGCAGGTGTTTCATTGTTTACATAACTCTGCTACCTCTTCTGTGAGAGAGAAAAGTCTCTCACGGGCTTAGAAAACAGCAAGAAAATCCTTGCTAGCAGCATTTTTGTATCCACAGTGCCCTACATGATGTGAACAGCAAACCACTTATTGCAAGAATGTTTTGCAGAAATCAGTGGGCCCATACATAATTCTAAAGAACTGGAGGACAACGGAACTGAATCTTTTTCTTATATCTTTTCTCAGTAAGGCTTTTTCGCCACAGTTTGAATGCAAGTGTCCAGAAGTGTCTTTTGATGGGGGAGGGGAGTGGTATGTATTAAGTAATTATTCATGAATTTAAGTCAAAAATGGCAAATAGCTCAAGCTGAAGGAAAATGGAAAACTTAGTAAAATCAATTCGTCTTTTAGACAAAAAAAATCAATTTTTTCTTGTGGCAAAAATTATTATAGACTATCAGAATTAATTTAAGGAAAAAATTCAACTTAAAGTGAAGAAAGTGTTCATCATATATTAAATTATTTTTTATAGTTTCTTTACTTGTTCTTATTAAAAAAAGTAATCACTTTTATTGTGTTAACTAGGACATAGCCATTGCACAACCTCTGAAGTCAAATAAAAAACCTAAATAGAGAGAAAAAAATTTTCTTTCAGGTCTTTCCCTCAGTCATTTGCATCCACAGGGTTGCTGCTACATGGAGAGAACATGTTCTCTGGGCCATTCTACAGGGCCACCATGGGGGCTGCAGGAGCAGAAGATGACAGAGGCATCTCTTTGCTGCTGCTCTAAGACCAACCTGCCAAATACTCATCATATCACAGTGTCAGTCTGGACAACAGCTACGTGTGCCAGCGGACATTGTATGTGGCTGACTCACTCTAGCTGTAAACACACGCCAGCTGGCACTGACTGGGATTTTTTCAGCCATCTAATTTTGATGGAAAACATTGAATTGTCCAAACTAAGCTACTGCAGTGGCAATATACATACCAATTTAGTATCCAGACACTCATCTGCTACAGGATAATCAGTATCACTATGGTAGGGCTCTCCCCTAAATAACCAAGGTCCTTCTCTGAATTAAAACTATTCTTTTCTTCGTTCATTATATAGGGAGCCTAGGAAATCTGGTCAGCTAGGTTATATATCTAACCTTAGTGTATGTAAATACCTACTCACAGTTCAATCTTTTCAACCCAATGTCTTGTCACTCAGTGGGAAAACTGTTCATAATGTCCTCAATATAAAAGAAATATCTAATCACATTCAACAATACAGCAGCACACCATGTGTCTTACAAGGCTGACAGCAAATGTTTGAAGCATAAAAGGCCTATGAAGAACTAAGGAGTGAGACTTTTGTTTGTGGTTTATGATTCATCAGTTGAGCTCTTTATTGGAACTTCCATAGGAATTAGCAGAAAACACATTTTTCACTTTTTAAACTTTTGAGAATCAAAATGGTTTTCTGTGCTCTTTCAGGATAATCCCGACACATTAAAATTGTGAAAAAATGTGAGAGCAAGACTGCAATGAATTAATTTGGCCCACATCTGTGTTCTGGGAAATTCCATTTCCAGCCTCTGCCTGTTTGGCAGTTGCTTACACAAACTGATCTGGAAGATATTCAGAGGCCCATAATCTTACAAGAGCTGAAATCCTATTCAGTAGGTGAGAGAACTCTCCTAAGCAGTGGTAAGTTTAACTTCTGGGATGAGTCAAATAGACCAAGGAAAATAAACATTTTAAATTGGTCTCCAAGTAAACCAGTTATGACTCTACTGGTATTTCCCCAAAAAAAAAGATTTCATACCTTTCCTACCCATTTGACATTTTTTCCTTCTGAGTTTAAGAATGTCCAATTCCTATAAACAATTATTTGAAAAAACAGCATATTTCATCAACAGAATATATGCAATTGAAAAATTCCCTAGTAGTACTGATTTTTTTGACCACTACAGAATATTCTTGAATTCCTCCCTACTCTTACAGATAATCTGAATTCCAAGAGAGCTCTATCCACAAAGCTTATATGCCACCTCTATTTCCAGATCGCCCAAGTTTGCTGTAATGTCGCATCAAAAGTATGCTATTTCCCTCAACTCCAAGCAGAAAGCATGTCCTATCCCTTTTCCTACTTGCTTGTGCTTGTATACTGTTAGAGCAGATGGCAGAAATTTGCTTTTGCAGTTCATCTCTACAGTTGGGGTCCCTGTGGGCAGACAATTCCCTTAAATTTCACTTTGAGCTATAGTGAAGAGCAAATTAAAAATATGAAAGTAACTCTCATTGAAATTCGCAGATTTTGTGTGAAACTCCCTCTGTTGATTCTCATTCTTCTTTTGGACTGTAAACTTTAATCTGAATACCTGGAATAAATTTAGACATTGCCAGAAAATAATAATTCATTCTAATTTTGGCCCTTACTTTGATTATATCCCTTTCTTTTTTGGCATTTGTTACACCACAGCCATACTTGATCTATTCATGAGACAGAAGCAGACACTTTATTTTCCAGAGTATTTTAAGTAAGTTTTTCTTCCATCAGCCTGATTTCAGTACTGCTCTATAAATCCCACTTGAATATATCTTTTTTAAACATGTGTGGTCAGATCTTTATATAGCACTAAAAATTAGTTCTCACCATGATCTTTTATCTTAACATTTATAACTTCACTTTGTATTCTCACTAGAAATATATTGATATCACTTACAAATTCCTTTGTCCTCTTAAATACATGCCATTGGTCATTAGTGGTCTTCCTGTAACCTTATGTTTTCATGTCTTTCTCCTCTTTTGTCTAACTGACAAGTAACCCAAAAATTTATCTTCTATCCCATATGTATGTTATTTTCTACTTGTTTTAAAAACTTAACACAATGCTACTAATCCATTCCTCAAAATACTCACTTTACAGTGTAGTATTGGCAATATTTTTTAATCACATCTGGTTTTCTGTAACATGTTGATTTCTGTGCTCACAATATTAATTAAAATATTAAGCAGCATCATTTCCAACATAAGTAATTTAGGAATACTTAACTCTTGCCTGAAAACTCCAATTTTTACACCACACACTGTTTTCTGTCCTTTAGCCCAACTTCAGTTGTCTAAATCTCACCTTTCTCAACATCTTCACTTTAGTAATTTCCCCTGTACCCATACAAAGTACTTTCTGAATTCCAGACAGGGAAAGCTTACTACATTTCTTCACCTCTAAAATAAGTTTTCTTGAGAAAGAAAGATACTGTTGGATAAAATCCGTCAGTGGTGAAATTGGTACGAACTGCTAATTTATATACTGGTTTTCTTTTCTAATTCTTCTACCTTTTTTTTTCTTTATCTTACATTCTATTTGTATCTGAACAATGTTCCTGCACTAGCTAAGAGTACTTTTTTTTGCTTTTCAACATGCTTATTATTTTGCATCCTATAGGCTTGGTAGGTTTATTTAAAGGCGTAAGACAGCCCCCATGATTTCATATGCAAGTTTTTCTGCATTTGAGTTCTGAGGAATTTGGCCTTGATCTTTCTATGTCTTGTTTTCATCTTGAACTGAGCTATTTTCATTAAACCGCATGTCAATCCCACTCATATCAGTATGAACTATAAATTTGCTAAGGATATGTTCTGTCTCATCATCCAGGTTATTGACAAAAATACTGAGCAATTCTGGCTTTAGTTTAAACCACCAGGGTAGTCCATGTATTACTGGCCATTCACTGAATTTCAAACCATTGGTCACAACCCTCTAAGCTGTTCAGTCTAGTAAATTTTTAATTCATCTAACAGGATTAGCCTTTAGTTCCTCCAGTTTCAAATGAACCAGATGTACAAGATGGTACTAAAAGCCTTGCTAAAGACAAGTCATATTACATTCACCCATTTTCCTCATTCACATGCCAGTCATTTCATCTCAAAAAGCAGTTCTGCTGATCAAACATGATATGGCCCTCATAAATCCATGTTTCCTGTTTCTGATTGTCTTCCTTGTTTGAAAATGGTTTCTAATAGGATATGCTCTTCATTTAAAGCCTAAAATGAAGCTGACCAGCCTATTATTTCACAATTCTGTCTTCTTGCCTTTTTAAAAAATGAGTAGAAGATTAACCTTTCTTTTGCTGATCATGAGGAAACTCCCTTGATGACCATGACTCTGCATGGAGAATGACAGTTTCCATTTTTGGGTAAAATCCACCTGGCTCCAGATATCTGCATATATATCTAACTTTTGTCAATAGTCCTACTCTGCTCTCCATCTTATTCCACAACCATGGTGTTGTGCACCAAGGTCTGGGAACAAACTTATCCATGAACAATGAGACAAAACTTGTGGTGAGTACTTCAGCCATTTCTATATCATATTTCCACGTTCAGTTTTTCTTTTCTTTATATCTCTAAAGAGTTCTTATTAACTGCTTCAGTTTTCATATAAGGCTGAAAACAGTTTGATGACAAAAAGAGATTCCACTACAGCTTTTATTCTCTTTAGCCATGTAAGCTTTATTGATGTCTACAAATAGTTTTCCTTTATAGCCTAGACTTTGTTACAACCCTGCCACCTTAGTTATGGCCCAGTTTTATTTAAATGCTCCTCTAAAGTCCATGAACTTTTTATTTAAGGGTGTTGCCTACAATTCCATCTCTTCTGTGAATTAAAACTGACAAAATTATGTCTAAAACTCTATTAACTCTGATGATTTTAGATAAAAATATTTGGGGTATTATATCCAGCAACTAGTTATCATGTAAGGGTTCTATCACTATTAGTAACATTTTTTTATCTAATCTCTCTGAGAGTTTTGAGTGCTAATAATACAGCAACCAAATATTTCTCTTTTTTTAGTAGTCTTGCAGAAACCTGTCTATACAAATGAATTATTTATTAATGCAGGAGCCCCTATTAATATTCGTTTCTATTGTAGCTAATGCATTTTACTATACTATAAAATCCTAAGTGATCTGTGTATATCTATGTATACAGAGATTATATATAGCATACATAAATATGTTCATGTTTTCGTTCACCTACAAAGATCTGCATCATGACACTTGAGCATTATAAATGAAAATTACAATTGTATGGCAATATTTTTTGTCCTGATTTATATTGTCTTACTATGAAAAGTGAAATACAATGAAACTAGTTTTCTAATGTAACAAAGTAATCTGGTTGCAAATTATCTTTTTCAAAACCAGGTTTCTTTAGTCTCTTTTCTTTGCCCTTCTGTTGCTTTTGAAGGACATAGTAGGAAGATATGTAGGACTAGTGTTTAAAATTTCAAAATTTAGTAATTTTTTTTGTACACGGTACTGGTTTTTTTATTATTTGTCAGTAGCGTGTTAATTTAGTGTTGGTTTGGAGAACTGATGATGGGCAACACACACAATTTTTCTGGAAAGGGAGATTGGAAAAAATTAGTTGATTTATATTTAAAGATCTTAATATATTAGTTCATCCTATTTACACTGAATCACATGTTTGAATAGACATCCTTGAACATAATATTTGTCTAAATATAAGCAGTATCTCATTGCTTTGTTGGACTCGAAACTATTAGCAGCTTCTAAAAATTATAAAACATAGAGTGAAAATAAAATATATCTAATAATGATTAGATTAAATATAACACACCGAAATAGCTGCTGAAAGCCAACTCATTCAGTGTAGCTCTATATAACACTACAGTATTCTCTTAATCTATGCAGCTTTTAAAGCCAGTAAAACTGAGTGGCAGATATGACTGATCCAGATGAATAAACTAAGTGCACTGATGAGACCTGACTGAAGGAAATTTTTCAGGCTGCAGTGATGCATATGGTATAAAATTCACTAGAACACAAATTCTGTGAGAGGGACTGCCTCTATTTGTATGTATTTAATAATAAAATATATTTCTTTTTAAAGTCTACATCTTTCAGAAACTTCAGGGGATGAATAAGAAGAGATATGGATGATTTGACTGACTACACTTCTGAGAATAATAAAACTTGACTGAGAGCCACTGAAACCAAAGAAGGGCTACTTTGGATGCTATATAAGAGGAAGTCAGTGCTCCTGTGAGTGAAGGTGACAAAATGCCTTCAACTCCATGCCAAATCTGCACCACCTAATGACAGACAAGCTCTCATTTTCAAAATTTGAAAGATTTGGCTGGTTATCCTTTCTTTTAAGAGGCTGAACTAGTTCGTCCTATAAAGCTGAGCATTTGGGTAGTAATGTTTCCATCACAGAGACAAGGACATCCATATTTTTGAAAATGGAATTCAGAAACTGAACCTCAGCCACAAATATGAAATAAAGATCAATTCGCATGTTCAACTGGCAGGTAAAAACCAATATCAGAATTGCAAAAGAGGCCTCCAGAGGTAGATGAGATAGAAAACGAAGCAAAAGTAGCTCAGATTTGGAACAGGCTAAGTGTTGTGCTTAAGCTGCCACTACACATCACTGCTACTTTTAGGTTGAATTTAAGTTGGTCCTTTTGGTACATTCCCTTTTTTCATGACATTCTGCTCTGATATTTTTTGATCCCAATATGCTATCATATGATCATTGGGATCTGCACTGTTGGATAAATTAGGCCTTTTGGTTCCTTGTTTGGAAAAAGCTGTTCAACATAGCTTCTCCATTCATTTAAAAAGAAAATCAGAAATATAAAACAGATTTTCCATCTCAAATTAAAAATGTCATTTTCTGAATATATTCCTTGCCTTGATACAATGCAGTGGCAACAAAACTGCTTGAATGTTTTTGTACAGTCCAAATACTCCTGTGGCAGAGCCCTCTCCCTTTCTTCCCCCTGTTTTGGATCTTTCTAGTCATTATTTATTCTCTCCTGCTAAATCCTTTCTGCAGCTACATTCTGCTGGCAAGAGCAGTAGCCTGCAAGTGTAAGGCACATTTATCCTCCTTCTATATTTATCCATAGTCTTTGGTAGATTCTGTGAAAAAGATACCTAAATCAGCCTGAAAGAGGTAAGGAGGGAAGATAGCAATTCAGATGAAAAAAATAACCCCTAAAATAAGGTGGATGTATTGTTAGGATCAAAGAGAAAGCTGGTAAAATTTTATAGAGGGATAAGAACATATAATCTGTGAACACTTGGAACAAAGACAAGTTGAATCGTCTCCAGGTTCCTAAGTCAACCAGGATATCTGAACAACAGATTGATTAGGACTTCTTAAAGAAACTGTATACTTCAGCTTAATTTTACCTAGCTATGCAGGTATCCAATAAAAATAGTCTTAGAGGACAGACTGTCTTTATCTCAGCTGCTGACTGCCCACAGCCCAAGCTCACACTCTGACAATGGCTTTCCTCAGCAGGGATGAATTTGAAACTCCAAAAGGATAAGGTCACAATTTCCTAGGTTACTGTAATTCCCTTTGCCTTTCGTTCAGTACTAGGAGATGCGTGGATCATATGCTTGTTTCAGACAAATAGACATGCAAATATGTATCCACTAGCATGATGAAGAGTGTGAAGATGATTTCTTATGGCTTCAAATAAATTTTATGTCTTAGCATTTTATCTTAAAAGAAGTCTTTGTGATGAAAGAATGCAACACATTTTGTAGAGGCACAGTTATTCCGAAATAATTCTTCATCAAAGCAGATTCTTTCCAACATATGTATTATTTTACCTGTACCCACAAACAGTAATTGCAATTCTATGAGGTGAGAGCTAGAATTCCATAAGAAGAGGAAGTAGAATATTTTTCTTATGCTGTAGGAACCTAGGTAAAACATACAGTGAAATCTGTATATGTTTTCACTTTGGAAGACATTAAAATAGCACAGGGGCTTTAGCTGAGGCACAGTTATTTCTGATTACAGGGTCAGTTCTAGATATTTCAATCATAAAGAAAAAAAGAAGCCAATTGCAGGCTAATCCCATTTGCACGAGTTAAGATATATATATCTTAGTTAAGATATGCCTTTAAAGGAGGAGGCTTATACCTGGAAATTAAATAGAGTCAGGGAACAAACGGGCCCTGAAGGCGAATTGCTTTTGCCATTCAAATACTCACTGAGGTCCACACAGCATGTGCCAACTTGCACTCCTGCAGCAGCCATTCCCAAGGAGCCAATTGTATCACTCCACACTGGAGGATGGAAGAGTCTGAAAGCTGGGATGCAGATAAGGTTTGCCAGAGGATACACATTGACAGTGTTCAGTTTACACATACAAATATACCCCTAGTGTCCCATGTACATCTCAGATGAGATGCTCGGCTTTCCCTGTTTTTTCTAAATGTGATTTGGGAAACAAGACAAACAGAAAATGTGTAAAAATCCCACAGTGAATACTTATCTTGTATTATTTTAGGTGGAAATTGAGTAAGAAAAAGATTTATGATGTACTTAACTGCTTTCAGAAGTGAGACAGGTGTGTGCTCTAGCAAACACAAAAAAAGGTACAGAAGTGCATATTTTCTTGAAAAATTCAAAGGTTCATGTTATTAAACTGGCACATAATGCCCACAGAGAACATGGAAACAGTACAAGAAACTAGAACACTTTTTTTTTCTGGGGTTGGAATTCAGGTGGAGAGTTGGTTTCATTCTTTAGCAACAAACCACTGCAAGTAGCAGTTAGGGGGAAACTACAGTTTTTAGCTTGGAGATCTGTCCTGGGTTGCAGTGTATTCTATTACCATCCCCATCAGCTGTTAAAATCAGGTGGGGCAGTGTTTCCTTGCCTCCTTCCCCCCAGACTATCTTGCTGTTAATTGCCCATCATTGTCCTGCCGCCTGACTCAGAGATAACTCCCTCCGGACTATCTTCTGTTAATGAGCCTAATCAACACTCTGCCTCATGACTCGTTACCCCATTGTGAGATGCTCCACCCAGAGGGAGGAACCAAGCATCCCATCGTGGATATAAGCTGAGGCTGAACACCAGAGACACCGGCTTCCCACTGGATTTCCAGAGGACAGGAGCTACACAGCCACCACTGGACTTCCAGAGGAAGAGCAGACTGTTTTACTACAGGATCACTGCTTCAGAGGACTGCAGCCACCATTCCACCAGACTGCTACCACCACCCTGCCTGACAGGGTGTCAGGTTGTACCTTGACTCTGTCAGTTTGACAGTGTTTTCTTTTACCTTTTTTTTCCTCCTTTTCTTTAATTTCCATTAAATTGTTATTCTGACTTGGTGCCTCCCACTGGTTTGTTTTCAAACTAGCACAAGATCAAATGTCATTTAGCCAGAATTCTGTATTGCTCCAGTAATATGATGTCTAGACATCAATAACTAAAGTTGAATCACTAAAGGACAATATAATGATTTATTTACTGAAGTCTCTGTGAAAGCAGTTGAATTTTAAATGCTCAGTATCTGCAGAGACCACACACACTCAATACTTCAAATTACTCATTCCTTTCCCTAGAACAGCTTCATGAATTAAACTTGTACATGTTCTATCATTTAAAAATTCATATTTCTTCCTACAAGGCATAACTGCTGTACTTTTTAACTCATATATGATTAAGTTGACCCACCCTGTACAGAGGTGTTTTGCATATTTTGTTGCACAACCATACCACTTAATCAACTGCTGGAAAGTTCCATATGGCACCCACTCTTCTTGTTTGCTTTGGGATCAAGGGGAATATTTTGATTTTAGTCTCTCAAAACTATGGTGTATGATTCCTAAGAAATCATCTTAACATAACTTCAGCATTCTGTTCATAAGAAGAGAAGAGGAGTAGGCGGAAGGAAGGAAGGAAGGGTAAGAGAAAGCAAAAGAGATAAAAAGAATGAGTTAAAAGAAAGAAAGGAAGAGAGAGAGGGAGAAAGAATAACTTTTTTTAAAAAAAAGAGAGAAAGAGAGAGGGAAAGACTAAATTTAAAAAAAAAAGAATAAAAAGAGAAAATTAAAAGGAATATGGAAAAAAAAGGTAAAAAGTAAAAGGAAAGAAATTACAAGAGTGAGGCAGAGAGATCCCAAATTTTCTTCAACCAAAGACCAGAGCTTCACAGGATCTACTGCCTCTTGTGAATCTTTGTCTATCCAGAAGGAAAAGGTAATTGGCAGATAGAATGAGCAACTGACAGATATGGTCTCATCTGTTAATCTATCCAAATATGTGTCATAACAGAGTGGAGAGAGGTACAAAATAGCAAGAGTATGAGGCACCTAAATTTAGACTTACTGTAATTTTAGACCAAAGACGGCTACTGCCTGAAGCAAAGACCCAATTACTAAGTGCCAGATGTTGCAATTCAGAAACACATCTGTAGCATGGGAAAATAAGTAGGAAATCCTCTCAAAGATAAAAATGCCAGATGATAAGGCATTTTAAAATTTAATTAATTTTATAACATATGGTAATGCTTTCAGAAACATTGAGTGTGTTTTGAACAACCTAAGTAGAGGGTGTTGACCAAAAGTAAGTTTGTTTTCAGAAGCAACTGTTTACCACATATATTTAAAGTAAACAGAGTTTGTTTATTCAAAATAAAAAGATAGGAGAGTTTGGCTTTTTAATTAAATAAAACATGAGCAGAATCCATCTGCTTACTTGCTGTGCATTGACAAAACCTAGGAGTGTTAAAGAAAAAAAGAGAGAGATCTATCTAATATGCATCAGGCAGCCATCCAATGGCATCGCTGCAGGTAAAAAAGAAAAACCACAAGCTTCAATTTCCTTCTGTTACACCTAGAATTCTCACTAGGATATTGTATACTTTGAATGATTTTCAAATATCTTATGGAAGGGGGAGTTACCCTGTCAGAGTTCATGTCTGAATAACTAAATCAGATGTACCACGAAGCCATGGGAGTGAGTTCACAGGCAATTTTTTGCCTCTATGCATTGCCATTTACATTTTGTTAATGTGACTGCACATCTTTATCATACTTGTAAAATATAGCATTATTTTATCTTATTAATTCCCTGTGCTGCATTTAATTTATCCTTATAGGCAGTATGTGGTTTTAGACTAAGCTGCTGATCTTTTTTAAAGGTTCTTTTCCTCCAGTGGTCTAACTTTATCAGTAGTCAGACAATTTCTGACATAATGGTCATTTATATTATTTGTTGGGGCCAGAAGTGGGATTTACCTTAATCCATTATAACTAATTTTGAGAGATTCTGTATGTCACATTTGCATTAATGAAGATATAGGGAGAAGAGGGTGAAAGAGAGATGATATGCAGAAATTGACTTAATATTTGACTTAATTAATAACTAATAAACACCCTAGCATTGTCAACTCTGTTCTGTCATTTCTCTGATTTTCACACTACAGGTGTATATCAGGAACACACAGACACAAGTGTTTCTGGTCCTAGTTAAACTTTAAATAACCAAATCCTTCAATAAGGCTTCATCCCTGGACAAGTGGTGCTGACTTATCTGGTGGCCAATCAGATATCCTGGGCTGCATCAAGAGAAGTGTGGCCAGCAGGTCAAGGAAAGGTATTCTCCCTCTCTATTCTGCTCACATGAGATCCTTACTTTCAGTAATGAATCCAGGTCTGGAGTCCACAGTATATGAAAGGCATGGAGCTGTTGGAGCAGGTCCAGAGAAGAGATGACCAGAGGCCTGGAACTCCTCTCCTATGAAGAAAGTATGACTGGAGAAGAGAAAAATCTGCATCTAGTCCCATTCCTCCAAAACCACCAGGAGAAAAGAGAAAGAGAGAAACTGTTTTGGCAGTTTTTTCAAGGCAAACAGGTTTTCCATTTACTCTAAATTAAGTGCTTTTTCCAATGTTACACCCTGGACTTCCCTCTTGGCACTCAGAGATGTGGTTCTTTGCAGATGTTCTTAGTAACCTGTCCCCAGATCAATGTCTCCAACTTCTGCGTTTTCAATCAGTGCACCTATGTCTTCAACAAGCTTCTCTGTGTTCTGGGTTTTGATCTCTGTCATTACAAAAAACGATTTTGTAATTTGATTTCCTCTGAATGAAAGATGTGACCATACATGTTCTCAGCAGGATCAGACATTATTTTGGGCTTTAAGAATAAAAAAGGAGCATACAAGAAAGATAGAGGGGGATATTTTACCATGATCTGTGGTGACAGAAGAAAGAAACATATTTAAACTGAAAGTCAGTAGGTTTAGACAGGGCATAAGGAGGAAATTTATCTTGAGTACTGTGAGACACTAGAACATCTTGCCCAGAGAAGTTTTGAATGCCTCATCCCTAAAGTGTTTAAGGTTGGTTGTATGGGACTTTGAGCAACCTGGTCTAATGGATGGTGTCCTTGCCCCTGGGCAGGGCTAGATTATCTTTAAAGATCACTTCAAACCCAAAACTTTCTTTGAGTCTAGGAATATCTTCTAGATGTCTAGCAAACTAGAATTTTTTCTGCTAAAATAGACCTTTCATTCTAAAAGGTCTTGGTGTATTCTAGCTTGAAGTGGTGGGAGACTGAAGGATATATAGATGATCACAGTCTTACAGTAAGAGGTGACAGGATTATATAAAATACCTGCTCTTTTATGGGGTAGTGGTATCTTTTGAAATGAGGGATAGTTTATCAAAACTCCATTATCAACATTGAAGTCTCTAGTGGTGCCAGAGCCAGCATATTGTACTAGCTTCTGTGTAGATGTGGGAGTGGAGATTTGAGCGGCAGTCTGCCTCAAAGCCCTAGCATCTGAATGGATGGGAAGGAAAATAATACTACATGGAGTTAAGATTACTTTTGTGTAGAAATACAGAAAGAATGTGAAAGAACTCAAACTGAAATCTGCAGCTCTTGGAAATATTTTGCCCATTGCACAAGATGGTGCTTCAAAGTCCTGTGTAATGCTGGTTAAGGGTATCTTCTTTAATACTCTTAGATTCTTATTTTCAAATCCAGTTTTTTCAACTGATGCTGATTTCTCAGTATATACATAACCACTATCTATTAAACAGTGTTTCACAATGTCTAAAATTTTTCATCATCTTTTTTGGTGTATCTGTGCATACTGTTAGAAACCACCACAACACTTTCTCCTTCCCATGGTGTGCCCAAGTTTACAGTGCACTGGATATTTGCTGGCTATTAAATTTTAGTATAGTAAAATCAATGTTGCATACTTTTATCAAACAGAAAATAAAACTAATTCAGATCATGAGCGTTAAGAAAATTCCATTTTCTGGAAAATTAAGACTATTTCCCCTGTGGATTTAATTAAAAAAACCCCAAACCCATAGTTCTCCTGCTCTTACTTTCAGTTCATCCAACCTTCAAAGCTTTTCCAGTTAAAAGAAAAATGAGCTCCCTCTGTTTCCAGTGTGTACATTTTCTTTCAAGAAAGTCCATGTATTCCTGCTTTAAAATTAAGTCTCACATTGTGGCAAACAGAAACCAATGAGGCAATCAGACTCCAGTAATTGCAGTTGAATAGCTTTGAACAAGTTTTTACTCGGAACAGAAAAACAGTAGTTATAGAGCTGAAAATGTACTTATGGAAACCACAGAAAACACAGGGATCTTTGACATAAAAACTCAGAATTCTTCTGGTTTTCCTTTAAGAAAAAGAAGGGACTCACAGTATAAATAAAATTGATTGATTTGGGGTAGGATTTGGGAGACTGAGTTCCACTGACAATCAGTGGGATTTATCCTAAGTCTCTTAGTTATTTCTGGGCGTCTCAGCTTTGAGGAAGATCTATTGTTAAGCATACTGGGGGTTTTTGTGGATTTTTTTTCTCACTGTGTATAGCAGAGATGTGTTTTCATTACTAATCAATGGTTTACTCCCTACATCCTATAATCACATGGGTATTTTCATTGATGGTGAAATAAGTATCTTAAAGAACATTCTATTTACAGATCAAGAGCTACTGTAGAAACAACTTTTCAGACAGAAATGTATTACTTGCTACCAGCATCTGTTACAATTCTGTAGCAGGCAATCATGAAACAAGCTAGCCAAGCTAGACTGTATGCTAACAGTTGATGCTGAAGAAATCAGCTTGGCCATTTGGATTTTCCCAAAAATGTGAAACTTGTTTATAGTTGTTGCTTTTTACACAGAATAATGTTCCCTAAGCCTTATGGTTAGTCTTTAGACTTTAGGGGTGCCTTTGGGAAGGAAATATCACTAAGTGCAAATTATTAGGCTGTCACAGGGTGTAGGGAAAAAAACTGGTCATTATGTCCTGGGACTAGAGTCATCACAATGGAAGCCAAATAGATGGTCTGAGGGAGAGAATAGCTGTCACATTATGTGCAGCTCTTTGAGTGACACATTTTGAACAGATAGGAATGAGTGACGGCATTGAAATTTTTCTGACTTTAGCTGTCTCCCTTATCTAATTTTTCATAATTGGTTTTCATCCTTTCTTTTCTACCTTCCACTCTTTCTAATAGGCTCTCCATTTCTTATTTATTTTCCCCCTTTCTTTTTTTAAAAAGTTCCCCTGGGTTGGTTTCCAGCACAAGACTTATTCCAGTAAGAAGAAATCTTCAGATAAAAGTACACTGCAAAATCCTTCTAATGGAAACACGGCTGCTACCAGCAAAAGAAATGTCTTTAGTTCCTGGTAATCATTCAAAGAGATTAGAGAGCAACAGATTAGAGGGCAACAAAGATGGTGAAGGTCCTTGAGGGGAAGCTGTATGAGGAGTGACTGAGGTCACTTGGGCTGTTCAGCCTGGAGAAGAAACTGAGGGGAAACCATATTGTAGTTACAAATTCCTTATGAGGGGAAGAGGAGGGTCAGACACTGATCTCTTCTCTGTGGTGACAGGACACGAGGGAATGGCCTGAAGTTGTGTCAGGGGAGGTGTAGGTTGGATATTAGAAGAAGGTTCTTCACCCAGATTTTGATACTTGCAATTGTCTCAGGAAGCATAACTAAGACTTGCTTTATTCTGAAAATATCCTGAAATTCCACAAATGTTACAAGCAAGAAAATTATATAGCCTAGATAGTTTATACAAAAACAGAAGGAAATTGAAAGATATTCCTGTGGCCAGGAATATCTTTTGACAGCTGATAACTAATGTTTTACTCTGTCTGTAGTCAGGCTACAGAGAAAAAGGTCCTTTGCAACAATGCTAGGAAGAATCAGCATAAGGAACTAAAATGGTAGTTTTAACTTTGCTCTTCTGCCTTTTCCCTCAGCTCTTTCTCTCTGACTTTGTTTTAAAGGATACAAGTTTAAATTTCAAACAGAACAATGACAGAGTCTCCAGCCCATCTGAACCAACTTGTCCTTGTTTTCTCAAAAAGGACAAGTGATGCATCCACTTTTACTGAGCTGGGGTTTTGTTGAGGTTTGTTTATTCGTTTGTTTGTTTTGGGGGCTGGGGGTTTTGGAGTGGGGGTTGGTTGGGGCTTTTTTTAATTTAGTCAAATATTTCATTTGCAATAAATCTGCATCTAGTCCCATTCCTCCAAAACCACCAGGAAGAAAAGGAGAGAAACTGTTTTGGCAGTTTTTTCAAGGCAAACAGGTTTTCCATTTACTCTAAATTAAGTGCTTTTTCCAGTGTTACACCCTGGACTTCCCTCTTGGCACTCAGAGATGTGGTTCTTTGCAGATGTTCTTAGTAACCTGTCCCCAGATCAATGTCTCCAACTTCTGTGTTTTCAATCAGTGCACCTATGTCTTCAACAAGCTTCTCTGTAATCTGGGTTTTGATCTCTGTCATTACAAAAAAAGATTTTGTAATTTGATTTCCTCTGAATGAAAGATGTGACCATACATGTTCTCAGCAGGATCAGACATTACCATGAATAACTTTCATTCTGGGGTAACCACAGTTACTAAAATTTTGTCCATAAAATTTTGATAAACAGATGTCCTTCTCATCTGTTATGTAGGTTAAGTGAAAAACCCCTTCATACTACAGGTAGGTACATGGGTCAGTGTGGTTTTAATCTCAAATAGTGTATTTATACCTTCATGCAAATAAATTACTAATGCAAGAGAAAGATTTTAGTAAATAAAGAAGGAATCCCAGCTTGTTGTGTGAAGCCATGCAAAGGTCTTCATAGTTTACAAAGTAGGACCTTGAAGTATTTAAAGCTTTTTTACAAACATGATTATTTTTCTTATGGTTTTGGTGTTTGGTTTTTGTTTTGTTTTTCTCCTTAATCTTCTCCATAAATTATATAGCTGTTCTATACCTATTTTTCAGCACCAGCTTAAGTATCTGATACCCAGAGTTCATATTAACCAGAATAAAATAAGGATTTGGGGAAAAGAGAAAAGCAAAATCAACAACAACAACAAAACAGCCCAGAAACAACCAAACAAACAAAAAGGCACCTCAGAAGAAGATAAAAAGAACAAAATTAAGCAAAACAGTAGAAAAGAAAGACAAAAGTATGGATGAGGCATGCAGGCTTAGGAATTTGAAATTTTCCCTGGTTGCAGAATCACTCGTTGCTTGAAGCACTAGGCTGACATGTAAATTGCACCTTTTCAAGGTGAGAACACTTAAGGCACAAAATAAGGGTGGAGGGAGAGTGAGCAGAATTCACACCAGACAGATGTGTGAACTCAGAGGGAGCAGTGGAGACAAAGGTTCCTCTCAGAGACATTACAGCTGAGGGATAATAAAGCTGTTAAGGACACAGAAAATGAGAGCATAGTTTAAGTGCAGTGCACATTAAATATTGAGGTCTCAGACAACAGTAACTTTGAAAGAGCCTTTTACAATTTCTGTACAGTATGAGCAGCCCCACATATTTTTAACTTTTTTTTAAAATGAGTTTGAGGCTGTAGCATATAAAGAAAATTGTATGAATAATATTACAAACCATGAAATAGGGGATCAATACATATTAGCATAGGCTTTCTAATTTAATTTCTAGAAAACCTCTCCATTCTGATTGCTGACAGATTCATTTAGGCTGGCTTGACTGAAAGACAAGCACCCAAAATTGCCACAGCTCTGTACTGTACCTTGCAGCACAGAATGTAAAACAGAAGTGGCAGCTTGAGCCAGGAGGAATCACAGGAATGGGAGATAGGGGATATTTCTTAGAAATGGTTGTCTTTCACCAACTTATTTTGAGGTAGAAATTATATCTTGAATTATAAAAGCTTAGCCTATACTGGAAAGACAAATGTATGAAAAATGTAAATGATTGCCTGCCTGTCACACTCCTCTCAGCCACTCCAATCCTTTTGTTCCAGTCACCATTTTCATTTAATATCTTCTCTAAGGCAAATGCAACAATATCAAAACAACTTTCACCCAGTAAAAGACATTGGAAATGAAATTGACAGTAATGAAAATGGTGGTGCCTCCATTCGATGAAATAAAGTGAACCCTACTTTTTAGTGATGTACTAATTTCCTTAAGTAATCTGATTGTTTCTCATTCCTGTGTACAGAAGAAGAGCTCCTAAGATTAAATTGCTGGTGGCATTTGAAGTGCTTTGTACTGGGAAAGTTCAGTTTAAAAATTTTTTATGGGTTCTACAATGCCAACCTGTTAATATTGTATAAGGCAACAGGGCTATTGACTGTGGTCCAGCCTAGTTTCTGCTGCCACATTTTATTTTTGTGCAGTACAACTGTACACTGAAGGACATTGCTGGTAGCAAGCCAGGTTGCTCCCATAATAGTGTTTACCAATATATCACTGATGAATAGGTCTTGGGGTTAATAGGTAGATAAAGACTTCAGGCTTCACTGACAGCTCAGAGACACTACGATCAAGCATTGAGGGTTTTGGACGTCAGTAATTTTAAAACGTGAAATCCTAAGTGGCAACGCCTACCCTGAGTTGTGAGAGATGACAGCTGGGAGGAAAAGGGAAAAAAAAGAGCAGCCTCATAGTCGTTTGGAGTTTCTTCTATGGACATCAGTGGAAGTGAGTCAAGCTTAAAAACCTACAAGTCTCTGTTCCCAGTAAAACCACACATGTTACTAAGGCTCCTCTGCCTGAGGAGACACTGCAAGGGTAGCACTTGCATTAATGTTATCTCCTCTGACCATGGGCTGAAAAGCAAACCTACTCATGCAGACACGGAAAGTCAGCCTGATGGATGCAGGCACATACAGCTCTTTGGCAGACAAGTCATACTAAAAAGAATTACATATTTCCTAGAAGATCCAAGGAGAAGAAGATCTGGTCTGTTCAGTTTAGTTGCATAAATTTTGATGGCCAGGATCTCCTCCTTGAGATTTTCAAACACACTCACCTGCCTCACTGCGCTGTAGAGGGAGAATGGGCACCCACCTCAGATCCCAAACACAGTTTAATCAGGAGCAATTGTTATAGAAAAACACCACTCTTTCTGTATCTGAGAAACTGCTTAGTTTAAAATCCCATCATAAACTGCCCGACAGAGAATATCTTGGAGAAGTTTTGTATTCACAGAGTGCAAAGTGAGGTCTTTCCCTTTAAATGGTTGTTGTCCTTCACCCCACCTCCCTGCAGGCAGACCTTTGCACTCTGGAGAGCTCAGCTGAAATCAGTATCATTCAGAAAGAGCACAGGGCTTCACAGCTTATATGAAATAGGAGGATAGTTAAGGAAAAGACACAACAAGTACATTACAAACACTGGGAGGCACTAAGAGGCAAGGGACAAGTTTACAAACAATCCTGCCCTTATGTAGGCCAACAACGTGCACAGCTTGACAGTTCAATATATAGCTTGTAAATTGTACACAATTTTGTAGTTCCAAAATATTATATTGAATCAGTACTTCAATAAATCCCACTAATCACTGCTATGCATCAAACAGTACACTCGTGAAAGCATCAAGCTGCCTTACTTCTTTTGAGGTTCCTGCCATTTTCTGACTTCTAGGGCAGGCAAATTCTCTCACTGTAATAACTCTCAGATCCCAGTCCTTATTCTTCTTCCACAAAAACCAATCCACACAGCTCCACAGCATTCCACAGCATTACAGTGAAGATTCAGCAAGACATTCAGAATCACATCTGCAAAGCCCGGTCCACACCCTGTTTTTCTTAGACTCCATTTAAAGAAAGCAAAGCTGTATGTGTGTGTGGAAGAAGCAGGGCTAAGGCCTCCCACTGGGAATAGCAACCACTGGTGTATAAAAAGCTAACAAATTATACTAATAACTTAAGAAAAGTCATCACTTCAAGTTGTGTTGAAACTACCTATCTCTGTCAAATGCAGAAAGCAAAATTACTTAGCATTCACATGTAGTGAAAAATATTACTGTAAACATCTGACATGATGTTATAGATTATCAGTTCTGTCTGGCTTGCTACAGAAAAGAAAAAATAACTGAACACTCTGGTGGACAAGAATGAGACTGGAAAGGAAACAAAAAGCTGAAGATGGTGAGTTAGAAAGGCCATCAAACCACATGGTTCTTGGTTTGGTGCCATGCTTTTCTGCCACACTCACTCCTCCCAGTACCGACCTTTTTTGCCCATGTCCGGCAGCTGTCTGGAATAACCTCACCCTACTTGTATACTCTGAAAATTATTTATGTAGCATATGAGTGGGGCAGATGCACTCCTTTAGCCCAGGACTTCACAGCAATGTCCTGTCTGGAAAGGAAAACGCCTTGGCCTCCATGATGCATATCAAATTGTAGTTGTACTCTATTTTGTCAGAGTCTTTAAGTAAGCTAAACAGAAAATAGAAGTTTCTGTATAGCCTAAAACTAGACTTCTTACAGCTGGATGTCTTAGTCTAATTTGTGGTCTATGAGAAGCAGACACCCAAAGAGAAATCCATATATCATGGATTATATATCAGGTGTTGCAGAAGTTACCCAGCAGTATCAGAGTTGATGAATGACCAATAAAAATGTTCCTGTTGCTGAGGACCTAATATTTGGATTGCATTGAAGGAAATTATCATGAAAGCTGCTGAAAAGCTTCAAATTATAAACTTTCTGATAATTGTGATTGTATTTCATTCAAGATTTGTATGGATCTCTTTATATTCCTTGGGTGTTTCAGCAAGCACAATTATCTCAAATATCTCTGTCACAATTTAATTCAAAATGCAAATAAATTATCCTACAACTTCAGAGAAGAGACCTCATTATTCAAATAAAATCATTACTAGATAATCAGTATAATTTTGTAGAGATGATGTACAAAATTAAAGTGTGCATTTTAAAGGCTGTCTCTAATAAATCAGTAGAAATTTGGCAGCTGATTTAAGGGAAACAGGATTCCACCAAGTGTATCATTATTTCAATAAAATATGAGCTCAAGTCATGATGAAAAACATGCATTAACTTTAAATCTGTCCAAAGCTGATAACTCTCCTTCTCAAAAAAAAGAAAATACCCGGGGCTGCTAAATGCTCACATTTGGGTTGAAGGGACATAAAGTTGGTAAGAGGACTGGAGCACCTCGCCTATAAAGGCAGTCTGAGAAAGTTGGGGCTGTTCAGCCTGGAGAAGGGAAGGTTGTGTGGAGACATCACAGCCACCTTCCAGTACCCAAAGAGGCCTAAGGGAAGCTGGAGAGGGACTCTTTGTCAGGAACTGTAGTGACAGAACAAGGAGTTGTGGGTACAAATTGAAAGAGTGGAAATTTAGGCTCAATATTAGGAAGAAATTTTTTTATTGTTTGATTGGTGAGAAACTGGAACAGGTTGCCCAGGGAAGCTGTGAATGCCTGTCAGAGACTGAAATATTATAGTCTATGACTTAAACATTTTCTTGAAGGACTTTTAAAACTGTATTACAAAAGCTGCAGAGAAGACCAACACACCCTGAATGGGGCACTGAGGCCTTATGCTGCTCGCTGATGAAGATAAGATAAAATAACAGCTCAGGGCTGGGGACATGCACGGACCACAGGCTTAACACCTCCAAGGTGGAGACCACAGCCCCAGGGCAATCAGCTGCCAGGCTCACACAGACCCTCCACCAAAGGGCGGGGGGAAGAGTCTCTGGGTATCCTGGAAAAGCCTCTGGTCAGAGGTGCAGTGACTGCCCATCCTCCACTGTGCAGAGGAGCCCAGCTGAGGGGTCCTCACTGGGGGGGCTTATCCACAGCAGAAGGGGGTGACATGGCCCATCACAGGGGCCCCCAGACCCTGCACCAAAGCCCCTGAGATGATGCAACAGACCCTCAGTGTTGCAAGGGACAGTGTGTCAAGCCAGCCCCTGCAAGAGAGACACGTGGGCATTCCCACCTGGCCCGAAGTGTATATTAATCCACAGGATTCTGCACTCTTTGGCGTTTGGTGTGGTGGCGTGTGGTGTGGCAGCGTGGCATGGCGTGTGGCAGCATGTAGCAGCATGGCCACAGTGCCGACAGGGGACCCTCACCACCAGCAGGCCAGATGGAGGGGAGCAACGAGACATCGCTGGGACCCTCGGATGGGTGATATGCTTCCACCTAACCCCTGTCACCTCTCCCTGTTCCCCCACCCCCCACACACACTTCTTTTTCTTTCTCTCTTTCTTTTCTCTTTGCCTCTCTTTGCCTCTCTACTATTAAATAAAATACATCCATTTTTTTGGCATCAACATCTAACCTCATTTGGTTTTAATCTCGTTTCTGGGAATATTTTGAACCTTCTAAGTTCTTTCTGGTTTATGCTCAGAGACTTAGCTTGCTTTGCTTTCCTGGGTCTAAACCGGATCGTAACAATGCCCCATCCCTGGCAGTGTTCAAAGCCAGGTTGGATAAGATCTTGAGCATCCTGGTCTAGTGGGAGGTGTCCCTGCACAGGCCAGCAGGGCTTGGGAGTAAATGATCTTTAAGGTCCTTTCCAGCTCTTAACGTTCTATGATTCTATGAATTAACGAAAAATTTTATTTTAATAATATGACAAAGAATAAAGATCCAGAGGATTTTCTTCTTTCTGTAAGTCATTAAAATATAGGTGGTCTCTGAGATGAAGCTCTAGTAACTCACAGTGCATTCTCTGCCCACGTAGACCATGTGTTGCACTACTTTTCATTTTCTCCATTTGAGATAATACCTTAGTGTTTGTTGTGTTTTAGATGTAAATACTGGAAGAGAACAAATGGATTTTGCAAGATGTCCAAATCATGTATTTCCTAAACGTGAGTAATCTCTTCATTCTCTGTAATATTTGCCACAGTCATATGTACCCAGACAGCAGTACATAAATACAGTGTAAGTTTGTTTATAAATGTCCCCAACCAGGCGTGGACATTCAACTGTTCTGCCCCATGCATACGATCAAAGACAAAGATGTTAATATATGTTCAAGAAGAGACATATGTTTTTATCCAGCAACTTTTCTATTCTCCTCCAATGATTTATGGCATCACACAAGAATCATCATTCTAATTTGCAAATGCTCCTCCAGAATTTGCATTGTTACTGAATGCAGTAGGGACAGTAAGTCAAATGGATCAGGCTGGATTGTTCCAAGATGCTAATTTTCACCTTTTATTGCTGATGAGTAGATAGGTTATAGGACTGTGCATTGGTTACTATGTTATGCGTTTCTAAATTCCTCTTGTCACCTAAATGACTCTGTTAGAGCTTTCTTAGTGGAAGGTTTTCAGGGTTGTGGAACACTTCTGGTTTGCCAGAAGCAGGTTTGATAATAGTTCAAAAAGGGACCCTAGATTCCTTTCACTGAGCTGCTTATTCACTTACATACTAATTGCATATATTATTGTATTATTATATATTATATAGTAAAAATACATATTCTTATTTTAACCTAAGGTATAGTGACTGAGAAATACTCCTCAATGACCTCTAAGGAGCAGTTCATCTGGTACGCAGTGTCCACATTCTTTCACAAATGCCAGCAGGATTACTAATATGAATGTCTCTGTATTCTGCCTCCCACAAAACAGTGTTCTGTACAGAGAAGACATTCAAAGTATAGTAGTACAAGCAGAGTAGCTGATTCCAAGGAAGTAGAAGTCCCCATCTTTCTCTCAAGGGCTCCAGGTGGGATGGAGCCAAAAGGGAAGCATTGATCTGTTGGCTTCTCACGGAGAGAAAAAAAAGGAATGAGTAGGCCTTAGACATATTCAATTTTACTATGTTCTTTATGATAAGTGAGTTTTTTCAGTTAAGAATAAGCAATCTTACAATGTTAAGGAAGACTTAATAATTGTATGAAGGTATAAAAATTTTGGGCACTCAAATATGTCTGACTGCATGAACTCTGCCCTCTGTTAAATCGTCACTTGACACATTGGGCTTCAAATGTTTAGAAAAACAACTAAGTGAGAGAGAGAGGTGAAAAACCCTGTGTACTTGTTGCACTCCTGTTCACAGTACAGAAATCACTGTGGATCTACTTTTTAGCAAAGATTTGGGATGGTGAGAGGGCCTGTGAGCACTGAGTGTGATGGGCCCACAAGGCAGCTAAAGCTGCAGAGCAGATCTGCCTGGGGTGAAACCTTTCTGCCCCTCAGGATAAACACAAACCCCATGGGACTTGACAGTCTTGAATTAGAAAGAAGGTGATACCGGAGAAGATGGCAAACAGTCAGGTGCCCTAACAGTTGTCATACCAGGGAGCTAGAGAGAACTGTGAATAGTTACCTAAACAATGAAGAAGAATCTGTCATGCGCTTACTTAACTTCTTTCCTCCTCTCAGTAAAGGATTTTTCTTCAAGACAAGGATATCTTTGTGACTAAGGGAAGAAAATTATTTCACTGAGCATCAAGCAGCTCAGATTTATTCTTGCAAATTTGCTGCTGAGGACCTGAGCTAGTCCTTCTTAATGATCCCAGAAACTTAAACTCTTACTTCCTTAATGACCATCAACACAGGCCTTCCACTACGACAGCTATGCAAAACCTTAGAGATGAGGGTTGGGATTTGCATTTTGCCTATTCAATTCAACTAAATTAATCAGTAAACCAAGAAAATAAATTCTCAACTCAGAGTTTTGTTTCCTTCAAGTCCAAGCACATCCACTGTGGCACTGTAAGAAATTTGCCTAAACTTGCCAGCATGGCTGCTTAACACAGGAGGCTTTCAGAAAAATAAACACATCCATTTTCCAGCTGTTTTATGATCCCTTAAGAGAACGACTTAGAAAATGGCCAATAATTTTCATACAAAGATAATGTGAAAAAACAGCCTGATTGAAGAGAGGTTTTTTACCACTCCATATTGTAAGGCTGAATGTGTACTGCACAGGCACATCACAATTCAAAGAGTAATTCTACTTTCAGGTGTTGTATTCCTTCATGAAGGCTCACAGACTTTAGAAAGTCGTCTCTCAAGGGATGAGGGTTCACAGAGTAGGACTGTGGTAAGTTTTTTCCAAAAATAAGTAATCAATAGAGAGCTACCCTACTGAGTGAGAATATTGCAAGGAAACAGCATGCTATGGAAAACTATATCACGATTTTTATAACTAAACAACAACTAAAAGAAAGGAAAGATTGTTAAAACTGCAAGATGCACAGCAAGACTGTCATCAGAGCAGGAACTGGTAAGTGAAACTGAAAAATATTAAATTGCCTTTATTCAGATACGGAGTTACAGGGTCTGAACTGCTTCCTTTGCATACCCTCTGAAGGCATTAGGAGTGACACAAAGAATGTAAGATCAGGAGCCTGCAGCAAAACCAGGGCTTAGCTCAGCCATTCAGGGAATTTATGTTCTCTCTGCTAAGATAAATTAGAATAACAAATATTGGGAGAAACTAGACAGGGAGTTCACCTTGCTAAGTGGTTACCATTTGTGCTCCAAGTAGAAACATAAGGTAACAAGATTTTGTCGCAATTCTTTACTCGGAAGAAGTAAGGATTCATTCCTGACTTCATATGCACCTTTAAGTCTGTACTCATGTAAGAGTTAGACTTTTTAAGCTGAAGCTTTCATTGTTTAATTTATTATTTATATTAGTGCTAGCATTAATATTTCATAGCTATTGGCCATCTGTGAGATGAAAGAGAAGCCCAAGTTTTAAAGTCAGAGAACCAAATATATAAAACTGTATTTTCAAATTTAAAAATTGTTATGTTTAAAAAAATAATACAGGAGAATTCTCTGCATGTAAACTTCATTTATAATTCAAAAGCCAAGGTAGCAAATCCCAAAGGTCAAGTCTTTCAAATGATCTGGCTGACCTTGGAATCAGTCTGTGGGCTCTCTCAGTGCTCTTAAGCAGTGTCCCCTGAGGCTTAGTGATATTAGATCTTTTAAACCTGGCAGCTCTCATCCTTCTCATTGCTTTCATGAATCATAGAAGAACTCAAGATTTCAAGTGTCAGGAGGTACCGGATACTTCCACAGCTTCCTTTGCCCATGATGTAGCTATAAAACATCTCACAAAAATACCATTATGCAGCAGGCATTTATCCAAATTAATAATCTTAAATTTTTTCAGTCACAGCAAGAAGTAGACCAGAGCAAATAGAACTGCTGTAATGCAGCTTTCTGAGCATCAAGACATTTTCACAATAAGCAACGTAGCCACTGAGCCATAGTAGAGCACACCAGAGCAGCAAATGGCTGGTGTATCTCCTCAGTCTGAAGTGAGCAGGTCCACAGAAGACAACTGCAGCAGCTGGCAGGAGGCAGAGGGCCAGCTGAGGCAGCATCCCAGATGACAAAATGTCTCATCATGGTTCTGTACAGACACGCTTAGTTTAGCCCAGAGTCTGTACCACAACAGATAATTTTCTGTCTGCTTTAAATTTTATTATTGATATAGGACTCCAGATTCCCCCTTAGTGTTTTATTGAGAATATCTTTCAACCTTGTATCTTCTAAATCTAGCTACTAACTTAAGTTAGACAATAAAGCATAATTTTCAGTTTTAAACAGTAAAACAATGGATATGTATTATTTGCGCACAATATCTCAGAAATGAATCATGGTTTTCAATTATATCTCTACTAAAATTTTCTTAGAACACTATGTAATAGCAGCTAATGAGAAAAGCAGCGTTATCTGTAAATATGCATGTACTGGACATCTAAATGTGACATAATATTTATGGGTTTAGGCATTGTCTTTTAATAAAAAAATAAAAATAAAAATCTTTCAAAAATGTGAGTATGAGAATGGATCCTTTATTTCTCCTAATGTACAAACTTCTAGTGTATGACAAGGAGATTTGTCATGAATGTTGTGTGCTGTGTTTCGAAGAGTTGAGTTCAACTTCTCAGGGCAATATCTCATTTTATTATTAATTGTAAAATATTCAATTTTCATTGGGCTTCCATTGGGCTCTGTTTTTATTAAACAGATGCTTTCCTCAAAGAAGCTTACTTTGAATTAGGAGTAACAACCCATTTGCTTCACTGGCCCAATTTATTCCCTGGGACATGTCTAATTTTGCCTGCCATTCCAAATTAACCTCTTTTTCTTTGGAGATATTTAGTTCTAACTCAAGGTACTCTACAGAAATGTGTAGGATTCACCTGACCTGGTAAAGACATCTATGTCTTATTTAACCAGTCCCAAATTGTTTAGAAAAAATAGGCAATTATAGGACATAATTGGTCTCATTCTAATATAGATGCCCAAAATAATGGATCAAACTTCATTTCCCAAATTACCTTTTTCATTCACAACTGACAGTAAAGGAAATAGAAGGTGGCTGGTTCAGTGGGCATATCTACAATCTAGACCACCTGCCCAGGTGTGTAGATTTCTTACAAATATGAGTTCTTTAAAGCTAAGTATTTTAAATTGGCTTTTGAGACATGTTTTTGTTAATTGCCTCTGTATGATCTCTTTTTCGTGATGCACCAAGAGCTATTTTGTTGTGATCATTGCTTAGGTGTTTGACCAGCTTTGCAGCATCACACTCCCTATGTGTTGGAAAGTTCCCCATGGAAGCTGTGTACCATTCACCTCATTTTGCAAACTCATGAGCTTACTGAGGGACAGATCTATGGTTACTAGGCAGAAGTGTATACTGGAAAAGATGCTTTTCAAGTTACTCAACATAGCATGATGGAGGCTTAAATCTTTACCCATCCCCAAGGGTAAATAATGAAGTATATTACTGTATTAAATTACAAAGTATATGTGGAATTATATACTATATTATATATACTATATATATACTATACTAATATACTAATATACTAATTATATACTATACTATATATATTATATAACTGATCATTATAGTCTAAAGGCTCAAACACAGGAATTAATATGAACTAAATTAATCCCAGCAATAATTATTTAGAATTGCAGTAATGCAACTATACCTCAGCATTTAGATTATTATTTCATCTTCAAAACAGTGTTATTATTTATTTTATTTTTCACATTTTTTCAACCAGTTCTGAAGCAAAAATAACCTGAAAAAATTATAAAATAAAATGAAAACAGGAGATAACAAAAACGGCCCCAGCAAAGAAACATATGATTGAGCACCCTACATAAGTACACATGGGTAGATCTAGATGAAAACTCAGAGCATGACAAATAAATCTTGCTCTGAATCTTTTCATTCCTCTTGGCTTATCTTTTAAAGGCTTCTGTATTAAAGACATATTTATATTTATTTGAGATACCTTAACTGTAAATCATTATTTTTCTGCCCTCTTAGTCCTAAATTGCAAGAATATGATTTACACCTTAAAGTTAATAAATTAATGAGTTGCTATTAAAAAAAAAAAAAAAATTGACATGCTAGAAGCTAGTCTGTGAGTTTTGTTGCATTTGTTTTGTTTTGACTTGTTTCTAAATCTTTCAACATCTTCAGATATGTTTACTTAATACATTTCTATGAGAGGAATAAATTGCAGCAGTAATATTTTTTGATGGTATGTCAGCTGTCTCTTCCACTGAGCTGGTGAGAAGACCTAATTTCTTTCTTTATAACATCTGATAATGCTTGGAAAAGGTGTTATCCCCAGTCTTTAGATAAGGATGTATTTCAGAAGACTGAAGTACTGATATACCTTGACAGTTAATTGACTAGCAGCAAAGTAAATGAATGCATCTGTAGGATGAAATATAGTTTAAGCAGAAGGCTCACCTGAGAACAACATTCTCTTTAGATCACAGGTAAGCTTTACTTTTCAAGCTTATGTGAGATTTAATTATGTATAGCAAAATTTTCGGATATTAAAAAGTCACCAGATACTTAAAAAATAAAATCTGCTAAGTTTAAACTGAAAATATGACTCTTGGAAATGAGAGTCATAAACCACTGTGCTAGCTTATCAGTGAAAGTGATAAATTTTCCATTACCTGGACTCCTTATGGCCTTGTTTTAGCAAAGCACTTAGACTTCCATATCCATAAATTCCACTGTACAGGTATAGTCACGAACATTTGTGTCCAGGAAGATGGGTTTTGTGAACTATCCAGACAAGAATGTAAGACTCTCTCTGTAACATGCTCGAGGGAGAGCTGCAGAATGCAAGTGTGACATTAACCGTGGTTCTTAATGGAGTTGAAGCCCTTTTCCTTTGAGCAGTGTGTGCTATAGAAAAAGGGCCAGTGTGTGTCTCCTGAAACAGGTATAACATCCCATACATTCAAATTGGACTGTGCACACAGCAGCCTCAGGCAAGCAGTTGGGTTACAAGGTGCCAGTAGGCACAGAATCAAGGAAGGGTCGTATGGAGCAGAATCTCCTTGATGACTTAATTGAATGGATTGAAAGCAAAGCAGTTTTGTGCATGACTGCATGGTGCTTCACTTCTCCCTGTACCTCAGCATAACCTTTAGTAAAGCAGAAGCCAGAAATTAATCTTTTTTTCAAACTTTATGAGCACAACCATACTTTGTAGTGAAAGTAATTCTACAGAAAAATAGCATTTTATCCTTCTCCAGATAACTCTGCCAGCAAGCAGTCATGGGGAGCCACAAATGGTCTAGCTTTTTCGTTAATAATTAATTGGTTAAAGTAGAAATTCTCTGTCCAAAATTATAGAGATTCAAGGATCCACATATAATGCAACTCTTTCCTGGATCTCTGTAGAGATATCATTCTCTAGGTTCCAGTTAAATCAGTTAATAAAATGTCAAATCAACATTCAACCCCTGTTCACCTTTCAGAAATGACAGAATTGCAATTTAAAGCAGAGAGAAATTCTATCTGCAAGTTCTATCGGTAAGTTGTTTCTGAAGATGACTTCTCCTTTCCTATTTATGCTACTGAATTCTGAACGCCTGTCTAAATCCTACCCTCTGGGTCTTTCAAAAGTGTCATGTCATAATAGACTGCTCTTTTGGATAAATAAGCATTGACAGCACAAAGGCTGATAGAGAGATTCATTTGCCTTTACCACCAGGAAGTCTGTGCATAAAATTTTCCTTTACATACAGGTTTTACAGTCACTCAAAGCAGGAAACTTGTGTTCATCTAACATTCAATTGTGTATCAGGAGTCATTATTCTCAAAGTGTTAATTTTCTATCAACAGAAATGTCATGCAATGGAGTATAGGACCTTAGTTTTCAGTAGTAACTCTCTGACCAAAGCATCTACAGCTCTGTCATTCTACTGCTGCTCCACTCAGATGAAGAAAAGCCATGAGTATATTTGCATTCATAAACAGATACACCTGACAGAAATCTACACCATACTGCATATCTGAGTTAAGAAGAAGTTTGGTGACTCTTTAGGGAACCTAGTAGTCTTTGAAATGCACTGTTGGTTTGCTGATGAAACTCAGATTTCTTTCTGGCTTCAGAGAAATCTCCCAAACTGTCATTCCAGATTACTAGTTCTGTCAGTAGCAGACCTAGTTTAAGCTCCTCTGTCCAGACCTTATTCCATTCTGCCTCTTCTCTATTAGAACTTACTTCCCTCTCAGACATGCCAACTCAACTATTTATATAACTGTATTTCACAAAGATTTTGTGAGAATATGTTTTGCTTTTCCCATGTTGAAGTTTTCCGTTTCAAGTTTCGGACAGTTGCATAAACCTGGTCACCTGAGCAGTACAACTGCTGCCAGTTTCTGGTGAAAGACTGCAACAATGCATAACTCAAAGTATAAGGAGGAAGGGGGAGCTGATCTGCTGCCTATCAAGTATTAGAGGGGAACTGTGTTGAATTATTTTCTACGGCTCCAAACCCACATCTAAAAAGAGAGGTAGCTATGGAACCTAATACATAAAAGATTCAATACAGTTAACAGAGTAACTATTCACCCAGATTACATTCATGAATATACTGAGTCTTAGAATCCATTTAAAACTCACCTTTGCACTGGTACTTGTTCAGAGGCTACCTTTTGGAAAACAATGCTAGAGTTACTGTATGACACAGAATTGCATGTGCCAGGTATATCTCACGGAAGGTATATCTCTGGAAGCTTCCAGTGCAAAAAACTACCTGCACCAGTTCAGGCATCTGAGGTCGACAGAGATGATCTGCCTACTTGATGCCTTTAGAGGTACCTTTGTGAAGGCGGGATACTTAAGTTAGACAGATTGGAACCCATTTCAGGATACTTATACCAACTCTGACTATGCAGCACTTTTTGTAATGAGAATATCAAGTACTTTACATTTTTTTATATTATTATGCACTTCACATCCTTGGAATTTACCACCATTTTCAGCACACCCTCAGGAGCATAGCAATGCCTATTAGCCTCTGAATCTTCCCAACAGGAATATTTTTCAATATTGATGGCTTCCTTTAAACCATATTTAAACAGATTGATGCATCTGTACATTAGCAAGGCTGCTTGTTTGTGGGTTTTGACTAATATTTGGATTAATGTATATTACTTAACCTTAACAGACACTAGGAATCATGTAAGAGGTACAAACTCAGACCTTGACTTAGCAGGGAGTTAAAAGACTGTAAAGGGTGCTTCTAAAATAGTGAGGGTATAAGTACCTTCTCTGATTTGATAAAATACATCCTACGGGATGCAGCTAGTGGTAACAACAGGAGTCATGACCATATGAGTTAGATCCCAACCTTATTAGCCCACATCTGTCTTCTTATCAGTAAACAAGTTATTTTGATCTCAAGACTTCAAGACTTTTTGAATACACAAATCACTGCCCCAGTTTCCTTCAGGACTACCATGTACAATTATCCACTTTAAAATAAAAAAAAAAGTTCTTTGGACTAGATGTATCTTATTTTAGATTAGTCTTATGGAGCATAGTTGGGGAACATATCATAAGATGCTTACTTCCCCTGTCCTGGGAATCTCTGTTAATGCATAGGATTATCTGGGCAGTGAGTGCATAGAGGGTGTCCCAGGGACAAGCCTCATTGCAAACTGTTTTCATACATTTCTTTTTACAAAACTGCCCTGTTGGTTAAAGGACCCGACAATGGGAAGGCTCTACAGAGTATATTTAGTATAACTGCTATTACTACATTCACCATTAAATTATTTATGATATTTTATTCTGAATTACAGTAATAAGACCATCAGAACTGGCTTCAAATCTGAGTTCTGTGAGATTCACACTTAATGTCCCACAGAATCCCATGCATTTAAAGCATGAGCTTACCTACTTTCACATATTCCAAATGTTGTTTTAAGGGAATATCTTCACAAAATGGCTGATTTTCCATTGAAAGCAAGTCAAAAAGCACATACATCTGGCAAAGACATTTCATGCAAAACATTTCTATTGAAAAATGCTCTTACTTCAACTCAGTTGTTCTTCTATCTTGTGTTAGGCTGTAGGCACCACCTTAGGCAACCATTGTCTTCAACCAGCTGAGTGCATACTGAGAGACATGCTCAGTGAGAGGATTCTCACTGATGTCAGTTTCTCACTCAGGCCCTGCAAGAGAGCAGCATTTGGGTGGTGATTCCTGCTTTGGTCTGAGCCCCAGAGTAGGATTCAGATTGCCAGCTCTGGCACAAGAAGTTGAAAGACTATTGCTAAAGTTAATTTAGCCAAAACTTTAACAGCTTGTCTTGGGATGACTTTATGATATGTATCCCCTATCGTCTGCCCTATGCCAGACATGAATCCTGTGCCTTTCTGTGCCTTTAAGCTGGGTCCGAGGGAAAGGGGGGGAAGACGAGCAGATTCTTCAGTGCGGTTTGTGTTCAAGAACTCACAGACCCCCCTGCATTCTCACCGCTGCAGAGCCAAGGAAGCACCTTCCTGCTTTTCCCCAGCTCTCAGTCCCTTTTCTCAGGAGAGACAGAGAGTTAAAATTTTTTGCATTTTAGCTAGCCTGCTAGCTGAGGGAAGGAAGTTTTCCTGGGACTGCGTCTGTTACTTCTTCTCCTGGAACTGTTCAGCTCTGGTCGGAACACCATCACAGGGAGGCCCCACACCGTGGCCCAGAGGGGCCCACGCCACACCCCAGCTCCGGAGAGGGCAGAGCCACACCTACAGAAAGGACTCTGAATCGAACAGGTTTTTATCCACCACAAGAAGGTTTATTATCTAATATTATTCATTTAGTGCCTGCATGCACTTTGCTTGTTAAATAAACAAGGGGTTTTTTCACTTTCCTCAAAGGAATGTTTTTCCGAACCTGGGGGGGGAGTGGATGCGGAAACCTGCGTTCTGTGGAGGAGATGTTCCTTCTACAGCATTTCCACCCCAATTTGTCTCAAACCGGGACAAACTGAGAATTGCTTCTAGAAAAAAAAAGCACTTTGAGAAAAATTGTTTTGGGTTGTTTACCTGGACTTTCTTCCCATGGTCATTAGCACATGCTCTGACACTGAACGGGTCTAAACAGTGGTGGCCACTGGTTTGTTAAAGTTTTCTGTTTAGGACTTGCCTCTTCTGGCCAGCTGATGTCTAAAGTGAGAGCTCCCTAGTCTTTCTCTAAAACCCCAAAGGCAAGGGTTTAAGGATCCACCATACCTTTTGTTGATATCAGTATAAAAATAGTTCATATCATGCTGGCAGTGCCTCTCATGGCATGTGCTCTGCACTGCCAGTCTGATCTGATCTGATATCCTAGATCCCTGAAAAAAATAAATCCTCTACCTGAAATATCCCAGCAGTGTTGAGCAAGAGCTTAGCAGCCAGGTATTTATCACACTGGGAGTCTCTCTGCTGCTTTTGGTGCAAGCACATACCTCTTTCCTCATTTGAGCCTCCCCATGGAGGAGTCTCATGCTTACAGAAGAGTCCTAGAACATGGAACTCGAAGACCCAAGGGGCCCCCCTGCAGCTGCAGGTCTCACTGCCTGTCTGCACAGCCTGCTGAATAGACACTGCTGGAGGCTGATGCTCCTCTCTTTACAGGCAGAGCAGGTACACCACTGGCACCAGCCACACAAACTTCTCCATCAAGGGTTCATATCTGAGCTGGATTTGAACCAACTATCTAAGTCACTGAACCTCTGCAAGGAAGTGCCTTGTATTTCCTGTTCCTGACAAAATATTACCTATAAGACATGGTGTTAGCTCCTTCCTTCCAGTCACAGGACTTTATACTTTGGTGCTTGATGTCTGTAAAAAGAGATCTAATACTTGTTGTCAAAAGCTTCCTATAACCAAAAGGACAAAGAGGATCATTGTGGAAGACTTCCTACCCATTTTGAGACGAATCTGTCATGGGTATGGTATCCCCACAAACAGTCTACTTAACTCTTTCAGTCCAGATGATTTAACGCACCACTTTGGGCAGCGGCAGTGAAATTAGGGGAATCTGCCCCACTGCTTCACAGGGGAATAGAGAGAGGCTCACAGTCAAGTGTTACATGACATAGGTTTTCTGTGGTCTGAATGAAACCCATGTATCTATTAACAGTTTACTGGCCCTTCCCTCCAAGGACCAGCTGGGAAAGCACTGTTCCTAATGGCTACGTTCTCATTTGCCAAAGGGAAAATGAGCATTGTATTTCTTCCTTGGGAAGCATTATGTTGTTCATTATTTTAAAATTAGAGAGAAAGTACAAAAAGTTGATTTGCTGCACAGCACTGGAGCACCAGGAAAAAATGCCGATCATCTGAAAAAGTGACATATCACATTAAATGAGTTGGCCAATGCATACAAATTTTTATGTAATTTTCCACCAGCTACCAGGCAAAATTATCTCAATTACATAAAAATGCACAATTTTGCAATGTCTGGCTCACTGAACAAAATGATACCACTGCAAGGACTGTTCAAATGATCAAATTCTATAAGCATAACAAAATAAAATACCAATTCAATGAAAAGCTATTGTAAACTGTAGCTACAAGAAGAAGAAGGAAGGGGAAAAAACAGTGAATCTTCCTCCTTTTTATTTTTTCAAACCACTGGAATATATTATCATCTGCTCAGCCCAGGTTTTTTGTAAGCAGGAGATATAAATGTCTGGGTTAAGTGCTATTCCTTGTAGCAGCAAGAATGATTTTTTTTCCCCTATAAACTTTATTACTATTATTTGTCACATTTTTAAATACATAGTTATTTATGCTGGGAAGGGGCTAACCAGGCAACCACCTGACAGGCAAATTCAGATAATACGCTCTAGCAAATAAAAATAGTGACCGCCTGCCAACCTCCAATATCATTTTCTCAGCAGAGCAGTAATTTATGAGTAATTCAATCAGGTATTCAATAGAAAATTATTCCTGTTTTACAGACTGCCATCACTAACACTGGGGCCTGATTTTGCTGCTTAACCACTTTGGCACACAACCAAAGACTGTGCAGTATTGGATTTTCTCCCACACTGTTTCAGTAACAGCAATGTGAAAAGAATGAGACAGAAGGTAGAAATGTGGACAGAGGCCTCTGCATGTTACCATAATACAATCTGCACTTCCATAATGATTTTCAAAGGATTCTTAAGTGGGAAAACCTTCACAAAAATTAATAGCAGATCCACAGCACATGAGGACCATGGTGGCAATGCATTTCAGCTGTGACAAGCTAACAGGTGCAGTTACTCTGTGCTTCACAGAGATGTCCAAGAACAGACCTTAGAGTGTGACAGACATATTGCCTTTTATAGGAGCAAAGACTGACTGAGTCCTTCCAGGTACAATCCTGATGATAGAAAATACACCTGAGCTCCCAAAAGTGTAGTCCCAGATCTTCCTTGCTGTAAGGGTGGATGGGTTGCACAAAGGGCTGTTCCCAGTGCTCTTCCACTCTTCTTCAGAGCAGCCTGTGCTTAGTCTGTGGCTGCTCCCACCCTGTAAATGCTCTGCTAGCTTCTCTCCTGCATGTGGCTTCTTTTTCCTGTGTTTACAGTTTTGCTAACGACCTCCACTCTCAGTTCTCTTATCTACAGCATGCATCATACACAGACCTAAATTCTTTCTGTCAGCTCCTTAAGCAGCTTCTTTTTTCCTTTTCAGAGCGAATACTCTAAATACTTGGAGTATCATACCATTTATGATATACCTCCTTTTTCACACAAATGCCCCCAAGCAAATGTAAGGAACAGCAGCAGATGCCTCCAAGCCTTCACTGATTCCTCTCATCATCCCCTTTTCTCCAATCTGTTGGCAACAGAAGTCTCTCACTCTTGGTTCATCTGCCTAATGAAACTCTCTGACTTACACATAGGTAGAAGAGCAGTGTCCCAGCACACATCCTCTGTAATATATGGTATGTCACAGAGACCGAATGAGACTTATTCCTTCAGTCTCACAGAAACACAAGACTGCAAAGTAGGCGACTTCAGTCATAACTGGAAGCCCCAAAAGGTCCTCTGAACATCTGCTATGTTTAGCACAGGCTATAAAGCATCTTTGTCTCCTTCAGGTAAAAAAATGGGAAATCAAGCTTCACCAGTTTGAATTGTACAGGACGCGGTCCCTGATGTATCTTTTTAAACATACAAGAACTTTCAAGCTCTGTCACAGGTCGAAATAGAGTCTGCTGAGCCTTGTAATTTTATCCCAGCTTTGGAAAGGATCTGGACTACTTAAACTACTTATACACAGGACCCAATTTTTTTCCTGATTATAGCACGAAGCATGGAACTTAATTTTCTGTCATATCCCTGCTTTAGTTCAACTACCAGAATTCCAGTTCAACTACCTCGTGAAGGGCCAATATCTTATTCTTAGTAGAATCACACTGTAGCATCAACGTTTTTGTCCTCTAAGGTACTCTTCACTATGATAACAACAGAATCTCATTCCAAATGTTCTTACCTTTTTTTAAGTTCTAGAAAAATTTAAAGTATTAGAAGTCATTTTGATCTGAAATGTTCTAGCAGGATTTCACTGTCAGGGGAATGCCCTGTCAGAAAGAATCACCCACTGGAAACAATCAGAGAGCAGCCCGTCTTATCACAGTCTGTCATTTTTAAAGTGAAAAGCCTACAGATGAATGATACTGACCTCCAGACATTAGCTGGGAAAGCAGGAGTTCAAGAAAGCCAGCCCAAAGAGATTAGCCTTTCATGGTAGCAGACAAGAAGAATTCTACTTAACAACTTGTCGATCATGAAGATACAACATGGCAAATTCATGTGCTACAATAGTAAATAGAAAACATCTAAATCCTGAATAAAATTAATAAAAGGAATAAAGGAATTAGGTTTGGAAAATAGGGAGTAAAAATCTTAAATAAATGTTAGTTGCGAAATTGTCTTCTGGGACAGGTATTTCATCTAATTGTTTTACATTTCAGGAAAGGTCTTGACTTCCACAGACTGATATAAGTGGGTAGGTCAGGGGCAGATAAATGTAGTTGAACTGCCAATAATGTAAAATGCTTTAAAATAGACCAAGATCTAGCCCCTTTATCTTAATCTGATAGTGGTAAAATATGTTTATTCGCTGCTTTTTTCTCAAGTTATTCCTTCTAAACTATTGTCTTTGGGGAAAAAAAATCCCCATAGGTCTTCCATATCTGGCCATAAAAGTTCTTAGACCTAAAAACCTAAGTTTGCATGAGTTACCCCAATAGTTTCACATACATGCTCCAATGCCTAAAATAATTAGGGCTGTATAATAGGTCTGAAAAGACAACTCTTGAAAGATGCTCTGAGGTAAGAGCCATCAAAAACTTTAGGACCACAGTTAATAAAGAACTGTATTCTATTTTGAATTCTTTTCAGAGATGAAGGATTTTAATTTGCAAATAGCAAATCTATATCAAGCCACCTTAAGCCAGTTCCATGCTGATCTCTGAGGCTGACAGAGTGAGAGGCTGATATCTCACCTGCAGTTCAGGAAATGTGAGGAGAGATTTCAATTCAAACCTCGGCAGGAACAGAGAAGCCTTGTTTGGAAGTTTCTTTCTTGGTGGTCCATACATAAAAGAAAACTTCTTAAAAGAGAATGGATTTTGATTTCTCATTGCAGAAGGGGTCCTTTTAGTCAGTTTTACATTGCAGAATGAAGGCTCTATGCAAGCTAACATCTACAAATAAAAAGTAAAGACTTTTCTTTCCGTAAAACATGTTCCTCATTAAAATTTACAGCTTGCACATTTTTTTTCCAGTGCTACTGTTATACTGAGACTGTCTGCTTTGCTCCTATAGCAAACAATCCTTTTCCCTTATATCTATAGTGAAGCTTTTTACATTAAGTCTTTATTTTATCAGGCAGTACAGAGAAGATTGTTATGGATTCATGGGGTAGGGAGAAGAAACTGATGGTAAGTGTATTAAAGCTGATCATCATACACATAAAGAGATAGTATAATTACTCAAAAATTATGGGTTCCTGCCAGAAACAGAAAGCAGTTAGTTACAGGAGCAGAAGAAAAATGTAAAATGCACTGCAAATCCCAGAGAAGATTTACAGAAACTGGAATGAACTCTTACAGTTTTTACATTACATTAGGGCAATTTTTAAAGCTTCAGCATTGTAAAGAAAATCTTGAAGGAGAAGAAATAAAAAAGTATCCAAATTGCTTTTTTCATATAGACATCTGCTTCTGATGAACAGCACACTCTAATAGACTGTGGAAGAAGATGTAGTAGCAGGTCCTTGTGAGCTGGAGGAAAAGGGCTCTCATTTTGTGTTTGCAGAATGTTGCTGTGGTGATGTTCTGTCAGGTGCCTGGTCCTGTGTAATTCTGAGTCCTTCATAACTTTGCAATGTTTTGATATGTTAAGATGGTTGAAAAATGAGAAACTGCCCTGGAAAAAATGAAGTGGAAAAGCCATTCCCCATTCAAGTGTTGAAAAGTAGATATTTTTTGACATTTCAAAACTTTCTCAGGATCATCAACCAAATCATTCTGACATTTTGTGATTCTGTGGTTATCAAATATGTTCTCAAAATGCATAAAAAAAGGAATTTTTATAGTTAATCCAAATTCACTTGAGGAAGAAGCGTTAACTGAACAGGTCACATTTTCGGTATCAAATAGTTACTAATCAAATTTTCAGACATATAAAATCAAGATTTTTTTTTTTTTAATGTCCATTTCAGAAACAACAATCCAGCCTTAGTCTTCAGGAAAGTAAAAAATATTTTTGTTTGAGTCAGCCTTCTAGGAAGCACTCTACTCATAAGTGATTGCTGTTACAGAACAATTCATATATTAAAACCACTAGTGTGCTTAACTTCTAAATAAAGTCCACAGTCAATAACCTACCATTCCTTGCATTGTTAATTGTTCACCTGATCAAATCTTGCAGCACTTTTTGCAGTGGTAGAGTGCTCAGTCCTTTGCAATATAAATATGTGCAGTCTATTAACATCTTTATACATCATTCACCCAACACAACCTTGGAGCCCGTTCAGTTCGGAGGTGCTGGTGTCCTCAGGTTTGGAGCCTCATCTTCCTGACCCTTCCTCAACTCTGGCCTTTTAGGCTTTGTATCATTTCTGGAGTTATCACTGGTTTTTGGGGGTTTTGTAACCAGAAACATGAGGAGGCCTAGGTCTTAATTTGCGTATCTCTGTTGTGTCAGAGGTTAGGAGATAAAACCTCATCTGAAGGCACACTGACTAGCATTTCAAACAGAAGGTACTTCAAAAATTGTGAATTTGGTTCAGCTTTTAGTAAATCTGTATTTATATGGCTAGATTGAAAGTAGAACCTTCAAGTCATTGAAAATTAAAGAAAAATTACATTTGATTTCAAGGTTATCTGACTTCCTGCAAGTCCCTCATCATTCATATTTTCTTTCCTATGTTTAGCAATGCTCCTTCTTTCCTGTACTGTTTGTCAGAGCTACATTGGTACATCACAGTCTGTATTTATGTCACACAGTACAGAGCCAGTGCAACAAGTCTGTCTTTACACTAAGTAATGCAGAGAATAAAATGAAATGAGACATCTAAGTTCTTATTTTTTTTAATGTACCGACACACACAGGAGATAGAGCAGCTAGAATTTAATTTGCTGTTTGCTTGTTCCTCACTGAGAAAGCCTGATTCCTATCAGTTCCCTGATAAGTCTGATGAATGTTATCACATACTGTACCTGTAATTTGCCAGAGATCTTGGGTTTTTTATGCTACAGATAATCCCTGTGGCTTCTTCTTCATGCCATTGGGAAATGTCCTTTCCCTGAGTAACCAAGAATCAAGAACACTGAGTCTGTCCTTTCAAACCTTTTGCATGTCTCAATGGGACCTGGATAACAACCTTTTGTTCCACACTTTTCTCTGTAGGATATCTGCCTTGAGAAAAGAAGCATTATTATGGGAGCTTAGAGTAAGCCTTTTCTAAATTTCAAGTTACTAAAAATCTCATAGGATTTCTACTAGAGGATGGCCTTTACTCTTTGTTGCAGTAACTTTCAATTTAAAAAAGAACCATGTCAAGTAACCCACAAACCACTGGAATAGCTGGTGAGTCATTATAACCAAGGGTCTATAAATAAATCATATAGTTCTGTGTTTGTATTATACTATGCTACAGGGTCTACCCAGAGCAATCATTACTCAATGAGAGAATTGCTTTTTCAGTTTTTTACTATCCACTGAAGGGTACTTTTGAGAGTATTCATTGACAATACGCTGGCAAAAACACTCTTTGGCAGCTAGTAACAGAGAGATTGTGATTCTAAAAAACTACAGTAACTTTCTGAGGGAGCTAATCATACTCTATTAGTGAATTCTTCATCGCAGCAATTTTCTACCTGATTATACCACTAATTATTGTCTGGTATAGGGTGAATAGCTATTGAATAATATACTTGATATTTCCCTCTGTATCAAATGAATATTGGCTACCACTATTATATTTGAGTAATGTATTTCAAAAGATGATAATTTTACTGTAAGAAAAAGGCCTCACACAGGATGAGACTGCATTCTTGCAGCAAAAGTATATTTAAGGAGTCTGTCCAACAACAAAATTTCAGATCATAGATGTTAATAATGCTTTGCATTTTTATAGTATGTACAGCCAGTCTGAGAGTGACTTACTCACTAGTGAATAATCTTCATTCATATTAGTTTCATTCCGTTTCACAGGTATGAAAAATGAAATACAGTGCTGATTAGGCCAGCTCTGTCAAATCACTATGCCTAATTTTATCAAGCTAAGCATTCACATTCATCCTCCTAAATCAGTAGACTTGATTCCCAATGAAGTTGAGGGAATTTACTCCTCATTGAACTCTCTTCTTAACATGTTGGCTATATTTAAATATTCAGACTTTAAAATGTTGCTGTAATTGGCTTAAATGCAGAAAAAAATTGATTCCAGAGCTACATATAGGCATATTCTGGCTCCTGAGTTTGTTTTCTAAACACCAAGAAAAATGTCCTCTATTCTATTACGAAATACAGTACTTGCCATTTTTTCACAATTTCCAAAAGCCAATGTTAAATTCAAGGTGGCTTTGGATACATCACCAGTTTTCCCATCTCTTTAATAGATTTAATTACACAGCTTTAGAAATAAGTTCAAAATCATATGTGGCACTAGCAATGAATAGAATTTTAGATGCTGGCTTTTATGTAACCTTGTAAACAGTTTTATCATTCTGCTTTTGCTTGCCCACTAACTGGCCAGTGATTTCAGGAAACCATTATTCTTTTATAACTCAAGGTCTAAAATATCAGTTATCCATCCAAAAGTATACTACTAAACATGCATCCACAGGAAGCAATGTCTTTTATCAGCAACAGTAATGTGTTAACTTCCAATTCCTGTCAGTGAACTTGACAGAAACTTTCTGAGCCCTCGGTACTTTGAATGTTTGGTCATGCCTACAGCGAGGAATGGTTCTTTCTGCTGGGATGATGATGTCGCATGGTTTGTGCTCATGCACTGGGGTACCCTGGCACAGCTGAAAGTGGTGCTGTACGTATGGCCCTACACTGAGTTCACATGGCCATCCTGTGATAAGGCTGGCTGGCAACCAAGCTTCTCTGTACTTTACTCCACAGTGCAGTCATGTCTTTATTCCCCTGGGTTGAAAGGTCTAATAGTTCCCAGATCTAGGATAGGAAGAGCAGTCTGGGCAGGGACCTGTCTTTTTGCAGCTGTGCTGGCAAGCTTCAGTTAATGTTAATTCTGTCAGTTAACAAAAACCTTCCATAAGGGCATTTAGAAAGCCAAAAATTTCTCTTCTGGCTCACTCACTTCTTGAAAGACTCAGATCCTGAAAGCCCATCAATCTTCCCCCACCAATTTTATCTTATTTTCATTAATTCCCATTTGGGAAAAATGCAAATTTTAATGATGTAGCTTTTTCACGAGAATCACCTACTATTTTCCATCCAGCTCTGCTAATGAATGAATGTATTTTTTGCATCTCTAGGGACTGTATGTCAGTGAAGGGGGAAATTCTAACCCAAAATATTTCAGCTGCCCTGGAAGATTCTGGGAATCCAGATAATTTGCTCCTGCTCTGAGCACCAATGGTAAAATGAGATGGATGCAAAATTCAATTAGATTTGAAGGGCTCAGCTGGCCATCATTTTAGAACAGTATCAAAGGCATTGGAATCAGCATATCGCATTTCTTTTGACAGCTTATGGAAAAGCAACCAATGAGAGAGTACAAAATGTCATCCTGGCACACCTCATATGTCAGTGTGCAACAGGGACCCCAGGAAACCTCTTCTATGGAGTTGTTGAAGAGGAACAAAGGATTTTGCAGAAACATTGCAATCCAAAATTGAAAACTCATATTCTTTTGTCAGAGGAAAGTTGAGAGCAACTACCATTAAAAGGATATAAGTTTTTGTGGGAAATGTTTAAATGTTTCACAATCCTGGAAATAAATCAGAATCCTGAACTGGAAAAAGCTTCAGAGCTGATTTATGTGGTACAGATGTAAATAAAATGCATGGTATGTAGAACACATCTAGGTGCAAAAATTAAGCCAAATTCCTGAAGATTATAGTAGGAAATAGCGGGGGGATACGAGATTAGGGATTTAACTGTAACAGCTGAGAATGGAATGACTGCAGCAGTAAAACAATTCTCCAGTTGTACAAAACAACAGTCTCTGACTCAGATTTCTAACCAGAAACACAAAAGTTCCCAGAGTAAAAGGAGAGAAAAAAAAAATCAATCAAAAAAGCAAAAGTTTGCAGGGAAATTGCAGTGTTCATCAAATCACTTTTTGTTGCAAATATGAAAATTTCCTGTCAGAAAAAAGTCATTGTTATGAAAGTTTGATTTTTCCCATATGTATTCTGTAAAATTCTAAAAAGAATTTGTTTTGCTTTCTGGTTTAGATGGCCCCTAATGACAGTCACTCTTTTGGATTCTCTTGAAAAGATGGGTCAAGCTGAAATGAGGGTCTTAGAATCATAGAATATGCTGAGATGGGAGGCACCCGGCAGGATTGTCAAGTTCAGCTCTTGGCATTCCACAGCACAGCCCAGAGAGTCACACCACAACAAGAGTGTTGCCCAAACACTTGAACTCTGTCGCGCTTGGTGCTGTGACCACTCCCTGGGGAGCCTGTTCCAGTGCCCAACTGCCCTCTGGGTGAAGAACCTTTTTCTGATATCCAGCCTAAACCTCCCCTGACACAGATTCAGGCCATTCCCTCGGGTCCTGTCACTGGTCACCACAGAGAGGAGATCAGTGTCTGCCCCTGTGCTTCCCCTCACGAGGAAGTTGTAACTGCAATGGGGTCTCCCCTCAGTCTCCTCCAGGCTGTACAGACCAAGTGACCTCAGCCCCTCCTCATACGGCTTCCCCTCAAGGCCCTTCACCATCTTTGTTGCCCTCCTTTGGACACTCTCTAATAGTTTAATGTCCTTTTTATTTTATGGTGCCCAAAACACCCCCCAGGACTCGAGGTGAGGCTGCCCCAGTGCAGAGCAGAGCGGGACAATCCCCTCCCTTGCCCGGCTGGCGATGCTGTGCCTCATGCCCTCCTGGCTTCCAGGGCACTGCTGACTCATGTTCAACTTGCCGCTGACCAGGAACCCCAAGACCCTTTCCACAGCACTGCTTTCCAGCATCTCATTTCCTACTACATGCACACAACCAGGGTTGCCCTGTCCCAGGTGCCTTACCCCTGAGACTGCTGGCTGCCATTCATTCAGAACATGTTATTGTTCAGAGCTTTAAGAACTGAAGCTATTTTCCAAAATATGGGCTGCATGTATATGGCTGATCAGAAACCATGCTAATTGAAGAGGTGTTATTTCCTATTTTCTTGGTGAACCTTTCAGAATTTGTGTGTACGAGGAACAGTCCAGGAATCTTCAGAAAAGACAGTGAATTCAATCTGGAATAAGAGAAGAACCTTCTACATGAAACTGAAATGGAGAAAAAGCTTTGCAGGTTAACTTCTCACTGAGAAAGTGCCTGGGAGAGATGTGAGAGAAGGTATATCCCACTGTTTTGTTTCTACTGTTCATCAAAAAATGAGAGTTTGCATGTATTTTCTGAATATAAAATAAGACCTACTCAGCTCCGTGTAGCCTTTTTATCTTTCTAGGCAGTGAAACCTTCAGATCATACGTTCTGGCAAGTTACTGAACACCAAAGGAGCATCAGAAACCCTAACAAGTAACAAAATTTACTATTATAGGCAACTGATGAATAATGTAAGGAACATTTGGGGGCAGAAGGCCAAATCAAGAATTCATTTAGTCAATTAGGCCATTGTTAAGACTCACCTGCGATGGACTTTGGGAATACCTGCTCAAACTTGTCATTCCCCCTACACAATCTAAAATACACAAATCTTTCAAATCTAGGTTCATTCACCGTCTAATCAAGACATAAAAATTTGGGTCATGTATAAGACTAAAAATACATTTAAGTAATTTTATTTCTAAGAATATGACCTTAACCACCTTAGATAATTAATCATCCACTCCTAGTAAGAGTCATCATTAGCAATTAACCAGTCTGTTACTGTGGCTATCATTAAGCTCTATCCATGTATTCTTGTATTTCTCTTGGTTATTATTAGACATCAATAGAATAGATGACAGCACCAGGCCTCTTTCATAATTCCTTAGGAAAAGTTTTATGATTGGTTCCTATTAGCACAAACTGGACCTCACAGCTCATGTACCCTAAGCCCTCAGGACCAATTTTATCACCCAAACACAGGCACTTAAGGGATATGAACTGCAGTGCCTAAACTTCTGAAAGAAACTGAGCATCAGTCTAGTTCTTAAATAAGGTGGCTGGATCAGAATGCTATGCATAAAATTGGTACAGTTAGAAGCCATGAATCAGCTCAGCTTCTAAAGGAGTTTCCAAAAGAATAGGCTTAAACTGAAGGATGATAGAAAGGTATAATGTTTGCCCATGTTTTCTGTGTGTTGCTGATGTTGGAACTGTAATCAACATTCATTTTATTCTCTAAGTGATAAAGTGAAAGTCATTTTTAGTTCTGTCCAAGTCATCCTTTTCTACTATGACTATAACTCACGGTTTTTAACAATATTTACATTACATCATCAGGAAAATATTCAATTTCTTTTACTAGTATTTTTTTCTTTTTAGACTATATGAGAAACATTTTAAGAAAAATATATGTACTTAAAAAAAAATCAAAACATATTGATATGACACTTTACTAGTTACACACTGAAATATTTTCAGAAAATTGTATCAAGTGAGTATTTGAAAGACTGTAGTAGACACAGTGCTCTAAAAGTGTCCAAAAGTGAAATGTCAAATCTACAAAGACTACTAGGGAAGATCTCTGTTACACATTCTCAGCCAGCTATTTTTTCTGGAGTGTTTACTTGGAAGTATCACTGCAACTCTACAATGTAGTAAATTTTATTCAGATATATGAAAAACATATAATCTGAATATTTGTCACCATGATCTTGATGACCCTTCTACTGATCCTATTTGTAAGTAGAAATAAAATTCCCTATGCAAATTTGTGGGTGGTGCTGAAGAGAAGATTTACTGTTTGACTAATTTTTCAGGGACTCGGTGTTTAAATATATAATTATATATATTAGCGCAAGGATTCCTCACATGAGAAAGCTCTAACTAGTCACTAGACATTTGAAGTGATGTAGACCACCTTTTGCTCCTAGATAATAATGCAGCATTTCTAGATGCAGAGCAAAGGATGGCACAGTTAAATACCCTTAGTGTGTACCCTTAGTTTTCACTGAGATGGATAAATATCTCAGCGCCGGGCAAGTTGCCTTATTTGTCCGTGCAGACAAGCCAATATCCAAAGAACTGCACGAAAACAGGCTTCACATCGTTTTGATTTTGTGGCATTAAAACCATTTTTATAACTTATTGATAAGGTTTTTTAAATTTTATTTTATATGAAGAGGTCTGAATTCTACAAGTATTTGTACAATGAAGGATTTATAAGGCAGACTTTCAAACGACAAACTACGCTCACCAGACAGCATTCTGCCTAAGACCAGAACAACCCTGGTCTGCTGAATGAACAGTGATCGTAGTTATGCAGATGCAATACATCTGGATGACATTGTTTGCAGAAATTGAATGGCTTGGAGTGATGCTTCCTTCTGGTGCAAGTAGACTGCTTTTACCACACAGAAATGCCATTTGCCATACCAGAACTTTACAACCTTAACAAATATCTTTCCTCAACATCATACATGCCATCAGGAAATTCTTCCACATTGAACCAATTCTAAGATTTAATAGATTTATAGTTTTAGAGGCAGATGCAGGGAAGGCTGTGGATGTTGTCTATTTGGGCTTCAGCAAGGCTCTTTGACACTGTCTCCCACAGCATACTCCTGGAAAAGCTGGCAGCCCACGGCTTGGACAGGAGCACTCTTTGCTGGGTCAGGAGCTGGCTGGATGGCCGGGCCCAGGGAGTGATGGTGAATGGTGCTGCATCCAGCTGGCGGCCAGTCACCAGTGGTGTCCCTCAGGCCTCTGTGATGGGGCCAGTTTTGTTTAATATTTTTATTGATGACATGGATGAAGGTATTGAGTTTTTCGTTAGTAAATTTGCAGATGATGCTAAGCTGGGAGTGTGTGTCGATCTGTTGGAAGGCAGGAGGGCTCTGCAAAGAGACATGGAATGGTTGGATAGATGGGCAGAGTCCAATAAGATGAAGTTTAACAAGTCCAAGTGCTAAGTCCTGCATTTTGGCCACAATAACACCCTGCAATGCTATAGGCTGGGGACGGTGTGGCTGGACAGTGCCCAGGCGGAAAGGGACCTGGGTGTACTGGTTGACAGCCACCTGAACGTGAGTCAGCAGTGTGCCCTGGTGGCCAGTAAGGCCAATGGCATCCTGGCGTGTATCAGAAATAGTGTGGTCAGCAGGACCAGGGAAGTCATTCTTCCCCTGTACTTGGCACTGGTGAGGCCACACCTCGAGTACTGTGTCCAGTTCTGGGCCCCTCGGTTCAGGAAGGATGTTGCGACACTTGAACACATCCAAAGGAGGGCAACAAGGCTGGTGGAGGGCTTGGAACACAAGCCCTTTGAGGAACGACTGAGGGAGATGTGGTTGTTCAGCCTGGAGAAAAGAAAACTCAGAGGTGACCATATCACTTTCTACAACTTCCTGGAAGGTGGCTGTAGTCAGGTGGGGGTCAGTCTCTTTTTCCAGGCAACAACTGAAAGAACAAGAGAACACAGTCCCAAGCTGTGCCAAGGGAAATTTAGGTTGGATATTAGGAAAAAGTTTTTTACTGAAAGAGTGATAAAGTTCTGGAATCATCTGCCTGGGGAGGTGGTGGAGTCACCATCCCTGGATGTGTTTAAAAAAAGATTGGATGTGGCGCTCAGTGCCATGGTTTAGTTGAGGTGGTGTTAGGGGATGGGTTGGACTCAGTGATCTTGAAGGTCTCTTCCAACCTGGTGATTCTGTGATTCTGTGTGATTATTTCATTTTGCTGTCTGTGCGAGAAGATCGTATCATTCCACTTTACAGTTTCTGAAGTAAGATAGAAACCTCTGGTACTGTTGGAGAGTGCATGTTTTGAAAAAGAGACAGGCTTGATGCAAATCCTTCTAATAATAAAAAATTTACCATAAGTTCTCTGTTTTGCAGTAAGTCATTCTAGTGGTTAATTACTTTCATACCTAGACTTTTCATGTCTGGGGCCTTTTCATGTTTAAATTAGTCTATTTTCAGCTTCCAGCCACTGAGGCTTACAATGACTTTTCTAACTAAGCACATCTCTACTGTCTGATACCTACTGTCCATTTAAGTTCTAAAGAATCAAGTCATCTTATAACATGCAGGTAAAAACTGTGTTCTCTCTTGTTTGCCCTTCCTCTGCCCCACTGAGCTCTGGCTGCAGCTCTAATGAACTACGTATATTGGCTTTTGTGACTTTTATGTATTTCACATAAACTGTGAAATACACAGGTCAAGTGGATGAAAAAGAGAAGGCAAAAGTTTGGCAAATCCTTATCTACAGTTAAGGAAGTATGGTCATTGAAAAGGAAGCATGCAATTTCTTTCCAGGTACAAGTCTTGGATTTCATTAAGTTTCTTTCAACTACAGAGAAGTTGGGGTACACAGGGTTCCCTGTCTCAAATGCCTCAATTTTCTCTTTAATGAAAATTAAAGAGTAATGATGCAAGCAGAAACGCTTTGTGACTTTCATCAGAACAGCTTTTTTTAGCAGAGTTAGCTCTAATAGCCCCCTCTTAAATCTACTCACATAAACAAACAAAGAAAAGCATCAGATTTAGCTTGAAGCAGGAATATTATAAAGAAGTAATAATAATAAGCAACAAAGAAACAAACAAAACAGACCCAACCCACAATTAGATGGTTAGCCTATACGTCTTCAAGCTGTCTAGGGACTTTTTCATTTAGATGTTATCCTTAAAAAGCAAACATTACATTATATTTTACATCATTTGAGAAACAGACGACAGGAAAATCACGGTGTTAAGTGAACAAACTTGGTATTGTCTATTCAAGAATGATTTAGCATGCAATTATTGAAGTCACCAGCAGCAACTGCATAGTTAAATTTGCTAAAGGTATTATACTATTAAGCTATACTCCCTTCTCTTTTTTCTAAAATAAGTCCTCCTGTATTTAAATTTGTCAATCTCAGTGCCAGCTAAAGTTGAATTTCTTTTGGAAAATGTGACTATCCTTCCATATCAAATAATTATATCTTTCATTAATTTTAATGTTATTTCACTGATATGAAAATAATTCTTCTGTACCTAGGTTAGGCAACAATGTCACTTCATGTATTTCACTAATGAACCTTACATTAAGAGTCATAGCTAAATCATTTTTTCTAATTAAAAAAAAGTTAATTTTTTAACATCCACAGGTAAAATTTATCCATTCTTCACCTTCCTGACAATAACAGGCTGTGCCAGAAATGCTAGAAGGAAGTATGTTTCTTCTGGTAAAATGACTGGATCAGGACTCAAGAGACCTCACCTTGCTGCAGACTATCTGTATGACCTTTGGCAAGTCACTTGATAGATATATGCTTAATAGCTATATCTGCAATAAGAAAATAATATCTGCCAGGTGTGGTAGGGATGTATTTGCTTTATATTTAGGGGTCTAGAAGTAGCTCAGAATGATGAATCCTCCATGAAAGAATGAATTTGAGAATATGACTGGCATATGAAAGAAATGAAAGAGTTCTGAATTAGAGAAACACTACTAATCTACTGAAAAAATATATAAAAATACTATTCAAAATAAAATCCATTACTTGATAATGAGTAATATCAAGAAAAGACACTTTCAACTACTAGGCATTTTGACAAAAAGCCTCTCAAGGACCAATTAGAGATTTGAGCATTGTTCACAATTCTGCTTTTCTCCAGGCCCCATGTGTAATCACTGGCAATTCTTATTAAATATCCTTTCCTACTTAAAACACTACACTGTAGTTTCATGTCTGAAAATGTTTCCCTCCATTCTTTCACAGGGTAGATTATTCCTAGTGCTTGATTGTTACTGCAAAGGGATACCTGGAAGGGAAGGGCAGAAAAGGAGAATGCTAACTGTTAAGTTAATGTTCCCAAAAGAAATTTGGTCTCTTGGCAGTCCTGGATCATATGGGAGGAGCATATGGGAGGATCATATGGGAGGAGCAAATACCGGTATCTGATTCGGCTGGCATGAATCTGAGGGATTCACTTAGTACCAAAAAAACACTGCACAGAGTTCTTGTTGTCTTACAGATATTTACAGTCACTCCTAACATAGTAAAAAAGGGATAGGAAAATCATTTTTCCCCTGTGTAAGATAACGGCAGCTAAGTTTACAAGACTCTGGGAATGATTCTTTTAAAGCTCAGTTTAGCATGCCTACTGAAAAGAGCTTATACTCTGTGGCCAGTTTGCACTACATTCAGTGGGCAAGAACAGGGAGAAACCGCACTAATGGAAAAGTCAGATGAATCATCTGGGACGGATCACCCGGCAAAAGGCTGTTTTAAGTGCAGTGGTGCAGGAGAATTTAATGCATGAGAGAAGGTACTGTGTACAAAGAGAAAAGGAGAGACAAAATACAGGCTGGTGAACAACAGCCACAGAAAAGACCTGTGCCATGTTGCAAAGAAACAATAATCATCAATGTATTATAACTCTAATATAATAATTAATAAACCCTAATTAACTGATACTAGCAATAATTCCAGCAAGTGCTGTTGCTATTTCACATTGACATTCTGCTATTTCAGTATAGCTACGTCAACTCTATTCAAGTGTTAGTACACTTTGGGCCCTCAGAAAAGATAGCATTACAAAAGTCTAAGGAGAGTACAACATCTTGTTTCACAGGGAGAAAGGAGAAAAAAAAAGAGTTTTTGCTTTCATCACCTTTTCTTACCCGTGTTCTCTTCCTTTCTTCCTTATCCCTGCTACTGGGTACATCACCCACCTGCCAGTCCTCTCATCTCCTCTTCTTTTGGTCTCACTTTTATGCAGCTTGCAGAAAAGTAAGGCAAAGGAAAAGGAAATACACTAAGTGTGTACTTGATAGACAGATGAGAGAAGGTGGAATTCCTTCACCACAGAGAGGAGGTAAGATAAGGGTAAAAACAGAGTGAAAACTTCTTTGGAGGTGGTGAATGATGTCTGATAAATCATGCACTGCTTACTCAGAAAACTCATTTGTATACAAGTACCTGGAAAGGAGAAAAGTTTAATTAAAGATTAAATTTCAAAGTAATGCATTGAAATTCTTTTAAGCTACAATATCAAATGCTATTTGAACGACTGCAATGTCTTTTTGTTGTTGGTTAGGATCAAAATCATCAACTGTGTAAGTCTGGGACATTCTCACTGTAAAAAGGTACAGAACACAGCCCTCAGCCCCCTGCCTGCTGACCAAAACTGTGGTCAGATATTAGAGAATTAATGCTATTAATACTGGTATGGCTTAGTCTGAAATCCTGCATGTAGTCACCAAAACTCGATAAAGTTAATTCTAAAGGGATGAGAAAGGGTGCATTAAAATGTCATGTATGTTGTAGAACATATTTTGTATGAGTGAAAAAAGAAAACAAAGTTCTTCAGCCTAGAAGGGAAAACCAGCAAAACCAAGACTGAGTGAGAATATTATCATTTCCTAAAAATACATCAGGGGAATAAACAGAAGATAAGGAAGTTCAAGAAAAAAAGCTATTGCCTAAAATGAGCAAAATAACATTGGATGGTAAAGGGCAATGCTGACACAAGAACAAATGATCAAAACCTAGATGTGACTCAGTTTAGCCTACAATTTATGATATTTTGCAACCCTAGAAGAGTACAATTTTGTAACAATAGTCTAACAGAAATATTGGGCGAGAATCTATATTTTTTTGGTCTTAAACAGAGCTTACTATGGTCAGGCAGATATGACTACATGATAGAAATTGCAATATATCATTGGGCATTATGATCCAAGGATCTTTATGTTTCTGTTGCAGATGTCTTGGGCATGTAGATGAAGATGGCTGCTAAAATTGCAGAACAAGGACTTATTTCAGCAACATTCATAACCTTCTTCCCATAAACTCTAAATTTAATGGTATTATTATTATTATTTCTCCAGTTTTCCTTATCATCAGAACACATCAGCGCACAGCCTCATCTTCTTACCCATACAGTCCCATTGCAGCAGCACCTACACACATACAGCACATAGAAATTGTTGATGTCTACTTGCATCTGTGAGTTTCTTCTGTATGTATACCCACAGTTAAAACACCTTTTTTTAAGAGATGTCTGCTATTACTGGCTACCTGTTTAACATTCTGTGTACCAATTACAAGCAAGGGGACTGTGTATAGCAACTTCACCTAATGGGATGGAAATACTTTAGCATGAACTCTGAAGTGTAAGGATCGTACATATAAATAATTTTTTTTTATGTCATGGGAATGTTTATTGCTTTTTTTGACTCAGATACTACATCGGTAACAGTGTAGAACAAAAAAATACAGATTATTTTGTTGTAGAGAAGACAACAGAGAATGGTTCTGCAGATACTCCATCTCAATCAATATTGAATAAGGAGTAGCTACACACATGAAACTACATAATATGAATCAATCATAACTTATAATTAAACCTCTTGGTTGAATTTATCACTCAGTCCATCATGTTATTCCTGTGCCATCAGTCAGCATGTTACCTTTAGTGAGGTGCCTTTGCTCTTCAGTGAGCACACCTCCATGAACAAGAAAGATGTTAAAAGGTTTATTCATAGCTACAGTTACAATAGAGCAATAATACTGTAACAGCCCTATAGGTATAATGATATAACTTTTTTGTCCAGTATAGATCTTCAAAGAAAGTTATAATAGGAGGTCTATAAGAGTAAATTTTTTTCCCATTATTGCCATACCAGTGAATTTCTATGACCCTTCCTCAATCCTGTTTTGGAATGGGATGTCCCATCCAATCTCATTCTCTGTGTCTTTTTCCCCCTCCCTATCCCCAAAAAGAATAATATAAGAATGTTGTGCTGATCAATTTTTCTATGTAGCCAAGATGAAAAAGTCCTCAGCGTTCAGAAAAAAAAGCCATACTCTGTGGCAGTAAACCAGAGGATTTCTGATAGTTGACATTCAACAAACAGTAGTGCTTTTGAGAGAACATGGCAAGCAACTGAGGATACAAAGTTTAAATATTTTGCATAGCTTTTGTACTGTACAGTAGGTCAACAGTGACAGATGCAGACACACCTGAACTTACAGTGGCTTGCCAAAGCCAGAAAGACGCATCTAGAAGTGAGCTGGCAAGTCTGTCTGTGATTGCTATACGAAGTGAACTTTCTCTGCTGGGCCTTAGCCAGGTGAGGGGTTTATGTACTTTGCATTTTTTATTAAGCACAGTATGTCCTGCACATCTGAAAGTCATCTTGATCCCCATACCATTAATACAGAGAAGAGCCAAAACTAGAAGATTCACAACATATTTATTATAAATTATAGTCAACTGATAGACACTTTAATGAGAAGATGGCCTTCTGGGTTGAACTCCTAGACAAAAACCCTGCAAAATATTTTATCTGCTTTCTTGCTGCACAAAAATATATAATTTATAATTCCCCTCAAAATTTGGTTGGCCTGTTCTTAAAAAGCCTCTTAATAGCTATTCTATAACCTCTTAGAGAGAAAAAACCATCCAGTTTGTAAACTATTTCTCTGTTACCTTCCTTCCCTATGACCCAGTATATCCTTCTCAAAATGATAAGAAAACATTCCTTTATGGGACAATTCAAGTCTCATTAAAAGATTAAGAATGCAACTTGCTTGTACATCTTCATCTTTTGGTTGAATAGGGGTATATCATATGTGGAAGAACCTCTGTGTTTTGATTGTCTCTGTTACTTCCTCTCCCATATTTTTGTATGCAAGCGGGTGCTGATTCAATACTCATGTTCTTTCCATCACATGATGAGAAGCTGTGACATCATGTGGAGAAGACTGGCACATTTTGTCCACATGGTAGATGTTCATTTGTGTGTTCAACTATGTGGCAGCAGCACAAAATCTTTAACTACATCCAAAGAAGTGGCAGGCTTAGCTAAACCTTAGAGATGGCTCCTCTGATTTGAAGCAGCAGCAACATCCGGTGAAAAGCTGCTAGTCCAGCTGGAGCTTGCTCTGTGCCTATGATTGCAGTCAATTTTTTTTCAGTCACTGAAAAATACATCAATAATGGATAATATTTGGAGTAGAGGGCATGAAGGAGAAAGAGAAGGGCTGTGGATATGGCTGCTCTCTGCAGTCCTGCAAGTTCTAATCTGCAATTACCTTTGCCTCTTGGCCCTTCTCCATACAAGGTTTCCATTTTGGAAGCAAAACTATCTAGAACATACTATCCTGAAACTGTATATTTCATTTCCACAGCAAATTTTCTTTACTGTACAAGTAAATTCTTGTAGCCCTGTATCACACAAAGTGAGGTTTCTTCTATAAAAATTTGCGTGTGTATATATAATGCTATCTTGTTTTTTAATTTATGGAGTGTTTCCTTCTTTTGCTTTGGTTAAGGATAATCAAGAGAGCCTGTCTGACCTTCTCCACAGTAGGAACTATTATATGTGCCGGTTTTGTTATATCCACAGTTGCACTTATTCTTTCCCTAATAATTAGCCCTCACTTCTTTAATCTCTCTTCATATGGAAGCTCCCATCAAAGGCTTACACAGAGAACTGGATTTGGTTTTAGAAAAGAAAACCTCTGTTAAACTAATTGAGAACCTCTTTGAGGAAAATGGAACAAATGTATCAAGATAAAGAGGGACAGCATAAAAAATAAAAGTAAGCTTGCTTTTCTTTGCATACTGGAAATACCTCAGGCTAAGAGCTTATTGAACAGGGAACATATATTATTATCTCCTTCTCAAGGGACTTGCTACCAAAGGCTTTTTGTCCTCACTATTAGTTATGTTGGCAGGTGTTCCTCGCAGCTTAGAACTTGGCCATTTGGATATCATCATTTAAGTTATATCAGAATCTCAATCTCCTGACAGGTGCAATTTGATGTCATTCTGTGCTACACAAAAATATATTTCTTAAATGCAACACATTGGGCTGCTACTTTTTTCCTGGCATAGAGCAGAACTTTAGTGAATACTACCATTTGATCTCAGCACATGGCTTGGAGCTCAACTGATTGATTGTTAGTGTTCATCTTATTCTTGTGAACCTCTCTCTACTATTAGATGATTTTGGTTTAATCTCACTAAAAAAACCACACTTTTAATTTTAGCAAGATCAACACTGACAGATTTTGCATTCCCTGGAACCTGAGGGCTTGGATAAAAAGTTCTGTCCTCCATATGGAAACTCATCAGAACATAGACATTGGGCTAGATAGTGTCATACAGAATTTTGGTAAATATTACCTTGAGGGTTTTTTTCACAATATATTTTCCATGAGAATTTCAAATTACATGTGTTATGATCTTTCTGCCAGGAGTTAAAAAAGACAAGGACACCCTGTGCTCCTGCTAAAAAGTAGTTAAATGCCACCCACTGCTTCCCACAGGAGCCCAGGAAAATACATCATGTCACTTGAACATACTAAAGAAAAGGACTTCTCACCTGAGTTAAAAAGGAGCTGAAGAGTTACATTTTGTGACATTGGGAAGGATGAGAGAAACATACTAAGGTGATTTGGAAAACCTAAATAGTTGAAAGAAAGGAACATTGGCACTTCTGGGCTTTGTTCATTATCAGCCTGTCCTCTTCCTACAGCTGTCAGTATGTTGGCGGAGTGCCCCTCTCCTTTCTGAGCTATTCACCATGCACAGATTTTTGCCCAGCCTCAGAGAAATCCTACTGTTTCACAGTCATCTGCTGTTGTTCCTAAGTGATGTATAGTTTACTGGGACTCTATTAGCAACATGATCTGAAGCTTTGCTGAACAAGGAGCACCAGAGTTCCTGTCTAAGTTTGCTGTATTGGGGCCCTCAGCCTCAACAGATGTTGGTTTCACCCCTTGCTCTTTGTTGCTGTTGTGAGCCATATGGAGGCATGCTTCCTATCCTCTCTCAACTCTTCTGGCTACATTTCACAAGAAGCTCTGCAGCAAGTCAGTTTTTGTTTAGGATTCCTGCCTCAGAGGCTTGGCAGACCTCTCATACTAAAAATCCTGTAAATGGCTTTCTTGTCCATCCATTGCCAACCAGGAATAAAAATGTTGTGTTCATATCTACTTAATGGAAAAATCTTCTTTTCCAAGACATCATGGCCCAAAATGTTACCTCATATGCATGCAGATGACATATGATGCTGAAGGGATCTCTGTGTGTGCCAATGAGTGCTGGCAGCACACCCCTTCCCTCAGAGGGATGTCTCTCTATCTGAAGTTCTCAGAACCTATAGATTACCCATCTCTCTGTTCCCCAACAGATGTCAAAAATTGGATCTTGCCTTCAGGCTTACAGCTGGGGTTGAGACACTTCCAAATTACATGAACAGGACACAAACACAGGAAAAAATACAAGGGTGCATTTTAACACAGCCATCCTCTGCGCCTATGAGTGTATGTTGTACTTTCAATATGGAAGAACCGTGCAATGGAAGACAAAACTGACTTTTATAGTTTATCTTCTTTTAGACATAATTTTAGCATGTATTCCTGAAAGACAGCCAAGATAATTTTGAAATATTCACAGTATTTTTAAAAACAAGTGTCTCAGTGGCTTTTCAGTGGAAACCAGTGTTTTAAAGTCAGAGGTTTTCTCAGAAGTTAGGACAAAACATTACAAAGTGTTGACTGGCTGGAAAATAAGATTTGCCAAATCAATTATGTCATTGATTTTTCTACATGGGTAGCTCACCTCCTGCAGTAGCCAGGAAAAGCACTTCCTTAAAGACTAGTGCACCAATCCAATCAGCCATTAGCTATTTGTGTTGGCTTTTTTTGGCAAGTATCTATCAAAGGGAAATATACACATTTCTTACACAACCTCATCAGATAGTAGTCTTTTTCCTGAGGCAAGAGGCTGGATGTTTTATTCTCCTGGAAAAAAATTTCTTTAGATACTCAACTTAAAGAAGTCTTAAAATAGTTTTGAATGGATCTGGGAAAGTAACCTGTCCAAAATTACAGTCTTCCTTTTTCCAAAATTTTGCTGGTCTGTGCATTAGAGCAGACTTGTGCCTACATGTCAAATGGAATAAATCTGTTCTGGTATGAGCCTAACATGACCTAAGTACAGTTTGGGTACAGTGTTGACTGCACGCTTCCCTCTTTAAGTGCAGGATTTAGGAACTAAGTAAATCCATGGGAATATCCTTCCTTACCCAGTAGTCATCAGAGTTTGAATCTTCGGAGGAGCTGGTGAAGATTGTTCCTGTTTGGTGAAAAAAACGAGAATGACAGACAAACTGTATATCAGAGGATGGGAGATGCCTTTTACTTTCTTCGGATGGTGCACCACTCATGACCCAACTCTGAGTTAAGGGTTTGCTGTACCCTAAATGTACATCAGCAATTATGAGATATAAAAATGATTCTAGATCATATGTCCCTTGAAAAGAAGAAATCAAGCCCAACAAACAGAAAACCCACAGTGACAGTGGGTAAAGTATTCCACTGAAAGAAATGTGTAGAAATCAAGGGGATAAAAACTAGAAATGGACAAGGTTGGGAGAGACATTTTCTCTTTGTAAGACTCCTTGTACTATTTTATTCTGTCTTTAGTGGTCTATAGTCCTTTATCACAGCTTGCTAGATTTATGTACTGTTGAGCATGATATTGAAAATGATTCATGCTTTTGTTGCTGATTGGATTACTCCTATCTCAAAATAAAGCCTATCTTAAGCATACACCAAGCTACTCAGAAATCTGCAGTTCATACCCTTTTCCAAGAATTATAAATTCAGCATCTACCACAGAAGCTTACATCCCAGCTTAGATATTCTGAGTGCATTTTAATTGATCTATTGAGGGCTATTTCTCAATTTATTTCTGCCAAATTCTCATAAAATTTGTCTCCACACAGTATTGTACAGCAACCATGGCGCTTCATTATTTCTGAGTTAGGAGTGACCATGCCTGGACTTCAGTTAGGTATTCAAGACAAACACAATAGAGCACTATAGAATCAGAAAATTCTTTTAAAATAATTTAGGTTGGAAGACATCTCCAGAGGTCATCTAGTCCAACCCCAGCCTCAGAGTCCTGACCAGGTTATTCAGAACTGTGTCCTATCCAGTCCTGAATCCCTCCATGGACAGAGGCTCCACAACCCATCTAGGCAACTTAAGTATTTAATCATTTTTATGGTTAAAAAACCCCATTTGAACATTGAATCAAAGCTTCACATGTTCCAGTTTGTGCCCATTGCCTCTCATCATGTTGCTGTGCACCTCCAACTGTAAGGCTCTGTCTCCTTTGTATCCTCCAGTCCTTCAGGTGTAGGCAGTAATAAGGTGTCCTTTCTATTTCCTATTTACAGGCTGGACAAAAACAGGTCTCAGACTGTCCTTGTCTGATGTGTGCTTTATTCTCCTTGGCTTGGGGTCTCCACTGGACTCACTTCAGTATGTCAATGGCTTTCTCATATGTACTCATGGCAAAGGAAACACTTTTTTCAAATAGGGTGGAATTTCTGCTTTCATCTAGATGTGTGGCAGAAGTGACATAAGGGAGCAAGATGTCAGTGTTCATTGCCCTGAGTCTATAAGGTAGAAATCTTCCTGAGGGCACCAGATGACAGAGATGGGTCCAAATTTCAAGATCTATATTTTAATTTGTCCTAAGCAACAGCATTGTTTTGGGGTTTTTTCTCTTTTTTTTTTTTCTAATCCAGTCTATTTCCTTTGTCAGAGTTTCATGAGTTGATTCCTACAAGCCAAAGATATAGGACTCTAAAAGACCCAAGGAGCAGTCACACCAATCAATTTCTGTCATAACCTCCTGGGAATGAAATCCTATGTATGTTTGGAATTACTAGTTAATTATTTATGGCATGTATGATAGCTGAAAAATATTCCACACATATCTTTAAAAGTATTTAATATTATATAAAATATAATGTATTAAAAACAACAACAAAAACCCCAACAAGCAAACAAGCAAAACCACACACAAAGCAAAAGACAGCCTTTATTTAACAATGTGAGAAATAGAGAGAAACACACAAAACAATATATGCCTCATTTTCCACGTTTTCAAAACACTCTATGGATTTATGGCTATTTAGGATCTTTGAGACCCCCTGAAGCATTTATGATCCTTGCACTATGCTAAGAGTATAGTATATTTCACAGAATCTCTTCCTGATGCTGTAATATTAGTCTCATTGTTAACTTAAAATTTCTATACACACCCTCTACCCTGCACTTCTGAAGTGTTTAAATTTACCTTAGCAACACCTCACTTAATTTGTTCCCTCTCATGAAATTTCTAATCCACAAACTCTAGTCTTTCATAGGGTATTTTCCAAGATCATTTTCAGGAAGTCAAACAGAATTTTCAATGTATGTAATATTCATCTGTGTGGAGACAACCTATGCACAGGGAAAATCCCTGGCCATAAGCACTATTAATTGTGTTTGTTTGCCCTTACTTAGAGATCACAAAAATATTCTATAAATTTCATTTTATGGCCAAAAAAACCAAAACCACATAGAGAAATTTTGGCTTCAATTGTTTTTCTGAAATAGAATATTCATTTTTGGTTAGATTTGAACCCATTTGCCCATGCCTCCTCACTTGAGAGGCAGGCAAAGCTCTTCTCCCAAGAGAGGGTACTGAGCAGGATCATCTAAACGTGGCAGGAAGAAAAGGGGCCCGGAATAATATTTACTACCTTTCAGAAGAAGAAATGAAATTGGGCACTTTATGTCATAGAAGTGTTGTGCATCAAGCTGTTTACAGGGAAGTATGCCTACATCCTGCCTATGTAAAGGGCAAGTTTCTTGTAAACTGTTATGCAATTCTACTTGAACTTTATCTGAGTTAATCTTGACTTTCACCAGCATTACCTTCACTAACTCCTCAAGTCGATATAATTGACCATTATCGGCCCTTGTTATTGAGACAATCCTGAGACTCTAGAGGGTCTTCAATCTGAATGTCTTACTGTGACCAAGAGTTGCTCCATGTCAAAGTTATAACTCCTTGTGCTTGACCTAATTGCCTGTGGGGTAAGGAGAGAGAAATAGTCTCCTACAAAATAACAATACCATCCCACATTTACCACCAAGTTAAAACCTACCAGGACTACAACACTAGTAGAATTGTTGACAAAAGTAGAATGTGCTGTATGCAGTGAGTTCTACTTATTACACTAATCAGAGATGTCTCGTTGTTGCTTTGGGCTTTCTGATGTTTGTTGCTTTAAACACTCTAGCTTTTTAAAGGATGTCATTTTATGACACGCAAACACAGCATGCAGCAGAATGTCTCCTAGCTGGGAGACAAGACTAATACAAAGCACTTAATAAAGGCATCAGTAACAATGACTACAACAATCACAACAAAAGGAACAACAACCAGTTATTATTTTACAATAATATGGAACAATATCAATGGTCATGTTATTGTTACCACTACTACCTGTCTGTACTTTGGACAGTTTTTCTCAGATTTCTGGAAACAAGCAGGGACTTGGAGGCTCAGAGCTGTGCTTTGCTTGAGTGCACTCATCTTCCAGTAAAAACTGAGGTTGGGATGGTCAGTAAAAAAGATCTATTACTGTTGGAAACTGTCAACACTTACTTCCAGGTCAATGAAGTCACTGAAAGTCTAACCAAATACTTTTTTAGGTCCCTACTTGAAATGTTTTGTGCATGATTGATGACAGATTGTTGTGGCTAGATTAGCTTCATAAGGGAGAGAGGGAAATACAGATAACTCACCCACAAATTAGAAAATAGAACTGCTCCATAAAAGGGAAAGAACTCAAAAAGGAATCCACTTTGCAGAAGGGAGTTATTTAGGCTATCTGCAGAAAATGTCATAAAGAACAGAGGCTGCATGATATGTTTAATTCCAGAAAAAAATGGATATGATTTCCTCTGCTTGAGATGTGCAGCTAGAAACTCTGTCCTAGAGTTGATCCTGCAACCCACTTTTTTTTCTTCTAAAATAATACTGATTCTGCTTTTCTTTTCAGTACATATTCAGTAGTTGGAATACTATGGAGTGTGAGTAGACCAGGTAAATTGTCTAAGTTACAATACCAACTAAAACTTGTGCCTGTACAAATGCGCAAAACCCTGGCCTCTATGAGAAGGCCTCTTGCTTTTCAAGAGAGGAATTCTTAATTAATCTCTATTGAAGTGCTTCTAATATCCAAAATAAATTTTGGTGGAAACAGCATTGCTGAGAAAAACCTTATAGCCTCTATTATGGAATTCCTTTGGCAGTCTCGAGTTCAAACCAGCATTGGAACCTCCACTAAAACTTTGTAGAAAACTGAACACTTCAAAATCAGAATTAATTACATCTGTCTTTTCTGCATTGCTGCACTGCATCATTAATTTCTTGTCACTGTTTTGGGAAGGTTGGGTCTTTGCCTGGAATTTCCAATGAGGTACTCGAAGAAATGCTCATTACACAAGTTTATCTTACACACAGGAGTAGGACAGACCTTGAGATACTCAGCAGTGTTCCAGTTTGTTTAGTGATGTACAGATATAGTCATTGAAATGTAAGTATTGGGACCAAGACTCAGAAAGGTTTTTAAGGTCCTGAATCTGAAGCAGTCACCACTTCTATTACTTTAAGTTAATTAAAAGACAGCAGGATAAATCCCTTTGGGGATCAGCTTTCTTGCAGCTATAGACTTCTACAGGTTTAGGCTTCGGTTGAGAAAGGTCTTATAAATGCTACTGGCACCTGAATCTTAGAAACCCTTGGATGTTTGAAGTAAAAAGTTTAATTTAGTCTTTTCAATCTATCTCCTCTCTAACCTCATTTCATCCTGTCAGAGCTGAAGTTTCCTCAAGGATAGATTTACCTTTGTGCACAGTCCATATTTGCTGGTAGTAGTTATTTGGTGTTGGAGGATATACAGCTATTGCTGAGAATTGTGCTGTTCATGTTGACTAAGATTCTTTAGGTGATGTACTTTGGAAGAAACTTTTGTTTTAGTATTATCGTTAGTCTTTGTTAATATGGCTTTATCAGACAAATATGATTTCATTATTTGGTTAAATTAAAAGTCCAGATACTGAAAGATATAGACCTACATAGGACACTTGTTTTAGAACTTCATGACATTTTGATTAAAAACAAGCACCATACACTATCATCCATGTATATTCCAAATTAATTAAGAAGTAGCCTGCTGACATATTTCATGAAGTATTTGTGGGTGAGCAATCATGATTAAATAGAGATAGTACTAGTGGAGGTACACATTAATTGATATGGGGAGCTAACATTTTTACCTGTATGGAGTCATAAAACTACAGTTCACAAGATATGTGGCTGACACACAGACTGCAGAGTGTCCAACCAATAAGGACTGTAGTGGTTTGGTCCAAAATACTCATTACTGTTTATCTGCTGTGAGATAAGAATTAGGAGAAATGCAAAACAGGCACCAAACTTGAAAGAATATAAAGAAGTTTATTAACAGACCTAAAAGAAGAAAAAAAATTATACCACCTTCAGAACTCTCCTCCTCCCCCCACCTTCCTCCCTTCTCCCACTGACAATGTTCAAAGACAACCCTTAAGATGTTCAGTCTGTTTACCACTTCCATAATAACCTTGTTCAGTCCATTTAGAAAGAGAAGTCTCTTCTTGCTCATGCTATGAAAACATTATCACAACGAGACAGCCGCCCACTTCCAAATATCGTTCAGTCCATTTAGGAAGAGGAGTCTCTCTGCCTGCGTGTGAATGCTTTCCCCCGACTTGCAGCTTTTCCCGCAACTGCTTTTGAGGGTCCACTCTTGAAGTTTTTTTGGGGTATAATTTTAAGGTTGAGCCATTCAGAAACAAGAACAGAGGCCCTTCTCCTTCCCTGGGAGCAAAGGGTCTTCGTCATCTTCATCGTTAGGACTATCTCTGGGAGCATCTCTAGGGACTGAGGTTTTCTCCTTTCCCATTTGGAGCAAAAGTCCTCATCTGGTCCATCTCTCCCTGTCCAAACTTCTCATGAAATTACAGCTGCGTCAGCATCTGCCTATCTCAGCGCAGGTGCTTTTGCTCACGAGTTGAACACTCCACCCCCCATATCTTCATGAAATTACAACAGGATACTCTGATATATCATAGCTTCACAACAGAATTTCAGCTTTAAGCATCTCCTCTCTCTCTTCCCTCAGGTTTTCAGCTCTTCACAGCAATAAAAGGGTTAATCTCACCTCGGCCTTGCAGCTTTGCAGCTGGAATGTTGAATTTCTCTTATCGCAGTGGAGAGGGGGGAGAGCCGAGCCGCTCCGGCTGCCCACGGCAAGGCAGTGGGAGGGGGTTCCACGGCTGGAACAGGTCCATCGGCTCCAGGATGGCCGTGGCACGGCCCGGCCTGGCCCAAGCAGGGCCTGGCCGGGCCCGCTGGCCCCCACACGGGGCCCGCAGCCACCTGTGCCAGCGCCGGAAACGAGAGAGAGCTTGGAGGGGGAGTTTGCCTATTCTTAAATGTGGATCACAGAGGTGATCACAACTTTAAGTGGCTCAGAGAACTGTCCATATCCAAACTGGCCAGCTGATAGGTTCTATCAGTTCCCAGAGGAAACTGTAAGCACCCCTTAGCAAGGATGTCCCTTCCGGGACTATGCTTGCTAACCTATGACAAGGACCAATCAATTATGCAGTGGAATCAGAGTTTCTCAGCAAGTCACCCCCTTCCCAGTTAAAGATAAATGTAAAATATGCACCGAGGAATAAGAAATACTGGCCATAGCTCCAGAATAAGACATTATCCCCTGGAAGATAAGACTTCTAAAACACTTTGGGTCACTGCGAATTAGTACCTGAACATGAACCTACATGCAACACAGTGGCAGAAAAAGCTCAAGTTTGAATCAGGATTTGAGGAATGGTTTTATCACTGTATGATGCATTTCTAAGACTAACTTGACAAAACCAAATGTAGGGTTCCATTAAAACTGTGGAGATTGACTTCTTAAAATAGAGACATGGCTCTGTTGTATTCCTTCTCTTAAAAAGATTTTGGGAAATCTGAAAGCACATACAAATAGCTGTTGCAATAATTCAATAGCTTAAGAAAAGGCCTTACCAAGAGATTTAAAGGAATCACTGCAGTTTATAAAAAAAAGATTGAAAGGTGACTTAATTATAGTTTATAATATCTTCCTGGCAAGAAAATATTGGCTTTTAATGGATTCTTTAATCTACTAGAGAAAGACATAATAAATACCCTTAATATATATGGCAATCACTTCACCCACCAGTGAAACAGAGATACTTTTGAATAAGAGTATGGAAGTTAGCAGTGTTCAAGAGCAATAAAGAGTAATTAAGGGCAGAAATAAAGCAGGATGTTATGGGCAATTAAAGCTACAGGAGTAGTCTTGAAGGGGAGGATATAATTTTTCCAAATGGATTTTTCTCAGAACACGAGGCCAGAAATTCCTATTCTTTGTGAAGTCACTTTACAAAGTATCACAGCTTCTTTAATGACCAAAGGGGACAGAACTTCTACTTTTTGCACCACTCAAAGCATGTTCTTTCAAGTGAGGTACATTAAGTGTCACAATGAGAAAACAGAGCAGAATCTTTTTCACACTGGGTTTCTCTCAAGCTGCGCTCAGCTGCCAAGGCACCCATATCCCATTCATGTAACTGTGTAGCCACATCAGTAATGGCTTCTCATGGCTGTGACAGGTTTTGCACAGAGGAAACTATTCCCAGTGGTACATTGCTTCTCATTGTGTATGAACAGTATGTCATCATATGCTCTTGGGGTGTGAAAAAAGTATGAGTAGCTGCTGATATCTGTCATTTGTTGGAACAAAGACTAAGCTGACAGCTGATATAGTGGCTTGTGTTAATTTGACAATGCTCACTTGAGACTGAGACCAGAGCATTTATCTGTTATCTAAGCCAAATCCTGTCATACAGATGAACAGGTAGGGCATTCATTGTTTTTGTGTCACTTTGTCCCCTAACTGTAGCAAGGACAAAAGAGCAGGAACTGTTTTATATCCAGTTTCTTCCTCAAGCAATGTTCAGAGCTTGTCTCCAATTGCCTGGGAAACAGAGACTTTGCCTTTCTAATAAAAAAAATTGCAATGAAGATTAAAAAGTGACAAAAAAAGCTTAATGTCTACACCGAGTGATTGCAATCATCAAATTAAAGCACAGTTCTGGGGAGAAGACAATGTGGAGAAAATGGCTATACAGGCAAAGTTGTGAAAGACAGCAAACAGAGAAGCAAAGTTCATAAGGAGACAGAATAAAAAGGTAGGCTTGGATATTGTCAAAGTAAACCTTCACATCTATCTCAGACTGGTGGGACTCCCTTATTCTGAGCTTCTAATTCTAGGATAAGAGTGGTACTATAAACTATTAACGCTCCTAATCATTCCCTACAGGGAAAAAAGATTGAAGATAAATGAAAAAAATTCTTTACCCAGTAATCCCATAGTGAATGTGTACAAGATGGCCTTATACTAAGATTTCTCTAAATCACACAAACACTTATAATCTTTCCATTTTTACTCACAGTAAAGCAAACCTTTGATATCTCCAACACTGTCTTTTCAAAGTGTTAGTATGAAATTAATGAAATAGAAACACAAGTAGTTTGTGAACATGCCATTTGCCATGTAGTGTTTTGAATGCTGAAAGTTGTCTCTATCATTTTTTAGGCTTTGTTGTTGTTTTTTTCCCCTGCAGTTCTGATGACTGGAACTTGTTTGAAAAATGCACTTAAAGAAAATCCAAGGGTTTGCAGACAGTAAGACTCCCGAGAATGGGGTTTTCGAAAATTCACAACAGTTATGAAACACAAAAAAAATTGCAAGGCTTGCCAGCACAGAATGAATAAAGTGAGAAAATAATCTTCCTGCTTGTGTCCCAGATACCTAGGATACCTACCAGCTTTTGCTTGTAGGCTCTGCATTTACAATCAGAAATTTTACTGACACACTTGAACTAACAGATTTCAGATTTGTACATCTGAAGGTCGATGCAAGGATTTTCTCTACAAAGCAGTCTTGACTTGGGGACTCACTTTGGACAAGAAACAAGCATTAAAGTTGTATGAGAAAAGCGTATCAGTAAAACTTGAGATTCAGTGGGAAAAAGCTTAGGTGATATAGAGAAAAGTCTTTCCTGATCTCTCTGGTTTTGCTCAGGTTTTTTCTCTACTCTAAATTCTTTCTGGTTTTGGACAAAACTTTTTGACTTCTTTTTTAATTCATTTGGCTTATTGCTTTCTTGTTCTTAGCATCCCTAGATTGCAGCAAACTGTGTCCCACAATGTTACCAACTTCAGTTATGCTTATTCGCTATATTTTCTGCTCCTTATCAAGAGCTAGTCAAAACAATGAGCAGTTGTATCTAAGTAGTTATAAGGAATAATTATAAAGTTTCATGTCATAAAATGCTTATATACATGGATTCATCGACAGATGTAAATTTTCTTTGTTTATCTTGATGTGAAGAAAATGTGCATTCAAATTCTGTGAATAGGCTTATTTACAATTGAGAAGCTCTGAAAAAACAGAAACATTTTTGTCCTGGGTAACCCAAAAAATGTGTATTGCATTGTGTATTTTATCTGTGCTACACCAGTTCTGCCCAAGATTGTTACTGTCCTTTTAAGGCCAGGAAGGGCCAGGGCCAGGAAGCTGGTTGGCCCAGGGTCCCTTTAAGAGAGAAGGCAACACTCATACAAGGTCTCCTTCTCTTTCCCTTGCCATTCTTGCAAGGCTGCTAAGAGAGTTGCTTCTCCAAGCCAATGCAGAAACCTTCTTTCCTCTCTGAGCTCCTTGTTTGGCAGAGGTCTCCAAGAAACCGCACTTCCTAAATCCTAAACTGTCCCTAGGCAAATTCCATAAATTCCTGTCTGGAGCCACCAAGCCAGGACAGGGGGCAGGGGCTGCCGTTTTCGGTGCCCAGCAGGACTGCTTCTCCTCTGCAATGTGGTGCTAACTCAGAACTGCAGTGCTGACACCAACTGGGTCCAGCCCGCCAAAAACAGTAGAGAAATTCACACTGCTAGTTCCTACCACTGCCCGAGTTCCAGCTGTCAATGGAACTGCTGCTGCCAGTGGAGCAACCTGTTAAGTGGCATGGACTGACTCGAGGGGCACTTGACTGGTTTTGGAATCAAGGTTTCTTTTTGCTTTGTCCTTGTTGCCTTTTGGTCGTCGTTTGGGGGAAGAGGGAGTTTTTGTCACTGCACGGGTTCAATTGCTCCCTTGATTTTTTTCCCCCTTGTTCTCTCTCTGTGTTCTTCTCTGTTCACCACACGGTCAGGAGAAGTTGTCTTATCTGCTATCTTGCCTTTGTGCCTTGGACCACTTAGTCTTCTACAGAGCCTGCCATCTTGAGGGAGGGGCTTATCTGCCATCTTGTGTTCTTTGTTCCCGGGTAGTCCATGCGTTTCGGCACTATTGAATCTAATGCTTATTACTGTTATATTGGTTGTTGCTGTTTCCTTTTTTTATTAAACTATTATTTTTCCACTTATATCTTCTCACACATATCTCTCCCTATTGGTGAAAGGGAAGCACTTAAAACTAAAATGGAAGGTAACTCATTTTGGAGTATCTGCCCTGTTAATTGTCTTAAACCAAGAAAATTTCTTTGGCAAAAGCCTTGGTTTAAGCGAGCCTTCTCTTATTCCACTGTCTGTACCACAGTTTGCTGCAATACATCTTTGGTTGTACAATTTCAGTAGTTTGTGGCAGGGTCCTATAAACCTCTGAAAGAAAATTCTTAAATGGAAGTCATAAAGATAGCACTGCAAAGCCAAATCAGAGTATCATTAGATATTTTATGTTGAAGGTAGCAGGTGTTTTAAAACATGTTATTGCATGGGAGCATGTCATTGTTCCGTTACCATGCCCCTTCTTTCCTGATCCTTGCATTTCATTATCTTGCATAAGATAAATTTATGTCTGCCTTGAAGAGAGAGGCTTCTGGAACACTCCAGGCATATCTATTGCTGAGAAACCAGTTCCAAGAAAGAGTTAATTCTCCTCTCTCCCTGTGTTGGTCAGCTCAAAGAGGAGTCTCTCAAGATTCAACAGGACTCTGCTTCATTATCTTGCAAGGACCCATTTGGTTTCTGACCACATCCAACTATTCTTAGGAAAAGAAATCTCTAATTACAAGGATCAGAAAGGAATTATGCCAGGATTTGGCCTGTGCCTCAAAAATGAAATGAAGAAAAACAGCTTTCCTTACCTATTTCAAATATTTTTGATTAGTTCTAACTAATTTTAGATTATTTTTAACTAATTTAGATTAGTTTTATTATCCCTCTACTTTGAAATCTTTGCTTACCATGTTATCTGAATGTATACAGAATATAAGGTAGCGGGAGACAAATAAACTCTGAAATAACCCAAATTGTCTTCTATACTTAAAATCATATATTTTTGAAGTATGATGTCATTTTGAACCAATCTAGAGGGAATGAAGCAGGTACCAAGAAAGAAGTGATCAGACGAGAAGCTGATGCTGGTGGGAAAGAAAGCTGGGTGACAGGAGGAGACACTGGGACGTGGTGAGGACACCGGGGTGGTGAACAGTAAAGCTGGACTGATGTGAGGTTCTCCAGCACAGTGTGGAACTTGGCAAGCCAGGATCAAGGAACTAGGGACAGAGGAAGGGAGTCAACATTAACTAAAGAACCAACTTAACATGTAAATATGGTAAATGTCTCTCTGAGTGCTGACATGCAAGGGTAGGGCAGTCTAAAGCACCACACCTTCTGATAAGTTTCAGTGAAACACGTTTCAGATTGATTGTTGTTTAGGATGCTTTTAATATAGGAGTCTTTTGTAGACAATTTGATAAAAGTGTGTAATAAAAGTGTGATATTGAATAAATTTGTGACTGAAACCATTGAAGGAGTCATTGAACCAGAACAGGACACAGTTGTCCTATACAGGTACTACAGAAGAGGGGTCGCAATTTACTTCTGTGATTCAAATGCTTACATTTGCCTCTAGGTGGGTAAGGCAAATGTGACACACTGTGGAACCATAGCTGTACTCACCACCATGCCACTGCAACAAATTCCCTGGGGGAACCATTTCAATTCAGAAATTCTCCTGAATATTGTCCTGCATAATCAAAGAGAACAGTTAGCCACTTTTCCTTCTGACTTTTCTGATGCAAGCTCTCTGCATGATGTCTGAAAATTCCCCTGCAGCATGTCCTGTTATACATTCTATAGCCTGCAGAATGTGCCTAGATTGCCTTGAAGAAATAAATTCATAAGTTCATAGATTACTACCTTTTGTGACAGTCTGTCTCTTTCTTTGTCAAAATACTTCCAAATCATCCTCAAGGTAAGCCAGGTTAAACGCAAGTAAAAGTTGGTAGTTGAACATAAAAAGTAGACAATAGCGTTACAAATAATTATTAAATACCAATGTGGAAATTAAATAATAAATTTACTTAATTTGTGCTAGGATTAAACAGAAAAGACTCCTGGGTGCTTTTTTTCAGTCACTGATGCCATCCCTAACACGTGTCTGTGAGGCATTACTCTTCAGGCTAAACTCATCAAAGAGCATTACAGTGACAAACAACCTAATTTAAAAAACAAACAAACAAACAAACAAACAACTAGAACAAACCATACCTTCCTTCCAAACATACCTGTATTGTTTTTTGGTCTGAGGGGTTTTTTGTGTGTTTTTTAAAAATAGCTCAGGAAATTCTACACACATGCAAACCCTTAAATCATGTTCAATGGCATAACCACTCTGAATTTAATAACTGCTGCAATGAAGATTGAATAAGAATGAAAGCTCTCCAAGCTGTATTGTGCTGGGAAGGAAGGGATGCATTTTATTTCTTTGTCAGTATTCCTGAGTGATGAGTAAATCACTACAGCTACAATTTTCAAGGAACATCAGTAAATATTTGATTTCATCTTCCTTAAATTTAGTTGTTTTAAGTGTATGTAGCCAACAGAAGGACACAGGCATTTTTAGAGGGTGATTCTTCAAATCCCTCTAAGGACTTTAAATGGCAGAAATCACCTCTGAAAGTTCTTGTCATTCTTAATTATAGCAAACTAGTTTTGAACAAAACACCTCTTTTAGACCTCTGCTTTTGGCCCTCCCAAAGACTGAATTTCATCTTACCTACAAACAAGGCAGGTTTTCCCTGCCACTGTGGAGAGGCATCTACAGAAGGCAGTTCATCCTGTTCTAAAGGTTTTTTAACAGGTAGAGGCAATGGCTTTGTGAGCTGCCTGTCACTCCATTAGGAGAAAGAAACGGCTTTAGCAGTTAGTTCAGGTTAGATGCCATAATACTAAATTGAAATTACTTTCAACCCATGTTTGCTTTTTCAGCTTTGGATTTGGATTCTCATTTGCTGAAGTTTTGAGTGCACCTTCAATCAGCAGGAGGCACAGCATGGTCTGAGCAGGAAAAAGACCACACCACACTCAGAACTCTAAAACGAGCAAAGAGATAACAGAAAGTGGATCTGCTAAAATTAGTGGCTAGTCACTAGGAACAATTCCAATGTGCTTCAGTTCAGCACTTATAATTTGGGATAATGCCAGGCTTTCAATATTGAGATGTTTTGTGAAAATTAAGAAACTGATATCTGAACAGTCTAATAATATGTCACAGAATAGCTCCTGAACAAATTAGCAACCATTTTTTGACCAAGAATTTAATATTATGTAGTAAACAAGCCTTGAGAGAAATGCAAAATATGAAACAGTCATTCACTGAGAGCATCGTGCGCACACCAGATGTTATAGTTCTCCTTTGGGCTCAAAACTAAGCAATGCAACTCTTAAAAGAATTCACTTTAAGGCAAATCTTTAGTTGCAGATCTACCTAAATTTGGATTTCCTTACTTCTTTTTTCTTTATTTAGTAATCTGAATAAAGCTTAAATAATACTTTGGTGTGTATCATACTACATTTTTTGCATGTAGATGTGGAAAAAGGATGAGGGAGGTGATACTGCCCTTTTACTCAGCCCTGGTGAGGCCACAACTGGAGTGCTGTGTCCCCAGTACAAGAGAGACATGGAAATCCTGAAGTGGGTCCAGTGAAAGGTGACAAGATGATTTAGAGACTGAAGCACCTCTCTTATGAGGAAAGGTTGAGGGAGCTGGGCCTGTTCAGCCTCAAGAAGAGATGACTGAGAGGGGAACTCATCAATGTCTGTAAGTATCTGAAGGGAGGGTGCCAGCAGGATGGAGTCAGGCTCTTCTCAGTGGTGCCAAGCAATAGGACAAGAGACAGCTGGTAGAAACCAGAACAGAAAGTTTCACCTGAACATGAGGAAGAACTTTACTGTGAGGGTGACTGAGCACTGGAATAGGTTGCCCAGAGGTATTTTGGAGACTCCCTCACTGGAGATATTCAAAAAGTGTTTGGACACAATCCTGAGTAACGTGGTCTAGGGAACCCTGCTTGAGCAAGGTGGCTGAAATAGATGACCCCCAGTGATACCTTCCAACCTTAACCATTCTGTGGTTCTCTGAAAAAGCATGTTTATATGCATGCCTGAATACATTTATACATAAATGTATATATTAATATTTTTATATATGTATGTATGCATATAAATGTGTATACATATGCATTTGCATTTAAAACTGTGCTGAGGAAGGTTAGCTTAAGTCAGCAGAAAATGATTTAGCGTACAGCTGGAAGGTGACATGGTAAAAGTGAGCAGTAAATAATGCCTGGCATGAGCTATAACTTCCTAGCAGCTAGAATATCCAAATTAAAATACATTTTAACATACCAGTATTCAAACTCTATAAAGATTTGCAAACATCCATGATTCTAAGCATAGAAATCTTCATGTTTCTAAGCATAGAACTGACTGCTGTATTAATAGTTGATAAGAGTGTTCCAGAAAAGAAACTACAATTCCAGGCCATTTTAGATCTGTGGTACATGAAGAATTTGATATTTCTGTTGTTAATTGTTCATGCAGTTCCTATCCACAGAGATATTTATATTGTTCTTTCTATTGTGGTGCCTAAGTGTGTCCTAATTAAACACAGTAAGATCCATTCAGTAAAGAATCCTGGAAAAAAAGAATCACCGTCACAGAAGAACCTTCAGTGTTTAATATTCATCTAAATGGCAACACTACCTTCAAAAGACAGTCCTTTCAGAAAGCAGTTGCAGAGGAGATGGACATATTCCTGTCATGGAGCTATTTGTTAACTTGTTTTTCTCCAATGAAGAAAACATGCTTTTTCCTCTACATCTGTGTGAAAGTCTGATATAGGTAAAATAACTGCCTGCATGGGAAAAGAGCAACAAATAAGGGCACAGTGTATACACTGGCCAGGTATAAATCGATACTTGGATTAACCCTCCCAGCTTCATTATACATCATGAAGGTCTTGAAAGAGATAACATTTGAATTAAAGCCCATCAAATCTATTGCAGCTGGCTACTCTTCTCTAAATTAGGAAGAAAGGTGATATTATGAGATTCCACTGACCAATTTGACTTCCTCTCCAGTCAATTATATTTAAATGATAAAAAAGTAAGAAATCAAGAAAATAACGGCTGATCTCAGAACATGAACTCATGAAAATTACTATCACCTTACAGTAGTCAAGGGTGTGTCATTAACTTATGAATGCTGAAGAACCTGCCCATGCTGTTCGTTTTGTAAACCAGCTGATGGACAAGCAGTGCAGCTAATTGTCATGGTTTAAGCCCAGCCACCAACTCAGCCGCATGCAGCTGTTCACTCACTCCGCCAGCAATGCCATGGGGGAGAGAAATGGAAAGATAAAAGTGAGAGAACCCATTGATAGTGATAAAGACACTTTAATACGTAAAGCAAAAGTTCCACACAGAAACAAAGCAAAAAAAGGAATTAATCCACTGCTTTCCAAGGGCAGGCAGGTGTTCAGCCATCTCCAGGAGAGCAGGGCCCTGTAACACGTAATGGTGATTCAGGAAGACAAACGCTACCACTCAAAATGTTCTCCACTTCTTCTTTCTTCCCCCCTCTTTATATACTGAGCATGATGTCATCTGTTACAGAATTTCCCTTTATTAGTTCTATATAATCTTTACTTATCAGTGTGGGTCAGCTGTCCTGGCTGCGTCCCCTCCCAGCTTTGGTCTACCTATAGCCCCCTTGTTGTCAGGGATTATACAAGAAACGGACAGGCCTTGGCTCTGTGTAAGCACTGCTCAGCAACAGCATCTGTGTATTATCAACACCATTTTCAGTGCAAATCTAAAACATAGTCCCTTAGCAGCTACTTTGAAGCAAACTAACACTATCCCAGTGTCAGGGTCTCCTCCCCCCCACCATGTAGCCCTGGGAGAGGGGCCCTGAGGGGACAGAGACGTGGTTTCCCTGCCCCTGGTCAGCCTCGTTCGCCATTGGTTGTTTTGTGTTCCCCTGCATGGGGAAGGACCCTCGGGTCCGGTGATTGTAAGAGTTCCTCAGCAGATCCCAGCCGTGCGGCTGGAGAAATATCTCTGAAACATCTACCAAGAATCTGTCCATATATACTTCTTTCTACGGGCCTCCTGGTTTGATACATCGTGTTACAGAATCCCCGCTGTAACAAATGGTGGAGATTTGCGAGCAGAACAATCCCTGATCCCTAAGTGACTGATTTGTGTGAGTAAACCCTAGAAACTTTGGATTCCTCTTCTTGGTTTTGCTTTGCTATTCCATATCTAAACTATGGAGGAACCGTGGAAAGACTCTTGGCTCTCAGAGCCGCATACGACATTTGTCTTAAACTTGAAAAGATTCTTGAAAAACGATTGTAAATTTTAGCTTGATTCAAGCTCAAAAAGAACTGAAACACTTCCTGGCATGCTTGTTTAAGAACTTTTTTTATGTTCTTGACTTAATTCTTACCAAAGACTTTTGGAACACCATTTGGACACAGTTAAATTTTGAGTCAAAAAATATGCCGATGGAAGAATATTTTCTTGAATATTATTTAATTACCGAGACTGTTGAGCAATGTCAGCTGTGTCCTGGTGAAGGGAAGCCTGGCTCAGGGACCGTGCAACCCAGGCCATGTGGACCGAGCGCTCTGCGAGCAGCAGCGAGGCAGTTCCCGTGCGCAGGCGGAGCCACGCGAGCTGCCGGGTCAGCAGCAGAGCGAGGCACAGTGGGAGTGGGGCAACGCGGTGGTGCCCGCCTGGCCCCACGCAGCGCGTGGTGGAGCAAGCCCCATGAACGCCCAACCGAGAGGAGCAGCGTGCAGGCAGCGGCTGGCGGTGGCGGAGTGGAGCCGTGCCCAGCCGAAACGCGTGCTGGAGCAGGGCACGGGGGAGTCATCACTCGGGGGCCCGGCCAAGATGTGTGTGCAGCGCCCGGCATCAGCAGTGAAGCTGCGACCAGAGGAGGCGACACACAGAGAACTGAGCGGCGCGGCCCGGCCCAGCCCGCGCAGCCCCAAACGCGACCCTGTGAAGAGCGTGCAAGCACAAGCAGCTCCGGCAGCCCCAGCAGCCCCAGCAGCCCCAGCAGCTCCAGCAAGCCCAACATGGGAGTGAGCGAAAGAGAAAGCAAGAACGCAGCAAGACAGAAAAATGCAGCCACTCGGAAAAAGGAAAAGATCATAGTAGCCAAAGTTTTAGGAATAGTAAAGTGGTATAATGTTAAACAAAACAATGGTTTTATAACAAGATGTGACAACCAGCAAGACATATTCGTGCATAGAACTGCTATTAAAAAGAATAACCCTGAAAAATGCATCCCAAGCTTGGGAGATGGAGAGGTGGTGGAATTCAAAATTGTACTAGGTAGAAAAGGGTTACAAGCATCGCAGGTCACTGGGCCTGATGGTGTTCCTGTAAAAGGCAGTATATATGCAAAAAATCGTAGTCATGTTAGACAATATCTCCATTGTAAGCCCCCCCTACAGTCTCCCTTTCCTAATCCCACCTTTCCCTTTTACCCTATGTCCTATTACTCCCAGTGTATTCCCAATCCGTTTTTTCATCCATGGTTTCCCTCACAAAACCATGCCTTTGCCAATTGTTTCCCCAAAAATCCATTTCCAATGCTGAGTGGGGGATGAAAAGGGGGAGGGAAGAAATTAAACCCTCTCCTGCCTCAGTTTCCCCACAAAGCATGCTCAGAGAGTTGTGTCTCCCTTCTGTCAGCCTTACAGTGTTCCACAGAATCTGTTTGGACATTCAAAGACTCAGGAGAGTGGCTTGTTTTGTTTTGAAACTGTCCTTGTTGTTTTCAATGTTAAGTTTTACATCTCTTTTGTTAAAAATAAACGGGAAAAATGTCGGGGTCTCCTCCCCCCCCACCATGTAGCCCTGGGAGAGGGGCCCTGAGGGGAGAGAGGTGGGGTTTCCTAGCCCCTGGTCAGCCTCGTTTGCCACTGGTTGGTTTGTGTTCCCCTGCGCGGGGAAGGACCCTCGGGTCCGGTGATTGTAAGAGTTCCTCAGCAGATCCCGGCCATGCAGCTGGAGAAATAAACATGTCTGAAACATCTAGCAAGAATTTGTCCATATATACTTCTTTCTACGGGCCTCCTGGTTTGACACGTCATGTTACAGAATCCCCGCTGTAACATCCCAGCAAACAGAAAAGTTTTCCCCTTTATGGTTTCAGTGCTCCAGTTTCTTGTGCACCCTCTCCTTTAAAACATGAGAAACTCAATTGGAGGAAAAATAAAAATTATACTGGTGCAAATATAGTGGAACACAGTGAGTGAACCATGAAGTCCCAGTAGTTTGACCCTAGTCTAATTGAAATCAGTTAAAAATAGTCCCAGTGACCTCAGCGCTGCAGAATCAGCCCCTAATCTCTGAGAAGCCAAAGACTTTACTATCCCTGAATGCTGAATGCCTCATTTGGGGTCTAAAGAAGTATGTGATTAAAATCTAATTTTGTCACAAGATGTACTCAGACTGAAGCTGAGCAAATAATTGATCATGAATAATTTATATGAGGAAGTTTATCTCTTTTCTTTGTCCCTGAACATCCATGAATAGATCATCATTTCTTCAAATTCACTTTTGCAGATTTTCTTGTTTTCTTCACATATTGATTTCTTGAGCTTCACTCTTTCAGCTGTGTTAATTATTTATGATTAGTCAGAAATCTCATGATGTATCCCTCTAATAGCATTTCTGGCACAGATACTTCTTTAAAACTAAATTACATTAAAAAAAAAAATAAACCACCAAAAGCTTGCACGAGAGCTTAGTAAATCTCTTTCCATTTCTTACTTCAAAATGCAAATATAAAGGGGCACAAACATGAGCAAAGCAAAGTTGTTTTCTTTTGTTTAACTGACTGATTAGCCAGAGGCTTTCCCTGTCTGACTTTCCAATCGATCTCTGTTTTAGAAATTGTGTTGCAGTGGAGGATGATATGGAACTAAGTTGCCTGTCCCTGTGTATGTCATATGGCTGCAGTCTTGAAATATTAAATGTTATGTTTTCTCTCTCTACACCTTTATGAGTGATGATGTCATCACTTCAATTTATACAGATATGTTGGTGTTCACTTTTGAAATTGCATAGATCAACTATCTATTCACTATATCTATTTCCTGTAGTTAATAATGTCGAATTTTTGTTTGAGACATATTTATTATTTTCTTAGTCTCTTTTAAATTTCCCAGTAATTTTCATCTGTGCATTTATGCAAAAGTATTATAAATTGGAAATAAAATTCATAATGAGAAGCAGAAAAATGTGGGTGTAATTGTTCAAAAATCAAATCCCCGTGTTAAAAGAAAAGGTGCAACACTTTTCCTTAACATTTTGGAAACAACATAGGACAAACCCTTAAGAAAATATTCCTAAAATATTATAATTTGTACTGTCAATAAATACATAAAAGTCATCCAAAATTGAGAATGAGCCTATATGTATTTCCAAAGCATCCTCTGAAAGCATCTAGAATTGATCAAGAAAAATCTGGCACAGTAAGTAACTCTTCAGAAGCTATGAATCTTGAAAAGGTATTATATGTTACAAGAAGTTATTAAATGAAAAGGAGTAGAGGTAATATGGTCAGATTTTCATATTAGACATTTAATTTTTAAGAATGCTGTCTTCCTGAAATTCAGAGTGAAAATATGACAGTGAAGCTAAAAATGTATTCTCACATGAAATTAGATCACATGAATCTAAATAAGTACTGTAGTTATGATTCTTAGACCTCTATTTGAAAAATAACTTTAGTTTTACTAAAAATCAATCCACCATTAAACAAGACACAAACTGGAAGGAAGTTGAAAAAAGGTCTAAAATGGATTTTAAACATAAAAAATACTTAATTTAATTTTAAAATTGTTCTTCCAGAAAAATAACAAAGAAGGAGAATTTCTGAGCAGAAAGGTTAGAAGAGGTGTTGGAAGCTATTCAAGGTGAAATATTAAAACAACAGAGTTAAATAAAACTAATTTTGCTGATTTTTTTAAGCCAGTCACTGAAAAACACACCAAGACAGCCTCAGTATGCTAGCAGCAAACACCAGCTTAACTGTGATCAGAATGACAAGCTGAAGGATAATATTACCACTTTTAGTAAAAAAAATGGATGATCAAAGTTTATAGGTTTGTAGACAGTATGTTTCTTCTGCTGTTCTCATATAATCCTACTACTGCCTTAAAAATCCCTCCCATGGGAGTAAAGGAGGAGCTAAAAGCATTGTAATTTGCAAAGGGATGCATTTGCACGATTGATAAAGATACAGAAGGAAGAAGTAAAAGTGTGGAATTTAAAAACATTTAATTTAAGATGGTGGGAAAAGTAATTTCTTATAGAAATTTATCATTCAGGTGGTGAAGAAACACTGCTACTACAAACATGGAATCATCATTTTGTCCTGATTTGTAACTGAATTAATTACAGAAGTATTTTGCTAGGAATTGTTTAATGCCATTGTTTTTAATACAAATGCTAATTCATCCAATTTGATTCTTTCTGGAGGAAAGTATCAAGAAATATTTAATTAGGCAATATGTCTCAAAATGTAACAGTGTAGAAAACAGTGTTGCAAAGACACATATTCCCCAGTACAACAGTCAACTAGTAGTATCACTTAGATATCAGGCTGTCCTTATTGTTTTGTTTTCTCTGATTTGAACCCATATTTCAGCATCCAATGGGGATGCCCAACAACATGCTAAGAGTCCTCTTTCTCCAGGCCAGGGAACATGAATTCATTTATGTGTAGTTTAAGCATAAAAATCCTAGAGGAACATTTGAGAAAAGTTCTGGATGAGCTTATTCATTTTGTTTATTTTGAACTAGCAAACAATGCTCACATTCATTTAAGAAAGAGAACTTAATAGTTTATCAAAAGAATTATTTTACTGGAAAGAAAGATTGTTTCCCAGTAGCTAGGAGCCTGCTAAGTGTACAGAATAAGAATAAACAAATAGGTCAAAAATTCTGGGTCTTACTTAATTCTTTATAATGACTTCCATATATTTGTACTGGGAAGACTGGGAAAATATCCTGTCATAATGTTACTCTCAGGTGTTTTAGGAGACATGGTTCCTCCAATGCAGCTGGTTAAAAAATCAAGGTCTAAACAGTTGATAGTAGAGCCCACAGTGTTCAGTAATAACAGATGCTGAACTGGTGACACTGGCAGCATATGTTTTAAGATCCTGCTCCTTTAAATGCAGAGTGATTAAGAAAAAATGTATTTTATTCTGATCAGAGAAGAGTCTTGGGTTCAGATCTTCACCCTGTTAGCTTCACACGTACCTTTAGAATTGTCAGTCCTGACTGGAAACATAACTTTTTTTTATTTTTGTCTCAGTCTGTTGTGAAAATAACCTTCAAAAGTTGTTAAAAACATATTTTTTTTTCTGTAAGTACATGCTAGGTGACATAAATATGCCACATACAGTGTTACACTGAATTGATGACATGCAAAGTCATCAAACAACGAGATGGTTTCTAATGTTGCACCTATTAAATGCAATAGAGTGATTTTGTATTGTCTAAAAATTCCTTGATGCTTTATCTTTCTCAATGTTTGAAACAAATTGGGAGCCAGACATTTTTCACTACAGATGTCTATTAAGGAAGCACATTATGTCTGGTATAATTTAAAGCAAAACAACAGGGGGAAAAACAAGAAAAAAACCAACAAACCAACACACAAAAAAAACCCCACCACAACCAAACCCACAACCAGAACTTTTAGCTAACCCACCTGGTTTTGCCAGAGTCGTATCAGGAAGCCTATACATTAACCATTCTGCTGCAACTTTGTGAGGGCAGTAACTTCCAAGAAAAAAACAATAGCAAACATCATGGGGAGCACAATTACTTTGTCCAGCACTGAAAAGTTGGTCTTTGTGCCCTAACAAGTTCTTTCAACTGAATGAACTTTTGCTCCTGTTTCCACAACTCCAGTGCAAAAGAGGAAAGCCATCTTCACTGTGCTATTAGCCTCTACTGGCCTGGGCTATTTTTTAACCATTTCAGTCTGGGCAGCTTCACTGTCTGAACTAATTCAAACCTGTAAGAGCCTTTTGGCACTTTCCAGTCTCTAAAAGCTTCAGACACCCTGGTGACAAATGTACTTTTAGAATATATTAAGGAAATATAAAAACCTGAGATTTGCTGCATGTTTAAAGCAAATCCATAAAAATTATCCTCCAGAATTCATACCTTGTTGCTCAGTAGTATTAAGGAGAATGCAAATATAGCCTAGCATCTTTTAAAATAGTTTTAAAGGGCACAATAATGCTAAAAATCATAAAAATACATCTTCATACATATCTTGTTGTCTGTAATAAGGTGAGGTAGTAAAATCTAGGAAGAATAAAGGCAATTTAACTATTTCTGTAGGTCAGTGAGCAGTTAACATTGGTATCCTGATATATAAAACTAGATTTAACACAGATGGGATAGGTTAAACATTTGAGTATAGGTATGCCCAAGATCATAAATAACTGTCAGAGGCTTACAAGAAATATAGTTCTGAAAAGGACCTTTGTTAAACAGGAATGTGAATCCCATTGAAAATCTCATTTAATTTCAAGGTGTGTTCTCAAGATTTATATTTCATTAAGTATTTACCATATGTGCTTCTCTGAATCAGATGGCTAGAATCCCCACTGAATTGCTAAAGGGAAATGAACACATTTGCTAACCTGTAAATGTCTCTTGTTGACTTGGAAGTCATGCGCTATGTGATCTATGGTTTGGAGGCTGCTGGTGGAATGGACATCAATCCATAACATCAAAATGAAGAAGAAAAAAATAACTTTTCTGTCAGTACCTTTGTCATTTCTGCTGTCATCTGTTTGAGACTGTCAAGAGAAAAAGAAAAATAAGGTCATTTCCCTAGACTGTAATGCAGAAAGAGAGGTAAATTTCATTGATTAAAGCTGGCAAAAAACTTTAAACAGAGCCATTTCCACAAGAGAGTACCATGTAAGTTACTGGAAAACTCCTGGGGTTTAATCAGCTTCACTCAAATTTGATAGCAATAATTAAATCAAAGCAAAGTTAAAATTAATTGCCCAGTTTAAAGTTTCATGTTTTGTCCCTCATGTGATATTCATCCTGTATTGTATTGTACATTATATTTAACAATATTCTTTTGTAAAATACCATGAAATAGGTTTTCAACATTGAAGGAAATTGTTTCAGCAGTATGAGAACTGATTCCAAAATCAAAGCTGTCAGAATTTCCATTCCCAAAAAGATGGACTTTTTGACCTGTTTGTGAACAGTCTTGAATTAAAAAATTCCAGACTAACCCACCAAGGTGAAAATTCTGCTTTCTGGGCATCTCCAAGTTTTAATTTTTCTATGGCATTATTATGGTCTTAATTAGGCTCAGCATTCTTTTCTAAATAAGCAATCATGAAACTTGAATTATGCATACAGGCAGCATATTCAGAGCATACAGAGACATGCAGATTATGATGGCCACATCATGGAACAGCATCAGGGAGGTCTACGCAGAAGGCTAAAGAATGTGATTTCAGAGCCATAGGATTTTCCCTTTGTTCTTCTACCACAATACCTATCATATATTATACTTTCCGTGTCAGGATTCTGCCTAATAGAAAATCTTTTAATGGAAAGAAAAGAGAGTTAAGAGAAGTTTTCGTTATATTTGCATATGTCATATTTGTTCTACATTTAGAATGCCTTAGAAATAACAAATTAAAGGATTTTCATGGTCCAAGTCTAAATTTGCATACTTGTCTAGGCTAACTTATTTATCAAAACAGTACGATAAATCCTCACCTAGATTCACTGAGCTTTGATTCTACAATTTATTTCCCTGTAACCTGTTTTCTACAGTTCCAAAAATCTTAAACTGATTTCTGTCTTTTAATTTAAAAACAACTCTTTCCTTCTGTTACTCCCATATTACCAAGGGGATGTCTTGGGAGCTGCGTGCAATATTTTTTTCCTATTGGCCAAGCATGGATCTAAACCTTTTTGAGGAATGTTTGTGGTGCTGGCAGTGCTGAAGGGCCCTAGCCAGAGCTCCAGCACCTGATGTTCCTACATTCAGGGCCAAGTTCTCCTGCCAGTATTCTGGATATAGTGGGCAAAGGTGAAATAGAACAGTATTCAGTAGCAGGTTCAGCAGCAGATGACTAAAGACTGGAACTTCCCTGAGACGAGTGGGACAACCTTCAGCTGTAGCTTTACAGAAGGTCCAGCAGCATCAGCTGGCTCAGCAAGCTTCCACTAGCTTTGATGCTCAAACTTAACAGAGGCACATTCCTGGGCTCCAATTGTCCATCTTGAAAAGTTCTTTTCTGATTACAGAAAAAATTATTCAATTCACCATCACCTCTGTCCCAAGCAAGGGACAAAAAAACATAAAGCAACTGTGGGGCAAGGTGAAAATTCAGTCTAAGATGCTTCCTTTCCATACTGAGCAGAAGTTCAGATGTGATGGGTTGACCTTGTCTGGCCATCAGGTGCCCACCAAGTCTATCATTTTTCTCAGCAGGATGGGAGAGGAGAAAATAAGATGGGGGGGAGGGGGGAGGGGAAAAGAGCTTGTGGATGGATCAGAAGAATTCCAGTCTAATACAAAAAAGCAACGGAAAACAAAAATATTTGTTGTCTACTTCCAATTAGGAGACAATGTTCAACCACTTCCCAGGAAGTAGGCCGTCAGTACGTGTAGCGGTTTCTTCAGAAGGCCTTAATAACCAATGTCCCCTCCCCTTCTTCTTTCTCTTAGATTTTATTGTTGAGCAAACACTGTATGGTATTGAATATCCCTTTGGTCAGCTTGAGTCAGCTGTCCTGACTATTTCTCCTCTGAATTTCTTGCCCATGCACAGCCCACTGGCCTTTTGAACAGAGGTGAATTTGGAGAAACAACCTTGATGCTGAGACATCACTGAGCCAAAACACTTCTCTCTTACCAACAACTTTCTGGCTACAAGTACAAAGCACAGCACTATAGATACTACTAGATGGGGAAAAGTAACTCCATCCCAGACAGACCCAGTATAGCAGGGAAGAAATATCTGCATGTGTTGTTAGTCACTTTGCCCATTCAAATCTGACCTAGTTGGGTATTTTTAAAGACTGTGGATCCTGTATTTGTACTAGCAGAAACATTTGTGTGCAAGGAATTTGCTAAGACTCTATGCAGAGCTACAAGAGATCTTTGTTTTCCTCTGGGTCACAATTACTCAATTCTGTCACCACAGTTTATCTTAACTCTGTTACTAAAGTTACCAGGCCTATTAGCAGGACCTCCCAAGTTTTTCTGCTTCAGTTCATGATGGTAGTGTAGTAAGAAGTGAGCCCAAAACATCTTGAATAGTGTGATAATAAGGGATATTATTCCAGGCTGCAAGTTCCTACAAGATGGCACAGCATCTAACTAAAGTTCCCCAGCCTTTACCCTTCTCTCTGCTCCCCACACAACAGGCTAATGCTGAGAGGCTCAGGTCACCTTGCTGTCAAATCGGGTCACGGAGTGCAGAGAGGACTTTGCACTGCATAAAGTTATGGAATTCTCTCTTCTCAGTGCATTACATAGGACGAAAAAACAACTTTGCCCAATGGGAAACAAAGATTGCACACGTACATGAGTAACTTACCTGTTCTTTAATGGAGCTGTCATCTCTGGATACAGCCAGAGCTGAGACATGGGCCCAGCTGTTTGCCATGCAACACCTGTGCTCCATTCCTTTTCTAAGATAGCAACTTTCACCACCATTAAGCTGTCTTTAAAATGTTGCATAACATGTGCTCTCTGAGCTGCAGAATAGAACCGTATGCACCAATACTGAATTTCTTTCATTAGTAACCATAATCTGATTTCCTCTTGTGAGGAGTCAGGCTGTGACAAATTGTTTGAACCAACAGGACTACCATGAGATACAGTTTGCATTGTTAGCAGTTTCCACGTAAGAGGAAAATAGAAAAAATACATTTTGCTGAAACTTCTCTTTTGCATGACATTAATAGGGGAAAAGAAGCACATTTTCAATAAATATTCAGTGAATACTATAAAAGATCATATGTTTCTATTTCCCTTGACTAGAATATTTTACAGTTTTTCTGTACAGCTACTGCATAAGGTAGTTTCAATTTTAGCTACCAGCTAATCTATGTTTCAGTGCATTATAGACAACCCAATCTCCTCCCAAACCTCACCCAGAGACAGATTATTATTTCAGAAGAACCCTGATTTATTTAGTATTGCAATTACATATTTAATCTGGTTTATAATACTTTCTGTAGAGAGATGTTTTACTCACTGTGGTCATAAAATGTAAGGGGGTCTATGATTAAATATGAAAAATTTATATGATGCACCATATGCTCTTTATGGAGTAAAGGGAGGGTTAGGACAGTTGGCCCATATTACAGCTGGTGGTGGGGTCCGAGGCTGTGACCCAGGAAGAGGTGACCGGTCCGGGGAGATGGTCCCGAAAGGAATCGCCTTCCCGGGGTCCAGTGTCTTCCTCTCAGCTGCTGGCAGAGGGGCCCTTGCAGAAGCTGTCAGCTCTTTAGTGATATCAGCTCGTGATTCCAGCTCAGCTCTGCAGGGCAGCCTCCAGGCCAAACCAGACCGGAAAGAGAGACGAGAAGACCCGTATGGCTGGTTCCGCACGAAGGTAGCTTTATTGTGGGTTCCCTCCGGCGAAGGGAAGGCCAGGGACGAGTTCTCCTCCTCTACAGAGGCGAACTGGTCTTTTATAGGGATACCGGGGATCAGCAAGGGGACCAATGGATTACAGAGGGTCTGGGATAGACCAATGGGTTACAGAACGATCTGCATAGGGTCTCCCAAAGGATTGTGGGTCTACTTTTCCTCACCATGACTCAAAAGTAGTCACCTTTCCAGGGAGTCCTGCTGGGCGGTTGCAAAATCTCTTATCTCAGCAGACATCCCTCCAGGGCAGTGGCTGGGCATATCCCACAGGCCCAAATCTGAATTTATGAAATAAATAAGGATCATTTTCAGCCTTAGCATACATTCTGATTTGAGCACATTTCTAGGGCCAACAGTTAGGGAGAAGGGCCTGAAGCAGGAGATATGGTCTCATAGAGAAGAAAGAAAAAAGTAGTCATGGTGAATAATATAAGAATATACGAATTGACTTCCTAGAATATATGAAAGGTCTCTCTGGTTCATATTTCATCTTAGTGGATAAACCAGTGAAATTCTTTGCTTGGAAAGCAAAAGATTCAGAGTGATGGAACAACAAGAATGATAAAACAAGGTGAAGTGACACCCACCTCAAGTGTAGGTACACAAATGGGAAGGAGCAGCTGAAGCACCACGTATGGTCAGAAAATTATGACATTGCAGGAATAATGAAATTGTGATGGGATAGCTCTCAGGGGAAAAGGGAAGTATCCTTCTGTGAAGCAGCAGCTCAGATGGGGGGATGGGCAACAGGCTGGACAAGAGTTTGAGGGTCAGAATAAGAGAATAAGTCAGTGAAGGTGTCATCACAGTGGGACTGTGCTACAGACCACAAAGTACAGCTGAGACCATGACTCCCGGCTGCAGAGTAGAGCAGGTTCTTCACTTCTGGTCCTGTCCTAACTGGGCCAAGGGCTACGGCATGAGCGATTTCCTGCTTGATCTGGGCGAAGGCTTGCTGCTGTTCAGGGCCCCAGTGGAAATCGTTCTTCTTGCAGGTAAGCAGGTAAAGAGGACTCACAATCTGGCTGTACTCAGGAATATGCATTCTCCTAAAGCCTGTGGCACCTAGGAAAGCTTGTGTTTCCTTCTTGTTGGTCGGTGGAGACATTGCTGTGATCTTATTGATGACCTCGGTGGGAATCTGACACTGTCCATCTTGCCATTTCACTCCCAGGAACTGGATCTCTCAAGCAGGTCCCTTGACCTTGCTCTTCTTGATGGCAAAACCAGCTTCCAGGAGAATCTGGATGATTTTCTTCCTTTCTCAATACCTCCAATGCCGTGTTCCCCCACACAATGATGTCATCAATGTACTGCAGATGTTCTGGAGCCTCACTCTTTTCTAGTGCAGTCTGGATCAGTCCATGGCAGATGGTGGGACTGTGCTTCCACCCCTGGGGCAGTTGGTTCCAGGTGTACTGCACACCCCTCCAGGTGAAGACAAACTGAGGCCTGCACTCTGCTGCCAGAGGAATGGAGAAAAATGCATTAGCAATGTCAATAGTGGCGTATCACTTCACTGCTTTGGACTCCAGCTCATACTGGAGCTCCAACATGTCCGGCACAGCAGCGCTCAATGGTGGAGTCACTTCATTCAGGGCACGATAGTCCACAGTCAATCTCCATTCTCCTTCAGACTTGCGCATAGGCCAGATGGGACTGTTGAAGGGTGAGTGGGTTTTGTTGACCACCCCTTGGCTCTCCAGCTCACGGATCATCTTGTGGATGGGAATCACAGCATCTCAAGTTCTCCAAGAGTGTTGGCGATGCACTGTCGAGGTCACAATTGGTACTTGTTGTTCTTCCACCTTCAGAAGGCCTACTGGAGATGGGTTCTCTGATAGTCCAGGCAAAGTGTTCAATTGCTTAATGCCCTCTGTCTCCACAGCAGCTGTTCCAAAAGCCCACTGTAGTCCCTTCAGGTCTCTGAAATACCCGCTTCGGAGGAAGTCTTTGCCCAAAATGCACGGGGCCTCTGGGCCAGTCACAATGAGATGTTTCTTCCACTCATTTCCAGTCAGGCTCACCTCAGCTTCCACCAGGGTCAAATCTTGTGATCCACCTGTTACACCAGCAATAGAAACAGATTCTACCCCCACATGCTGCGATGGGATTATTGTGCACTGCGCACCAGTGTCAACCAAGGCATCATATTTTAGTGGTTCTGATGTACCAGGCCAATGAATCCACACAGTCCAAAAAACACGGTCCTCAATGACATACTTACCTTAGCTTTCATTGATGTCTCCCAGGCTTCTGTGCTTAGCAAAAGGGTTTAAGAAGATCAAGGACAAAAATTGCTAAACTGGAATGAGTTCAGCTAGGAGGTTCACAAAGATGATGAGGGACAGAGCACTTGCTCTATGTGGAGATGCTGAGAGAGCTGGTCTTGTTTCAGTCTGGAGAAGAGATGGCTTTGAAGGAACCCAGCTGCAGCCCCCTGTGCCTGTGGGGAGGGTGTTGAAGAGATGGACACAAGTTCTTTGCATTAGTGAGTGGTGGGAGGATGAGAGACCAAGGTTGTAAATCAAAACAAGAGAGGTTGAGACCAAATATGAAGAAAAACCTTTCCATCATAAGGGCAGCCAAGCAGTAGAGCAAGTTGAGCAGACAGGTTGCGCTGCCTCTATCCTTTGAGGTTTTTCAAAGTGCTGAAAAAACAGGTTTGATCCCACAGCTGGCCCAGATATGAGCAGGAGTTTGGGGAGATCCTGGGATCCTGGGATCCTTTTCACACTGAGTGAATCTGTGATTCTGTTCAGTAGGGATACAAGACATAATGAGACAATAAACATGATACTAGACACCCCGTGTTTCTAGAAACCTGAAGGAGTGTCCTGAGCAACTGAGTTTCTATTTTACACTTAATAATCCTTCTTCCATGAATTAGTCTAATTAGGTTATAACTTCTGCCTTAAGACTGTCAAGACTATTCTGTGGCAATAGCATCAGGTGCTTGCAGTAACTTGTTTGCAACACATTGTCCATCAACTTACTCAAGGCCCCTTTTGTATTATTGGAAACTGTAATTAATTGTTCCTTATTCCTATTCTTAATCTCATTTATAATTTCTTTGGTGATTTTTTTTTTCTCTTTTCTGCTCCCAATCACCTCAAAGTTGGAGAATCTTGATCAGTTCAATAGCTCTGAACATAACTCTGGTGATTCTCTGAACCACTGCTTAGCTTTACCAGTCCTTTTTGAAAAGATGCTGATGAGGACAGCGAGATCTACCCATAGTGTTCAGCATTCAGGTGCACCATATATGTACACAACAACATAATAATGTTTCCTGATTTGTTCTCTATCCTTTATTAATAATTTCTAGCTTGCCTGTTTGTTTGGTACAGAACACTATTTTGTTGTGAGAGGTTTTCATACAATTATCCATAAAAACAATTTCTCCTCTGAGTGGTGATGGCTAATTCAGAAGCTATCACTGTGTATACATACTTAGTCTTGTTTTTCTCCAGGTGCATTACTTTGCATTCATCAACACTGGATTTCACCCACTACTTTATCACTCAGCCACTCAGTAATATCATGAGACTCTTTCCTAATTCTCTTCATCTGGCTCTGAATTTTAAAACCTGGAAAAATATTTTTAGGAAACCTGTCACCTCATTGTGTATCTTCTTTTCCAGACAAATGAGTACACTGAATGACAAGGTCCCAACTTAGTACACCATTGTATTTCACTTGTAACTCCCAATCCCAGCTGCGCCTTTAATTTCCTTTTAATAGTCTCCCCCAAAATTCTAGCAACTCTTTGTGAAGCCTGAATTCTTACAGAAGTTACAAGATGATTTTTGCTCCTAGAAAACAGTTTTGTTTGCAGTCATGGTTGTCACCATCACAGTAGCTCTTAGAAAGGATCTCACAAAGCCAGTTTGTTTAACAGCACTTGTTTACTTTTTCCCTTGCATCAGTCTTTCTTCCTCTCCCATTTATCAATCAATTTTGCCCTGCTGTTAGGGTGCTCCCTAGAGGGTGCTTCTCCCATCAATTTTCAGATTCCTTTTATTCCTGTACCATTTTAGCCCCATTTTATTTTCAGACTTCTGGTATTTATCTAGACATCTAGACATCTTACTCTGTTTCTCTATCTTTATGTGTCTTGTTTACAAAGACCTTTTTTTGTTGAGACTGCAGTTTGACTATATTTTACCTGAATTTTATTCTCACCTGCCACATCTGTGGCAGGTGAGATGTATAGAGTTATTATAAACCATAGGATACTGCAAACATGCTTCCATGTGCAGCTGGGGGCATTACACTTCTTGAAAGATAACTCCTGCCAGCTCTTTCCTTTCTCTGCTCCCTGAAAGTCGGTCTCTGCATTGCTAATTCCTTGGACTTGTCTTACCAGTGCAAATGATTTCATAATATACAAAATAAAATATAAATAACACAAACAGGTTTGTCAAAGAATTTTTAAATTCTAGGGCTAATTCTGCTGCCTGTAGGCAATGGACTGGACTGGAATTGCACAAATTGAAAACTGCCTCATCTGTTAAAATAAAGCACTATATTGCAGTATGCCTAATTTTCTACCTCAAGATTGCACTAAAATATTTCTATATATAAAATCACTTTATGTTATCATTTTCATACTCATTGAAGAGTCAAACTGTGAAGGGCACCCAGACTTTTCTGGTTTGCGCTGGGGAAAAGGATATATAAAATATAAAATGACCCTTAGAGCATGACAGGAACTATCTTTATCTTCACCAGTCAGGGATCTTATTGACCTTTAGGAAGAGCATAATTAGATTATTCTCTACTGAGAGAAAAATTATATTCATTCTATGGCAATCCAAACACCCAGCTTTCATCTGCAGCAGATTTAGAATTCTTGCCCCTATGTTGAATTAAATAGAATCTATTGAACAAATGTTTAGAGTGGAACTAAAAATGACCGTGAAACAGGCAGCTGCATGCTTAATAACATATCTTTTCCCCAAACAGACACTTCCTTCAGCTGCTATTAAAGACAAAGTATTTACAAGAAAGAGATACTGTCTCAGAGCACAAAATATTTTGCATTTTAAAATAAGACTAAAATGACACACTAGAAGCATTGAATAATATGGGAAAATCTCATGAAACTGAATGAAACTGGGAAAATAGTTTCTACAAAATCTTGTTATATTTTCTCTCCTGGAAGATCAATTTTTTTCATGAAAATATATTAAAAATATTCAGGAAAAATAAGGCAGATAATCTGCAATTTAGAAGTGTTAATAAAGCACACTTTGTAAAATGTTCCTAAAGATAAAATAAAAGCTCAGCTCTGGAGTCAAAAGACTTTTTTTTTTTTCATGGAGAGGAAGAATAATAATTGTTATGGTAGTGTAATATCTCAAATTAGATTTATTTTACTGATGCTTTCAGTTTTGATCAGCAATTACTCTGTTTAAAAAGAAGTACAAACAACAGAAAGTAAATTATAATCCACCCTTTACAGAATATATGTATTTGATGGGAGGATTTCAAATATACGTAACAGAAAATAATCTCTGTTAAGTAACTAGCACTGTAAAAGTCCCTGGTTGCTTTTTCAAATGTTAGCCATAGAGAACAAGAAAACTTTTATGTAGAAATTGGTTACAAAAATCTTGTTTCTAAAATCTGTGTGGCAAGAACAATCTTCAGCTATACAGGACACAAGTTGCCTTACTGCGGTATGATTGGCAGAACGTTAATTTACACTTTCAGAAAAGAGATCAGAGACAAATTCTTTTAAGAATTGTTTATATCACTTTAAGCAGTCAATAATAATTACATCACAATTACATTATATACTGTGTTTTGAGACTATCATGTGTAATCTAATCTAATCTGTTAAATTATTTTTCCCATCAACATCTTACTATTGGATATTCTTGTGACTGTGCTCGGATATGAATAAAATTACTCCATACAGGAATTACTAACATTAGTGATAACAATAATGTAAAACATTCCATTTTAACAATGAGAAATAATTGGGGAAGATTAAGTTTCTCTACATACAGATTTGATGGATGCTTATTTTGCATTATATGCCAGAATACAATACAATACAATAAAATAGATTGTTTCAGTTGGAAGTTACCTACAACAATCATCTTGTCCAACTGGCTGACCACTTCAGGGCTGACCAAAAGTTAAGGAATGTTATTAAGGGCATTGTCCAAATGTCTCTCAAGCACAGACAGGCTTGGGACATCAACCACCTCTCTAGGAAGCCCATTCCATGGTCTGACCATACTTTCAGTAAAGAAATGCTTCATAATGTCCAGTCTAAACCTCCCCTAGCGTAGCTTTGACGCACTCCTACAAGTCCTATCACTGGATAGCAGGGAGAAGGAATCAGCACCTCCCTCTCCACTTCCTCAGGAAACTCTGGAGAGAAATGTGGTCATCCCGAGCCTCGCTTTCTCCAAACTTGACAAACATGAAATCATCAGCCACTCCTCACAGCTTTCCAGCTTTGTCACTAGATTTGATGCCCTCCTCTGGATACATTCAAGAACCTTCACATCCTTCTTAAATGCTGGGGTCCAGAACTGCACACAGTTCTCAAGATGAGGCTGCACCAACATTGATACAGTGGGATAATCACCTCTTTTTACCAGCTGTTTTTGACACACCCAAGAATGAGGTTTGTCTGCTTGCCTGCAGGGCCCACTGCTCAGACTAACTGCTCAGATTTCCACTGAAAAACCTTTTCTCCTTTCAGTAGACTTTTCAACGCTTGGATATGTTCCTTTACAGCTGGCCTGCACTACAGCTCTCCTGGTAAGAGCTGACACAAAGGAGGCTCATGGAGTCTACTGCCTGAAAGGAGGTCGTAGCAAGATTGTGGGGTGAGCCTCTTCTCCCAGGCAACCAGCAACAGGACAAGAGGAAATGGCCTCAAGCTGTACCAGGGCCGGTTCAGGCTGGAAATCAGGAAGAATTTCTTAACTGAAAGGGTTGTAAAGCATTGGAACAGGCTGCCCAGGGAAGTGGTGAAGTCACTATCCTGGAAGTGTTCAAGAAATGACTGGGCGTGGCACTTAGTGCTATGGTTTAGTTGTCAACATGGTATTCAATCAAATGTTGGACTCGATGATCATGGAGGTCTTTTCCAACTTGAATGATTCTATGATTCTAGAGCAGTACAACAGTAGAAAGGACAGCATTTGTACTATCCGCAGAAATCAGTTAATTGAGATGATGCTGCTTACTGAAATATGTCTAAAACTTTTTTTTAAATAAACCCTTTGGTGTCACCCCCGCACTTACACAGACTCTGTGCTGAAAGTCTGCCTTATAACATTAAATTATGCAAAATTATATAAAAGTTCTCTTAATTTAACTGTAAGTAAGTCAGAGACATAATTTAGCTGGCTGTCTTTGCCAGCATAAGCACGTTTTGAATGTCTTGCTTGAAGGGCCACCAATAAGCAAGGAGCTAAGACACTTTTAAGTCTGCATTGTGATCCAACCCAAATACCTCTGGGCTGTTTTCCCTGATATTTTGAAACTTCTAGCAGATGATCAAAGAAACAGCCTGTTGGCATAAGAGGGAGTGCTGTGACTGATAAACACCTAAAACTGTTGACTCTGCCAGCCTTACAAATCAGAAAACAGCTTGCTTCACAAATCAGTAAGTAAAATGAGCATTGCTAAGTGTGCTTAGTGAGGAGAATAATGTTGCTCTTTGTCTTCTCATATTTAGTCCTATTAGACATATTGAATCATATGTTATAAACAACATTGCATTGGACAGGAGAGAATAAGCATATGAAAGTAAACATAAAATAGCATTTTTGAAAAATCAAAATTTAAAATGTTTGAGAAACAATGATGCTGTGACCTGTTTAAAAAGGAGAACAAACAACAGCATTCATCCCACTGGAGTCTTAGAATATTTATTTCATTTTATTTTCACAGAAGCAATTACGTAAAACTATATAGGAAGATAACACAAGAGAGATGTTGCAAAGAAACAGGTATCATCTAAAGATAATCTCCAAGCCCTGAACACATTTAACAACCTTCTGTATGATAATAATTGCCATAATGGCTTCTGTTTCAGAGTTACATTCTCTGAGTTCTCCTGACCTAGGCTGTTAATCCTGTGTGGCAACCACAGCTCACAGTAAGCAATAGCCATTCTGAAGTGAATTTTTTTCTCTCTTTTTTTTTGGTCTTCTAACGTTTCATCATATCAAAAACAATCTAGAACACTCACAGGAGACAGCTTTAATCCCTGAGAGTCAAGAGTCAAGTGTTTCATTTGATGACTCGGATGAAATGACCAACACTGCACTGACACAAACTTCTGCACAAAATTCTGCACAACTATCCAAACAATCTCACACCACTTCTTCCAGTCTGTTTAAGATTCAAGATTCCCCCTCTACATACCATTTATGAGCAATAAAAAAACAGAAATGTACTGTCCAAAAATAGTATTTGGCAACTATGAATAATTTAACTTCAGATTTCCCCTTGGATCTCTTGGTTGTTTACCAAGTTGAGTATTATATGGATGTATTTTAATATCAATACACTAAAACTGATGGATTGGGTAAACAGTGAGCCACAAATTTCTTAACACAGTTCTCTTTTACAATATATTTCTATACTCTTTTTCTGTTAAAGTTTGCATTTTGGTGGTGACCACATCTTTGCTGTGGCAACCTCTCTCCTTCATGTAAATTTTTCTTTCACAGAATTTTTATTTTGCTTATTTATCTTCATTTTACTTTTTCCCCTTTCCTAAACTGCCAAAACCTTTTGTTTAACTTGTGACACTTGCTTGCTGTATCTTTGCAGTATGTTCTTTGTAGCAAGTGAATCAAGATCTCCATGCTTTAAGTGCCTGTCTAAAATGATCTGGGAATTTAAGATCAAAACAGGACTGCAATCCTTATGTGTTGAGAAGCTGCTCACTTTTCCATTCCCAAATTCTACAGTGAGGTACTGACAACACTCTAGTTACCAAAGGTTTTTCTTTTGGTACAAAACTATGTGGAGTTTGACTGTCTGCCCTGTCATGAGGGGGTTTTGCCTACTGTGAGACTGTGGATGGAATGTTCCATCCTGCCCCTCATCCCTGTGCTACCATTCCCTGTGCCCAGAACCTGTCTACAGGAGTAAGCAAGTCTATTATGTCTCATCTCTGCAACTCAGACACTGTCTATCTGCTCCCAAATTTATCTGCTGGATCACCAACTCTGCAGTAATCCTTCCACACCTTACTTCAGATACTGTAACCAAAGGACTAGCCACATCCTGTGTAGGTCCAAAAATGTGGCTCAATACCAGGTAGGTACTGGAAAAGGGAAGGTGAACATGGTTGGAGCTTTTGTTCCCTTACTAACAAGCTATCTTAAATCTATTTCAGGCTATGGAGATTTTTGTATTTTTGTAATTTGGTTGTCAAACAGACCCAGTTATATGATCTGCAGGCACAGTAGCAGTACTGCAAAATTACATCTTGTTTGGGCTTCCACCAGGACAAGATTTGTGCACTGAAAATATTTGTATTCCAGTCTACTTGTATGAGAGAAAGTAGTGAATTAATCACAGTGGTTTCAAAACATTAAAAGCTACTGATTATTCACAACAATTGAAAGGACAAACAGTAATCTATATTAATTCCAATTTTATTTGTTGAAGTTATGGAGTTCTGGACTAGCTCTGAATGATCAAAATAAAAATAACTTACTTAAAAGTAAATTAAAAAGTATATCCATATCCACAACTTGTGGAAATATCTCTAGTGGAAAGAAAGTGAATGTGTAATGCAAAATCTTTTACAAAGATTGCAAGGGATTAAGGGGAATCACAGCTAACAAGAAAATTGAGAGTTTATGCCATGAGCCAGTTCAATCCCTCTAGCAGAGGCTTTAGTTCTGTAAACAAAAGGAGCTCAAAATGCATCACTATTTTAGGTTCTGGGTGTAATTTTTATGCACTGAAAATTAGCCATTTTAGTAAATGTAATTAAAATTAGTAATTTTAGCTCGTCATCTGACATAGCAAATCCAAACAAGACAGTAATGGACCTTCTATTATGGGCTTCTCTTTTAATTACCAAGATTTTCTGATAAGACCCAGCCTTAGTTTTCTGGGGACAAAATATTTGGAAATAAAAGAGCTTGGCTAAACTGATTTAATATAAGACTGAGGGCAGAGGATTATAAGAATATAATGTACCATGATATGCATAAACCCCAGGAAGGCATAACACTGTCATGAGCATGTGTCAAGGTATATGGGTTTTGATAGCACTGGAAGCAAAGAGCAGCTCTATGGTGAAGTATATTTTAGCAACTTGAGGAAACTATTGAGTGGTTTTAGAGAATTTGCAATGATTTTCAATATATCTCTCAAAGACAACAGACACTTATCAGTTCTCAAACTCTGCAGGAAAATTTTTGTAGCTAATCATTCTTATTTAGAATTACAGGGAAAACCTTCAGTTTTTTTAATCAGCTCCATGTTTAGCATGGGTTGAAGAACAGGATTGAGATGATGTTTTTACTTTTTCTCTTAGGAAAGAGTAATTCTTAAGTACTTCTGAACAGAAAAAATATATATAAACTTGCTATGATTCGTATTTCTTCCAAAGCCAATCACATACACAGGCTCCAAATTCCAGCTTTAAGCAACAAGTTGTATTATAAAGTATTCACTAAGGGATGTTAGGAGCAGCCACCACTTCCAGCAGCCCTGGCCCAAGACTCCCTCCTGTCCAGCTGTCTGGGGATCTGGATCTCTGCTTGGGCTGACAGACACAGCTCCTGCTTTCCCGCTTGCAGGTCCATTAAGTAGGAAAGCTGAGCATATGTCCCAGAAAAACACACACAGAGACACACACACAGAGGACACACATACAGCTAGCTACACAGAGAGGGTGCTGCCTTCAACCGTGCCTACGTATAGGATTGACATAAGAGGTAAGCCTAGAGAGCCTTATCTGCTCATTCTCTTGGGCTGGCAGAGACAGGAGGTCACTCATGCAGGAACACACATGACACTCTCCTGCCCCATGAGTCACCAACTCACTGGTTCAGCTGAGTGCTTGGTGCAAACAAACGCAGACGCTTGCCAAGCATCACAGAATCACAGAATCATAGCATCACAGAATCATAGAATACACAGACTTGGAAGGGACTCCTCAGAATCAACAGATCCAAATCCCAGCCCTACACAGGACACCCTAAGTATCACACCATGTGCCTGACAGCATCCTTGAGCACATGACCTTAAAGGGAGCTACAGTTTTAGGCCAAGTACTACAGAATCACAGAATGGTTGACATTGGAAGGGACCTCTGGAGATTATCTAGACCAGCCTCCCTGCTCAAGCACAGCCACCAAGAGCCAGTTCTTCAGGACCAAGTCCAGATGACTTTTGAATATCTCCAAGGATAGAGATATCTAGATATTCAAGTAACTTGCGTCTTGTCCATGCAAAAATGGGAATGGGATGGGAACAGGAAAGAACTCTCACAAAGCCTAGTTTTATACACCTAAGTGCCTTAAAAGTAAGTGATTTCTTTAGACTTCCTGTTTGACCAAATGAAAGGCATGGTATGTAACCCAGGTGCTCAGAATAACTCCGATTTCCAGGGAGGTTGCCAAGTATTCAAGGGAACTTGGCCACTTATGCAATGAGTTCAGTTCCTATTCTATACCTTCTCTCCATTGTCCTCAGGGCAAGTGGCATGGCACACCTCATGCTTACAAAGCTAAACCCTTCTCTCTACCTCCTGCAGTACTGGTCTTGACCATGCTGCTTATTGGCCTCCACTGCCTCCAGGCTGTGTTATTCTGTTTGGCTGGCCCAGACCAAAGCTGCCAGGAGAATGATAAAAAGCAAAGACCATGGGTGACTGATCATGTGCCAGTCCTCAAACCATGTCTCAAACTGTTTTGATGCCTTGAGAGGCCTCCTAGAAACAGAGACTAGACAGGAGTAAGGGAATAAAGTAGGTATTTATTTCCTTTTATATAGGCATGGTCATGGAAGCTGTTCCTCATACCATGCTTCTAGACATGATCACTATTTTTGTATGTCTTTGGTGCCTATAATTAAGTCATGAATTCACTCATTTTGGAAACTACTTTAGCTTGTGCAGACTTTGGCAGAATAACAGATCTTCAAAGGTCACTCTTTCCACAGCTCTTCCACAGGAAGGATCCCACAAACCCTCCATCATCGTCTTTAGGCAAAGTCAGTAAGGTTAGCTTAACCTGTCAATGAAAGCAGTTGAAGCTAAACTAACTTTGCTAAAGGCAGATTAAGGAGAATTCACACAATCCTCAAAGCAGGGAGGGGATAAAGCCAGGCTCACTAGAAATGAGCCTATGAGTCGCAGGCCTGGGATGAGGCAAAACCGTTAGCCCAGCTGAAGTGCCCATACACAAATGCAAAGAGTATGGGCAGCAAGCAGGAGGAGCTGGGAGCCACCGTACAGCCAGAATGTTGTGACGTAGTCACCATCACAGGAATGCAGTGGGATGACACAACAGGAGCACTGCAATGGATGGCTATAAGCTCTTCAGAAGAGACAAGAGAAGAAGGAGAGGTGGTGGGGTAGCACTGTATGTTAAGTGTGTTGATTGTGTGGAAATTGATGATTATGATGACACGGTTGAGTGCCTATAGGTAAAGATCAGGGGGAAGGTCAACAGGGCAGACATCATGGTCGGAGTCTGCTACAGAGCACCTGACCAGGACAAACAGTCAGATGGTTAAGTCAGATGGCAAAAGTCTCACAGTCAACAGCCCTTGTACTGATGGGCAACTTCAACTTGCTTGATGTCTGCTGGAAATACAACACAGCAGAGAGGAAGCAGGGGTTCCTAGAGTGTGTGAAAGACAACTTCCTACCACAAATGGTAAATGAGCCTACCAGAGGAGATGCCCTGCCAGACCTGTTGCTTGTGAACACAGAAGGACTGATGGGTGATGTGAAAGTCCCTTGGGAAGCAGTCCTTAAAAACAAAGGGATCAAGGAAGGCTGGACATACTTGAAGAAAGAAATCTTGAAGGTGCAAGATCAAGCCATTCCTATGGGCTGAAGTATGAGCCATCAGGGAAGAAGACCAGCCTGGATAAGCAGGGAGATTTCATAGGAACTCAGGGAAAAAAAGAGGGTGTATCACCTTTGGAAAAAGGGGCAGGCAACTCAGGAAGTGTTTAGGGATGTTGTTAAGTCATGCAGAGAGATAATTAGAGAAGCAAAAGCTCAATTAGAACTTAACCTGGCCACTTCCATAAAGGATGAGAAAGTGTTTTTATATATACAGTAATAGCAAAAGGAGTGGCAAGGTAAACTTCCATTCCTTATTGGACGTGAGGGGGAATATAGTCACCAAAGATAAGGAAAAGGCTGAGGTACTTAAAACCTTATTTTCCTCAGTTTTCAGCAATAAGACAGGTCGTCCTCAGGAGCTGGTAGACAGGGATGGGAAGCTGAATGGACTCCCTGTAATCCAGGAGGAAGCAGTTAGTGACTTGCTGAGGCACTTAGATGATCACAAGTCTATGGGATCAGATGGGATCCCTCCTAGTTATGAGGGAACTGACTCATCAAGTCACTCTCCATCCTTTATCACCAGTCTTGGCTAACCAGGGAGGTCCCAAGTGACTGGCCGGTGGCCAGTGTGATGCTCATCCACAAGAAGGGCCAGAAGGAAGATCTGGGAAACTACAGGCCTGTCAGCCTCACCTCATTACCCGACAGGGTTATGGAGCAGATCATCTTGAGTGCAATCACACAGCACAAACAGGACAACCAAGAGATCAGACCCAGCTAGCACAGGTTTAGGAAGGGCAGGTCCTGCCTGACCAACCTGATCTCCTTTTATGACCAGGTGACCCTCCTGGTGGATGAGGGGAAGGCTGTGGATGTTGTCTACCTGGACTTCAGCAAAGCCTTTGACAATGTCTCTCACTGCATTCTCCTGGAAAAATTAGCAGCCTGCAGCTTGGACAGGTGCACTCTTTGCTGGGTTAAGAGCTGTCTGGGTGGCCAGGCCCAGGGAGTGGTGGTGAATGGAGCTGCATCCAGCTGGCAGCCAGTCACGAGTGGTATCCCTCGGGGGTCAGTATTGGGCCCAGTCCTGTTTATTGATGATCTGGAGGAGAAGATTTGGTCTAACATTAGAAAATTCATGGACAGTATGAAGTTGGGTCAGAGTGTTGGTCTGCTGGAGGGTAGGAAGGCTCTGCTGAGGGATCTGGACAGAGTGGATTGATGGGTGGAGACCAATGGCGTGAGGTTCAATGAGACCAAGTGCTGGGTCCTACACTTTGGCCACAACAACCCCATGCAGAGCTACAGTCTGGGGCAGAGTGGCTGGACAGTGGCCAGGCAGAAAGGGACCAGGATGTGTTGGCTGAACATGAGCCAGCATGTGGCCAGGTGGCCAAGAAGGCCAATGGCATCCTGGCCTGTACTAGCAATAGTGTGGCCAGGAGGAACAAGGCAGCGATTGTCCCCCAGTACTCAGCACTGGTGAGGCCACACCTCAAGTGCTGTTCCTCAATTAAGGAAGAATGTTGAGGTGCTGGAGTGTGTCCAGAGAAGGGCAACAAAGTTGGTGAAGGATCTGGACCACATGTCCTCTGAGGAATGGCTGAGGGAAATGGGGTCATTTAGCCTGGAGAAGAAGAGGCTCAGGAGTGACTCTCTACAGCTTCTTGAAAGGAGGCTGTAGCCATGTGGGGATTGACCTCTTCTTCCAGGCAACCAGTGACAGGACAAAAGGACACAGTCTTAAGCTGCCCCAGAGGCAGATATGACATTTGTAAGAAATTCTTCACAGTGAGGGTGATTACACATTGGAATGAGCTTCACCATCCCTGGAGGTGTTACGTGGCACTTATTGCTACGGTCTAGTTGACATGATGGGGCTCAGACAAAGGTTTGACTCGATTTTAGAGGTCTTTTCCAATGTAATTATTTCTGTGATTCTGTGATCCCTCCTGCTGGCAGGGCTGGAATGGTCAGAGTGTGCAGATAGAAGCCAGCAACAGACTACTAGTAGAGAGGAAACATGAGGTTTTACATGGTAAAACCTTCATATGCTCTTGGGAGCTGGGTTTTGAGGATCAGATTTGCACCAGAATGCAAATAAATTAAACCGTGCTTAATGAACACCTGCATGCAATAATTGGGCCATTTTCCGAGAAAGCAGCAATAAACTACTATACAAGCCAGAGGTAATTATCTTATCAAGTGAGTGAAAAGTTCACACTGATGGGTGAACCAATTATGGATTAAAGTGCATTTAAGGATCTTGTGACACAAGTCCATCAATGATTTGTTTTAAACAGAGGTTGATGCCATTGCAATCTTCTGAGCCCCATGCAGCTACAAGCTTTGCAATAAAAACAGCTCTGCAGTCCTGTAGCTATAATTTGAATAAGAGGCTCTCTTTTAGTGAAGAAGTCCTTGCCACTGGAAAGAAGCTTCAAGAATACGTGTGCTGTGGCTAACTGCAGCTGTTAGCATTAAGCCTTTCTCTTCCTGATCTTACAATCCTTGTTGCAATCACGGATAATATCACATACTGATGCCAGTGGTGCTTATCTGGCAATGACCCACAATGAATACCACAGGTGCATTGAGACAGAAGAGGTAGATAGCCCCAAATGAGAAAACCTACATCTTCAACAAAGTAAGGGGGGAAAGGTTATATTTTACCCTCTAAAAGAGGGAAGGAAAGGAAAAAGGAAAAAGGTAAAAGGAAAAAAGAGGAAAAAGGAAAGAGATATTGTCAGCAAGGATTCACTCATGACTTTGTTGTTTACCTATAATATTACACTCTAATTCTGATTTAAGAAGTCACATCCACCTTCTCTATCTAGTGTCTTAGCTACAAACACACCTAATTGTAGTGATGTAATCTTAATGGATTTGTGATTTTAAGCAGCTGAAATTATCTGGTGTTATAATAGTGTTGTGGTCCCACATGCCCTGTTTTGTCTTCCTTCACTCACTGAATTTGTTGTTTATTTATTTACCTAAGGGTTTCCAGTGAGAATATTTGTAAAGGTGCCAGCAAACCCTTGTGTCAGCACTATGATTAGGGTCTATGAGTTGCTGACAAAAGGGAAGCAAGTGGCTCAAAGTAGAAAGGGGATGGAAGAACTCTGTTGCCTTTGAAAAAGCAACAGTGATCAAAAGGATGGTATTTACTGCTATTCAGACATAAGGCAATCTCAGTTACTTTGTATTGACAGCATGGCATTGAAAGACATCAGCTGAGCATGGATACACACATTTTTAAAGACCATGTTTCAAGTTTACCTCAGCCATTTTTTAGAAAAATATCAGAAAGGTACCATTAGCAATGGCTCTTAAAAGATTGGGAGATACTTGTTTAGAAATTAAATCAGCCTGTAATTTTCAATCGAAGGCACTCTATGTGGAACTCTTACATTCGTATGGCAGAACCATACTGTGGAGTTGCCAGAGGTAAGATGCTGCATTTTGCTTATGATATTCCTAAGCTGTGTGCAGCATTTCTGAAAATCGGGTGTCCTCGGTGAAAGGTGAAGCTGAACTGCAGCCAGACTTGAATCTACTTCTGCAGCTGAAGTTGACTTCATGCCCTTGCTTCACCTGGTGTTGGAATTATATTCAAAATTCAAACAGCGGGTGTATTGCTTATTTGTTCTTTCATATCATGGTATTCATTGGTACCAAGACTGCTGTTTAATGTGTTTAGTTTGAAGGAGTGGAGAATGACAACATATGTACTCCTAAAGATTTGACATGCTCTTTCAACTACATAAGGAGACAGACTGAATCACAAATAATTCTGAACAGCTTGTTCCCAGTGCCAATATTTGTTCACAGTGGGAGAGGTATCACAACTGTGACAGAGTTCATGGTCACTTTCAGAAGAAACAGATTCTCATAAAAAACAACTTTGGAGAAAACATTTCATTGTCAAAACACCTATGTGCTGCTGCCAAGACACTTTGCATCCTAAAGTGGTGCTCCTGAAAGTGACATTTAGCTTACGAGATCCCACTTTCTCTTTCTTCTGGTGTGCACATCGTGGTGTTTCCTGCTGGTTGCCAAGCTGCAGATGGCTATATTTGGATAACTGTGTCTTTTTTAGAGCACTGATCTTTCTGCTATCGGCACTGTTAATGCAAATTACAGGACAATTCTTCTTATCCATTGAGAGTCACAAAGGGAATTCTATGAGCAAATGAGATCAAAGTTAAAGTTTAAATACAATAAAATACTAACAACACTTCTTGAACAGTTTTTCTTATGTTGAGAATATGGCAAAGAAAATATATAGTCACTGTATTAGAAATTCAATTTTAAAATTAGTCTCATGAATAATATGCTAAACACAATTAATTTTATAATGCTCTCTCATTTTCATTAGAAACAGACTTTCAAACCTTGAGTGCTGTAATTAAGGTAAATGTGTTTTTAAGGTAGGTAATCCCCTTTTGTTTATGCCTGCTAGCTACATATTGACTGTTCTCATCTGTATTAGCACACAAGCACTGTATTTTAATTAAGTAAATAGAGTTTCCAATTAGCAAACTGTAATACTTCACATATTTAGCCTAAGCATTTGAAGTTGTCCAGGAATGTTTTTTATCATTCAAGTTAGTTTTGCATAGTTGTCACATGCAATTAGGCAGCTCAACTAAGAGTTTACTCAACACTCAGTCAGTGACTATGTGCAAGTCGACTGAAATACTTATTTACTTTTGCTATTAAGAAATGAAGAAACCATTTACTGAAATCAGGAACCATTCAAAGATCCTAACACATCAAATTATACACTGAAATGCAATTGAATTATATATTTATTAAATAACTTCTGATATACAGGGAAGTAATTTCTTGCTTGTATCCTGCTACAAGAAAATATTTCAGCAAGAAGTGTGGTTTTCATCTCTGTTATCCATAAGGAAACAAAACTGTCATCAGTCAGCAAAGATCTGCTTATATAGGAATCCCCAAGTGCTGAAAGACTTCTATAAATTATCCATAATGTACTGTGAGTTAGCTGCACTGTTGCCTGGAAACCCAAAGCTTAGATGTGACTCATCTGGGAAAGATGTTAAAAATAGTAGCAGACACACTTGTCAGACTCACAGTTAGGATTAACTTTAGTGTGTCTGGGATGCCCTGGCAGTCATGACTTTTTGCAATTTCCTATGGACAGTATTAAATAGGTAGGAATGCTCCAAAATGTTCAGAAATGTTCAGGAATGTTCAGATGAGACCACCTTCTAAGTTGGATTTTCCATAGTTCCAATGGGAAAAGTAATGATGTGAGTAAAGACGCAGAGATTTGGAGTAATTCATTGTCTTCTATTACCATTTTGAAGTTAGACATTCTTTCAGCTCAGATGTTTGATATTAAATTCCTGATAGACACAGCACGTTTATCTATCTATTGAAATTCGGTTTGTATTTATATTCAGGAATGAGAAAGTTGGCATAAACTGCCCTACAATTTCAAATGCTCCTTTGTTTTTTCTACAGTAATGTGCAAAGAGCACAGAAGATTAAGTTATTGAACAAAGTAGATCCTACTTTCAATCTTTGTATAGTAAATAAAGGAAATAAAATATTCATCTATTACATCTGCTTGTAGAACAGAGAGATAAACATGATAAACATGATAAATTGTAGTATTTCATCTGTTTTACTTTTTTTTCACCCTGATATGACACATGGTCAAATAAGAGAATTATAGACATTTTTAGAACAACAACACAGGCACACTCTTGTAATGCATTCTCCTTGTCTCTAAGGCTGACCCTGCATCAGTAATCTTAGACCCAATGCTGCTTATTTTAAATTACTAACAAACCGTGACACATAGATTAGGGTATTATCTGAGATTGCAAAGCCTCCATTCTATGGCATGGTGAGCAATATATGGAAATTACTATTTCACTTCTTACTTTTGAATTAATTCTTCTTTTGCTCATATGTGCATAGATGCTTCTTCAGAAGCTGATAAAAGTGAGTACATTGAGCAGAATGTCAGATATGGTACTCTGACTTATAATTTTTAAATTTAGATTATTTTTGAATAATGAAGTGTTTCCATATACCTAGTGATAGCAGCTTCTTACTACCAGAAGTATTATGACTTCAGAATTTTGCAAAGGAAAATAAAAACTTGACCAAAGAGCAAGGGTGACTGGAGATGACTGGAGAAAGCTTTAGAAATACTGCCTAAATACACACATCTGAGGTAGAAATCCACAACACTGAGTGAATATGTGCCTGTCGACAAATATAGTCCAAGGCTGGTATATGCACCATCTTCTATATTAATCATGACCATAGAACACAATGAAAAATTGATCAGTGGGTCCATTTAACCCACTGATGGGTTAAATGGACATACTCAAGCTAGTGAGGTCTCCTTCTACCTGATTTGCATTTGATTATTATTTTAGTGTTTTCAATTTGAAAATGTAAATAAGAATCCATGACAAACTTGAGCCACCTGGATGTAATAATCATTCATTTCAAATGCAGTCCTGTCCAATAAAAAAATATATCTGAAAGATATAGTATTTCACATATCAAACAACAGGATTTGTAAAAACATCAATGTTTCTGTGACCTAAATGCAGAGGTGAAGAGATTACCTTTGCAATATGAAAAGCCAAGACAGCAAAGTCCTGGCAGAAAGTGCTAATTTTAAGTCCCAGGATCTGTTATGAAGGACATGAGGACAGGAGCTTCTGGCACCATTCTCTTCTCAGTAATTAGAGTATTAGCTAATAGTAACTGTCTAGCATGTCATAATGACAGAGAATAGTAGCACTTGGACCTCACACAGCCTGAGCTTTACAGCTGACCTCCATCCAGAAACAAACTGGCAGTCACTAGAGATCAATGTTGCACAAACACAAAATACTGCCTACATAGGCAGCTGTATTTTGTTGACACTCCCCTTTCCATTTCAGCCTATAGAACCACACAGAGTATACTGTAGCAATTTTATCTCAAATTCACAGAGATATAGATTACTGTGGCAAAGGGTACCTTGAAGTAAAGAGGTTGTGCTCTCCTTGTCAGTCACAGCTATTATTAGCTGTGTTTTAGACAAATGCACAAATGCACATGCTGTAGTTACACACCTTGGATAGGCCTGCATGGGGATCCACAGGCTGCCTCTGAAGGAGTGAGGTTCAGAACTGGAAGTGATGTAGCTACAGTGCATAGACTAATCATCCTCCTATCCAGGGGCTAGGGCATATTTATTGGGCGGTCAACACAACTCTGATGCAGGTATATTGTTTCCATCAGGCAAGCCTTTGTCAACACCACAGTGCAGATGAACTAGTTCACTTAGAGCAAGCTGTATTGCTGGTGAAGTGTTGTTTTGGATGGAGAAATCAAGCCATTTATTACAAAAAATGGCCGTTTGAATAACACAGTAATGCTGGCCTATCTAATCCATCTGGATGTGCCCCATCAAACAACTTTTAAACTGCAGAAACCACAGGGGTAAAATATTCCATACAGCTAGGAGAGCTTTCAAAGAGTAATGATCAATTTATTGTGCTAGATTTGAGACAATTTGGTAATAGCAAAGAGTCTCATTCTGTATAAGAGGTGGGCTTATTTTCATGACCTGTTCCAAGGTATTGACAAAACCAAAAGCACATAATTAGTGTACCCTTGCATAAGGCAGAAGGGCATACTATTTTCCAAGAAAGAACAAGAAGAAAGAATCATTGTTTCTATAGGTGTGGGGAGGCTTTTTTTGTGAGTCTCCTGGTTCACATATGACCTTTAGAATGTAAATACGCACCTTCAACTGGGGAAGCTGGCTGACGTCTGGATGATTTCAATTAAAAGATTTTTATGCATTTAAGCATATAACATGCATTCATCTATGTATTTGTCGGTCGGTCTTTCTGTCAGTCTGTCTGTCTGTGTTTTCTTTGGCTGCGCAGAATCTTAAAATCAAAGAAAGCTGGATCCATTACGTGAAAGAGACATCACCCTCTCAAACAATCACTCACTATCTGAATATTACATCCACTATGTGCCATTCAAAGAGCTTCATCTATTTGTCAAAATAGCCATAACACACTCTTCACATCAAGCAGAATAATCTGCATCAGTTAAAATTAATTAGTGTACCAGGTTCTTTTACTGCCATGAATACAACCACTGGGAAAATTATTCCATGGCAGCTCAATAGCTTGCAATAGTCTTTAGATAATGTCTCCTTTCTGGCATAAAAAACACAGACCTTTCATTTTGCTTGAATGCTTCAGCCTTTTGAACAGGTTTTGTTTTCCTTTTGTTTAGTATTACACTCAGCATGCCTGCTTAACAAGAAACAGGTATCATTTGCATTCATGAGAAATACATGAAAAATAAGCTGACATTCTTTTAAATATACACAGGGTAATTTGATTTTTCTTTTGGTAATGTGACTTTTTCAGTTTTATTTTTTACAGCATAAAGATAAATTGACGTGATGTTTTATCTTCCCTACTTTCTCCTTTGACTGCAAGTACAGACTATGGATAGTGTTTTTAATAAAATGCTACTATTCCATATGGAAAATTTATGACTTCATGCTTTAGGATACTTAGGAATTGGACTATTCATTTTAAAAGATACTATTTTTCTTACCCTAAAAATTTTAAATAAATACAACAAATAACTAATGTCTAATTCTTCAGCTACTTTGAAACATAAATTTAGCAGACCAATCTTTTCCCATCTTTTGAAACAGAGCAGAGGCTGATGCTTTATTTTGCCTCTTTCTAAACATGTTAATGGAGGAATGAAGATACAGATAAATAATAAATGGTAGATAAATAATAAACTGAGGAATCGCACTACAGAATTTCTGCCTGTCACAAAACAGAACTCCAGTTCTGTGCTGCAAACATGTATGACTACAAGAGACCTAGGTGCAACTGGGAAGATGGCTCACAAGTTTGCACATCTTAGAGTGTTTTAAGACTGAATCCTATAGGCTACAAGAAAACATTAAGATCTGGCCTTAAAAATCAGAGTGCATGCCATGCTAGAGCACTATCTTATAACTCCTATGATTAGTTTTATAGTCTTTTGAGGAGACAAAGCTGCTGTTCCACTACAAAAAAAAGCTACAGAGATGCTGGATGGAGCTATTCCAGTTCTAATTAACCTGCCTAAATGCTAATTTAGGCGGGGGAAGTTGTATTTAATCATTCAGGTTTGCAAATTATGGCTATGAATGAGATCCAGAGAGTCCATTTAAGTGCTTAAAAGAGTCATGTATTCTCAGAAAGTCTATTCAGAAAGCCAGACATCTTCATCCATAGCCAGCCAGACTTTCAGCATCTATCACCTACGTTTTGAATCATGGACACTCCCTATGCACCTTGCACAAATAAGCAAATACAGTAACAGTGTAGATATGATACGTTAACATAGTTATATCTAAACTCTATCTGCTTCCCTTAATCCTACTCACTGGACATTTTCAAGCCTTCCTAAAGTACATGAAAAGCAATAAGCCAGCAGAAAGCACTGCCTTCCTGGCTAGTGTTCTCGACATGACAGGAATTTTTCAGGGAAGAGGAGATCTGTATTCCACCTCATGTCTCACATTACATGGATCCTGGTCACCAGAAACAACCATGGGCTCTAGAACAAAACATTAGGGCAAAAAGTAGAGTTTTTTCTCCAGGGAACAGGCCAGCTGTAAGGTGGGGCTAAGTAACACTCCTACTTTTGTGTGTCCTTCTTGTTCCCTGATAAGGTTAATACTTTCTGGCTTCGTCACAAACACCATGGAGGAGACAGCTGGCTGGTGCTACTTGGAACACTGAGTTGCTGCAGCATGCAGCACACCTGGATAATGCCTTCTGCACCATTCTGCTGGGGGCAGCTGCCCACACAGGAGGCTCCCAAAGACACCCTCCTATGCTAAATGCCTACATTTTCTCATATAGATGTCATTACAAGGAAAATATGCCAAAAGTAAGAACTGATTTGTTGGCTTTTGTGATCTTTGCTCTTCCATTCACTTTTTTTTTCTTGTCTGCTGTTGCCTTTGAGATTTTATTAAATTACACATTTGCAGCAAATAATGATTGTATTTTAAATATCAGGATTCGGTCTCATACTATAAGGCTTGGAGAAACACTGTTAAAAATGCATATTTCTGGTTATCTGTAGGAAGGTCCATCTGCATCCTTGACGTTTGAGAAGTGGTTTGAGGTATAGGCCGGTGCATGAGCTCTTAACATTTCTGTACATGCTGCAGCTTGGAGCAATGACAGGCTGATCTTATTGTATTGGGGGTTGTAACTTTAAATAATGTGCAGGACAATTGTAGTCCATATGTTAGACCTTTTATCTCATTGTGAACTTAAATAAAAGGTAGAACAAATATCTTTTTTTTTTTAAATAATATCACATCACTGTAGTAGATTAGTCTATCAAGTCTAATATTTTACATCTATCTGTCTCTTAAACTTTTGAAAAAATACAGATATGTATACATATGCATATGTTTGGGGGGGTGAATGCTTGTGTTAGTGAAATCTTACTGTGTAAACATATTACATCTGTCCAACTGTTTTTGATTCTCTGCACTTACCTAAGGCTTGTCATCAGTTTTATGGGATTGTACATCCAGTTGGAGAAGGCAAATGTGTAAAGCAGTAGAATAATCTGAACCATTTCATTTTCTGCAATTTTTTAAATTTAACTTACCACTATATATAATGCTGTCTAAAATCAATAAAAGCCATACTAGTGCAGGAGAATCTGAGTGAGAAATAGACTCCTCAAAGTAGTTAGAAGTGGGAAGTCATGTTTTTTGTAGACTCCAGTTTAGGCTTAATGGTATTTGGTATCTTTAGCAATGATGGGTAATAAAACTACTGCTAATAAAATCCAAAATACAAAAGGATACAAAATCCAAGGATACAAAAAATCATTGACTAGACCATAATAATAAGTCACTTATATGGATCTAAGATGATAAATATATATTTGCATATTAGGAAGTAAAATCACTATGTCAATTTTGTTATACATAGCCATTTCTCAAAAAAATGGCTTTGCTAAAGAGAGGGAACATAGAACATACCCTCTCAGCATGATATGCTGGCAATGAAGGCTAACACAGTGAAAGCATGACTAAATTGGGGAGCTTGGATCTGGAATAAATCCAGAGAAGAGCACTAACAAGTACTAAAAATGAATCTGTGGATTACTCTATTCAGTTCTGACAGTCACATCTCAGAAAGAGTGTTGAAAAATGGGGTGACCTTCAGCAAAGAAGAAGACAGATTTCAAATTCCTCTCTCCTTCAAGGCAATGAATCTCACACTTGTACCTGCTCAGGCTTACCATGTTAAGGGATGTTCCACTCACAAACATTACTCTAGTCATAAAATGAGCCAGATACTTTTCAAATCTAGCTCTGATATTTTGTTCTGTGACTTCCTGTGGCTACAAATTCCATACACTGAAAATAGATATGTCCATAAATCACCTTTATAACCATTGTTGAAAAGTAGGTGTTTAGGGAGTTTTCAAAATACAGGTTTTTTCCTGACATATGCTAAGTGCTCTATTGTGCACAGGGAATTCTGATAGACTTTAAAACTTGCAATAGGAAGTATTATTAACCATAATAACTACAGCGAACATACCCAGCCTTTTCTAAAATGCAATGAGCTAAAATATCTGTCTTCTCTATGGAAATGTCATTAAATATATTTTTATGGGATATCTGGTAAGAGTTACCAATTTTTAATATGCTATAATGTTAATACGGGGATGCCCCCACAATTATCAATTATATAAAAATGAGTTATTGTGCAAAATTTAGTTTTCAAGTGATAATAATTTGTCCTTAATAAAAAAAAATCTATTACGTGCTGACAAAAGCAAATATTGGGAGCATAGCAATTTTATTTGAATGAAAATTGTTGTCTACTTGAAGAAAACATTGACAGCTCATCTAATGCAACTTTAAATAATAAGTAGGAATTTTGAAAGGAATTAACAGTAAAGGATGTAAAACATAGCATGATGAAGGACTAAAATTCAACCATAATATAATTTTCTTAGACCAATAACTTCTGTGAGTTTACATGGTGGATATTGTGCAATATTTAAATGCTTAATATGTTCAATGTGCATTCAATGTATATTTCCATACCATTAAAAAGGTAATTTCTAGAAGCTTCAAATGTAGAACAGCACGGGGGAAAAAAGTAACACTTCTGTCTCAGAGAAGGCACAACACACTATAAGCTGCAAGATACAGAACGCATGAAATTTTTTTAAAAATAAAAATATTCAGGTTTTATTTCACACAAATAGCAAAACTCATGGCTTCCTTCTGCACCTTCAGAAGCTTGAGAGTAGATAAAAAGCTCTGTAAGTTTTGGTGATCTGCTACATACTGGCTTCACTCAGTCATCAGAAAGAGTTCAGATAATTGTTTCTTAAAACCCTAATTCAGCAATGCAAAAACTTTATTGCAGAGCAGCCCTTGCTCTGCCAGTGGTGCCATGCTGTGCAGCAGTGTCAGTCCTTGCATGTCACCTGCCCAAGTCTTCAGCTGCCCACACAACCCAGAATCTGCAATCTCTTAAACTGGTCAGCTAAATGGTAGAAACACTGATTTTGAAATATTTTGAATATTTTTGAATATTTTGAATAATATTTTGAAAGTAGGGGTCCTGGCTTTGGACCTTTCTGATATAGGCATAAAGAAATTTATTCTTCGGCCAATAAAATTAAACAGAAAGGCAGTTGTGAGGTATTTTCAGTTTAATTACATGGAACTCTGTAAATACCATGTCTTCACTGATTTTATTGCAAAATGCTGATCATCAACTTTCTTGAAGACCAATCTAATTCAAGATTGCAGGACTTCTTGGTTTAGGACAGGCAAGCTCCGGACATTTCATGATTTTTTCTGTGTTTTGAGTAGCAGTTCTCAATTCTACTAAGAAAAGAAAGGCATCATTGGAGAAGGAATATATGGAAAAGAGCAATGTGAAAATAACAGTTAATACCTAGAACTGCCACTCAGAACTTACAAAAATATTGTTTAAAGTAATTTCATTTCATTCAGAAATGGGAGAAAGCTCAGGAGGCACAGAGGCTTTGTGATCTGTTCAACAGTTTTCCTGGAGGAGATGACAGCAGAACCATGTGAGTTAATGTGCATATTATTGGAATTGCATTTACTTTTATTTGTGGGTTTGTTTGGTTTTTTTCCTTCCCCATTCAGGAAGCATTTAAAACCCCAAGGCTGCTCAAGCCTAATTCCTGTTTGTCATAGAAATGTTGACAGATTTCTACCAATTGTAGCCACCACTTCACAAGTATAAATCTTAGACATAAGCACAAACCCTTCACCATCAGGCTCACTGTTCTCAGCACAGTTTCTCAAACACATGGCTGTGACCAATTAGTACAAGCTGTCCCATATTCCCATCTCCTGTGGTTTGCAGCACTTCAGGGTGTGATTCTGCCCTTACAGGTGAGATGTGCTATCTTCCGTATGGATCATGGTATTTGCACCTCAGAAATCTTAGAATATTGCAGTTGAAAGGGCCCTATAAAATTAATCTAGTCCAACTGCCAATGGCTACTACATTTACTAAATTTGAATATGCTTAAAGCATGTATAAAGTATAATTTATTAATATAACTATAAAAAGTAGTGATAAAACATACAGTCATTCAGAAAAATACTCTAGATTTCTTTTTAATGTGTATATATTTCTATGAAGGAGAATTCACAAGCTCTGGTCCTATTTTAGTCTTCATTTGCAAATATTATTAATACTGTCACAGGAGACTAAATTTTATGCCTAAAAGCTGATCAAATCATCTAAGCAGCTTGATCTCAAGTACTGTGAAAATTAAGCATCTCTGTGCCTCCACAATACTTCAAAAAGAAACACAGACATTTCAATATCTGGAGAATAAGATCCAGAAAAACACTAGAATATTGATCCAGAATGAGTCAAAGGTCTACTCTGAACCCTCTTATCTACTCTTAACTACCTAATATCTGAAGTTTACCACTACTTTTGGACTCTTCAGGATATATAGAAGTGAATGACTCTCTTTGTGCCTGCTGTGGCAGAGTTCACTGCTGCCCCCACGTAAGCCATAACCACCAGCGGTGGTTGTGATGGCTGCATCCACCTGACTCTGGACTTTGGGGGACAGACAACAACAGCGTAGCCAAAGGCTGTCTGGTACAGTGACCTGGATGTCTTGCTGGCATGCAAATAAGATGGTAAGTCATTAACTTTGAAATCTTAGCTAAGTGCTATAAAGGATTGATCGTGTGTATATAATCCTTTAGACATAAACCATTGAGTAGCAGTGGATCCAGCCACACCTGTACTCCCCTCTGAGAGGTGGCTTAGGACACAAGAGAGTCTTTTCTGAATCTCATGACTCAGCTAGATTTGAGGCTCCTAGCAGTTTTGCCTGACTCTATTCTCTATGCAGTAAATAATCTAGTGTACCTTTCCATCAAATCTTGTCAAACCACTGTTGCATTTACTATCAAACTTTGTTGTATCAATAAAGTGTCTTGTTGCTTTTCTCTTACAAGTGAAGTGCATGGCTCCATCCACAAAACCTGTATGAAAGGGGAAGGTTCTGATTCACAATTTACTATCAGCAAAAGGTGAAAATGATGTGTTATAGACAAAATGCTAAACACACATTTTTGTACTGTTAAATACTGCCATGTACTGCTTTCTTCAACTTGTGTCACCCTTAGCAGTGCTATTGACTTTCACCTGAAACTTAGAGGCTGCTTGTTTTTGTATTTATTTTACTAATTCACATCAATGAAAGTATCAATGAGCTGATAGCTGATTAGTGACTGGTATTAGTCCTTGCTTCTTATTCTGGAACGATTTACTGTATTCGAAAGGGAAGCAGGTTGATTCATTTAAAGGATCTCATTTAATATCTTGCACCAAATGTCTGGGAGAATAATGAATTACAGCTAAGGACAGGCATCTTCATTTTGTCTGTAATAATTCGAAAGTCACTGAGATGTTATTGGTTCAGAATTGAGTGCTATGGAGCTTTTATTTTATGTATTCATTCATTTCACCTGTGGGAACAGATAGGATGATGGAAAGTAAAATTAATAATGAAAAATAGGGTGAAATTGGAGCAGAGACTAGCCAGAATGAAAAATAAGCTCAGAGTTCTGTATAGAAGCAGACAGGAGAGAAAATTTTAAAAAAGCACAGCAGTAGAGTTGTCAACTTTAAGCCTGTAAACAGGGAAAAAAAGAATAGTGATGTCCGACAATTGAGTTATACCAAAGACTTTCTGGGATGTGTAGCTCATTCTCACAAAAGGTTGTGATTCATGAGATTTGCCACATCCTAGTAACAACTGCTACACTTATAAGTAAAACTGGCACAGAACTAAGCCTTTGAAAGTTAGGGTTTCAGTTCCAGTCTTCTGACAAAGATTACTGCCTAGCTTTGATCAAAACATTTGCTTTTTCTATCTCTTAATTCTTCATTTATTAATAAGAATTAGAATATTTCTCCTACTTAGAAAGGTTAATGAGGTCAAATCCACTAATAAGTGGTTCAGGCACTACTTAAGCCCCCTTGCCAAGTCATTTCTTCCTAGCACATCCACTTTGCATAGGACTTTCCACATCACATATAATCCAGTGATAAAGTGCATTGTGAGCATATGGGGTTTTCTTGAACCTGCAGTCAGGACATGAAACTAAATGAATGCCAGAGCATGCCAGAGCAAGTGCCAAGGCACTTGCTTGTGACCAGCACTTGTCTGGTCCTAAAGAAATTTTGTTGGAATCAAATAAATAATACTAACATGACATAAGGCAGTGGGGAAGAAGCCCAGCCTCACTGAACAGGGAGCTTTCACTGGAACTCAGAAAGAAAAAGAGTTTACCACCTTTGGACGGAGAGGCAGACAACTCAGGAGCACAGAGATGTCATTAGGTCATGTAGAGAGAAAATTAGAAAGACAAAAGCCTATTTAGAACTCAATCTAGCCACCCCTGTAGAAGAGAACAAAAAATGTTTTTACAAATACATTAATAACAAAAAGAGAGCCAAGGAGAATCTCCATCCATTAGTGGATATGGGGAGAACATTGCCACCAAAAATAAGGAAAAGGTTGAGGTACTTAATGCCTTTGCCTCAGACTTTTACAGTAAACCCCTGAGCTGGTAGATAGGTTCAGGGAGCAAGCACAGTAATCCCCCAGTAATCCCCCAGTAATCAGGAGGAAGTAGTTAGTGACCTGCTCTGCCACATAGACTCTCACAAGTCTATGGGACCAAATGTGATCCACTAAGGGTACCAAGAGAGCTGTTGGAATAACTCACCAAGCCACTCTCCATCGTTTATCAACAGTCCTGGTTAACCTCGGAGGTTGGCCATCTGCAAGAAGGGCCAGAAGGAGGATCCAGGGAAATACAGGCCTGTCAGCCTGACTTCAGTGCTGAGGAAGGTTATAGAACAGATTATCTGGAGTACCATCACATGGCACATGTAGGACAACCAGTGGATCAGGCCGAGCTAACATGGGTTCATGGGTAGCACATCCTGCTTGACCAACCTGATCTCCTTTTATGACAAGGTGGCCTGCCTAGTGGATGAGGAAAAGGTTGTGGACATTGCCTACCTTGACTTCAGTAAAGCCTTTGACACTGTCTCTCACAGAACTCTCTTGGAGAAGCTGGCAGCCCATGTCTTAGACAGGTGAAGTGTGCTGAGTAGAAAACTGGATAGATGGCTGACACCAGAGAGCAGTGGTGAATGGAGTTAAATCCAATTGGTAGTAAGTCACAAGTGGTGTTCCCCAGGGTTCAGTGTTGGGGTCACTCTTGTTTAATATTTTGTCAATGACTTGGATGAGGAGATTGAATACAGACAACACTAGGTTGGGTGGGAGTGTTGATCTGCTGGAAGGTGGGAAAGCTCTACAGAGGGAGCTGGACTGGGTGCATCAATGTGCCAAGGCCAACTGTATGAGGTTCAACACGGCCGAGTACCAGGTCCTACCCCTCTGTCACAAAAACCCCATGCAGAGCTACAGGCTTGGGGAAAAGTAGATGGAAAGCACAAGTTTTATAATGAGTGGCTGAGGGAACCAGGATTGTTTAGCCTGGAGAACAGAAGGCTCAGGTGAGACGTTATCATGCTCCACAACTATCTACAAGGAGGTTCTTGTGAGGTGGTGATGAGCCTCTTCTCCCAGACAACTAGCAATAGGACAAGGGAAAACAGCCTCAAGTCACACCAAGAGATGTTCAGTTTGGATATTGAGAAAAATTTCTTCACTGAAAGAATGTCCAGGCATTAGAACAGGCTCTTCAGGCAAGTGGTGAAGTCACCATCCGTGGAAGGATTCCGAAAAGGAGTAGACATGGCTCTCCATGTAGTGGAATGGGCACAGTCGTACTCAGTCAAAGGTTTGACTAGATGATCTTAGAGGTCTTTTCCAACCTTAATGATTCTATGATTCTATGATATACCTTATGCATACCCTCCATCACTACTCACTGAAGTAGATGTTTTTTTAAAATAATTTTCATTTTTCCAGGAAACCATCTTACAACTAAACTAAGCTTAGTGCCTGCTGTCTTCTGTCACCAGTCTTGCTGAAAGTAACCATCACCATACTCATTGCAGGCACCCTGTTGGGACAGAACAGTGGCCTTTGGAGGCATCCTTTTCCATCAGCTATAGAAAGAGTGCCCTGAGCATTTCAGAGTTAAAGCTTAGTGTGCCCTGGACATTGCAGAATTAAAGTTTAGTGCGTTCTCTTTAAAATGGTTAGTATATTTGAATTTAGTGGTGACTTAACAGAGGAAAAAAATGACAATGACAAAATCTCCAGAGACATGTGTGTTGACAACTTTGCAGTTCCTTTCATAACCAAACAACTACAATCAACAAAAAATGCAGAATAAAAAAAAGCATACAGATCAGTTTGGGAGGTTTTGTTGCTGTTATTGTTCAAGCACCTTGGTCTAAATCCTGATTCTCCTTGAGATTAACAGCAGAATTCCAGCTATCTTCAGGGGTATTGGAAGCTGCTCCACTGAGATGTTGTGCTGCACTCTATTTTCTGGAATTATTAGATATACAAAACAATAGACAAAATCACCTAGAAAGTCTAATTTTAGAGGGCTCCACAAGAGTCCTCTTGCTTCCCATTATTTACTAATTAAAAAAACTCTACTGTATTAGGAGTTGATTTGCATTTGATACCCAGACCCTGTTTAAACCTGAATGCTGTCAGGTCTTTGTTTCCTTCACACACAATAACGATGTTCATTTAATATATTATTGCAGTAGTGTTGACCATTTTGAGGTGATCTTTGGAAGGCCTATTGCTATGTTTTACAAACAGTGGCTTTTGGGAGATACAATATATTCTTTTGCAAGGCCCTGAAAGATGAAACATATAATTTATCTTTCAGTTCTCCAAATCAGCAGTCATCCCTTTGATAAGAAAATGATGGCTGATTAATGTGTTTGTACAGGTAAACACAAATTATTGATATGCAAATGTCAATAAGATCGTTGTAAGAACATGATGTAAGAACAGCTCCACAGATTAATATGAAAGCCTTAGGACACTTGGGTATTTGATTTCAGACACAAGAATTCTTATTATTGTTGATATCACTTTTTTTTATTATTTTGTATACCATTACTACATGATACACATGTGGTGTTCTTATTTTGTTGTTTTCTATTGTGGTTAATTACGCATTTTAGCCTTGACTTTGAAAAAAGCTAAGTGCACATTTAACTTCAAGCATGTGAGTACTTTCATGAGCTTCCCAAGACCAAAGTTTATAACTGGACCAAGAATAGTCCTCATTTGTTTTTAGCTACATTTCCCGCCGAATCCAAGGTCTATCTTTCATAACAGTAAATAAAAACTTCTGAATCTTACACAAGATTTACAGGCATTTCACAAACACCCCAAATACAATGTAAAATAAAATACAGAGACCTCTTTTTTTAAAAAGCCATAAAAGTGATACTGCAGACTTGAGAATGTTGCCTGAGGAGCAAAATTCAGCTACAGTATTCTAATAAAAGCAACTACGAAATGGAAAGCAAATTATATCTGGATGAAAACAGTTACTTGGATAAGAAGAAATTCTGCAAGCATGTTAAATGATAACAAAGGATTCAAAGGAACCTATTTATAAAACAGGAGGATTGCATTATGACAAAAATTTTGCTGACTTTACATTGGAGAAGCATGGAATATGCTTTGATGTTTCAGAAATTACTGTTTCTTTGCCACTTTACTGACACTATTCTGATCCATATAAAAGGTCATTCAGGTAAAAAAAAGAGCCAAATCAAAGATGATGATGTGAGTGAGGACTTCAGAAATAATACTGACACGCAGAAATAATACTGACACATAAAAATAATGGACAAAAAGGTCGAGGGAAACCTTACACAGAGGCAGGTTTGCAGAATTTTTGACCATCCTTAATCATACCCCTATTAACTTCCAAATGGTGTCTGAAGGAGCCAAGCAGGTAAATCTCAGCAACTCCTGCTCAATGCACTTGGTAGAATTTAACAGATAGGATTCTGCTTGTAGTTGTGAAAAGAGGATGTTTCCTGGAGGAGAATAAGGGTAACTCCACCTTAGTCTATAAACCCTGGATACAATTAAGCTTTAATCATAAGTTTAACATTTGCTAAAATCTTATTTGCAATCTTTAGACATACTTCTTGAAAAAGTCTCGAAAAGGCAGGTTCTAAGGAACAATTCAATATTTTTCTTACATTTGCCTCAGTGATGCGGGTGAAGATCTACAAAAGCACCTGCCTCACAAATAGGCACTGTCTGCTCTTACCAATCTGCAGTCCTCTCCAGCAAGAAGTGGATTCCTTGCAGGGGGCTCACATGCATGCTGAAATTTTAAAGATGTGAGTACCATAAATGGAACAGGTGCTTAGGAACCTGAAAGAAGACACAGTACGGTATTTTGACATTCACATTTGATGGTCAAGATAGTCAGTGCGTATTGCTGATTACTTCATTTTCTTTTGATGACATGCTTTCATTCTGAGTTATGCTTCTAAGAATTACATGAAGCTGTTTGAGAAGGAAGGAGCACAGCTCCATTTCACCACTGAATGGTTTTGCTGCACAAATATCAAGATCTGATCCACCTGTTGAACAACTGGGATTACAGGTGTACCTTCTACAAGAGTTACTCTTACAAAACTACTGAAGAGTCCTTTGGCCTGAACAACCAGCTGACCTCAAAACTCTGTGTAGCATAGCATAGCATAGAATAGAAAAGAATACATTTTCAGTTAGAAGAGACCTAAAATTATCATACAGTCTACCTGCCTGACTGCTTCAGGGCCGGCCAAAATGCAGGATTACTTCCAAGCACGGAAGTATTTCTTATTCACTCTACATATCTACCTACGTCTTTTCCTGTATACCTCATTTTCTGAACGGTGTAGAATAAGCACTGCTATGAGTTTCCTTGCTGTAGGGTCCTGGCCAGACCCTGTTTCTCCCAGGGACTGGGATACCTGGGACTACCTGCTGCTAACCTGGGGTTAGTTCAGGCTTCACCAGCAGACTTGACATAGATGGTGGCGATACTCCATCAATAACCTTTTCAAAACAGCACATGTTGCTGACACATTTTTGAGATCATTAAATCAGATGTCTGAAAAATCATATGCAGGCTTCCTAATAGCACATAAATAATTAGTGTGCAAAGAAAGGTATGATGAGAATTGGAGAGGAATCCTGTAAGATATGGAAAGAAGAAGCACATGGAAGAAAGGGAGGAGAACACAGAGATGCAATAGGCAATTAAATAGGAAAGACATTAGAAAGTTGAGAAAAGAATATTACTTTCTCAGAAAACACTAGAGACTTTGAGAATTCTTAGTTTTAGCTGTTCAAACTTTAGGTGGCCAAAAGACCTTGATTTCATGGGAAAGTGATTACTCATTCTTGAAAACTGTTTTTACATAACCTCTGGTTAATTAAACAATATAAGGCAGGCAAAATCTCCTGTAACTTCTGAGCTACTGAACCCTAAAGTCTTCTCTAAAAGATGGGGGGTATCCCTAAAACAAATAATGAGGAAATAGAAAATCATTAGGTATTAAAATATAGAAGGAGATAGAACATAAACAAATAGTGCAGCAGGTTTTTAAAAATCGTCTGTTTACCTGGATACATAACAAAGTTGTAAAAGATATCAATAATGTCTATTTGATAATGGTAAAATTATGTTTTTATTTTAACATAGTTTTTCCTTAGCATCTAAGGAGCAGCCATTACTCTGTACCATTCTTAAACCACCAGCAAACTAAGTGCTAATCTACCATTTCCAATCAGGGATCATGGAATACATGCAGATCCTCATTTTTGAGCATATATGGAGTATTAGTTACTTGTAAACAGCAAGAAAATATCTGTTTTGATCATCCTTTCCATTTCACTAGCCTTGATTATTTGTTTTCCAAGATGGCCACACATAAAAGGTGGGCCCAAATGTATTTTCTCTGTGAAACAGATTGTCAGACCTATTTTTCTAGTAAGCAATCCTGTCCTTTGGCAGCCAATGAGAGCACTTGCTCCTGATTCTAAATACTCCTAATAGTAGCCAAAGTGAATATTTAGGACACAGATTCCTGATTGACTTATTCACAGTTCTTTCTCAGGCCTTCCAAACAGCTTTAGAGACACAGGAGCAGTGCAACTCAAAAAATAAAATGAACAGAGAAAAAAGAGGCTTGTTCTTAAAACAACATTTGCTAGCTGCCTCTTCAGATAAGGAAATGCACAGCACAATGTGTGTGCTGGCCAACCTCCAAATTCCACCATGAATCCCTGGACTAGATCCCAGAATTTGAATTTGATCAGGGGATGCCTGGAAAGGACATGTCTCTGGACTTCCATGAGGAGAAACTATTCTGTTTTGGGCAAGGTGAGATAATGCTCAACCTGAGGAATTGTGCAGTTGGTGGTGGCTCTGAAAGGCATTTACAGCTTATAGTATTGAAACATCAATAGATCTTCTTCCTCATCTGTTAGAGCCAGCTTTCCCTACAGTATTGCAAAATACACGTACAAGGCAACTTGCTTTCCTTGCACAAATCTGGCATGCCAAGGATGAATGTTGATGTGTCCTCACTGCACTTCAGCATCATCTACAAACAAAGATTCAACATGCCAGTATGCCAGTGCTTGTCAATCTGAGAAAGCCACCAACACTTTTAAACCACATTAAGCCTCCGTTCATTTCCTAAGAAGCCAAGTTAACTGAAATGAGATAAAAAATAAGTATTCAGGGATAAAAAAATTAACTGCATTTGGTGCTATATAGCTGTAATAGAGCAGCTAGGGGAAGAGCAAAGCTTCTTAGCAGCTGTTACAAGAACAGAACAGACAATTAAAATTCCAGCTGCAGTGGGAGAGAAATTTTCAGTCTGGGGTAAAAATAATAATCAGGCACAGAGAACTTTAGAGGAAGCCTATTGCTTTTTGGTCCCAAATAAGCTGATGTTCTTGAAGGTCAACTGCAGTCAGTATGACTGAGCAATTGGCAATCATACTTGACACCCCGTCTTCTCCTATGTCAATACCTAGCCTAGAGAAAGGGCCTGTGCTCAAAATTCTGTGTCAAATGTGACAGAGTTCTCACATTAGGAGTACTTGCAATTTTTTTTAATATCTTTGTCCAAAAAAAAAAAAAAAGAGGATTACTGTACCACTAAACAGAGTGTTCTACTTTCAGCTCAGAAATAAAACAATTCCGTTTGGGTGGAGACAGAAAGTTTCTCAGCACCAATCACTGATGTAATCTTTCAGATATAGGAGCTAATCTCCTCATTCTCTTTGTTACCCAACTTCCCTGCAACACCTCCTTCCCTCTCTATGGCAACAGCTGACAGGCTGTCAGGTACATATAAACTGTTAGACCAAGATACAACTCCAGCCCTTCCCTGACTTTATAAAACAGGACAGGGGAGGCAGTAACTTTCCCTTTCCCCATCTCCCAGACAAACTATATTTTTGTTCCAATTAAATTAATGTGATTTAGAAAGAGATTTGTCACCGTGGCCCATATCAGCAAGGCCACAGACCTGGATTTTGAGGGAAGACTCAACTACAAGAGAATATTAGCATACAACACTTCATCTTGATAATATTTCAGTCACCAACCCTCTATGAAACAGTTTGCAATATACCTCACAATTTTCATCTCAGTCTATCATGCCAACATTGTCTCCTTCAATGGTGATCATTATCAAAGAATGCAAACAAATACAGTGTCAGAAGATGGCATGGGGCAGTTTATCATATTTTCAGGATTAAATTAGCACCTGTGTACTATAGAGTACCTTCTCCCTTTTCCATCAGCACTCAACAGTATTCAAATGATTTCTCTCCATTATGCTATGCTAAAACTCCAGTATATAAATTGGGAGCACACTTTTGCCTACATTGTTTAGTATCTTTAAAACCTCAGACTGATCACTGTTGATGAAAACTATTCTAGAATCACATGAGAGTATTGCAGAGTATTATTAGAACCAGGGAAATAGCTCAAGAAATATTAATTAAAAGGCAGAGGAGCAAGGAGAAGGTCATAGTTGAGGGCAAATATTTCTCACCTGTAGGAATGGATGAGATATTTCTGACTCCGTGAATAATGTCACAATAGTAATTTAGTTAACTGCCATAGATGTTGAGGTAAATTTACAATACTGATGTTTCTGGACTCAGGAGAGGATTTTGCTTTCCGGGATCTGTGCTTTTGTCTACAGTATATAAAATATCTTGTCAGTCCTTTGCTCGAGAGACCATACCATTGACATTTTGCTGTGCTTTCTTTCCACATCACTTTCCATTCCATCTTGTAAGAGCAGTTTGATGCAGCATTCACTTCAAAGTTCCCAAGCACCACTAATGTGGTTGGGTTTACTACTGGATTTACTTTTCTACTGATAGAGACTGAGATTTCTGTATTTACAGTCCCATAGGAGCCCACCCTTGTAAAACCCTAAATGATGACCTTGTCTGACAGTCTTTCAGCTTTTTAAAGAGCCTTCTTTACAGCATTTTCTTTTTTTTTCCCCCCACTTCCAGCATTCTAATAATAATACTGCTTTTTTCATTCTTTTGCTTGGCTAAAAAATCTTAATTACTTTATGCATCGCTTTTATTTTCTATTCCCCTGAGGGCTTCAGAGGTCTTCATGAATTAAATAAACTTTACGGGATCCACTTGAAATAAAAAATGGAGTTGATTCCATTTCACACGCTTTTACATTGGGGATCAAGGAAGTTAAAAATCCACATGGTAAATCTACATGCAAAAACATACACAGAACACTTGCCCATGGATTTAAAGAAAATATCAGGCTTAAACAATTTGAACACAGATGGAGAGAAGCTCATTGTCAAAGTTCATAAGAAAACAGCAGGTCTCTTCCCACTACCTTTAGAGTTAGGAAGCATACAAAAACCAGCACAAATAGCTTCCTCCAGTTCAGATTTGACAGGTACACATCATTCTTGCCCTTTCCAGTTCAAGCTAATGAAATGCTGTCACAATAGACAACTAGTCCACAGTAATGAGCTTCTGAAATGGGGAGATCATGACTGGATTTTAGGTCAAAACTAATCTACATTTACTGATTTTATTTCCATTCACAGATGACTTTCTACCTAAGAAAGAAATTCAGGAAAAAGTGAACATGATGCCACTACAGGAAGAAATTGGAATTAACCCAAAGCCAGACAAGTCCTGTCACAGGAAAAGGGAGAGGTAAATGGGTTGGAGATGGGATTTAGCATTTCTGCTTACAGCAGCATGAGAAAAGGAACAATGGGTGCAGTAGGAGAGACCCTCCCTTGCTTAAATCTCCTCGGATTCACCTGGATCTTACCCTGTGTGTACATGACCTCCAAAAGGAAACACAATATCTACTACCTCTGAAATACAGAAAACACCTATGAGGACAAGAAGATTTCAACTTCACACAGCCTAAGGACTAGATCCCACCAAAGAGTCAGACATATTCAAGTCAGACAGGGTTGAACTGGCTCTACCATGTACCTTCCTAGTGGAGCTACAGAGGTAAGATCTGGCTAAGATTTGGCTGATAGCTGTGTGTCTCAGAGAGCTGGTAGGTGGAAAATTCCTGTCAGCTTGTGAAAGTCTTCACACATATACCCTTGTATGTATCCAGTTTCTAAAGGGGAAGCTAAAAGTTGTTTGCACGCTGAGTGGTAGACCAATTCCAGTCAACTAACTAGAATTTTTAAGTGCATCCCAACTACTATAAATATGCCTTAATTTATGAACCAAGTATCTGCATCCACTTATGATCTAGATTAAGTATCCTTTCTCCAAAGCTAACAACTGCAGCTATACCTCCAAAGACAATGTGAAGTCTTCTTGTGCCTTTATTTCCAGTATTATGTAAGGATGGCTGTGTCCGTCCTACACTGAAAAGTTCAATTTTAGATCATTTATGCAAGAACTGAGACAAATAAGGTCCAGGTCCTTGTCTTGGGATTTTTTGAAAGCCAGCTTTTCCACATATCTCAGAATACAACAGCAAACAACTTTGTTGTGTAGCATGTGTAGAGTCATCTTTCAAAACATTATCATCAAGCATATGTGTCATTTCAGGTTCCTCTCAATTATGTTGCAACTAAGAATGGAGGAAAGAGATGGGGCTAAATCCTGTTCCAGTTTTAGCATGATCTAGTTTAAGATCTCTAAAATGAAAAGGAAACATTTCAAGAGCCTACCTGAGTCTCAGAGACAGAACTAGCTGAGCTGAAGATGCAAACTGAGTTTTAAATTAATCAGTGTGTGAATATAGAACTATATTTGATGGCAGTTAAATCATGTAACTTTTATTAATTGGATAGAATTTTTTTCATCTGAAAATCAACTAGATTTGTAGAAGTCAAGGAGAAGAACATCATAAATACAATTCAAACAGGGACCAGGATGAGACCTTTCTTATACATGCTTTATCTTGATGTAACTCTACTAGATTTTGATGTCTTATGAATACCCCATAAAGATGGATATTTTACAACTGGTGGATTTCTTAAGGGTTATTCCACTTGTCAGGCAACACACACTGTTCCTAAGTTTCCTTTCGTAGAAATCAATGGAAAGTTGCACTTAAAAATATCACAGTATGGCAAATAAACATGAAGGCCATGAAGATACTGATTCAGTGTAGAGATTTCCTGGGAAAATCTTGTACAGGGCAGACTTAATTAAATAAAATTAGCTTAATAGTTTAGTTTCTGCATAAATGAACAGTGCTCTGGAGACATTGCACGTTGCTTGTTGCAATTAATTCATTTATAGTTCATCCTAATTTCAGCCAAGGATGTGAGGGAGTGGAGCCTAGAGCATGTGGGCATGTCTAGGTTGTTGTTCTATGCCACTGACACTGTCGCTGGGGCTGGGAGTAAGAGGTTCTCACTTCTGAGAAGGTGGGCTTGGCTTCAGGTGGAGGCAAAAGGTGGCTCATTTTGTCCTTTTCAGGGGGAGGGAGTGGCAGAGCAGGGGGGTAACTCCACCAGAGTCTCAACCAGAGGGTTTGTCTGCCATTGGTTTTCATTGTCTTGGGCTTGGGGGGGAAAACACTTGTGCAGAGGGTCCAGAGGTCGTTTTGCTCTGTGTGTCAGAGGGCCGTGCAGTGCCAGGTCAGGCTGGTCGGTCAGTGAGCATTTTTTGGATATGAACTGCCCTCTTTTTGTATACTTTTGTTCTTAATATTGTTCCTGTTACTGTTCGTTTTCTTATCTCATTGCTATAATTCTTCCTATCTCTACTCAGGATCTCTGCCTTTTGTCTCTCACTGGAAGGGGTTGTGGGGAGGAGCAGCTTGTGGTTTTTACTTTAGTGGGAGCACTAATACGATTCCTAAACCATGACACAGTTTTATAAAACAAATGTTTCTGTGATATTAACAACTTGCTCATAAGCCTGTTAGAAAATGTAATTCTTCAGGCATAGATCAAGACATAGAAAATACACCCAAAAGATTAATGTGTTGAAAATGTTAGATGATATTGAGGATTAACTCATTGACCCTATTCTATTTGTATTACTTCCAGAATTTCAGATAAGTAAAAACATTAACAAAAAGCAATACCAGATAGTATTCAGTGTTTACACTATAATTGTTGTAGAACTGTTTAAGATTACTTAGATCGCTAACAGTATAAAGAGAACAAAAGCAGACATGTCTCTTAATCAGTGTTGTTAGGTGAATTACAGCTTCCTTAAGCAGAGGAATTATATACATACACATAATAATCATGCTTTCTTATTTGATTTTCGAGATTGTTGTAAGCTGTTTCTGTGCAAGCCACCTATGTATCTGTCATAAAATGGAAGCTGGAGTCACATTTGGGATACACAATTTGGTGGAGATAAGTTCTCTCCTTCACACTCTTTTTTTTCTTGCATTTGGCTATTTGCCAAATCAGAAACACTTACAACAGAGAATCCATTTTGCCTGTATGAAGTACCATAATATAGAATATGAGCTAAGGATATGTCTGAAGTATTCAACAAAGTAGACATACAAAAATTGACTGAGGCTTTTCATCTTTTAGAAAATTACTTTGAATGACTAGAAATTATACACCAGTGAAAAGGAAAGTGTGAGGCAGATATTCAGCACTCACTTTACTTTGTTCATTCATTACCAATTTAGCAGGGTTGACAACATTTTTTCATGTGATCAAATTTTGATTTGTATTGAAACCGAAAATCAATTTGCTTTCTGATGGACATTTATTTCAGTAGAGCAAATGTAAAAGCTTCACACCTTTCATTGATGCCTGAATTAGGCCAAATTAAAGGACTTGATATGCTTGATTGAGTAGTTATATGCCTCTTGTCAATATTACTAAAACAAGCCATACTGAAAATCACAAATTAGTAACACTGAAAGAGCACAGGGAAAATTGCTGGAAGATATTTGGGATAATGGTATTTTCTAATGGTGTAGCAATAGGTATGTCAAATCACGAGAATTGCATGCAATTATGCTTCATCTGTGTTTAGAGCTTTGACCCAAATTTCCATTAATATCAAGAGGAACGCTAGAGGAAAAGTCAAGGTAAAAATAACCCAGTTTCTATATGAAAGCGTTCATATTTGACTAGTCAGAACTTCTGCAAATAAACATCAGCTTCAAATAACTCATCTCCTCACCAAAACTGAAATGCCAACACAGCATCATCTAGGCCCTAAAACTGTACAACATGACAGCAAGTGAGGTGGCAACAGCTCTTTTTAGGCATGTTGTTTGATAACTTCCCTCACAAGGAAATTTTCAGAAATTTACAGTTTCAGAACTTAAATTATCTCTGCTGGGTTTTTTATTTTGTTTGATATTTCTACTAGATCTACATGATTTTTCTAAGTAGGAGGCCTAGGAAAAGTTTGATCTGCAATGACTGCTGTCTTGGATTGACTATCCATTCTTAATGCCATTCATGTAATATTTGAATGTAAGAACTGGTGATTGCAACTATTTAATATAGAAAATAGGGGCATTCATCATTAAATCATCATAGTAAATTAACTTCTCTGCCTTTTTTTTTTTTTTTTTTAAACTTCTCTTTTTCAGGAGTTTTCCTGACATTCCAAAGCAGCAAAACAAATTAGTTTGAACTACTCATAAATAAGCTTTGTCTGGATTTTACCCATCTGAATAATGAAAAGTAGAAATTGTCTTCCACCTGGATAGTAGAACAAGAAACAGCTTTTTTCATCTATCTTCCCTGTAACAGAGATAATTCAGTTCTACAGATCTTAATGTCTTTTCCTTTTCTTTGTTTCTTTAACAATTTTTTCTTCTACAGATGCTCTATAGATCATATCCCCCACACTCCATACCATGTTCATTAAGAACTAATCTGTATTCAGCAAGTCACAGTTCTTCTTAACCAGATATTGGCTCAACTGTCCTTAGGAAAGATAGTGAAAATGCCCCTCAAAAATATCAGTTTGTGGTGGTTGTTTTTTTTTACTTTCTGCCTCTGTTCCTCAGGAAATACTGTGGAGAAATCTGATGTATAATCAGAGACCCCTAGTGTGTGATCTGCTTGCTAGACAACCCATCTAAACTAGTTCTCTCAATCAGGTGCCAGGGGTTTTTTTTTCTGTTTGAACAAATCTTCTGTTCCTGGCTGCATAGGCACACCTCTGTGAATACTAAACTGTCAGGAAGGCAGAAGAACAGAGAGGGAGGTGCCTGTTGCAGCGGGGATTACTGCAACGTATAAGACAGAGAGGCCCGTGGAAAAGAAATATGGACCGATTCTTGGTAGATGTTTTCAGAGATGTTTATTTCTCCAGCCACCTGGTCAGCGACTGCCAAGGAACTGCGGCAATCACGGGACCCCAGGGTCCTTCTGCCCACGCAGGGGAACACAAAACAACCAATGGGGAACGAGGCTGACCAGGGGCTGGGGAAAACCCTGCCTCTACCCCAGGGCCCCTCTCCCAGGACCACATGGCAGGGGGGAGGAACCCCAATAGGTAGGCCTTGAAGCTGAGAAGACTGACTTTGATTAAGATAAACAACACCCATTGTGCTATAGAAAATTCAGAAGCTGTTGATAGGTAGATCTTCTGAATTATCGCTAAATGTACTCAGCAGCACATTTGGGGATTAGGCATTAAAACTGGGAAGCAAGCCTTGAAGAAAAAAAATAATAAAACCAAGTTTTGGCCACCAAAGCCTATTTGCTTATTTTAAAAATTGCTAATTGGATTTGCTGTTCTGAAATTTTCACCACTCAAGCAGTCCAATCAATACTAAAATGTTAAAAAAAATCGGTTAATTCTAGGCTTTTTTCCTATGCAATTTATCCTTGGCATACCGAGTTCTTTCAGTTAAATTTTAATAATTGCTTAGCGCTTTGGGAGCACAGTATTTAATTGTCTTCTCATGCATGTACATCCTAAGGTCAGCTTCAATTGTGCATTAATGTCAGATCAATTGTATTGAAACAGAAATAAGTAGAACTATCTGAACAACATTATTGTGACAGTTCAGGGTAAACTGTATTCTTTGAACCATCCCTGCATCCCTGTGGACATCCCTTTCAAGCAACAAGTTTGTATCCTGCACAGTTATATTCCAGTGTACTGTCTCTGACTAAGATGGAGTTAAATTTCCTCATAGTATCCCATATTGTGCTGTACTTTGCATTTGTAGCTAAAATAGTGTTGAGAATACACCAATGTTTTGACTTTTTCTGAGCGGTGCTTGCACTGCATCAACGCTTTCCCTCCCCTCCAAAGGCCAGTAGGCCCGGGGGTGAGTGAGAAGCTGAGGGGTCACAGTCAGGACAGCTGACCCAAATTGACTCAAGGGACATTCCATACCATATGACATTGCAATCAGCTGCTGAGGGCAAGGAGGCGAATATGGGTACAGTTGTGGTTATGCTCTTTGGTTCCAAGCAACTGCTATAGGTATGGAGGCCCAAAGAATGGCTGGACATCTGCCTGCCAATGGAAACCAATGAATATTTAGATTCCTTACCTCATTCCATGAGCTTTTTTATTTTATTTTCTGCCCCTGTTCTGTTGGGAAGGGAGAAAGACAGCAGCAGGCTGGGGATCCAGCAGCCAGCCAAGGTAAACACACTACAAGATTGATCCTGTTTGTATTGTAACCCACATCTTACAATCACAGAATTATGCAGACTGGAAGGACCTTTAGCAATTTAAACTCCTTTGCTTAGAGCAGGTTCCCTTAGTGCTGGCTGCTCATGGACTTCTCCAATTGAGCTTCGAATATATCAAAGGATGGAGATCCCTCAGCCTCTTTGGAAACTCATTGAAGTATTTGATTACACTCTTGGTGAGGTTTTTTCCCTAATATTGACCCAGAATCTGCCATCTTCCATCTCTTTTCCATTACCACTCATTTTTCCTCTAAGAGTCCATCTCTTTTGTCTTTTATTTCCTTCCATTAGATAGTTGAGGACAGCATTAAGAACCCCCCAGAGCCATCTCTCTCCAGCTGCAACAAGCCCGACTCCCTCAGTCTCTTTTCACAGGGAAACTGTTCCAGCTCCTGGCCAATCTTGCTCCAGTTTATTTATGTTTTTCTTGTGCTCAGCTAACACCTGGGTAACATTACTTCAGGGGAGATGGCACTTTCTCAGTAAGTCTGACTATGTTCAGGTGCCTGCAGTTTTTATGACTCAGATACAAATCATACATAGATACATAACAGCCTTCTTAAAATGGAAGTGTTAAGCTATTGTAACAAAGGGACAGTGTTTCCTGAGAGAGCAGCTGGCATGCTCATCTATCTTAAAATCTTTTGATCTCCTGATGATAATGAAGCTAGTTGTAACTTCTTCTGGTCCCACAAGGTCCTGTGTCTCAGCTGGCTGTTCCAAAATAATTACTCTCCATGGAGCAGTGTTCATTTTTAGACCTGCAGGAGAGTTCTTTTGATCTCCTACATGCCAGGAACTTTTCTGTCCTGCTTCAGAATATTTTCTCAACTCAGTGTTTTCACAGGCAACGATATCCAATTTTCTCTTGCTTCCTGTGCTCTGACTTAACTTGAACCATTTTTGTGTCTTTAAAAAAGAAAGACTCTCATAATTTGCTAAAAAATGCAATCTTGTGAAAATGTATCAATAATCAGTTCAATATACTGACTAAACTGGTGCTTATTAGTAGCATTTTAAATACATAACTTGAGTCTTCCAAGCACAAATGATTTAAGAAGTTTTCAAATCCCCTTCTGGGTTAGAAACTGAGATTAAATACTAGTAATTACTTTTATCTGGATTCCCACAATATCATGCTCCCAGAGAAGACACCAGGTTAGCTGTTTGGTATTAAGCCTTTCACACATGGGAAATGTTTCCTATGCAGCTGAGCACAGATGTAAAGGTATTCCTTCTGTGTAAGGCTGGCTTCTCTAACGATGCTGAAAGGTAGCTGGGAGCCCTCCTAAGACCAGAAGTTAAAGAGAGCAAATCACAAAACCTCTCAGTTGTGTCTTTTAATGTAAAGGCTCAAAACTTTCCAATAGCCTGACCTGAACACTCAGAAATTATTACAGACCAGCTCCAAGCAAGTTTCACATTTGCTAATCCTTGTTCTCATGAGGGACTTCAATTTATCAGATATCTTCTGGAAATACAACCCAGCATAGAGAAAAGAGTCCAGAAGATTCCTGGGGTGTGTGGAAGAGATCTTCCTGATGTAGCTGGGGAGTGTGCTAACCAGAAGTGCCACACTGGAAGTGCTGTTAATGAACAGAGAAGAACTGGTGGGTGATGTGATGGTTGGAGGCCTCTTTGGCACAGAGATCACAAAATGATGGAGTTTTTGATTCTTGGGGAAATAAGGAGGAGGGTCAACAGAGCTGCCACCTTGGACTTGTGGAGGTCAGACTTTGGCCTGTTTAGCAGGCTGGTTGGCAGAGTCCTGGGGAGGCAGACCTGAATGGCAAAGTAGCCCAGGAAGGATGGACATCTTCAAGAGAGAAATCTTAAAGACCAGGAGCAGGCTGTCCCTGTGTGCTGAAAGATGAGCTGCTGGGGAACAAGACTGAACAAAGAGCTTTGGCTGGAACTCAGGAAAAAACAGATATTTTATGATCTTTGGAAAGAAGAGGAAGGCAACTCAAGAGGACTCCAAAATGTCATAAGGTTATGCAGGGAGAAAATTAGAAGAGCCAAGGCCCAACTAGAACTTAATCTGGCCGCTGATGTAAAAGACAATAAAAAATGTTTTTATGAATTCAGAGAGGAAATGGCAAATTGCACCAAGGGACATTTAGATTGGATATTCTAAAATCTTCCATCACAGAAAGGGTTTAGAAGCACTGGAACAGGCTGCACAGGGAAGTAGCTAAGTCACCATCCATGGAGGCATTTAAAAGACGTAGTTGTGGCACTTGGAGATGTGGTTTAGTGGTGCACTTGGCAGTGCTGGGTTAACAGTTGAACTCAATGATCTGGAAGGTCTTTTTCAAACTAAATCATTCTATGATTCTATATCAAGGATCAAAATGAATTAGGGAGAAAAGCCTGGAATAAAATAATCAAATACTAGAACTGGATCAACCATGAGTTTTCTTCTGATGTTGCTCAAAAGGCAGAACTTCTTTTATTTAAAAGGTAGTGCTTTTTCTGAAGTTTTTGCAGTGATGACCTGGAAACACTAAAGACACCAATAACTAATACTAAATAGCAAATAGTAAATAAAAAATAATGACTATGTTAAAAAAAAACCCAAGAACTCACAAGCAAACAAAGAAAAACAACTTCATTGAGGATTATTTAAAGAAAAAGCATTATTCATGGGGTATAATTATTCAAAGATTGTGGTGGTGATGATGGAACTGTGTTCAGCAAAAGAGTCTTCACACATGGGCCTGAAGCTTCAGGCCTCACATGAACTAAACACCATGCTATCCAAAAAGAGGTGTTATGTGTACAAAAATGTCCTCTGAAATGAATGGAAGTTATTGTTCTTTTCAGGTCAATAAAATGGATTATTCATCAAGTCAAAGGCACAAAATATTATGACAGAGTGTTCTGAGCACCAGCACTGCTTCTCCTTGCTGAGGTAAGATGGCTATTACACAGAAATGTTTTGAGCAGAATGTAAAAGTTCAGAAATTAGGCCTTTTTATTTCAGGAAACCAATGCATGTGGTCTAACCAGCAATGATGGTGCACTCAGACAGATCTGGGTGATATCTCTGATAAGTTAAATATATTCAACTTCTCTCTGAAGAGATGAGATTCGAACAGTCTGAAATGACAGACAAGTTATCTGCATTTCAGAAAGCTTAGCCTGTGGGAGGACAGGAAAGAACAGAAACAATGCCATAACCTTACTTGATCTTTTTGTGGACTTCTACAGTCAATTGTCATCTCAGAATACTTCCTGAGCTTGTTTTCTAAATCTGCAGAGTTCAATTGTGTGTTTTCATTGTATAGAACTTACTAAGAAGTCTTTTCAATAAAGCAGCTTTTAATTGTGTTTCTCTCATCATCAAAGATACTGATTAAGTTTTCTTTTCATGGTACAGGGCACATAAATCAGGGGCACTGTAGCCTAAAAGAATATTCAGCCTAGTACTGTAGCACTAAAAGAATATTCCAGCTGATATGGTTTCCCTGCCATTTGGGTCTACTCTGAACCGTAGGTTTCAGTATCTCTAATACTAGGGAAAATCTGAGGCTGTACCTCTAATCCTCTGTTCTTGGCCCCTCACTTCAAGAAAGACATGGAGGTGTTGGAGCAAGTTCAGAGAAGGGCCGTGGAGCTGGTGAAGGGTCTAGAGAGTAAATCATATGAGGAGCAGCTGAGGGAGCTGGGGGTATTTAGCCTGGAGAAAATGAGGCTATGGAGAGACCTTCTCACTCTCTACAACTGCCTGAAAGGAGATTGTAGCAAGGTGGGGGTTGGCTTCTTCTCCCTTGAAGCAACCAGCAACAGGACAAGAGGAAATGGTCTCAAGCTGTGCCAAAGAAGGTTCAGGCTGGACATCAGGAAGAATTTTGTCACTGAAAGGTGGAATTGGAACAGTCTGCCCAGGGGGGTTGTGAGGTCACTTTGCCTGGAAGTGTTCAAGAAGTGACTGAACATGAAAGCACTATGATTTAGTTGATGTGGTGGTGTTTGGTTGAAGGTTGGGCTTGATCTTGGAGGTCTTTTCCAAATTTAATGACTCTATGAACCCATGAAACTTCAGAGAGGATTGCATCTCGCTTATTTAAGGACAGGTTTGCAAAATCACATGGAATAATAGAGGTATTACATCATGAAGCCAATTTTGTTTTCAACAAGTGTCTCCTGTCTACTTACTCACTGAGTAAAAACAAACAAAAAAACCCCTAATATACCTCAAACAAAATCACATTTCAAGAGCATTACATTGTAGGTTATCTTCTAAGCAGCAGCTATGAGAGGCAGTGATTTTTGATAGGTGAGTATTTGATCAACTGTCAGAAAGAAAAATCACATCAATACCAGCCTGACTTAATGCTCTGACATACACTGACACTTTTCACAGAACTCCAGTGAGCGATCCTGCTTCTCTCCTAGATTCGTCTCATTCAGGCTGGCAACAATGAATCAAGAAAGCTGTGTAGACAAATCTCTGATGATCAGGTGAGTGAGCAATGCAGATGAGGAGAGCATTAGTGAGGAAAACCCTGTAGACCAGGCTGTGTTTTCCTGTCTGACTTCCAGTCGGGATAAAGAACAATTTTGGACAGCGTTGCTTGCTTTATAGGGCCATACAAAAAGATTTGCTCATATAAATAGTGGCTCAGTAATCACCCTTTACTTTCTCTGTGCTTTTCTCTGTACATAATATAGGGGGAGTTGTTCTTTGAGGCTCTTTTCAGAATCTTATTTTCCAGTGTCACTTCTTACCTCTCTCAAACAAAAATATTTGAGAATTTTTCCTAACAGTCTTCTGTCCTAACAGCAACTGTTGAGCAGATACCTCAGAACAGGCATGAGAAGTGTCATTTTCATTAAAACAACTGGAATTTCCCTTCTACTTGTATATTATTCCATTATTGATGTTGGCCAAGATCCAGGCCCATTGTACCATTTTACAAAATGTGCTACAAAGTGGATTTGCTACTACAATAAAGTGCATCTGTCACTCCAATTATGCAAAGCAAGTGGTTGACTGCAAAACTACATCAAAAACTGAATTAGGACCTTTCATCCATTTATACAAGAAATGCCAACATGAAATACATGTTTATTTTGAAGTAGAGGTACTATATTACCACTACTACAGAAAATTGAGTCTGCATCAGAATGCAGTTATCATAATATAGAAAAACATTTTTCTTTACTTTGGTCAATACCTTGGTTGCTGTGAACAATGTCCTGCAGAATGAAACCTGACTTATCAAAGCCATATTTTAAAAAAAGTCCAAAAGAATCTTCTTACCCTAACAATTTTATCAAAGGGGCAGATTCTGATCCCCTTTTTCATATTGGAAAACAATATATTCCATGAATATCCTCAATTATATCAGTAGAACTCCTTGGGGTTTAATAAGTTATTAATTGTGATGGCATTTAAATCTCACTTTACATAAACCTCTCAGTCAAGTTCTCGTCTGGACCAGAGATACCTAAATTTTGGTGAGGATCTAGTGAAGTCAGCTGGTGACTAGAGGTTTGAGTTCATTCTTAGTGAAACAAATAAGCCAGAGAAACTTTCAGAATGTTTAGGTCTTGTTGGATTTCGGAGGTACTGAATAAGGAGGTTGCAGAATGTCCAACATCAGAGATCTGTAAGAATGTGTTACGCAAATCTTTTGGAAAGAGGGAAAGATATTTTATCTGGCCTGGGGACAGACTGATGGACAATAAAAGTTCTTGAGGTCACTTCTAGCCCCAGTGTTTCTGATTCCATGACATGTGACAGATGGCAATCCACATCACTAAAATCCGAATCAAAACCTCAGGTTTCATCCTGAATGACTAACATGAAGACAAATGTCACATTTTGTTTTACAATTGCAGGACTGGTTTTATTGTATACTTTCTGAAGAGGAAGAATACTTTCTTATCTTCACTGGAATATAATTTAGGAAACTCAGTATATTTTTATACATTTTGGACATATTTTCAGAGGCTTTTTAATAAAACTTCTATAATCTTCCTGTCAAAAATTCAGATTTTGATATTTTTATCTTTCAATATCCATATCAGCTGGAGCCATACCAAGATGTATGCCATTTAAATGCCCTTTTCCTGGAATTAGGAAATACGGGGGGGGGGAAAAGTAGACTGAAATAGTTAGCAACGTTAAGAACCTCTGGGCTTCTTAAATGTTTGAAGAACCACTTCAAAATAGCACTATTTTTTTGTATTACCTATGACTGTATATTACATGAGTCTGAATTAAACACCTAAAATCTCCATAAAGATGGTACAGGCATGTTTTCACAATGTGAAATACATGTGAATACATAGTGAGTGGAAGAGCCTCAAGTTCTGGGGTGAGTGCATCTGAAATGCTACTTATCAAGGCTGTTTCCAGCTATGGGATTCTCTGACTGGAAGCACATGTGGTATTTAAGACTGTGCACAGTCTGCTGGAAGATTCATATGCTTGCAAATGACAATTTGCCCAGCTAGGCAGGATGTAGCTAACAATACTTGCTTAGTGCCTGATTATTTGCCAGGAACTGACATTTGTTATGTAATTACATTTTATGTAAATCCTTCTACATCTGAAACCATTCCAAACTACATCTTTTCCTCCCTGCTTGTGTTATAGCCCTAACGATGAGTCCAGCAGTAAGTCTACATATTTACCAGGTATGCTCCACTTCTCATGATAGAATCCACAGCCAAGGTTATAATTCCATTATGATAATAGAGGACAGTCCTGGGTTCTGGTTTATGCTGCTAGACTTGTTTATGCATCTAGCTTTAAAAGATTCCTTGACACTGTCTTTCAGCAGTGCTTAAACACAGCCACAGGATTTCCCCTTTCCAGTAAATATACAGATTTTAAGTAAGCACTTATTTGGAGATAACTTCCTGCTCACATGTTCCCTTTTTAGTACTTATGAACCTTGTGCTCTTTGCTGTACCATGTTACTCCTTCAACAGGAAGGCTGGATAAAAAGTCTTTCTCAGCATAGCCTTTAACTTGGCAGGAAAAAAAAGATGGTTTTGATGGGATAAGATGGAACTCTTTCATTTATCGCACAAATATCAAATAAATTATATAGTAAAAGGCTAAGCTTCTCCCCCCTCGCAGTTTTCCATATATTGGTGGATAGCACTACCTTCCCTAACTGTGCTTTTAAATAAATACAGCCACATTGCACATTTACTGCTGAATTCAATATGGTGAGTGTTTGTAAGGTTTCTTCTGAGCATTTTTAGTACCTAGGCACTGAAATATCCACTTTTGTGAATGATGAGGAAGCCTAAATGTTAAACAGATGGCAAGACACTGTTGAGCTGAGATGGTTTTGTCACTGCAGCACTTGAAGTCTTGGGGTACTTCACCATCTTAATGTTCAGGCATTTATCTGGGTAGACATAGTTGCTTTGTAGATATAATTTTTGGACTCATTCCTGAATTCCACCAAAGTTGCACTTTATTTACCCAAGTACTTTTTTCAGATCTGTCCATTTGCCAAGCCACTATGAAATATGAAATACAAAAGAAAGACACAAATACTGGGAATGTGTAACCCACAGTAAAAATAAAATAAGGTGATTAAAATGCATCATAAATGTCAGTGAATAGTTCACTTACTGTATTTTAAAATTGAATTTGGACATGACAGTTTTCAAGCCACAAATTCTGCCAGTCACACATGTCCACTATTATTACAGACTCATCTATATTCCCAGGTTTTTCTGTCTTCCTGGATTTCTGGAACATAGAGTATTAAAACAGAAATGTTCAGAAAGTGGGGCATTTTATTAAAGTTTCTTATAAATCCTTAACTTTCAGTTCTTGCTTTTTTGATTATGTCCACATGACCCATATAGTAAGATGCAATAAGCCTGATCTTGCATGTTGAGAAAAAATACTGCATACTTCAGAATGTATTACTTTAGGAATCCTCTCTTGGAAGATGGTATTCTCTGGAAAAAAAGAAAATAACTTTAGCCAAATGTGAATCCATGCTTATTTCACTAGGCATTATGTTCAGCTTTGGAAAAAAAAAAAACAATATTGCAGCTAATAAGCAATTTTTGGTTGTGATTTCTAAACATTTGCAGCAGTACATAGCTGCTTTTCTAAATTAAATTTGTTGCAGGAAAGGGACAAAACTGGAGAACAAGAAAATTCACAAGCAGACCTCCAAATGATGTATGACTAAACCATGAGACAGCATCAAGCAAGTATCACAGAACATTAAAGTATTTTAGTGATTGCTAAATATGGCCACTGGCATATAAAATGAACTGTCTGCATAAACCTATCAATCATTAATATAAAACTCCTACTGAGTGCCTCCATGCCAGGTCCGGTCCCACAATCTCTGTTTGCAACACTTGGATTTAACAGCAGTGATAGCTGTAGTCATCTGATCTGATTGATAGTATTAAAGACAGACATCCTTTTTGTATGAGATTAAATACTTGGAGGAAATACACTATGATACAAACCAAAGACCATTGAATTTTATGTATGTGCTTCTTGAAAAAATGCTTTGGTTTATATATAGCTATGGAAATATGGTATACTGAGAGACACTGAGTGAGAAGACAAGCACTGGTTTTCCAAGTGTTTTGCATAAAACTAATGCTCACTTATATAGAATTCCCTGGGCTACATCATCCCTCCACCACCATCAAGTCTTAATGGCTGAAGGATAGGAAATTCTGAGTTTAGCTTGCCTCATTTCAAAAAAACCCTGTCCAAAGCTCTGCAGCTTAGACACTTAAGCCAGAAAAGGTTGAAATCATACAGGTTCAAAAATTTTTCATTCCTTCACTGTTTTTTAGTAAAGAGAAAATTGAATTTCAAGTATTCAAGAACATAATAAATCTGGGTTATGACTTTATTGTTCCTTTATCCAGGAAGCAATTTTAAATTAAAAAGAAGATGGAAAAAACCAAAATAAGTTTTAAATGTCTTTCCATTCTTCCAAGCTATAACTCTTTCTTCCTAAAATACATTTCTGCCCTTTTATCTTCCTGCCAAGTGGGTAAAAGAAGATTATTTTTTAAAAACAAGCAAAACAATATCTATGTGGTTTTTATAACCTTATTTAAGGGATAAAAGGAATTTATTTTCGTGTTTAAAGAACAATCAAATATATAATTCCAAATATTCATGTCAGCAATAGAATGTACAGGGCCTAGATAGCCCAAAATTGTTCATGTCAAAGATTTCAATACAAAAAATGTAATAGAACAAAAATTCATAGTACAGCAATTCGTGACTAGGACAAGACCAGTTTTGACAAATACATTATTCATAGCAATATTTAATAATTCTTTAATTTAGATTCTGTCTTGAAGTACTACATTAGCTGTCAATTACTTCTGCAAATGTATTGGACATCACATCAAGACTTCTGTGTTTATTTGGCTGAATATCTTCTTATTTATTTTGATTGTTTTAACACCACGAAGTACAGAAAATGGCATTACCTGGTAATGCAGTCAAATATTCATAAATAATTTCAAATACAGACAAAAAATCTTCCTTTTTTGTCAGTAGTTTCATGTTTGGATCACAGGACAGATTCTTCTCTCATTTGTTGCACTGTAGATTCTCCTATCTTAGATTGAAATATTGAAGAAAACATAAGCTCCCATTACAATGTGAGTAGGGTCAGAACTCCCTTTTATCGAAACAAGCTTTCTGAAATACTTGATTGCAGTGTGATACTTACCAAACTATAATTATCAGCAGGGAGGAACATCCTACATTGCACTTTCTAAATGCAGTTTGCTTAGGTAAGAGCATTAATGACAGTAACAGCAGCAAAAGCTCCTGGCTCTGTGCTAGGCTGGGTATGTGCACAGAAGGAGTAGCTTGCACATTACTAGTGGGATGCTTACCACAGCTTGAGAACTCTGGCCCAGACCCATCTTTATATTTGGATGACACTGGTGCAGTAGTCACCTTGGTCTTGTCATGAGGCAGTGCAAGCATTGCCTGTGACCCCTGGAGCCTGACGGGGCACATCCACTGCAAGTACAAAGCAAAGCATGCTGGTTTAAAACACCTCTGCTGAGCTGGGAGTGGAACGTTCTGCACCAGGTGTACACCCCCGTGGTTATGGAGATGGCAAAGGGGAGGCCTGTATTAGCAAGTGCAGTATTTGTGGCATAAATATGCAAATGTAGGTTTCTATGGGGAAAAATTAATAGAGGTGGTAATGATCATCATCATCTTATTTGTTCATATTGCTTAAAAAAAAAAAACTTGAGTGGGATTGTTATTGCATTTTAATTGCTCTTTGCAAGTTTTATTGATTTTATTCTGACATACATAGAAGACAAAGTAGATATACTGTAACTGCTAACATTTAAAATGGAAAATAATTTTTTTAAGCTGCAAACTGGGGTATACTACAGCATATCAGGAGATTTCTTTGTTAATTATTTCTTGTCTTAGACATGTTCAGAGGTCATTAATTTCTTTTTAAATTTGCAAGCTTATTGCAGACCAGTCCGGTTATGTAACTCTCCAAACATAATTGTTCTGTGTACAATATTAGCTAACAAGTAATTATAACTACTAGCTGCTCCCAGCTGATAATATGCTTAGGAAATTCATATATTTGGAGTTGTCAGTTTAGGTCATATTATTTGAGAAGAAGTCTGACTTAATTTGAGAAAATGCCTGACTTAAGAGGGTGCCAAAAGAAAGTATTCAGATACAAAATTTCATAGCATGTCCTGCCCTTAAAATTGAATAATTTAAAACAAAATCTCTTAAAATTTAAAATTCCTAAGATACAATGCATTACATTGGTAACATTTTGACTGAGTACTGAAAGCTCAACTCTAGGACCACATGCCAGGTGGCAAAGGAGTTACATGGTTTGCATCTATTTTTAACTAAATTACTACTTTGAAGTCAATAATTGTATAGCCATCTTGGATACCAGAGGAAGCTTTTTCTAGCATCTAATCATGTTTAATATACACTTACTTTCAAAATAATGGAATTCTTTTCATTTAAACAATTATGCCTTCAAAGATTTTCTTCAGTACACTGGATCATGTTGTTTTGAGGTTTTTCCTTGAGTTTTAAAAGTGTTAGGACACTATTTTACTAAGTACTGCATTACAAAGAAAAATTAATCAATAAGAGATTAAGTGCCAAAGAAAGAAGTATTTCAAAATGAGAAAAAAAAAAAAAAAGGGAAAAGAGCCTGATAACTTAAATCCCTGATGTTCTGTAGATACTAAAAAATCACTGGAGCACAAAATTCAGAATTGAGTTATTAAAACTATTATGGTAACATTCGAGCAAAAGATACAGTACAGATTTTAGCCCAGAACACGTGGTTAGAAGTGGAAAATGTCACGACTTTAAGTGATTTGAGAGGCCTTTCATCTTTGAGGTGTTTAATGGGATCAACCATCATTGCAGCAGAACAAGTAGAGCCAGAGAATTACCCACGTTAGTGCTCAGAGGCCAACAGACACCAGATCTCCCAGGAGCCCTACCACTGTGTGCAACTACCTGTATGTCTCTCAGTGCCTTTATACCTCAAAGCCAGCACTTGTATGAGCCCTTTGCCATTCTTTCACTAACTAATTTCACCAGGATTTTGAAGCATTTTACATTTATTTGGATTTTGTACCAAGGTAATTGGAACTGGACCAGTAGGCTAGGAAGTTACATTAGCATTTTTGCCACAAAATATGTAAACCTACAACAGTATTATGTCATAACGTGTCATTTCTCCAAAAGGCAACCTGGAAAGGGTGGAAAACAATGAGAAAATTCAATTTAAGAATAGGTACTCATCAACTCTTTTTCATTCTTCTAGGACATGCAGAGTTGCATAGTATCTTTTGAAATTGTGCAAGTTAATTTTAGGAAGTATATTATCTGCACCAGAAAAACTCCTTGCAAATGTTTCTTGTCCCAAAAGATCAGCTTCGCTTTATCAGTTTATCAGCTGTTGTCTACCACAGAAATACTACTTGTTGTACTATAACTGCATGGTTTTTTCAGGCTTCCCAAAAAATAGAGGTTTGAGTTTTGAACGCCCTTGTGTCACATATGTGAGGACTTAAAGAATGCAGTTGCATGTCTGAAAACACTGTCCCCATAAGATAGGTCACCACAACAGGAACTTGAGATAAGCACGGATGGTAAAACAGGAAGGCATTAATTCCAGGTCTAACAAAGGTGAGGGTTTGGAATCAGAACACCGGACAAAATGCCACTGTGCAGACTGTAGGAACTTAAGATGAGGCTTATCCAGACAAAAAATTTGCACTGTGGAAGACTGTGGGAAAGGCAACCCAAATTGTGGGAATGGCATCTATGCCCACGGATACGTGGGATTGGACTGTATAAAAGTGTTACCTCCAGAAGATCGATCCCCACCACCACAGACCAGGGTGAAGAATGACCAGCAGGATGCCACAAGAATCCACGCTGTGGTGATATCTTTTGCTTAATGTGATGATATATTTTGCTCTCTGTGTCTCACTCTGTCCCTCTCTCCTTCCTTCCTCTTCCTATTTCTTCTTATCCCTCTACCTCACATTTACTGTTAAATAAAATCTGTATTATTGACTTTGGCACATGGTCTTGTTTGCACCTTAATTTAGGCAGAAGCATGTCTTATAATCAGATCTTAACAACATAATTCTCCTTCACATTTTATTTCAGAAAAATGAAAAATCTCCTCTGCCATTTAGGGCAGTATCTTGAATAACTTCATCCCAACAAAACCTGTCATTTTAGAATAGACATAACTACAGTATCAAAGTATTTTTCCTGCTGAATTTGCTTTCTCAATCTTCAGAGACTTCACCTTTACTCGGAAGAAGCATGCAGTCAGCTGAACCATAAAATGCTGTGAAGCTGGTGGGCAGCCTTTACCCAAGATGTGTGAAGCTGGTGGGCAGCCTTTACCCAAGATGTTTTGGTTGTTACAAAAAAAAAAAAAAAAAGGCCGTTTTGTCTGAGAAATTTCCTGTTATTTGTTTGCTTTTCTTGTGGATATTGCAAAATATGCATTTAGTTCACACTGTGCATACTCCTCTGTAGAAATATGTGTGCCCCTGTATGCCTCATTTGGCTTGGTGCTGTAATAGTTCTATACCCATTCTTCAAGCGCTTCTTAGTTCTACTGGGTTGAGCTTTCAAGTCTTTTTTCTTTGATGCACCTTCTAGTTGCTGGTGCTTGTTAAAAGTGACTGCAAAAGACCACACTAGAGCCATCACACCACAGAAAGGCTCTAAAATGCCAGAGAATACAATGTGTGAGCTACAGATCCACCCAATTTCCTAGGCATCCTCAAATTAATTGCTCTGCTTCCTTTTTTAAAACATGACCAATGGCAATGTCACATCCACCTGGCTAAAGTTTTGAGCCTTTTTCTAAGGATACTCATGACTTAATTCTCATCCTACACACTAAACTATTCTCCTACTGTCTTAGCTATAACTGAACCATGCTGTCACCTGTTCCTCTCTCTCCCTTCCAACAACAATCTTCAAAGGAAAACATGTAAAGGAGAATTGCATCACTGCACTTATATCTGGTTTTGATCCTCAGCAGAGACCTCTGTTTTTCCTGCATCGTCTTGGTCCTCAAATTCAGACAGTTGAGTCTATGTACAGTTTATAATTTATTGTACAGCTTACTCTGTGAAAGCAACATCATTACCAGCAGATGAGTAAACCCAGCTACTTAGGCCCACGTAAACAGTTTAAGTTCCTTAATTACAGCAGATTTTTTTTTCTGTGAAATCAACAGGATAGTTTTTAATGGGATCTTTGTCCTCTTTTAAATTCAATTCTATTCATACAGTTTGCTGGAGTCAGTCTCCAATAAGGCTAACCCATAAATACCTCATAGGCAAGAGGCAATTTCTATCAATACAAAATCTGTAAAGGGCAGATGGAGTCATTTAAGCCAGGAACCAAAGTGGCTTTTAGCTGCCTGAAAAATTATATATTCTTTGTGAGACTGGTGAATTGTAGCACTGGTTCACTAATAATGTGGATGGTGATACCTCCCTACATTATCACTGCACAAAGTAATAGATCTTCACTCAAAATTTGTTCTGAGTATCAGAAATCTAAGAAGTATAAGATGGCCATACATTTGGGAAAGCATGGGAGCATTTTTTTTAGGAAACTGGCAGGTTCTGGTGGTGCAGTTTGTAAGCTCATATTCACATTGATAAAATCCTACTGATCTAATTAATCATATCTACCACATCAAATTTGCTATCAATCTGGCCTTGAGTTTAGATCTAACAGAAAAAAAAAAATCTGAGGTGATTATAACTTCTAAAGACACAGCTTATTTTCACCAGAAAAAAAAGTAACTTCAAATGAGTAAAGTACTCTCTTTCAGTAACATGGGCTTGATTTCACATACTAAATTTTTAGCCAGGCTTTTAACCTAATTGTATGAGAGAAAAACAATTAGGTATTTCACTTGAAAGGAGTAGCTGTTAGTTCAATACCAGTCTTCCCCAATGACTGCTAATGTTACTAAGGACAGAAGATTTCCTTTAAAAAATAAGAGCATACATAGCAAAGAACAACACATAATAAAAAGAGCATTATTTCAATGCTTTGATTAATTTATTTGAGGTTTACTAGTATCACTGTGTCTGGTTTACTCATTTCACATAACAAAGCACATGCCTTGTCCAGTGCTTGCAAGCAATATTTAGATCTTTAGTGCAGTATACTACGAATATTTTCTAAAGTTAATAAACCATTCTTTTCCTTCCACAGCAGAAAACTATTCTGGTACTAAGAAAAATGTAGCATTCCGCAAATATTTACAGCTTTCAGCTAAATCAGTTGTTAAATAAGCATAATCTTTAGTTTTCACTCTTTGCTGACTATTCTAGCTTATAAAACAACTAACCCATTATAGCATTTGGAGAGAATACATAGTAGAAAGCCCAGGGATGGAGCCAGAAGCCATTTTTGTTTCTAAAGTAGATTCAGAAGCTACCTTATGGATTTTCAGTAAGTGTGACAAAAGAGAGTTGGAGACTACAGCAGGCTGGATTCTTTTAGCTACAACTAAAAAGAGATCTGAGTCACTTTGTACCTTTTTGACTTCATGAAACCTGTAGCATGCTGTCGACCTACACAGAAGTCCAGCCTTTCATCTAAGTAAATCTGGCTGCAGGGAATGAGCCAAGTCAAGGTCACAATGTAGGGGAGAAATCTTGGATTCAAGTTCCATATGGAGCCTCTCTTTGGGAGCAGAAGATTCATCTTGTGCTAAGCAGCACATTAAAATGGGAGGTAAAGTAATAGGTGAGGATTGTTGTTAATATGTCTGTGTTACAGTTATGGAATATTTCACACAGTATCATCAGCAGCCATCTTATAGCTACAAAACCTTCACTGGCTGGTTTTCAACTTCTAACAAATCAACCAAAAAGCCCCTTGGTATATAAACATCTCCATGATCTCCTAGGAAAGGCCAGTTGGCACAGGCATGAGTGCCAAAGTGTGGCATCCTCTTCACTTTTAGGAATAGGCCACCTCACACAGAATGGAACTGAGGAGTTGGCCAAAAGAGAACAGTGATAGAAATAAGCATAAGGTAAAAGTTATATGAAGATCTTTTTTTGGCTTCAGAAGAACAAAAGGGAAATTGAATGTGGGTCTAGGCAGGAAGCTGTTCCTGTGCTGTTCTTCAACAGTTTTCATCCTAATTTCAGAAACTTGGTGCCATGTTTGCCCACCAAAACAGTGATCACCGAGTTCTACAACCTTAGTGTCAACAGCTGAGTCAGTGCATTGCCAGGGAAGGAAGGGAATGGAAACAGTGGGACCACAGTGAGAGGCTTGTGGGAACAACCTTAGGAAAGGGAAGATGCGTACTGACATCCCTGAGATTTATGCTTCTACTAGTTACAAGACCTGAAGAGAACAGCAGTCCAGAAAGGGAATTTTGACAATGAGGTAAAGGAAAGGCACTGAACTTTTGATAGCTGTTATAAAGCTAGGTGAGACAGAACAGAGAGAGCTCTCCTGGCACAAAGGGAGCTGCACTAAACTCAGTTAGTAAGTCAAACACAGACCAGGAGACTGCACCCATGTTTACCTTTTCAGATACAGCCTGTTCTCTGCACCTGAAACGAAAGGGCACAATGCAACATGTGTTTATATGTTCCATGCAATCTTCTACACCATGGCCAAGCATTGTCTAGGACAGAACAAGCTGGCACTGGCCAGAATTGTGCCAGGGAGCTTACAGATAGTGATACATCAGTGCTCAAATTGTGAGCCGTGGCACAGTGATTTTATTTATTATGGAAGTAGCTTCTGAAAATATCTTAGACAGTAGGAAGGATGCTACTATGCTATGCAAGACAGCCTTATTGCTATGACAGCACTATGTAACATCTAACTTTGCAGTTCACTTGCAAGTAAACCATAGCTGCAGTACTTGAATTATCTGAAAATTTATGGAAATAAAATCCCTTACCCATGTGAAAAATAATGCCTTACACTGGATGCCAGGTAAGTGGTAAATAGCAGGCCACTACAAAATCTGACCATGTCATTCTAGCTCTTCCTGTGTTATAGGAATTTATTCATTACATAGTTTTCTGGAAGGGACACTTGTTAGGCCTCATTTGGGTTATATTATGAATATATAGTATTATGAATTATTGAGAGAAAATACTTTTCTGTACATTTCTGGAATTATCATATGGGGACACAGAAATTTTCTATTGCATTAAAGTGGTAAATTCAGGCTTTTCTGTAGGTTGCAGCAAATTGTGGAGATTTGTGACATCTCTCTTGAAGGTATGCTGGTGACCTGCTCTTCTGGGAATGCAGAAGAGCTGTATCATTCAGATTAAGTCACTGAGAATTGACTCTGAATTCTCAAGCAGTTTACTGAACTAGAGGAGATTATAATAAATAGGAAAAGTGAGAAGCCAGCAACAATCTCTCTCTCTCTGAGGGCATCTAAGGCAAGCTCAAGCAGATTTTAATGAGTTTGTTTATGGGAGTGCAGATACTACTTCTGGAATTACAAGAGATGCATCCATAGAAGCCAATTCGTATTACCATTCTACCAGTGCTACTTGTAAGATGAATGAAACAGAACATCACAATATGGGGTGATGAACCCTAAGCAGGACAGTACTTTTGTCTTACAGGAAATCAAAGAAAAATACACTGCTTTTTTGGCCCCCCGGGTGACTATTTGAAGATAATCTATTCTTTGAGGGTCAGGTAAACCCATAGCACTTCTTAATTCCTGGAGATGTTAATTGCTGATATTTCAGTTAATACCTCCAGGTGGGTAACTAATTACACTGTGAAGAAGAGAACTGTCAGCTATATGGGAAAGGCTTTACTGATGTCGAGCTAAGAAACAAGAAGGCCTGTAGCTGCCAGGGCCAGTTTGTATTTGGGAGAAGCATCCCAGCAGCCTTCCAATTGCTGCAGTTGATATGCTCAGACACAGAGATCAGCTGGTTATTATAGATCATACAAGAGTAAGGTAAGAGTTTGGAAACACACAAAATTGTCCTCCTAACCATTTACCTTTCTAACTTAAGGGGCAGCTATCCTTACCACAGACCTTCTAAAAACTTTCAGTGAAAGAAACGTGCTAGGGTCTGTGGGCAGTCTATTCCGGTGTTTCATTAGTTTTACTGATATCCGACCTGCATATTTCTTCTTGAAATTTAGTAAAGCTTCTTTGGTTTTAATAAGATTGTTTAGTCTCTGACCATTTATGCTAGTCCACCCAGATGGAGACCTTGAGGTAACACAATAGATCCTTGAAGAATGAGGGAGAGGATGACGCTGCATTAAACCCCAATTATTCCTTGGATCCTGGAAGGATCTTCACTTTTGTGAACCAAGTCAAATGCTACAAATTGTTCACAACTGGTAACTCAATTAGCTCTTTCTTCTTTTTAAATGCCTTGCATTTAACTAGGTTTACAGCAAAAATGCAACTGATTTCAGTATTGCCAATGAGGTTCCTATTCTAAGTATGAAAGTCAGAGCTTCCTGATTCTGAATGGACCTCAAAATTCTAGAATTTTTCTATAAACTTCTACTTACATTAAGTACATTTTATTGCATATAGAAATGATGGTGCTGCTCTAAGATATGTTGATGCTGTCTATGGTGCCTACTGCCATAGCTGCCTTCAGACCATATTTAAATTCCTGCCAGAAACCCTTAGGAAGTCAATAAAGCTGCTTCCACTTGCACTATTTACCAACTTGTCTGAAATTAATCTGAGTAGAACTTCTACAGACGAAAAAATGGAAGACAATTAGTGTAAATCTTAAATGAACCAATTCAAGTATAAAAGAATCTGAGATTTTTAATCACATACGGAAATGTGCAAGCAAGTATCAGTTTTGACTGAAGACCTAGATGAAATTTGTCAAATGTGAATGGCTCAGATTTGACTCAAATATACATATCTGGGCAAATAAACAGATAAATAAAGATGTTTGTCTGTATCAGAACTGTTGAGCATTTGCAGTACCTGTTGCTTCATTGAGAGGTAAACAGAAGACATGCAATATGTATGTGTTTTAGTAATACTACATTTGTGCTGCTAAATTCATTGCTTTATTACATCAGACAAGGTTTAAATGAGACTTTCTCACACAAAATTTCATAAGCACTAGTGTGCTGTGCTATCTTAAACTAAGTCCATTTAAACAACTTTGCATTTGAGTGCTTCATTGATTCCTTCATATTTATGATAGGGTTGCACCTGTTTTTATCAGGTGAACATGCAGCAGGATTATTGATGTGATAAACTGGGCAGTTGGTCTTAAGATCATTGTTTTATGCCACAAAAAACATAGATAAAACTACATCAATGTAGTTTTATCTATGACAGTTTATATTACAGGCTTTACTTAACAGGGAGCACTTGAGTTCTGTCTGTGTAAGGACCAAAGAAGTTGGGGTTTTAAGCACTAATACTCTCAGTACTATTAAAAGGAAGGAAATAACAGAATAAAAGTCCTAGCAAACAAAACCCCAAAACCTAGCCAGCAACCTGGGAGCAACATTTCATTCCAGTAGTTATCCAGAAATCTGATTTCCTTTGCTTTGTGTCAGGCACTTAGCATTATTGTTGCAGTTAAGGGAACTTTATGAGAATGATTAAAATAAAACTTCTTGGAGGAGAGGTGCCACAAGAGACTGCAGCATCACTTGGGAAGTCATTTATCTACTGTGAAAACACAGATCTCTTGCTTTATTAAACATCTCTGTACAATTCCCCTTGATGTCTGCAGCCAGATATTCACCTGGCACAGTTCCATTGAAATCAATGGACCCATATTGACTTACACAAACTGAAAATCTGAACCTCTGAGTTTATTACAACATCACTAAAAGGGCTGATTAATTGTACCATAGCATCACAATATGATAATAATGCTCAGAAACCTCTCCAGAGTGGAATAGAAATTTGTTAAATCTTTCTGCAGAGCATTTGTTTTATGTAATCTACCTCTTTTTCAGTTGTGGGGGTTTTTTTTGTTTTATTTTAGAAACACAGATGGTAATCTTGTTACCATTTCAGGTTTACCCTGCAAAAAACACCATGACATGCTTGTAGTATATATTTCCTAAAATCCTGATTGTCACTGGGTCTCAGGCACACAGTGATCTTGAAGAAGAGTATACATTCTCCATTTGACAACATCCTACAGAAGACATGGCCTTCCTGTCCTGCAGATCAGTTCAGTCTCAACCTCTGCCCCCACTGAGGGGCTTGCTGCCTGTGCTGCGGTGCAGCTGTCTAAGCTGGGATCAGGCTGCTGGGACAAAAGCAGTGCAAGAGAGACATTAAAAACTCTGTTCAGGGCCTCCCCCTGCTTTACCCATGCATTTAAGCCATAGCTGTTGTCCTTGGTTCTGGCCTGAGCCATGCTGGAGGTGTGCCTGTGCCTGGTCAACATTCTGACCTGCTGATTTGACTTCAGACTTCCCTGGACTGTTACAGTCCTGGTTACTGTACCGGCCCTGCCCTCTTCTCCTTGCTTGGGCACAGTGGGACTGACCTTTTCTTATGAGGACACTGTCCTACCACCTTGCCATTACCCCAGCTCCTGCTTGCCTTCCCTGGGAAGTAGCCTGCTCTTCTTGTTTCCTGAGAAGAACCCTTAAATACTGTGTAGACACTGCTACTGCAGCAGGCATAAAGAAAAGAGATATGCTGGTTTTTTTCCAAAAATAAGATAAACAAATTCCCCTTACAGGATCATTCTTATTTAATATTAGATTTTGCAGGAACAGTAAAAAATTGAGCCTCTCTTTTTGCTTGTTTTGTTATGCATAAATTTTCTGTTCACTAAGAGTTCATCATCTCAGAAGCCAAATGGCAGAGAGAAAATGGTATCCAAAGCACCGTAGTCCAAGCAAAACATTTATCTGCTTTTGTTTAATTTTAATGATGTAAGTGGTAGTGGCATGTTTCCCACCCTGTAGATATGTCAGCTGTCATGTGTAAGTGTGAGACACTCAAGGGTTTACCCCAGCCTGTGTTGTCCTGAGGAGTCCCTGTAGCTCCTGCAGTTGTGACACAGTGCCCCAGTCTCCTTTCCCCACTGAGAACATCACATGTGAAGATACAGAGGGCAGAGGAGACCAGGTCCTGTGCTATAGGAAAGGTTGGGCCTCTTCATGAAGTATACCACACAGAAGCCACAGCAGAATAATTGTTTAGTCCACTGCAGCCTCATGCCATCTTTCCTGTCCTGTCACAAACTCAGCACAGGGAAATGAGATGAGCTGGTGCAGAGGGGCAGGGATACATCCGTCACAGGATCCACCTTGCCGAGTCTCATGGGCTAGGTCAGAGAAAAAGCAGAGGTCAGAATCAAACCATCCTTGACTGGCTTATCTCGCAATTCCCTGTTTTGTGGCAGACCTGGGTCAGGAGAGGGAAAATGAAAAAAGGTAATAAACTTAATGCATGAGGCTCCAGCCCTGGCTGCATAGTTTAATTCTGAAAGAACAAAGCCCAAAGCTTACTTATAGGACCATAAGTAGTCAATAACAATGTAGAGTCAAAATATTTTTAACAGACAACTCTTAATAGAATTAAACTGTGCAAAGGACAAGTTCTCTTTTCACAGAGGGATTTAACTACAGTGCTGCACACTCACCTTAGAAGCAGCACTAAATGTTAATAACAGGAAGAAATTAGGTACAAGTCTGACATTTTGGTGCAAAGTTCCTCAGCATGAGTAACTTCTTGAAATGGCAGCCAGCATGGCACTTATTCATCCTAGTGCAGCTGCTGACATGAAATGGTGCTTCGAAGTGTTTTGGGGAACTGGGATAGCAGCAGTGTTTCCATCAGAAGCACCCAGGTTCCACGACATGCCAAACCTAGGGCACTACAGTTCAGCAGCTCATTAAGCATTTCAGTCATGCTTTGCAGTTCTCTGAATTGTGGTCTTTCCAGTACATCAATTTTTTTCTCTAATTATATTGATTTTAGCAAATTGCAGTGTCCTTCTGTTGATTTTCAACTATGTATAGCAAAAACTTGCAATGTGAGAGAAAAAACAAACTCACTGTGTTCTAGCAAGTTATTCTATACCATTAGACCTTTCATGGGACAAAACACAGACATCAGAGCTAAGAACATATGAAAATATTGCAGTTACTACAAAAATAAACAGAAGCTAAGTTTTTTAATTAATATAGACCTTACATTCATCACCCAGACAAAAAAGACCAGTCAATTGTCTGGAGCACCAGCTCTGTAATTACACACCCATTTATTTTCAGTGCGGAGGATGTAATTGCCTGTGCCCAGCTCTATCTTTGGGTCATCACAGTGGACCAACCATACCGTATGCCAGCACCTGCCATCTGCAGGCTGTCCTCCCACACCAGAGACCTGAATTCTAGCCCACACTCCTGACTAAATCATGTCTTTATAAGGCAGAGAACTCCTAAAATCTGCTCAATAAATTAGGGGCTGCCATAGAACCTCTAGAAAGTCAGCAACACAACCTCTATCCTCTTTCTTCCCCATGAAGACAAGCTGTGAATCCCCTCCACACTTTCATTTTACAAAACATTTCGGTAATTGCATTGCTGAATCATGCTAGAGGTAGGACTTCTGCATTGGTGGAAGTGGTCTGAAGTCAGTGCAGCTAAACAGTATAGGACCAGTCATCTCATTCAGGGTGGAAGAAAAATACTTCAGTGTTTAGGAAGTATGTATCTGTTCCTGTTTCTTTGACCTTTTTACTCATTTTAGTGAATGATCTGTTAATAAAAATACATAAGCACATTAGGGAGCCAATCACCAAGCCTGGAGTGAGTGTTTTAACAGGCCAAACGGTACCAAGAGTATTTTAAAGAACAGTGGAACCTGGGCCATTCACTCAAGAATTTATATGCTACATACAGCCAGCTGCTGCATTTCTGGATGAAGCACCCATGTGGTGGGAGATAACTGGCTCATCACTGCAGGTAAATACCTTAGCTTTAGAGGAGGCTGTAACACAAATATGCATCTTTCTGCAGTGTTCCCTTCTGGTTAACTCTGAGATACTCCTTGTTCACTGCTTTTGGTTTAGGTTTTATTAGAGTAAATCAGTCCTTTATTGGATTTAGTTCATATATCTTAGAGATAGTTTAGGACTTTTTTGCATCAATGAATCATGGCAATATATATAAGAAATGTTTATTCTTCTATTCTTTTGGGGAGGAAATTAATACACGTTCACATAGCTGGGGTTAATCTAGCATCTAGCAGGCAATTTGCTCCTACATTTTCTGACCTTTTCATTAAGTATAAAAAAACCAGAAGGATACAGTCCATACTTAGTTTTATTTAGCTGTTGTCCTATGTGTATTTAGTCCTTATTCCAAGAATTTTAGGTGTATACAAAGGACAAAATAACTTACACAACAGAAGCTTGAAACTACATGTTTAGGGGCATTCCACACGACTTGCCCTTCTTTGTGTTCGGAGGGAGAACTTCTCTGTAAATCAGGAGACAACTTGGTAGGATCCATTACAGGGACTTACCAGCTTAGTAAAAATATGTAGCTTCAAAACTCAATTTAAAATCTGTTCAGGTACTTGTTAACCTCACTAAAAATCAATGGACCAAATCCCATATATCTCATATATAACACCAGAATACCACTTAAATCAAAGAGTTGCCTTAGGTAAGTGGGGAAGGCATTTGTCCAGTGGGGATGTTCATTCAAGTAATCCTGCAGGCTTATGTCTATACTTATTATCAGACTCAGCAACGTCAAGGTAATTAATTTATTTCCTTTCAAGTGTTTTTTCTGCCATCAGTGAAAGAATTCCATGAAATGAGAAAGAAAAAACTACTGCAAATCATTAGCATGTAAAGACAGGCTAAGTGTCTTACCTTCTACTGTGGCCTGCAGTCTGCTGCCAAAGAGACTGAGAAAACAATACCAGCTCACATTTGGGGAATATCACACAGCAGCCTTCGACTACAGTTCTTACTGAAGCTTTAGCATGTCGGGCACAGCAGCACTCAGTGACGGTGGGACTTCATTAAGGCCACAATAGTCTGCTGTTAGTCTCCATTCTCTGCTAGACCTTTGCACCGGCCATGTAGGATAGTTAAAAGGTGAGCAGGTTTTGCTGATGACTCCTTGGCTCTCCAGTCAACAAATCAGCTTACAGATGGGAGTCATGTTTGGTGAGATATCGCCATTGGTGCACTGTCGTTCTTTGACCTTCAGCAACTCCACAACACAAGGGTCCTCTGAGAGACTGAGCAAGGTAGACACCTGCCTAATTTCCTCCATCTGCTAGACAGCTATACAGAAAGCCCAGCCTTTTGGGTCCTTGAAACACTCTCTCCTGAGTCTCTGCGAAGGATGCATGGAGTCTCTGGACCAGTCACAATGGGGGGCTTTTGCCACTCATTCCCAGTGAGGGTCACTTCAGCCTCCAATACAGTTAGCTGTTGGGACACTCCGGTTGTTCCAGAAATACAAATGGGTTCTGCTTCTCTGTAGCTTGGTGGTATTAGGATACACTGTGCACCAGTATCCACTAGAGCCTTATACTCCTGTTGGCCTCATGTACCAAGCCATCGAAACCACACAGTCCAGTAAACCCTTTTGTCCCCTTCCTCCACCTGGCTGGAGGCAGGGCCCCTCTAGTCCTGATCATCATATTGGTTACTCACTTTTTGTATGTACAAACCAGAATTCTCTTTATTAAGATCAGAAGTAGGATCAGCTCTTCTACTCTGTTTGGCAATTTGCCTGCTTGATACTGGAGCAGCAGTTTTCCTGAAGAACCCCATTTTGTGGTCGTTTTTCCTGCAAATCAGACACCTGTGAGGGTGTCAAGGTAGATTTTGCATCCTACTTTCTCATGTCTCCTCTGTCATCACTCAGGTAAAGCCACAGGATGGTCTGTGGTGTGTAATCGCCATATCCTCTCTCTTGAGCAGAGGAGCTCTAACTCGTGATAGCTGAGATACTGGTCCATATAGGTGTGGACTAGGACATATCCTGTCTGAATTGCTGGAACTCTTGGAACACTTTCTCCACAGCTGAGGCACAGCCCCACTGGGAGAAGAGAGAATTTCTTCATGTTGCTGGAACTGGACTGTTACAGCGGGGATTACTGCAACAAGCATATATCAAACCAGGAGTCCCGTAGAAATGAAGTATATATGGACAGATTCATGGTAGATGTTTCAGAGATGTTTATTTCTCCAGCCGCATGGCCGGGACTCTGCTCAGGAACTCCGCAGTCACGGGACCCCAGGGTCCTTGGCCACACCGGGGAACACAAAACAACCAATGGGAAATGAGACTGACCAGGGGCAGGGAAACCCCGTGTCTCCCCCCCAGCGCCCCTCTCCCAGGGTTCCATGGCAGGGGAGGAGACCCCAACATCTCACCCATTTTATTTTAATAAAAGGGGAATGAAAACGACTGGATAACAAGAACAGTTTCAAGACAAAACAAGCCACCCTCCTGAGTCTTTAAATGTCCAATCAGATTCTGTGGAACATCTTAGGGCTGACAGAAGGGAGACAGAACTCTCCGGGCATGCTTTGTGGGGAAACTGAGGCAGGAGAGGGTTTAATTTCTTCCCTCCCCCTTTTCATCCCCCCTCGTTATCGGAGAGGAATTGTAGGGAAATGGAATTGTATAGGGAAGCCATGGGGTGAAAAACGGATTAGGAATAAACTGGGGATAGGGTAAACTTAGGAAAGGGTTCATATTGGGTATAGGGTAAAAAGGGGAAGTAGGCTGTGGGTAGGGAAATTGCTGGGATGGATATTGTTTATAATTTTGTGCATAACAGCTGCCTTTGACAGGAATACCTCCAGGCCCAGTAACATTTGCTGCTTGTAAACCCTTCTTTCCTTGCACTATATCAAATTGTACAACTTCCCCATCTCCTACACTTTGCAGGTAATTTTTAGGGTTATTCCTTTTAATGGCAGTTCTATGGATGAATAAATCTTCCCCTGTATCATCTCGTGTTATAAATCCGTAGTTGTTTTTTACATTGTACCATTTCAGAGTTCCTGTGACTTTCGTGGCTACAACTCCTCCTATCACGTGCTTGCGTGTTCGTTGTGGCTGCTGGTCCCGCGTGGCCGCCGCCTCGCCGGCTCCGACGTCTTGGCCGGGCCCCCGCGTTGCGGCTGCTCCGCGCTCTCCGAGCGGCGCTGCTCCAGCGCGTGTCTGGGCTCTGTGCGGCCCCGCATTGCCATCTCCGCTGGCTCCGTGGCCTGTGAGCGGTTCCACTCTGCAAACTCCACGCTGCTTTGAGTGAGTGCGGCCCCGTTCCGGCTCGGCGCTGCGCTGCGCGGCTTCTTGTGTCGCTGTGGAAACCGCCGCTTCTCCCTCCACCGGGCTCTCCGAGCCGTGTGCTCAGAGCAGCCTGCCACGCCGATGCCCGGTTCCTGGCTGCTCGTGGCCCACGACACCCGCGGCGCCTGCGGCATCGCTCCCTCACTTTCGGTCGCGTGGCCGAGGATCCCGAGACAGGGATGGGGTCCGCAATAAGGTGCGCGCTCCTGAGGGGGCCGGGCGCATCCAGCGCAGGCACCTCCGCCGGCATGGCTGCAGTCATGTGCTCCCGGGATGGCGGCCGTGCGGCCTCGGCCACGGGAGAAGTAGGATCCTCTGCTTTAGGGGTATTGGGACAATACAAATGCTCCTCAAGAGCTTCCCTGATTATAAGGTATGCATGGAAAGCTTCTCTTTGATCTCCTACTTTATCCCAGATCTCGTCCCAGAAACACCCCTCACAAGGAGGTTCGATATCAAAAAGTAAGTCTCAAGAAATACAGGAGAACCTTTTGAAAAGCCAGATGAAGAAATGTTCTAGATCACCCGGTTGCATTACTTTTTTGTTTTGTTGTTCAAGGATTCCTTTTACTTCTAGATACATTTTTTTCTGTGGCTCAGAGAGCCCCATTTCCCACGATTCTTCCATAGTCCAGAGAGAATACCCAAACCAAGATGAGAAGAAAGAGGTCTAGAGTGGTTATTTTACTCACGAATCTTCCTCAGGGACCAGTGTCCTGCCCGCATTCCTCCACCAGTTTGTTGCAGCGGGGATTACTGCAACAAGCATGTATCAAACCAGGAGTCCCGTAGAAATGAAGTATATATGGACAGATTCGTGGTAGATGTTTCAGAGATGTTTATTTCTCCAGCCGCATGGCCGGGACTCTGCTCAGGAACCCCAGTCACGGGACCCCAGGGTCCTTGGCCACACCGGGGAACACAAAACAACCAATGGGGAATGAGGCTGAGCAGGGGCAGGGAAACCCCGTGTCTCCCCCCAGGGCCCCTCTCCCAGGGTTCCATGGCAGGGGAGGAGACCCCAACACTGGACAACCAATTAATCCTCTGTTTGTTTCTCTGCCTCTTTCCAGGTCATTACTGCCCATGAGTTGGTGTATAACAATGGTGAGCTCCATACAAACTTCTACCACCTGGGTGACATACACTTGACATACACATTCATCTGGATCTTTGAATAATTTCTCATTGCTCACCATAAATCACCTCCAGCGTGGCTAATTCCCTCAGGTCCTGGATACCTTTTTCAATGGTGATCCATTTGCCTGAATGGCATGATATCTCTCTTGAAGGGAAACCTTCCCTTACTGCCTAATAGAAGTCATGTGCAGAGGCTGAGGTCTTGTGCCCTTTTTCCAATCACTTTGTCAATACCTTCCCTAGAAAGAGATTCCAGCTGCTTGGCTTTTCTACCCTCTAATTGCAGGCCACTGGTCCTGCTGTCCTACCTTTGAAGCAATCAGGTGACAATGTATTGGTCTGGATGAAGCTGAAATCTTTTCACATACCTCACAGCTCTCTCAGGGATTGGGATCAGATGGTTACTGCCTCATTTATGAGTTCTGTCACTTCCTCCTCCTGTTCTCATGATAGCACTTGGAGACGCCTGCCTTATCTTCTTCTTCCTCCTTCCCTCTTCAGTAGGAGTTTCTTCCCTTATTAAACAAGCTTGCTTTCGCATGCAGTATTTCTTCTCGTGTATATTGGGGCAGCTGTTACCAGCATGGGTTGGTACCCTGGTTCAGCTTCATACTTGCCAGGGAGCTGTCGCAGGGGGTTGAGTAGCCCCAGTGCTTATCATGGTTGCTGCAGTGTCTGTCATTTTGTCATCAGATCCAGAGACCGCCTTTTCCCCCTAAAGAGTGTTGAGCAGGGCTGAATCTGCATGGGCCAGGTCCCAGCATGTGGCAGTGATTTGTTTCTCTCTGGAACTGCCACGGTCACAGCATATTTTTTCCAAATATTTTACCAGTTTTCTGGATTCTGCAGTTCTTCAGGGGTGAAGTTCCAAAACATTGGAGGTGTCTGCTCTCCTAGATTCTTGCCCATACTATCTCACACATCCTGCCACTCATAACTATCCAGCCTTGAAATAGAACTCTGGGTGGTATACTTAAACATTTGTTTAACCTTAAATAAGACCTGAAATGCATTCAGGAGACACGAGTAGGAACACACTTGTTTGAACATCCCAAGGATTCAAAATTCTCAAGAGCTATTGTAACTAGCCTGGAGGAGAAGGGGAAGGTGAAGTAGCGGGGGAGTGTTCCCTCTTGTCTCCCCACAGATCAACTCTCTGAGGAGAAAAGGTGAAGAGTGTAATCGTTAATAGTTTCTGAGAGATGGTTCCCAAAGTACAGAGATGACAGTAATGCTGAGTACAAATACCAGATTAGTCTCACAACCACTAATTTTATGATATCATAAGCCAGTGTTACACAGTACAGCAAAATGATAACCTTAATCCAGCCCCCAGGGATGACAAACAGCACAACAGGGAACACACACAGCAAGTAAGGTCTTACATAACATAACCCTGAGAACAAGCACAACTCCTCTAAAAGCAGATAAATCAACATTGTGATCAGCAACTATTAAACTAATATAATGAACTTGTAAAACAAAATTTTTTAACACTTTTCTGGTCAGATCTGTTATCTCAACCCTTTGAACCCGACTCTGGGTACCAAAAAGAACTGCTGTGGTTTAACCCCAGTCAGCAGCCAAACACCACATAGCCGTTCTCTCACTCCCCTCTAGAGGGATGGGGGAAAGAGGGAGAGAAGAAGGAAAGAGGTAAATCTTGTGGGTTGAGATAAAGACAGTTAAAGACAGTAAAGGGAAAGGAAGATAATATTAATGACAAGAGAATATATAAAGCAAGTGATGCACAACGCAGTTGCTCACCAGGCACTGACTGATGCCCAGCCCATCCCTGAGCAATGGGCTGCCCCACCTTGTTGGCCACTTGCCAACAGTTTTATTGCTCAGTAAGTATGGTGCATGGCATGGAATATACCTTGTGTCCATTGGGGTCAGCTGTCCTGGACATGTACCCTCCCAGCTCCTTGTGCATCCTGAGCCTCCTCACTGGCAGGGCAGCATGAGAAGCTGAAAAGTCTTTGAATCAGAGTGAACTCTGCTCAGTAACAGTTAAAACATCAGGTGTTATCAACATTATTGTCATCTTAAATACAAAACACACCACTGCATCAGCCACTAGGAATAAAAATAACTCTATCCCAGCCAAAACTAAGGTACTAGTTCTTTCTTTGGTTCTTCATTTCCAAGCTGACAGCTCTGAATTGGCAAGACTATCTAGTATCTCTAAAGTTTTAGACTGACTTAAACTTGGTTCCCTTGAAGGACTTGGGAGGCCAAGGAGTCGAGCACCTAGGGAGATGCTGTGGTGAAAAGAAGTAAAGAAAGGCCAGCAGTACAGGAGTGGAGGGAAGTAATCACAAAAATTAACTTCAGTCCTGGGGATACCTGACCTGCTTCTCTAAGCTTCTTTATAAAGAATGGAGGATAATTATGGAGCAGACAAGTCAAAGCAGAAACCTAATTTTAGGCTGTCTGAAACTGCACCCCCAGGGGAACTTCACTCGCCATCATAGAGCTCCAGTGTCCACATTTTAAAAAGGGATCTTTAAAAATAGTCTGTGAGCAGAAGGGAAACACAAAAATTATTGAAGACCTGGAGAAAATGTCTTTCTTCTAGCTTGGTCTGTTTATCTTATCAGAAAAGACTGGGATGTGACTAGATTAAGGTGTATAAATGCTTTCATGAGTAAAAAATACTCATGTACGAAACGGGGCTTTAATCAAGCAGAGGAATACATAACTAGAACCAATTGTCTGGAAGCAGAAGCCAGAAAATTCAAATTAGAAAACAAGCACACATTTTTGACAGTGGGAGTGAATAGGTACTGGAACATACTACAGAGGAAAATGATACATTCTCACCATATTCAGATTTTCAAGTCAGGACTAGGCTGAAAGAAAAGTTTCAATGGAACTAAGGGTCTCAATGCAGCATCACTGTGTGATACTTAATGGCCTGTGATATTCAGGAGATTAGATGGCCACTCTCAACCTTAAACACCATGAAGCTTAATTCTATGAGTCTGTATCAGTCACCAGGGTATAGGCTTTGTATAAAAAAACCACTCCCTAAATTCAACTCAACAATTTGATAACTTCTGGTATCTTTCAAAACTGAGCAATCTCTGAAAGATTTCTGGCCATAACACCACTTCTGCTGAGAACTGAAGAGTTGAATATAAGCTGAATACAATTCTTGCAATAACTGTTTATTAATAATGGGACTGTTTTCTATTCTTTTATATTAGTCCTTAAAAACAATAAGGTGGCTGTAAATTTATGGCATAAATTACCATATTTATGATAATGTATATGATATTTAGCAGCTGTAATTCATCTAGAAATCAAGCTACAGAGAGGGGAGCAGAGTATATGTATATTGTTGTGATTTTCAAATATTCATTTATTGAACATCACTACAATGCTGTGATGTGAGTAAATATTATTATTGAGATTTTACAGAACTTTTCATGTGTAGGACAATTGGCTTGTTCCAAGTTGTGTATATATATATATATATATATATATATATACTTATATATATGTACATATTATTTTTTTAAAAAGACAGTGAGGAAAACAGTATAAAATCCCATATAGGAAACCCTGACCCTCTTGATGTTATTTGCAGATTTGAGGGAAATAAACTTTAAACCAGCTTCATTTCTCAGTTTAAAACTAAATCCATCCTAAACACAGTGAAATGTTTTTCATTCATTTGGTATCTGACCTGAAAACCTGTGCTTAAAGAAGTAAAATGATCACTTCAAGTATATTTATTTTCTCCTTTTTCTGTACTATGTCTTGTTTGACAATCACATTGAATTATCAGATTAAAAAAATTCTTCACTCTCTGCCCACTTTATAGTATTTTTAATATATTTCCCATGAGGGTAAAGTGAACTAAATTCTGCTAACAGAAACATTTGAAAATCCATAAGAAAAATGCCCAGGGAGAATGAAATTGGGCCTTTATTCCTAGTAGTACAGTTTATTTCAGGTGTTACCTTCAGCTAAGTAATCTGATGCTTAGATTTTCCTTGTACTTAAAAAAAAAAGCCCAACATTAAGAAAAATCTTATGAATCAAAATGTTTAATGTTAAATGAGAAGTATCTAAATGATTTGGGGTGAAAAATAGAAATTCTATAACTTGTAACACTCTGTTTCATGGAAACTCATATAGGGATAGGGGAGTTCTCCCCAATAAATGGACATACTCTATTAGTTTTGGAGCTGTTTTAAGGGATTTCCAACACAATAATTTTGGCTAGGTTTGACTTGAGCTACTGGGGTAAGACAAAAACCACTGAATGTAACACTGAGTTTTAATGTCACCTTTTTCTACCATGTGGCTGCATGCTCTCTCTGCCCACATGCACGCTTACACTGTCCACACATCAGCAAGGCATCCATCACATCCAAGAGGAGAAATGGGCAGGAAGCCATCACAAAACTATGATCTTGACCTCTTCCCTGCTGTGGCCGTCAATTTCACACAATTCCTCCCCTTAGCCAGGATGCCACCTTCTCCTCAGAGTAAAAACTGCAGTAGCTGAGAGGTTTCATTACTTGATTAGACAGGCCACAAAGCTTTCCTCCCTCTAGCCCTGGTGTCTCCAAGCAGGAATTATTAACCCATCATTTCTAACTGACTTCCTCTGTGCCTTTTCACTCAATAGCCATACGGACTTTCCAGGGCTCAGCAGTCTGCAGCAGTTTTCAGTTCAGCCACTTGCAAGCCATCTGAAGTTTCTCTTTGCAAGGAAATGGCATTATGCAGAAAAGTGACATATGGCACCTGGAAAGCATTGACCTTGCCTTGGCTTCCTGGCAAGGTCATTGTAGTATATATTTGTGTACTTGTATACTTTGTATATTTGTATTTGTGTACTGTCCTTTTTATATAACAGTACTTATTTTGCTAGGCCACCTACTTCCAGTGCTGTTTATCAATGATCTGGATGAGGGGATCAAAGCCACCCTCAGTCACTTTGCAGATGACACCGAGTTGGGAGGGAGCATTGATCTGCTGAGGGGTAGGAAGGGATATGGACAGGCTGGATCGATGGGCCAAGGCCAATTTTCCGAGGTTCAATAAGGCCAATTGGTGTGACTCTTGGGTCATAGCAATGCAGAGCTACAGGCTAGGGGCAGAGTGGCTGGAAAGCTGCCTGGTGGAAAAGGAGCTGGGAGTGCCAGTTGACAGCAGCTGAACATGAGCCAGTTTGTGCCCAGGTGGCCAAGAAGCCCAATGGCATCCTGGCCTGTATCCGCAGTAGTGTGGCCAGCAGGACGAGGGCAGTGATTGTCCTTCTGTACTCAGCACTGGTGAGGCCACACCTCAAATCCTGTGTCCAGTTCTGGGCCCCTCATGAAAAGAAAGACTTTGAGGGGCTGCAACATGTCCGGAGAAGGGCAATGTGCACTCTGCACAAGACAGCTTCTGATCACCACATCACCCACCAGTCCTTCTCTGTTCACAAACAGCAGGTTCAGAGGGGCATCTTCCCTTGGCTCACTCACCAGCTGTGTCAGAATTTCTCTTCCACATATTCCAGAAATCTCCTGGACTGTTTTCTCTCTGTTGTGTTGTACTTCCAGAAAATATCCGTTAAATTGAAGTCCTCCATTAGAACAAGTGCCAGTGATTGTGAGACTTCTCCCAGCTACTGAAAGAATATTATAGACTATTTTGTCTGCCAATATTATAGAATATTTGGTCAGTTGCTTAAGCAAAAACAAAATACTTGAAAAATGTCTCTATTAATGCAAACACACAGAGAGGAAATCACACATAATGGATACATATCCACAGTGTCAAACATCTTCACATTGCTCTATTATGAGTCACACTAAAGCACTGTCCTCAAACCATGTTTTCCTAAAACAAACTTCAATGTTGGCTTTGTGAGCTGGAGAGCAGACTTACTGATTTCTAGCAGCACGAACCATGTAAGGTTACAAGTCATTTAAACACATTGCTTTTGACTTTTGAAATGTGCAGACTGCCTTTGCTGAAGGGCCTGTTAGCATGAGAAGGCATTTTTGAGATGCATTAGACATGCTAGTTATACAAAAGAGCATGATGTAATTGTTACATTTGTACATGAAGGCACAGAGGTGAATATGAACATCATTCTACAGAATGATCAGTTAGGATTTTGCATACAAAATTTGACCCAGAACATAAAGATCAACTTATTTTCCATTTCAAAATAGCAAGCTTTATTAATCTATCATCAACAATCCAAATATATTATAACTAGCACCTTTAAAAACAATCTGAACTTTTCTTGTGACTCTTACAGGACAGGTTAGATATGCTAAAATTTTAAAATTCCTTTTGCTTCCACTGTCAAATGTTCTTCTCAAATGACAATAACTAACACATGCAATTTCATCCTGGAGTAATCTGTGGTAGATATGATGATATATTGCCTGTCAATAACTTTCTGGCAAACTCTTTTTGTGAGCATCATTTTCATAAACCATGAAGAAGGGAGCCTTGGTGCTTCAGGCCCAGTCATGAGACAGCTGTGTTGGAAACACAGCTTTGGACTATGTCATTTGGTGGGACAGTCACCAAGTCACAGTGTAGCTCAAAGAGATCCATGAAGCAGAAGAGGAAGGTCATTGAAACAGCTTTTCTCCAGCTAACCATAACTGCATTCTCACCATTCCAGTCAACCTGTGTTCATGCTACCAGAGCACGTGAAATACAATTTTCAGTGTTATGAGTTTGTAGACCTTAGTAGTAGAACTGATAACAAACTAGATGCCTCTTCATCACAGACTACGTCCTTATGCTAAGAGCAATGGGATGTTTCTTCATTCATGCCCATGCTGCATTTCAAATAACTTTATCAAATGATGCTGATCAGCACATGGCTATGTTCCTGAAGAAACTGCATCAATTTGATCATATTTGCCCTTGTATCTGAACGTCATCAAGGATCTTCTCCAGGAATAAATTAGTATGGCTATTGCTCCTTCACATCCTCCTTCCTGAAGCATATTCACTTCTGGTGAGTGCCCTGAAGAAATCAGGCAACTACTTGTTGAGGAATACATCTGAAGTTTCCTTAACACCATGAAAGGTTAGGTTATACAACAATGAAGAGAAACAGATGTTATTTGTTCATGAAAACAAATTTCCAGATGGTTCAAGATCACCACATTGTGCAAACAGCCAGCTTAAACAACTGCTTGCTTTTATTGTAATTACCCTCCGGTTTCCTTCTGCCATCACCCTCTAGTGTGTGCTACACTTCCTCACTTCAGTTTGTGTTCCAGGATTTTATGTTATTTGAGACATGAACTTTGTCTGCTAATAAAGTTTGTAGAAACATCTGGAGCAAAAATGGTAAAACAGAAATGGTAATAATGGATCAGAATAAAATCATCCCTATTACCAGAAATACAAAAACCCAACCAATCAGGTAGTTAGCACCTATTAGTTTTGAAATTGCTTAGGAATTAAGTAGCTATGCTTTTTAAAAAATATGTATTTTCTCATAAGTGTCTTACTTCAACAGCAGAAAAATGTCAAGTTAATGCATTGGTCACAGACTGTTGTTCACACAGCATGCTTCCACACAGCAACAGCTTCTAAGTCCCCAGAAGGAATTTTCTTCTGCCTCCATCTGATAATGAAACAGTCTACACACAACACACAGAACAGTACAAAACCTTACCTACGACCTAAGCAAAGTAACAAGTACTCAGTCCTGAGATGTTTGCCAAGATTAGTTGTGCAGTGTTATACTCTAACACCTGTTACAGTATAAGTCCCTGAGAGACGCTTGGCAGTGTAAAGAAGACCTGCATGTGGTTAATGTCCATGGAAGATACAAAGCCTCAGCACCTTGGTAAGTGCAGATCCAAAAGAAAACTCAGTGTAGCAGTTTCCCCATGGGATATAAAACACCCATAACTCAGTCAGGTTCCCACTGTCCTAAGAAGAGCCTGAACTTGGGCATCCCATGTACCTCCATGACTCTTGTTGCATGTAATGTTCAGAACCCCTTAGAAGGCCTGATTTTTTCAACAGTGACTGCATAGGTTGATTAACTTGAGGACTGACCAGACAGATGGTGCCAGACTTGAGTGCCCCAATCATCTCTGGTAAGGTAGTCATTTTCCACAGGATATGCAAGACTTTCATAATGCCTACACCTGCATATGATCATGGATGCAGTACGAATTCAGGACTGAATGTGACCAGTGTTCGTGCTTAAAATGTTCTATCGATCCCCCTGATCCTGTCCGTTGTGCTATTACGGGTATAAGCTGCTCTTCAGAGTAGTGCCACTGAAGTGTGTGTTGGCACATTTGGATACTATTAACTATGTCCATTGAAAACTCATTCTGTTATTCCTATGCCTTGGTGAGCTATACACTGTAACAGCATGCAACAATGAATATTGACAGCCCTGTTAATATTTTACCTGGGTAAAAATGATCCTGAACATGTTCTTTTCAGTGCTGAAATTTTTAACCTGTTATTCAAGGTATGATACAGAGCATAGTTATTGTTTATTCTCCTACTAGAGTTTTAAGTGGTGAAAGAAAATGTTATCATTCAGATGAGCTACTTCTCTGAAACTGTGAGACAGCAACCAATTATAGATGCCTCAGACAGATGGGATTCTGCTCCTACTATGCAGGATCCCAATTACGTCGCATACACACTGCCACAAGGAACAAATAAAGAACTGGAAAGAATAAGGACTTTGTTTAACAGATGCATTTGTGTAAGTCATTCTGGGCTTACACCTGAGTAATGGTGGCCTGGTTGTTCCAAAACAAGCATAAGCCTGCTCATTAGTGGCATTGGAGCACCGCTCAGTGGGAGCAAAATGTTAACTTATCCCCACGTAACTGTATAGCCTAGAGATATGAAGCGTGAAAAACAGAAACTGTGATTTCCAGGCAATGCATGACCAATTCAGCATATTCATCACTCAAGTCATTGCCAACAGAAGTGTGAGAGATTATTAGTAATACGTCCCATCTTTAGCTCTGGAGGGTACAACCTCATACAAAGACTTTAAATTTTTTATTTTCACCCATTAATTGTAGTTTTGCCTGAGGGCTCAAAAAGAACCATCAATGAACATGAAAGGTTTCCTGCAGACCTTGTCAAACCAGTGACCAAAATGGGACTCACCTGTCACATGCTGGAGATGTTCAGAATTCCTTCATTTTCTTCCTCTGTGTCCCACTTTGACCTTCTGGAAAATATACTTGTTAAGAAGTAGTGCCCTCCTTTTTGATATATGGGCTTTGTATTTCTACAGAACATTTTGTGTATAAGTATTTGAGGCAGCTGAATCACTCCCAGCCTACACTGTACATTTTTGAAGGGACTATAACCACAGAGAAAGGAAATTATAACTTTTGCTTTACTGGAAGTGCTGTACCTGGCTCAAGTTAATTAGCAAGTGAATAAATGAATGAGTGTACAAACAACTGGAAGTGACATTTCAGTTATTTTTGCTAGCCTGAAAGCCATTAATCTTTTAATTAAAGGGTTTGCAATTTGAAATCTTATTACAGTATTTCTGTCAATGAAATATTTCCACAATAGCTCTGGGTCTGGAACTCAGACAGGTAAAAACCATCTTCATCATTTTCTCTCCAGCCAAAGATCCAAGCTGAGACCAGCATACCCCCAAGCACTCATCACAAGTAATTACCCTGCAGAGGGAACACAGCCAGAGAAATGTTACAGCATGACTATTATTACTTTTTTTGGATTAAGTAATAAATATTTAAGAGAGTAAAGGTAGCCCACATGAAATGAAAAATGAGCACATGCCAAATCCCCACCTACTTGACTGTGCACCTTAAGGCCTCTTCTACTTGAAATAAACAGCAAAAATAATTCCCCACCACTGTGAGCTCTAATTTTCTTTAACAAACTAGAATCTCCTTCAAATCTCAAATCTATTGTGATATTAGTTACTCGTTTCTAGTCTGTTTCCAGAGTGAGGTTAAAACAACTTCAGACAGCATAATAAAGGATGATTTCCTTTGTAGAGCTAAGGGTTTTTCTCAATCTTTATCAGTTTGCAGATCCCCAGGCCTGTCTGAGAGAGGTACAGGTCTTTGTACAACAGCTTTAAGCTTCCTGACCACAGGAGCACATTTTCTATATGCTTTTGCACAGCATTTCAAGGTAATTCAGAATCCCAAAGATTCACAGACCCTAGAATGAAAATCAACAAACCTGTTCTTTTTCCGTTGCCATGTCATGCTTTGTGTCTCATTTACTACTCACTCAGCCGGTAATACTTTCTCATAACTAAATTTTGTGCCAGAAAATTTGCAAAAATAGATAGCAAAGAAACAATAATGAACTGTGAGGCATTTACAAAAAATTCATTTTGTATCAAAGAAATTAATTTTCAAATGGCGTCATTATTTTATCTTTCACTACACTTTTCCTAAATGTAGATGAACAACATCAAGTTTAAATTGACAGGTATGGTACAGATTTTGGGAAATATTTAGACTTCTTAGATGTTATTTCTAGTCATTCTAATATTTCTTCATTTTTGATAAACTATCAAAATTCTGGAAAAACGTAATGGTGGTTTTGAAAATTAGCTGGATATAGAGTATGTTCTCAGTTCCATTTTTACACACATTTCTTAATAATTTTATTTGCATGTGGTAATAATAAAAAAAGATCTTCAAAATCCCAAACATTTTTCATAGGTTGATGTAGATCAATACACTGTTTTATTAAGAGTTTTAAAAATATTGACAGAATTATTGGTCACTTGAGAAAATAACCTAACAAAGACATAAATTCCACAGTTGTTAAAGGCCTTTTTTTATTTGTCTATTCATTATGTAGCAACAGCAATCTACATATTTGGTTTATCTGAACTTCTTCGGGTCATGGGCACAGGAATTAAAAAAACTGTGTTGTATTGCCAATATTTCTAAAATGCCAAGACCTCAAACAATACCCTTAATGCAGTTTAGCCCCACCTGAACTATGACAAATTAAACTCTTTGTGAATCAGAGGTGCATGTGCCATTCCTCCAAACATCTGCTTTTCATTTTGCAGCTTCTGCTTCTTTAAAAGCTGATGTCATATAATCTGCTCCAGCTTTAAACCACAGTTACTCCCTCTTTTTGTCATTCATCTACAGCCAAATAAAACTTTTTACAGACATAAGAAATAAAAACTAAAGATACTGATGAAGAGTCTTCTCTTCTGTTTACTACTAACATTGCTTTGGTCTGGAAGATTCTGGCTAAGTTCCTATTTCAAATATGTATTTCTATAAGAAAACAGAACATGGCTTTCACATATACTGATATCTCTAACTAAAACATTATGAGGAAATTCAGGAGCAGTAAATTCAAGAATGCAATCATATAACTTATTTCTAACAAAATTTAAAGTGTGACATAGCAAAGGAGCTGATAGGGACAAGCAGTATAACTGTAAATTTCTGTAAAGCCAGAGATTTGCCTTACTTTGACTCTATCCTAGAAATGCCAATGCACATCTCTTGAGAGATCCAGATGAAGTCCACAGAGAGAGCTTGAGTGCTTAGAGGCAGATTCTACTCCCTTTTATAAAAAAGGGTATCTTCTGAACTCTTAGTCTGAGAGGCATTGTTTGAAAGACACACTACACACAGGACCTGGCTACTCCTTGAAAAATACTGGATCAGACTAAAAGATCTTCAGTATGAGAAAATCCCAACTCTAATCTCTTAGAGGTGGGCTGGATTCTGGGGGGGGTGAGGTTAATAAGTCAGGGTGTAATGGTAACTATTAGATTATTTTTGACCATAGAAGAACACTGGGACAATTGATGAGATTCTTTTTTCTTGGAGCAAAACTACTATCTACTCATAAAATAGAAAACAAAATACCAGATGTCACTTAAAATATTTCCCAGTTTTAAGCTTCTTACCCAGACACAGGTCTTTGAGATCAGCCTGTTCATCCCTGTGTTGTTGTCTGCCTATGTAAGGCCAGCAGGTGCTCAACACAGCTTCCCTTCTCCCAGAGCACCTGTCATGGCCAGTGCTGTCTCCCTGAACTGTCCTACAAGTTTACCATTCTCTCTTCCTAATCTTGTGTCAGGGCTCTCTGCAGCAACATGCATCCAAAAAAAAAAAAAAAAAAACAAAAAAAAGTACGTGGTATCAAGTAAATTTTTTCAAGTATATACCAGACTTTAGAGAGTATTCAGCTTCTTTTTTAATTTCTTTTTTTTTGTTGTTTTTGTTTTTGGTTGTGCCTTCTTGGGTTTGTTCAGCTTGGAAAACAGAAGGCTTCAAAATGACCTAATTGCAGACTTCCAGTACCTGGAAGGGAGCTGACAAGAAAGATGAGGAGAGACTTTTTACAAGAATAAGAGGGAATGGCTTCAAACTGAAAGAGAGGAGGTTTAGATATTAGAAAGAGATATATTAGGAAGACATTCTTTACTGGGAGGGTGGTGAGGCACTGGAATTTGTTGCCTAGAAAAGCTGTGGATACCCCATCCCTGGAGGTGTCCAAGGCCAGACTGGATGGGGCTCTGAGCAACCTGGTCTAGTGAAAAAGGAATTGGGACTAGATGATCTTTAAGGTTCCTTTGAACCCAGGCCATTCTGTGATTCTATAATTTTTATTGGCAAGGACTAAGTTTTGTCATGAGAGACCTTCCAGGTCCAGAGCAGGCTCAAGATAGCTGAGTGCTGCAGTAACATAAATATTAGGCAATAGTTTGTATCTCCTTGTGCCCACAGGAGTGGATATGGGCCCAGACAACTACTTTGTAGGAAAGTTGTACAAAATGTATTGCAACTTCAATTCATATTTACTTAGCTCCACCCCTCCAATATCATATGGTCTTTAGAACTAAATAACGTTTGAGGTTTTTTCCGTGTTCTTAAACTTAACGTCGGTGTGTGCTGGGAAAAGTCTAATAAATTGTTTTTGGTGAATCTGAGAAATTCTGGAAAACAATGTATCATTTCAGGCTAGTTCTGTGAAAATTTTCATCAAAACTGACAAAAACCACCAGAAATAACATTTAAAAATACATCAAGTAGACAGTACAGTAATTTTTTTTCCCAAGAAATCAACACAACTGCTGACATCCAGTGCAATTTTTTTAGCAAAAAAATGAAGTTTATTCTTATAAACAATAGTTATATCTCTTTCATTAAAGCCAGTTAGACAACTAATTTATATAACCTGATGGAAACAACTCAGTGGGTAATCTTGCAGTGGCTCAGACACAGTTTATAATTTTTACTTGTAAAGTCATAAATTCAACCAAATCAACATAATCTCACCTAATTTGAGTGTGTACTCCACAGAGCATTTGTACCAAGCCACTCAAAATACATTTCAGACATGAAAGGGTATGGCTTTGTGGTATCTAAGATGTTTAAGATGCTTAGAATTTTAGTCAGTACTTTGACCCACAGCCTCCTAAGAATTAATTTTTGTGTGTTCTATATGCCAGAAGAATTTGCTGCAAGATCTCTCTACAATAGAGAAGCCAGAAGGAAAGGGACCCTACTGGTTTTGTTCAACTGCTTATGGCTTATTCTCCTTCTCTAGAGAGACCCATGACAGTTCATCTGAGTCAGAGTTTAGCCTAGTTCTCATCTGTAGAACTCAGATCCAAAGCTTTATTCGGGTCTTAAGGCATTTTTTTTCTTATAACTTCAAATATTTAGGTAATATTAAAGACTTAATAATGAGACTAATAGAAGTTAATAAGACATAGCAAAGAGATTTCAACTCAAGAAGAGAAGCTCTTAGCTCTGATTGACAAAAGCTGGATGCAGCCTTATTATTGGTGGCATTAACTCTATTGACCAGCCTCTAAATCCAGGAATATTAATACATGCAGAAATAAAAATAACATGAGATGAAATTCAAATTATTTCTGACATTCATGAAAAGTCTAGTCATAATACTTTGTCAGGAAAAGAAGAGTTTGCATTCTGTGGAGTATCGAAGTAAATTTATGCCCTTACAGAGGATCTACTTTAAGTTATTCTCTTTTATTATTTTAAACTTCTTGTTTATTGGTTAACCTTTAAAGTGCTTTTCTCTATATACTTTTTTGAAACTGTATGCTTATAGTTTCAAATTCAATAAACAAACTGAAAAAAAACCCAAAGCATATGTTTGGTTAACATATGTTAAAATATACCTCAGTACCTGAAAACTATTTGACATACTTCTGTTGGAAAAAAAAAAAACCTAGGGGAAAAAACTACAAAAACTTTCACTTTAATGTGATACCTTGCAAACACTGATCAAATGTACTGGGTTTCTCCAGTGTTACCATAGCATTAATACATGCCCAGAGCATTCTCAGTTGAGTTCTATATGCATAAAACTAGTCGATATTTTCAGTAGCACTTTGTTCAGAGAGCATCCCAGTTTCATCTGCAAAAGTTCACAGCCTAATGTTTCCCAGTAAATTTTAGAAAAAATGAGATGGAAGAAAGACTGTGGAAACTCCCAATTTGAAGAAAGCATAAGCTGTCAAGTCTGCTCCCAGTAGCAATCTTGGGCTTTTTCCCTTTCCTCTCAAAACACAGCCCATGAGTAGGTGGGATTTTTTCTCAAAGGTCTCTACTTTTCTCAAAGAAAGATGATAAGGATAAAAAGACATGGGGACAGATAGATTTTCACTTCTTTCATTTTAATTAATCCCTAAAGTTTCTGTCCAGGGTTATAGAAACTGGAAGATCTGACCTTTCTCAATTGTTCCCAGAGGAGAGGCAGATAAGGGATAGATTTCAACAGCTGTAACCATAGTACTTCTGGGCTTATCTCTCTCTGCTGAAAAGGCCAATCTGGAAGGGAGAGGGGGCAAGAAAAGAAGAAATAAAAAGAAGAAAAAGAAGAAAAAGAGAAGAGGAAAATCAAAACTAGATACACTTAAAAGCACATTAAAGTTAGTTGCCTAGCTCAGCTAGGCAGTTATGTTGTTCTTTAGTCACTGGAAGGACATGTTATGTCCACTTCCCAAGATGATTGTTTCCATTGCACAAAAATAAACAGAGAGGTGCTTAAGACATGCAGGATGAACAACCTGGGGCAACTCCAGAAGGGACTCCACCATGATGGGTCATCAAGATCCCTCAGGGTCTCAAACTGTAACCATCAGAACCCTGCATCTCTTCCCAAGGGAATATAGAAAGTGTCTACTAGACAATCTACTCTTTAGCCAGTTAATAGATGAAATGGAGTCTGCTCTTTATCTGGCACTCAGTGGGTAGCTACATCTTTCATGCAGTGATTCCCTCAAGCAACACAAAAAATATTCTCTAATGTGGGAGGCCTCTCAGAGAGACAGTCAGTCCTATTCTCCAAGTTTCCAAATGATACGCACAAAAAGGCAGTGCTGAGGCGCAGGGGCAGTGTTCACTCTGGTGGTCCCACCCATCAGTTATATCCAAAGGGAGCAGATCACCATTCAGAGCACTACAGGAACTTGTCTGACTCATGGATGCTTTACAGTTATGAGGCAGCAGGACACGGTTTCCTTTCTTTTTTATTTCAAGCCATACAGCAGCACATAACAGGCTTGGCATGGACAGGAAGGAAAAGAGCTCAGATTGCTACCAACAGCTCTTCTGCTCGTGTGCCATCTCTGTTTTCGTGTCACCTCTAGCATTCTGGCCAAGGACGAAGGTTCATAGTTTGGTTCAACCACTGCCTCTAAGATCCCAGCTTGATCAGCTGTCATGATAATGAGTAGGTGGTGGGAACAAGTTACAGAAAGAAATTCATGTTTCCACCACTGAACACTGCTATTAGTAGCAATTAAAACACTGCTTTGGAATCTGCCCTCTCTGTCGAGCTGAGAGCTCTTGCCCAGAATTTCTGCTAGTTGTGTCCAGCTTGGCTTCCTCTGAGTCTTTAAGAATTAACATGCTCAGATTTACCTCCATCACTGGATTAAAACTCTTGCATTGGAATATCAAGTGTCTATTCCACCTATTCTGGAAGTATGTGGGAGCTTAATGCACATAGCCCAGTGTAAACACTTACAGAATGAAGGAAAAAGCCTTGAAAAATTTGTAAGAAAAATCTAACAGGGCTGAGGAAAGGTGACAAGCAGGCAGAATAAGCATAGGGAAGCAATGAAATATTAGGGGTTAGCAAGGCAATGCCATAATAAGTGGCACAGCACAAGCAGCCACAGTTTAAAGGGAGGGAGCTTAAAGACCGGCATAAAGACCTGCAAATATGTAAGCAGCAGGGATCACCTAAGAAGAGGTGGCTGAATTTGGGAAAAGCATATTTTTTATTTGCCTAGGTCTTGGAAAAAAAAGAAAAAAGCACAGATCTCAATTTATAGTAATTTTTCACTTTGAGAGAAATTTGCATTTTGTATGAAGAAAAAGAAGAAAATGGAGGCAAGGAGGGACTAACTATCACAACAGAGTATAATTAGCACTACAATGAGTAAATGGCCACCCTACTTCGGGTGAGGAAAGTCCTAATAGAGACAAATAGCATGGCTGCCTGGCATGGTACATGAAAAAATAGCTTCAGCAGTTCACTGAATCATAACAGTTCCCCTAATGTAATGACTGCAGAGAAAAAGTATCTGATCTAAAGGAGTGTTTTATCTATGTGGGACATTTTTTGTCCTGAAAGCTGTCGGAATCACCATCCACCTGAGTCCTAGAGCCTATTCATTTGAGTTGAAGAACAAAGAATCGTGTCTTGCCTATCTTTTGTGTTCAACATGAAAAAATATCTTGACCAAAACCAAGTAAAGTGGCAATCTTGCAAGTCAGTCCAAGCTTGACTTAATTTAAGGGCTTTCAGTAGATTTTTGATCAGGTGCGTGCAAGAACGACTTAGTTTCGTGATGGCCCAGATTTTGTATCAAGGCAATTCTAGCCATTCGCAGCACACAACGTGGTGGAAAATAGTGTTTGTAAAATTCCTTAAAAAAAAATTCCTTTGTAAACATTCCTTAAGTGAAATATATAAATAAGTTAATGGCAGAAACACCGTTTAAAGGGTACTCAGGAGTTTCTCTCAGGTTTTGTGTGTTGGAAAAATTAGTCTTCCTTCAGTGGAACCAAGCCACTGGTTTTCCTTTAACAGCAGTTCTACAGGTACAGTGAACTGAATCAGTACATAAAGTTACCACTATTCCTCCGAGAAGACAACTGAAATCACATGCCAATTAAATTTTTTCAGTGTGTTCACCTAACAGCCAAATATTACACAGCCCAGTAGTATTCCATATATAAAAATAACTTTCCAGAAATAGCAGCTCTGCTGTATTGGAATTTCCCAGAGGACCAGTTACTGTTGTTTTATATGTTAACACACTTGCTGTAGAGTGATAGTACTGAAACCAAATACATTAGCAGTAGTTTTCCTATTGCCTACAAATAGCATTTAAGCAACAGTAATACTGCTTTAGACTTGAAAAGCTTGTGCTTTCAAAATTTTGGCAAGTTGTTGGAATAATTCTGTGCTCCATTCCCAGTGCATAAATCTCAACACAGTGGGTATATTCTCAGTCAAATTACTGTGAGGGGAGGAAGCCTTGCAGTTGTCTGAATGCAATGAGTTTGGCAAGATAGCTCTATTTTTGTACTTTTTAATCTGGCTTTTTTTTTTCCACTGCTCAGCAAGAGCAAGTAATCAGAACAGAAAATGATTCCAAAATGTAAATTAGTGTGTCTGATGTAGGGAACCAGTACATACAAAAAGTCTTGTATCGAAAACATTTCCTTTTCTAGTTCACTGCTGGCAATCCAACCTTTGAAATTAAAGAACTGCTTTTCTAATTCTAGTGTTATGTTAGTGTTTCTTTTAACTATGCAGTACATGGGCACACACATCATGTATCTTTGTTTAAATGTTGCAGTTTCTATTAAATTTAATTACCTCTTTCTGTTTCTAGGGTAGCTTGAAAACTGGGGACGCTTCTATTAAATACCAAAACAGTCCACAGAAACATACATGTAAAAGATATATGGAGAGATGTGGCTACAAAATGAAGTCTTACCAAGACACTGCACTACTGAATGCCAATACATGGAACATGACTACAGTTGAGGCATCTCAATGCTAACAGCTTAGACTTTTAGCCTAATTAAGCACATATTCAAAACAGTTAAGACCACAATCCTTCAATCATTGCATCTTGAAAATTTCATTACAATTATTCTAATGACTCTGTTAAGAGTTCAGAACCTGCAGGGTCAAACCTCTAAGTAATGTTGACAGGCATTGCTTGAAGTTTTGTTCAGTCCTCTTCACACTATTTTCTGGCATATGAATTTCAGGTTATGGTATTTAAATAAAATGGAAATCAGAATACGAGTTAAGCATATACTGTTAAAAGTTCAGAATACATTATTTAGAAGGTGCCCTCGGCTGTTGCTTTATCATTAATTTATAGGAAAGAGAGTAGATAACATGTATGTAACACCACTGAAGTATAGAGACTACAAAGGATAAAAATATTTCACTCAATAAATATGGAAGAGTGGATCAGTAGGCTCACAAAGAGTCACTAAACTCTGTAAAAATTCAAATATAGATCTGACTGCAGAAGTTGAGCTCCAGCTCCTGCTTTGATACGTGATACAGGGAGAACATCTGACCCTGATCCAGTAGATCATTAGAATCCCTGTATATCCAGGAACATGTGTTGCTTCACCGGCTTTGCTGTAGCTATGTACAGACTCTATTATTATTTATTATTTGCATTATGGTAGCTGCCATCAACGACCAGGGCTTCAGTGAGCTAGTCATTATAGAGACATTTACAGGGCTCACAGTTTTCATGAGAGGCAGTACATCAAAAGAGACAAGCATGATTGGGAAGGATGACATTACAAATGAGCAAATCGAGAGGGAAGTCTGCTGAAGTCACACTGTTTCTGTGTGTAAAATTACAATCATCCTAAGGCATATTTCAAAACAACATTCTATATTAGGCAGGAAGGAGACATATCTGCACAATAGAAGATTGTAAGAATTCTTGTTTAAGCAAAATGCAAAAAATTTCTAAGAATTTCTTCACCTTTCTGCATACCTCTCATTCTTCTATGGAGAGTTTTTTCTAAACTCATTTCAGTTTTAACAGATTTTGATACGTATTTGGGTCATGGACAGAAAGAATAAATCACGGTCACCTAAATTAATTTTTCTATATGGCACTATCATTTTCCTTGATTTACTATCAATATAAACCTAACAGTTTTAAAAGGTAAGTAACATTAGATTATTGAGAGAAATAAATACCAAACACCCTTTATGAAACTGGCTTCTATTTCCTGTTTGAGTTTAATAAGAAACTAGATGTTGAATAAAAAGACTTTTAGCCTTGAATCAAACAATGCTTCTTGGAAGAGCCAGTCATTAGTTTGTTCGATGTGATCTTGAAAGTTAGGTATTTGCCTTGAATATAGGGCAAAGCAAAAGAGCATCAACAGCATGCTTCTGTAACTAAATTGTCAACTATACATACTACTATACATATACAATTATATTGTGTAATAGTGACTAGAAGCATGAAAAGAGTGGAGCTCTGCATTTGGCATCATGTCAGCCTAAAGAAAAATAATTATTTTTGAGAAATTTTATTTATTAGAACTAGCAATGTTAACTATATTTTTAGCTATGCTTTAAGATGGTTTAGGACTTTGGGCTAAATCCGCAGATTAAAATTCTCTCAAGTATTAAGTGTGTTTGAAAATAAAATTTCAATCCAGAACATAATTTCTGAAGTTAGCACATTAAATCAATGGAGTAAGCCCATATCTTCAATCCAGGCATACCAGTGTAACTTTGAACTGAATTGAATTTTGCAGGTTTTGCCCAAACACTGACTCCTATAAAATGTTTCAAGTATGATCCTCAGAATTTAATACCATCTTAGCTAGGAAAACTAAATATCAAGCTTCAAAAGTTACTTAAAATTGTCTTTACAGCAAGTATTCATTGTGCAAATGTAGTTAAATTTATCCAAATCACCAAAAATGCTGTGTTTAGATTCATTAGATGTCATGATTATGCTTCCTATGATTTGGAAACTTCAACTATATATTTGCTTTAACTGTCCTCATAGTCAGAGACACTTTTTTTCACCCTGCAAATTAATGAGCCCATCAAAGACTTCTGTAGTAGACAGAAAAAGAAGCAATATAAAGGGGGAAAGAAAATCCAACAATACTTGGTAATGTTTCTGATTTTACAGTGAAACTCATTTGACAGCTGAGCTTTAACCATAATTCCTTGGTTATATGAAAATCCTAGTTTTCCTATTTTACTTTTAACAAAAAAGAAAAAACATTAGTGCTACCAACTTCCTTTTTCTGTAAAACTAATTGAAATTGTATCCTAAAAAGATTCAAATCTTGTACATCCCTCAAAATAACTCCAAGTATACTTTACAATTCCATTGCTTTAAAGCTATGGCCATTTTGGAGAGAAAACTAAGGCTGATTTCAGTCATTTGGTGATATCCCAGTACTTGGGTGTTTGAAAGCAGATGATCGCGTAGGAAGATCCACTCTGTTCTCTGATACAGCAAATGCTCTGTTTTTAGCTTCATTGATATGTCTCACTGAAGACAAAATCTACCAGAAATTTACTGATGCATGATGATAAAAAGTTCTTACAAATATCCCTGTTGCAGCATCTGCAGCAAAGCTGAGATGTTTTTCAAAAAACTACTTGTATCTGTGAAACAATACAGGAAACTCTCAGAGCTTCAGCTTCAACATCGCCCACGTAACTAAAACATCTGTCCTTTCTCCAGACATCTTATTAATAATGTGATTGTAAATACACCTGAATTCCAAAGTAAAGTCAGAAAGCAGATATTGAAAGAAAATAATGCTTTACTTAACAAACAACATAGCAAAGCTCTATCTGCAGGTAGCAGGAAGCTTCTGCAAAAGAAACATTTTGCTGTGGGCTCACACAATACATGAGGGAGAACTCCAAAACATCAGCCTTCCTGACTCTAATAATAATACTGCTTTTTAAAATAACATAAGCAACTGCTAATTCAAATGCTAAGATAAAAGACATCTGATTTGAAAACAGTACTTTATTCTGCTTTGGATATTTTTCTTAGAATGGTCTCTGCAGGTAGTTGAACCACAGTCTAAGAATCTTCTGGTATAAGGCTAAGCAACTTTGAGGAGGAAGACCACATTACATGTTTTGCATTCAATAAAACTGTGCAAATATTTCCAGAGTGGACAGTTTTGAAACCTGAAATGCTGCTAAAGGTTCTCTAAGCACTATGCTAAATAAATGGTAAATTTATATTTCTAGAAATTGAAACATATCCTGTTGTACTGAATGCTCTTAGCACAGTTACATAGAGATTATAACAGGGAGACATTTCAGTAGCAAATTAAATCAAAGAAAACTTCCAACTGAGTTTTTAAAAAGAGATCTTGGATGCTTTTTATTTTTATAAGGGAACAGACAATCCTTTTGGATATTCTCTCTGAGGCTGAATATCCAATTCAATTACCAAAGAGCTGAAATTGAGAAGTTCTTATGAATAAAACAAAAAGCCATTTCTTTTGATTCCTGAGCAAAGCATACTAGAGAAGCATTCAGACTTCCTGTGTAACCATAGAGACATTGGTCACTAGTTCATTTCTAAATATTTCCAGGAACAAACACCTATTAGGTTTGACTTAAAACTTGAGGGAAGTAGATTAAGTAAATGATTTTCTGCAATTCTGTGATCATTGTTATATAGGATCTTAGGCAAAGGAAACATCTATTAATTTCTTGGGCATGCTTGTGCAGGCTTCCCCATGAATTTGAGTGGAGAATATCTGACTGTTGGATAAAATGTAACAAGAATCTTGAGATCTTTAACAATATCAAACCACTGTTATTTTTATGACTGTACAAACTGATATCTAAATCAATTATATTTGGACAGATTAGAGCAGAATAAGCATCTTCAGCATTGTCTAAACCTCTAGTGAATTATTTTCAGCCACATTCATCTCTGCTATAACTTAATTGATATGAATTTTTCTACAATTGAAATGTATGTTGGTCCTATAAAAGCACCTAAATTTAAATGCACATAGCTTAACATTTTTTAGTGGTTTTAATCCAGTACTAGACAAAGAATGAAATGCCAAGAAGAATTATTCTCAAGTTTTCCAGGTTTTAGCTGGCAAAATTACTGGCTCATGAAACAAATCTTTTCAAATATGAAGAAGGGTAGAGAGAGGTACTGAAAAGTCAGTTTCTAGATTTTACCAATTGAGGGACTTTGCTCTAAATGGGCAGAACACATATTCTTTGACTTCTTCCTATTATCATGCATTCCAAATTCCCCAAATACAGATTCTGAGCTGGGATCAGAAAAAGTCCAAAATCAAGTACGAGGTTTCACCCTAGTTAATAATTTCCAGTTATTTTGTCTTTGTGATTATCAGCCATATACTGAATCTATGTACATCAGCTCAAAGTATCAAAAGAGCATTTCAGTTGCATTTCTACTTTAGTCTTTTGCTAATTCTTGTCTCCCAGGTCTCACAGAAGACTGTTAATTACTTAACAACTCACATATTAGGGATAACCTTGCACCATCTCTGCCCTTGAGAATGTGTATGGCCTATCCAGAAACTTTTCCTTGGTTTCATTACCTCCAGCAGCCTCTGTATTGGTTTTAAAAGAGCATTGGAGTCAGAAGTAAACAAACAGGGTTTTTAAACAAATACTTTCCTCCATTTCTTTTCCCCTCTGGGTCTGTTCTCAGACTCTTGTATGAATTACTGGGTGTATCTTGCTGTTATTACCCTCTATTGGAGAATTGTCATTTACTTTCCTGCAACCTGGATCAGACTACAAGTTATATAACTGAAAGTTTCTGCAAGGGGGAGAATATTTTATTGTTAACAAATGGAACTTCCTCACATAGCTCAAAAGAAACCTAGGTAGTAGCAAATAACAACAAATATTTAATTCTTTTTATAACTCTTTCTCCTCATCATAAGGTCACCTCTAATAGCCATTTACTGCTGTCTTATAAAAAAAACGTGCAAAAACTATTCCCCAGAATTGTTAACCATTTGCCTCTAGGAAATGACATAAAACATGGGTTCCCACTTTAGAGGGAACTATACTGCTTTTTGTCTCTAAAATTAATAAATCCTGAATTCTGGCAGGAAAAGAATTAATAACATGACTTGTTTCCAAGTTCCTCTCGATTGCTATGCTATTAGGTGGTTGGCCCAACATCACAGCACTTTGTGACAGTTTTAAGCCAACCATTCACTCATTCCATGCAGCGTAGGAGCCTACCATTGCCTCCTCCAGTAAAATTTTTTCCTCGGTGGACTTCTGGCACCAGCAAGTTGGAGATACACTAGTGCTGTAGTGGAATATATCTGGTTAATTTGATAGGAAAAAAGAGGGAACTGGATTTATATGAAAATCCTCTTGAAACTTTGAACTGCAAAATAGCATTTTTGTTCTGTTGAAAATTTAGACAACCTCCTATTATTAACATTAATTTGAGTGATAAATAAAGCATTTAAACAAAATTCCTGTTGATATGATGCTTCATTTACTAGGAAGGCATATTTGACAAGAAAGAGGATCATGAAATTTTTTCATTTCCCTTTTTTTTTTGACAAAGATGTTATAACTGGTGGAAGAACTATTTCAAAGAGAAAGGTGGAAGCAGGTTTACTAAAGGTGTAAGTGAGCTCCAAGAAGATTGAACCCTACTGGGGTTGCAGAAGAAGCTACTAAAGGGATTCAAAACTGAAGGTAATGAGGGACAGATAAGACAATTTTATGGCAGACTGGTAATTTTATGGAGACTGGATTCTAAAAGGCAAGCACTGTAATGTGGGACCACAATAAGTACATGTAGTGAGGGTAATGAAGATTGTAGGGATAGTTTAATAAGTAATCAAGTATAACACTTAATTCAAATGCTTTGGCAGAGGTCACTTATACAATCCTCATACATGTTAAGGAAGCTTGAGTATTGTGTTGCCTGCAGGCAGATATAAAAGCATACATTTTGTTTGCTTTGAATATTAAACACTAAGATTTTATTTAACAATTAACTTTACCATTAACCTTTTCATTATTTAGAGGAAAAAAATACTACTTTTCAATACTACTTTTTTCATGTTATAAAATGACAGGAGTGCAAGTGATGGGTCCACAACTAATATGAATATGTGTATGCATGAGAAACTTCCAAGGGCTGCCCCAAAAAGCATTTGAGAATCAAGCAAAAGCATTTGAGAATCAAGCAACCATGTAACTGAAGGCTTAAAAGACACAAGTAGATTACAAGAAGATAGTCTCTGAGTAAATGACTCAGTAAGTCCACAAGCAACATTAAAAAATATTACAAAAACCATTATCAATTAGTGAGCCAAATCAAAACTCATTCACACAGAAAAATAGGTTGAGTGAGTAACTTACACCAGTCTGGTAGGTTTTCTGTTTCTTTATATTTGCATTAATTAATGCATTAATATCTCTACGTTTTCTTTCTCCTTTATGAGGAGCAAACACAGCTACAGATCTTTCTGCAATAGAATTTCCTGAGACCCCAGCAAAAGGAGCAAAAGGAGAGAGAGAGGTGGGAGTCCACAGTGACTCATCACTACAATGCAGTGAAATAATGAGGTGAATCAAGGGAATACAAAAAGAAGAAATCTAACAGGACTTGTGGCTTTTAAATAGGCAGTTTCACAGGCAGTGGCAATGTGACATGGGGAGGAGATAATAAGTAAAGCAGAAGACCCCATAGCAGCGTTCTGACGTCTTGAATATTATCTTCTGTATTGTTTTGTTTTCGAAATATTCAATATTGTGAAAGAGCTATCAGTTTATAACACAGAACTGCACAAAATGCAGAAGGCTGAACACATGGATGAGAGGGATTCTAAATAAACAGCAAAAAACTGTAGGCAGAAAATGTAGAGAAGACATGGCTTGAGATTTACACAAAGAAAGCAACATGAAACAAAAGCACATTATCCGTCATTAGGAGTAAGCTGAGGGAAATATAGATCAATTATTTAAGAGGAAGAGTGAATAAATAATGAATAATGCTAATAATGTCAAAAGATTTACTGCCTTTTTGGTATGAGCCTTTGGACAAGAAGATTAATAGCAACCATGCATGTAACACAAACTATAGTAGAGCAGCTCAGGCCAGCAAACAGGTTACAGAATACTTAGAAAAATGGTGGGAGGTATTCAAGATGGTAAATGGGATGGATTTCAATCAACATTTTTAAAGGAAGTAGCAAAAGCAATTGCAATTAGTTACCTGAGAGAATTTGAAAGAAGAGAGACAGAGATGTCAGTTAAGACATGAGGGCTGGAGAACAGTAAATAAAAATCTAGTCTTTTTTTCTTCAAAATTAGGAAAATGTGGGACTGGACATCATGAAGTCAAAAAGATATTGTGGAAAAGTATTGAAGAATCATTGAATTAGCCCCTGAAGGAAATGTGATAGGAAACATCTCAAAAGGAAGTACAAAAGTATACCCTGTCAAAATAATCTCATCTTCCACAGTGTAGAGTCAATAGGGAAAGCAAAAGGTGTTTCACATCTTTATTATGGAAATGCACTGCATCTAGAATTATCTTACAACAGTGAAAAGACTGGACAATAAAGCTGATTACAGTGTAGTGTTCAGTAGTTTCCAGCTGTACCTATCAAATTCTTTTATAGATATGCTCTGGGTTTTCACTAATAGCTTGAATGCTGGAGTAGAGAGCATACACAAATAATTGCACCAAGAGCAAGCTGGGTTAGAGGAAGCACTTTAGGAAAAGCAACTACCTTCAGAATTTTTTTGCTCAATTTACAAAACTATCTGAAATTAGTAAGACAAAACAAAACTAAAGAGCAAAATAAAAGAAAAAAAGCTTGGGGCTAATGATGGTTCGCAAATACAACAGGGGGCAGAAAGTAATTCAACATATATTTTAATCTAACATGAATCAGTCATGCCAGTGTAAGGAAGAGTCTTGTTCTTCTGCTGCCACACCTCCTCCCTTTTGCAAGAGAAAAACATCGGTATTGCTTTCCTGTAAACCATATCAAAGACACAATGTAGGTGAAAAATAACCTTTTTGGCAGATTAGTTTCCAGTTCAAAGGAGAGAGATGTGGATGGAGAGAGGAAGGCTGCAGCAGGACTGACTTATTACAAGCTTATTCCGATTTTAAGCTGGGTTCACGATGTAACACTTAATTTAAAAAGTTCCAAGAGGAAGACTGGATGTAAGACATCAGAGATAGCAAGACACACTGATGAACACCTGTCCTCCAGCTCTCCACTGCAGCTCAGGAAAGCATAGGCCAACACAGCTGAGAAAGGGGTAGATGGTATGGAAGGAGTCCAGAGGAGAGCAGTGAAGGTAAGCCTTTGAAAGGACTGAGGAACTCCTAGCATTGATGGGGTTCGGTTGGAATCAGCATCTTACAGTCTTGATATGCTGGAGCCTATTTCAAGTACGTCAGGTTCCTTCTAGGCATGTTTTATATTTTTTTTTAATTTATTTTAAATATTTGATATTTAAAAATGTATAATTGTAAAATGCTTTGGGTTTTTTGAAAAATACTTCATTTTTAATTTGTAAAAACTATATACCTCTATATATGCTTTATCAAGTCCTGTTATCTCTATTCGATGTAGCACAGCAACATCCACCAATTGTCCATGTAGCTATGAGTTACATTCCAGTAATCTGAAGAAATAACTTAATATTATATATGTTTCTTCATTTTCTGAATGCTTTTGCGAAGGTTTCAAGAAAACCTTATCACTTTAATATAGAATTTAATGCATTTTCAAATAAGGCCATTTTCAGTTGTTTTTAACAACAGAGGTCCTGGCAAAATTTCCATAACTAAGACTTGAAAATTACTGCAGAATTACCAGAAATCTTCAGGGAAGATGGTGATATGAAACAGTGGTATAGGCAGACTCATGATATTTTGACTTTTACAGCTGTTAAGAATATATTCAAAAGGCTGTTGAAATAATGGTTAAAGAACTCCACTGAAAGGTAGTACTGCCACCAATAAACTTCTTGGGTAAAAATCACTATCAGCTGCCCGGAAAGATATTTCTGTGAAACCCGTGTAATCAATTTTTAGCTTACTAGTCTTAGTCCATTTGTGGGACAAATGAAAGGGAAAAAGAAGTTGTTTGACACGGTTCCCCCCCCCAACAAGTTCTTCTCTAAATTGAAGAGATAAAGATTTAAGGGACTGTTTGGTGAATGAGGAATTGGTTAGACAGTCACATCCAGAAGGTAGTGATCAATAACTCAAAGTCCAGATGGGCATCAGGGACAAGTGGTCACGGGCATCATGGGTCCATATTGGGGTAAGTACTGTTTAATATTTTTATCAATGCCACGGACAGTGGGATCCAGTGCACCCTCAGCAAGTTTACAGATGACGCCAAGCTGAGTGGTGCAGCCTGAGGGACTTGATGCCATACAGAAGGATCTGGACACACTCAAGAGGTGGGCCCATGGGAACACCATGAGGTCCAAGGTACAAGGTTCAGCATTTATGTCAGGGAAATCCCCAACATCAATACAGTCTGGAGGATGACTAGATTGAGAACAGCCCTGTGAAGGAGGGCCTGGGGTAGCAGGGTGTTAATTTTCTCTTGTTTTTCGTTTTTTCTTCTTCATTACTTTTGTTTCTCGAGCCAACAGTGTGCATTTACAGCCCAGAAGGTCAGCAGCATCCTAGGCTGCATCAAAAGCAGTGTGACCAGCAGGTCAAGGAAAGTGATTCAACCCTTCTGCTCTTCCCTTGTGAGACCTCACCTTGAGTATTGCATCCATCTCCAGAGTCCTCAGCACAATAAAGACGTGGAACGTGCTGGAATGGTTCCAGAAGAGGGCTGTGATGATGAACAGAGGGCTGGAACATGCAAGGAGTCTGAGAGAGGTGGAGATGTTCAGTCTGGATAAGAGAAGGCTCTGGGGAAACCATATTGCAGCCTTCAAGGGGGATTATAAGAAAGGTGGGGACAGACATTTTAGCAGAACCTGTGGTGATAGGACAAGGGGTAATAAGAATGGTGAAACACCGAAACAGGTTGTCCACTGGGAGGTGATGGATGTCCCATCCCTGGAAATATTCAAGGTCAGGTTGGCTGGAGCTTCCAGCAATGGGATCTAGTTGAAGATGTCCCTGCTCTTTGCAGGGGAATTTGGTCAAGCTGACCTTTAAATGTCCATTCTAACGTAAACCATTCTACAATTCTGTGATTTGATGAGACTGCTAAAGGGCCTTCAAGGGCTGAGGTGTGGGAGGGAAGGCTGGGAGGACCAGTTTTCAGTCTTGGGAATAGTCATCCAGTTATCTCCTCATGAAGAATGTAAAAACTGGATCGAATCACATCATATTGTATTGGAATTATTTCTCTACTCATAACTTCAGCATCCCACTTCAGTGTAACATAGTTATGTTCAGTTTACTGGCTCTGATGGCTAAAATTCTGGGAAAGCTGCATTCTCTTTTGTGAGGTGGAAAAAAAGGAAAGAAAAAAAAAGAGAGAAGAAAAGAAAGGCTTATGAATTTCCCTAAGGAAAAGAGACAGAAAAATAGTTAATCCCATCTCCTGTTTTACTACAAAGTGAAGTCAATAAGTATATTTTGAGGGTTCAGTCTCCAATTCCCATTTCTTTAATTTGAACCTCAAAGTATAAGAAAAATAACTTCAGCCAGGCCAAATATAAAATGTGTGCTCAGTCCCAAAAAAAGTTCAATGTTTTCTTGGCTATTGTTCACAACTCTGTAACAAACTATTCTATTGGCAATTGTTAGGGCTGGATCAATAATTATCTTTGTCCTAGTGCTTTCTTAGATGGAAGCAGAATGAAGAGTCATTCTTGCCTCTTTATTGAAGAAAGCAGTAAAACAAATCAAAGGAAAAAACAATATTTTATTAATCAGAAATATTTATTAAGCTGGTGATTACCATATTACCACCAAGCATTATAATAGTATTAAATACTCTGGAGAGTTGCTGGGGTTTTGGCGACTTGTGATAGGGAGGAAGGTCTCTCACTCCTCTCCATTTCAAAACCTCTTGTTGCATGGCTGGTCCCCTGGGGGTGCTTGTCACTGAGGGCAGTGGAAGCTTGCAGATCCCAGAGAAAGCCCACTCCCTGCCACAAGCACCAACTCCCCTAACCCCATGACAGGATTCCTCATCACCAGGAAAGCTCTACTCTGCCATTTTTTGCTGGTGCTTTCTGTCAGCAGGGAAAGTGAAGAGAGCTGGAAAAACAGGAAAGAAAGTGGTCAAAGCACCTAATAACTATTTTATACTAAAAGGTTGCCTTGAATATGTACAGGTAGTTCACCTGTCCATTCTCCCATTAGTAAAGGGAGTACAAGTGATTTTTGAGTTAGTAATTCTGCATCTGTCTGTGTGACTGCTTTGGGCTGAGCTGCAAAAACTAAAATGTAGTTTAAATGCTCATAAATTTGAAACGCTGTCCAGGATCCCACATAGCCTAGATTTCTACCCCTCATCCTGCCCACAACACTGAACCCCACACCAGTCCTTTGGTGCCATCAGCCCCTGCCCCCAAGATGCCTCAGCAGGGCTGGTCTCCAGCTTCCCACAGCCCAGCCATGCCTGGCCATGGGCTATGGACCATGCTTGTGATAGGGAGCCTCTGCCCAGCCTCTGCCCAGCCTCATCTCCAGGGAAGTGCCCAATAGCTGGGACTGGTGCTCTCTGGTGTCCCTGGCTGCTCTGCTCCTAGCTGGGATGGTGAAACAGGCCTGGCTGCCCATCCCTGCCTGTGCTGATGAGGTCTTCAGTGACTCCCAAGGGAACTCAGACCATTACAACACCTGTATGTAGACACCTGCATTGCAGACAAATAAATGCAGATTTTTTAATCTGAAGCTAACTCTCATTCCTGGAGGTCATTTCAAGAAAATGTCTGGTATGAGGTTTCCTGTACAAAAAAAAGGTTTGACTTTGACTAATGTGAAGTTTTTATTGGTGATAAGGAACTTCATATAGTTTAGTACGACTTCTTAAAACCCTCCAGTTTTCCTCTGGGTGAAATACCAAGACTTCTGAATCATTCAGCAAGATGAGTAACATGACCCTGTCAATCAGCTCGGTATCTCCTAAAAATCCATAAAGGCTTATTAAACTTTTGAAAGGCAATAGGTGCTCTCTAATTCTATCAGAGGCTTTGTTTCTCTGAAGTGACCAGCAAGAATACTGGTGCAGAAAGATCTCAGTGATGGAGCTGAACTAATAAATGCATAATGATTACTTTGGTGAGATCTCCCATGTTTTCTGACAAGTTTTTCTTTAAGACTATGAGAGCTCTGTATTTCAGTTGATACTATCTGTATTTCATTGCATGGAATTATTTTATAAAATAAAAATCTTATCTGGGAACCACAGTCTGCTCTTAAATGCATTGACTCTTGCACAGAAACAGATCTAACATATATTTTAAAATCTGAATGACCAGAGCTTTGCTAGCATTTTATCAAGAATAGGTAAGAGACAGCATTGATGATTTCCAGTCTGACATGTCACCTTTTCCTTGTGTAGAAAAATAGCAATTGTACCACTGCAATCAACTAGTGAGGTCTCATATTCCCAAATGGATACAAATCACAGTTTATACCCATGAATAAATGCTGCAGCACCCAAATTAAGAGGAGCAAGAGGCAATGCCTTTATGGTCTGGTGAGCAGTGACTCGAGCTGATGTACAGCTTTTTGATTTCTTCTGAAGATGGTGCTGCTGCTAGCACTTGAATTGTCTCTGCCTGTGTTTCTTTTTTTTTCTCAATTGCCCTCTGCAGAAGGTTAATAGTAGCTTTAGAATACCAGAGTTTTCTAGCCAGTGAATCACCATTTAAGATTTGTCAGTTAGTGATGTGAAACCAGCTATTTTAAGTGAAACACTTACACTTCCCCCCCCCCAGCTCACTCCACAGATGCTCTTCAGTTGTACGAAGAAATTGATCATTTTGTTTCTTCTTCAAGCCTTCAGAATGTCACTAATTTCTTATTTACCACAAATTTTTCATCTTGTGTAAGTTACACTGTAGAAGCGTTACAGTTACCCTATATGCTCTACACTGTTCTCACAGCTGGATAATGAAAGAATGAATGATATCCAGCACAGAATTAAAATGCATAAGTATGGAACTTGTTGTAAACATAAAACTGCATCCTGTCTATAAATATCCTGTAATGATGCTGTGAATTAGTACACTTAAGTTATTTCCAGGTTAAAAATTCATTACTCCTGCTATGAAGAACAATTTACAGACAGATTAGTAAAACCAAGCTGATTTTACAATTATTATTTTCTTCTGACAGTCATGCTATTTGCATTTTGTATTTCCCTCAACCTAGACAACTTTTATTAGGAAATGTCAGCCCAAAGCAGCTGCAGAGAGTCAGCAGCTGAGATTTGCATTGGTTTCCTTATGTCTGCTGGGGATTTTCTGCTCTCTGCTGCACATTGTAAATATTAACATAAAGGAGAAAGATGAAGTTTTAGACATTTTGATCATCCTCAGGAGGAGTCACTGTCAACAGCATTTGACCAAAACCCTTCTATTTCCAGACCAAAGAGGGAAATGGCTGACACTACAGAATAGTGACATTTTTAAGCCTGCTTGCTCATCTTATTTTTCTACCCTATCATTATGATACTACATCATACATGCTCCTCTGATCTCCAGTTTCACTCTGCTCACAGATCATTCTACATTCAGCTTTTGATAGGTCATTGCAACAGTGAAGAATATGTGCATAGTTCAACAGTGAAGAATATGTGCATAGTTCAACAGCTACAATGTCATTTTTATAAGTAATGGAAACACAACTACTTTAAAATATCATCTGACTCTACAAAAAAATCTGTTATTTAATTGATTGCTTAAGAAAAACCTGAAAATATCTTCCCCAAATTATAATTTTAAAATTTCAGATTTTAGTTACCTTTTTCATGTTTCAGGAAGAACATTATAACCAGTTACTCAGCTTGAAATAATGCTCTACAGGATGTGAGGGAAAAAAGATCTCATAAGTGGTGAGATTCATGAACTGTGTTGCCAATGTTGCCAACTCCTATCTTGCCTTTCAAACTGTGTATCAGCTGCAAGTAATTGAAGCCCATCAACTGAGAGATTTTAATGTATCTTTCAAAATTCAATACAGTTTTTAAGAATCCATTGTTGACATCCTTCAATTCAATAGAAGAGCTAGGTAATATACATTTTTGTCTTACATCCATCATCATGGTACCTAATATCATGGTTAAAATTTGTCATTCAAACTGAAGACATCCTTGCTAATTCTAAATGCTTAAAAATGCCAAATAACAGGAAAATGAACTTCTGTCCCTTCCACACAAAATTAACTCTGATAAAAACTAGTTAAAAAATAATCAGACTAGTATGAACTACTTTCCACTGCGTAATTATGTATGTTTTTAATTGTGACTGACACATCTTTGTGTTCAGAATAAAATGTTATTTATACATAATAGCACAGGAATATAAATTGCCCCAGCTAAAGGTCACTTGGTATAGAAAAAGTTAAGCAAGTCATCTCATGAAGGTTGAGAATTTCCAAAAGAAGTCCTAAATACTTTTTAAGAGTATATGGAATCACCAAATACATCAAAGTATTATTTGAACAAAACGAACAAGTATCTGACTTCTGTTTAAACCTGGCATAGATTAATTCAGTACTTGAATCTTTGTCACTGGTATTGATGAAGGATAGATATCCAAAAGCCATTGGATTGATTCTCCACTTTAGAATTTATAGGTTTTTTTCATCATTTCTTAAGTTTTTCAAATTGGATTACTAAGGAAGTATTATTAAAAGTATACCTTCGGAAAAAGTCTTTACCTCTATGTATTTTTTTTCTTTTGCTTTCCATCCTCAAAGTACTGAGGTAGATTAAATAGCCAAGAATAGACTTCTCTGAACCTTAAGAATATTTTTTCTGGATTTGATTCAAGGTTAGATTGATTTTTATTTCATAAAAATGAGTTAATTCCTCTCAACACACCATGTCTGGCAATGTAATACACATCTTAAAAATATTGAAGTTCAAATTAGTAATTCCTTTACATAAATAGTTGCTGTGGGGAAGAGGACGGAATATTACATGTCAGCTTCCAGAAGCAGCTGAGATACAGTGTGAGGAATATGTGGCGGATCTGCAATGATTTATTAATACTCTAAATTGCCTAGTTGTGGCTGTATTATCTTGCCAGAATGTTTACTATATGCATATGCTGATTTACTTTATAAGAGAGTAGTTAGAAAACTGCCAAGAAGGGAAAATAAAGATTCTCAATAAGCATCCTGCTGGTAAACATTTCAAAGGCACTATGAAACAATATCTGAATTATTAAGCTATTCCAGGGACCAGTCAGGTCATTTCTTTTGCTAACACTAAGAGCAATAAGATCAGAGGAGCAGTAACATAGTAAAGCAGTCATTCTAGAAAGAAGGTGGAAGCTTTATTATGCAAGATTAAATTTTGAGCTTCTGACAGTGATAAAAAGAGGCGAAATCTATAGACAAAAACTTTCTACTAAGCATTTTATCTCCAGTGAGGATGCAACTGACCACAATTAGCTTTTCCATGGTGAAATTAACACTGTACAAAATCATGACCTTATTTGGTACGGACTCTGAAGAAAAATTATCACTTCTAAACTCCCCTTTACAAATTAAAAGCATCTTTAAATGAAGGTCAAACTATCAGTACATGTAGACAATGGTTTTTGCAAAGCATTTTGTTTTTTCTAACTTAAGTGATCACTAAGATTGATGGCCAGTAAAAACAAATTGCTCTGAAATGTGAAAGGACACATATTTTTACTAGGTTTGCATTGTTGTTTTCTTTCTTTCCTGCTGTTTTTTATTATACTCTCCAAAGGTTAAAAAGGAAAATTGTTTTTTAAATATTTTTCTATGTTTAAAATTCTCCCTTCATGAAGCAGACTGCCAAACAAAATTACTGCCTCAAACTTCGATACAATGGAAATGAATTTTATTGAGTTAGCTTTCATAAATTTTCTTTCAACAGACAGAAGTTCTAAAAAGTTTAGGCCACAGTTAAACTGCAGGAATAGGAGCCTCAGAAAATCCTGTAATTAACAGCCACAGGATCTTTGTAAACAGGTAATGTCAAAGGAATCAGAGGCAAGCTAGCATGAAATAGTATAAACAAGCGGCTTCAGCGACAAGCAATCAGCATCACAATAGGGAATATCCAGGAAACAAAGAGAATTAATTTTGAAAGCTTTAGTCCTTCAGACTAAAAAAACAATCCGCACACTTCTGCATATCCTTACATTTACTTGTGTGAGTAGGAGCAAGTTGACTAGAAAGTGCAGAAAGTTAAAGAAAACTTGCAAACAATTCCAGTTGCTGCACTGATGTTCCAGTGGCAACAAGATCAAACAAGCACGCAAATTCTAGGAATAAAGCCATGCACAGTTAGTATAGATTCACTTCACATCAGAAGGAGTCTCTACTAAGTGCATGGGGACAGAAAACCAGGATCAGAACATAGTACAGTCAAAACAAAGGAAATTAAAAGTCCTGATACTCTGCAGTGACTTTTTGAAGTGCTGCACAGCAGTCTCAGGATATAGGCACAACCCTTTATAAAAGAACAGAAAGAAAAAAAGTCCTAAACCCAAAATATTGCTCAGTAAGGAAGCTGTTCTGGCCAGAGTGCAGAAATCAAAGCTCTGTGAAGGCAACAAACAAGAAAGTAGCAGATAGGTCATGAGGTGTCAAAATATGTACATTAATTAAACACATTGTAAGCTTGAGAGAAAACTTGGTACAGAAAATATATCTCCAAAAGACCTTTGGGGTTGCAGAGGAGTCTGAAGTATTTTGATCTCTGTCAAAATTAGGGATGCTGATTCCAAAAGCAAACAAATAGTAGGAAACTCACCCTGATGGTACCTTCGTGAGAGGAGGGTCTCAGCACTGAGAATGAGAAGGACTTCACAAAAGCAGAACTATCAGAAAGCACACGAATAAAGTAATTTAAAATTCAAAGGGAGACTGAGCAAAGCACACCTAAAAGGTTTAGCTGAGTCTGTCATGCAGTATTTCAGCAGCTTTCTATACTGCATATTGTACTGACCTTCATTAACTTTGCTTTTCACTTTTGTCCTGAATGAGTTCTCCCAAGGAAACATGACACACATACAGAACAAGCAATCGTTTCTACAGGAAAAAAATTAGCAAGGTCACCCCATACTGTGTCGAAAGAGGCATTAATGGCATCTCAGTATCTTCCAAGAACAAACCCATTTACGTATGCCATCACTGTAAAGTCTCAGTAATCAGAGCACTACAGCAAAATTTATCAATATGCGATGTATTTCACTTCGAGCAAAATTTTAGTACTGTTTTTGACAGTACCTTGAGGTATGCTTTGGTAAATGATAGCTTACTAAAGGTAGCCCGAAACCATAACAACTGGATAAGCACACTTGTTTAATTTTCTTTTCAAAAGACTAAAGTATAAAATAGAAAAACATATATCATGTTTTACCTAGGCAACAATATCCTTTTGTGGTTGACAAAATATATGGAAGGTGTTTCTTAAAATCAAATTGCCTGCAGTCAATTACACATAAAAAATGAATTGTCTGCAACTTTCTCACAAAGGGAATAACTTCCATTAGGTCAGACTAATGTGATGCACCTGTTGACTTACAGGTTATACTTTAAACGTAACTCCTAATTCCTTAATTGATTTCAGGCTCTTGCACATAGTGTGAGGACATTGAATAGAGCACACAGCAATTTCTTCCTAGATAAGATAACTCATTTTAGTAATACTGAATAGAATCCAAATAGAATATGTGTTCAGGGTAGATTGAGTACCTGATCCCAGTCTTACAGTGCATATAAAAATATATATTGTATCTATAAAAATATGCATTATATTAACTTTAAACACTTGTACTTTTGAAACCAATGGACTTATCAGTGCACCTAATGACTTTACTGTTTGGGACACAGAGTAGCCCTTTTTTTCCCAACAGTTAGATGTTGTCTTGCTATTTTCTGAAGACCAAAGGCAACACATGTAGAGATACATAAACAGCTTCTGCAAGAGGATTTGCTTCATATTTGCCTTTAGCCTACCTCTGGTATGGGTTGCTCATGCTACAAATTTCTTTAAGCAACCATGAGAAGTGTTGCACAATTCAGCTTCCTCATGTTCCATCCTCTTTTATCCAAATGCCCAGAGGAATCCTACTGGTTTTCAATAGGTATAGACAAGGATGCCTCAGGATATTCTGTTTCTGCCAGGCAGGCCTGTGAAGATTCTGCATGGACACTGATAAGCAAGTGAAGGAGATTAGGCCTTTGCTTCAGCTCAAGTATTGTACAAGCATGACTTACCTAGTCACTGACAGTTACTGACTCATGCACTAATAATTACTCTTCATGAGTTGGTCTGCAGCAATATGCTGTCTTCCAATCTTCCTCTTTCTCTATTCCCTACTCCCAGAAGTTTGTTTGGGTTTTCTCAGTGTCTGTATGATATCTGGAATTCTTCTCCCAGGGCCCAAGGGTACCTGTCTAGCTCTGAGGCATAGGAAATGCAGATGGACAAGTATCTCTCCCAATGTCAGGCTGGAGAGTCAGGTCTTCAGAAGATAACATCATCCACACAGAATCCAGGTTCAAGGATCTTCCCTAGGACTGGGTAAAGAGGCTCTTCTCTTTAGGTCTCTGGCATCAGTAATTACTATAAATATTACATAAGGTGAAACCACTCTCAATTAAAAACAAAAAACAAACAAGTAACACCCAACCCCAAATCTCTTTGTAAGACTAATGTCAGACATCTATTGACAAGGTACTGTAGTTGAGAACTGAAACAGAGAAAAAACCTTATTTTCTTGAATGCTGAAAAAGAACACCAGTGAGAGCTGTCCTTTAGGGAGACACTAATATGTTTGGGTAGGATGTCAGGGGGCTGCTACCAATGGCTTTGTACTTCCGGTGCACTTATTTGGAGACAAACTCTGGTGTGCAGTTTCCTTTCAGGAAGCCACAGTAGTCTCCGATTGCTGATGCACTTAGGTCTTTTACTTGATCAATTCCCTAACCCATAGACACTATCATGAGAAATATCCAAAATAGAAAAGAAAATAACGTTTATTTTTTGCACATTAATGTGAAAAAGAGAATTTTTATCTTCCTTAATTGTAAATCTGAAACAGTAGTTTTACCCAGACACTTTATATGTCATGTACACTGGCCACAGTACATTTAAATACCTTCAGGGGTTTATTGGCTGATAAGAAGCAATGCCAATACAGTCATGATACTCTTCACAATTTAAATTCATTTAAACATGGGAAATAAAGGCAGGCAAAGAACATGAATGGGAACAATTACAACAGCAGGCAAACAAACAGCAGACTCTACATATGGGGATATGTCAGGCTGCTTCCTCTCCCTTTCTGCACTTTTCTTTCTTCAAGGACAACTGAATTATTATTTAGTCAGCTTCTCTCATTTTGGCAACAAGCTCACTTTGCTCATCAGTGCTTTCTATTCCCTCTTCAGCAAAATAATAAAAAATTCTTACTTAATAAGTTTTCAAGAACTAATAACTTCAGCACTGGTTTTCATGTTTAAGCAACATAAACTGCTTAATCTGGAAGGACAGAAACTAGGTCCCCAGCTAAATTTCAAAATCTGACTAATAAAGAGATAAAGGAATCATTTCTTTCAAACAAAAGGTTTATTTGACCATGAGGGAATAGGGGGAAAATTTAAGAATCTAAGCTAAAGGTACATGAAAGGAAGCAAGAAGACAGAATAAAAGAGGAGAGAGGTGAGAAAAACATAACCTTTGCAATGTCCTGGGCTCTTTCTGAAGCAAACACAGTATAAAGCACTGTATGCATTTAGGCCCCATCAATTTGCATAACCCAGCTGTGATCAAAGCAATTGTTCATCAGAATTAAGTCAAACCCACACAGAAGTGTTTGGAGCCTAAGAACTGTTGTTGCAACAAGATGACTGAAAATACAGTCAAGAAAAGCAGGGCTTCAGCAGCTGTTTGAACTTTTTAAAGGAAAAATTGTACTGCAATAACTAGTGGAGAATCACTATTTTCCTAATTGACTCTTTCCTTTGCAATTTTGAGTCTGTTATATCACAAGTATTTCCTTGTACCACAATAAATGATGTAAGGTTTCAACTGTAATTTTAATATCAGAGAGTCAAATACTAGTTCACACAAGTATTAATAAACTTGCAGCCAAAATCAAGACAAAGACTGAAGACTGACAAGTTCCATGAGGAAAAATGTGATACTCTGCTCTCCTTGAAAGAAAAACTGCACTGGCAAGGTCACTAAAGGGTCTCTAATTAGCTTAAGAAATAAGTCAACAATAACTTTTAAATTTAAAATTAAATTTAGAAAGAAAACACTGAATAATCTAGAGAAAAGCAGTTTGGTTTAGCAATTTGGAATAGCTTAATAAATTGTGAAGAAGCATTTGGACTAAGTGTACTCCTAACATCAGCATAAGCACATTCTTTGAGTAATACAGGATTAACATTGTCAATGACTAAAACATCATCACTCTGGCAACAGAATATAAATGGTTTCTCTTCAGCAGGATTCTTTAAGTCATCTCTTGTCAGAATATATCCATTACTTAGTCTTTATTTTAAAAACATTGATCCAAAAACAGTATTGAAATCTTTAAGTGAAGAGAGAACACTGGACTATTAGATTACATGGTTGCAGAAGGGGTTGTTGCAATCTTCTGCCATGAGATAATTAGTTTATCTTCCATCTTGTTCAAATTCACTTTAAAATTAAGGTGTTCAGTTCTGAATTTCTGCCAAACACTGTGACAAAACATAGGCTGCAGCTGAAGTATCAGGAAACAGAGAGAGAGAGCTGGGAGCCATCAGCAAAGCAAAAGAACATTTTATTGTGATTGTGAAAAATTGAAGTAGGAGACAGCATATAAAGAGAGTAAAATATAATCATTGTTCTGCAGAGCCCTGGGATGGAGCCATTGCACAACAAGCCAAATACAAAGGAAGAGGAGGGAAGAACTTGGTCAACAATATAATGATGATCTCAAAGATTTTAACACAGCCTTTATAAGGTACAATTGCTGCAGTGGCAGAAAAATACGGTTCAGCAGCACAGAATATTAATTATGGACTGAATGAAAGGTCTGGTTTAAAGGAGAGATTCATATGCCATGACAAATAAGTGAATACAATGAGAAAGAAGAGAAGAAAGACCTGCAGGAAAGTATAAACAATGTCTCAGCAATTACCCAAAAATGAGAAAAACAGTGGTTTTCTTTTAGTGGCATGGAAATGATTTCTTTCATTAACAGATACAGAACGGAACACAAGGAAGACAGACAGCATATACCATTAGAGCAGTTAGCCTAAGGTGGCAGTAGGTAAAGCTTGTTACTGCTCAGTACCCATTGGTATACCAGCTGTGTTGGCACAAACAAATTCCTAATGGTCATGACAAAATAGCCCAAAGTTGACAGTGTGAATCTGTACTTTACTAATTCTTTATGCTTATAGACAGGGTCAGAAAAGAATAAAGACTAAATAGACAGACAAAATGAAGAGCTGGATAGGGATTTTTTACAACAATATGTAGTGCTAGGACAAGGAGAAATGGCTTTAAACTGAAAGAGGGTAGATTATATAACAGGAATAATTAGATAACAGAAAAAAATTCTTTGCTGTGAGGGTGGCAAGGCACTGGCATGAGTTGTCCAGAGAAGCTGTGAATGCCCCATCCCTGGAGGAATTCAAGGCTGGGTTGGATGGGGCCCTAGTATCTTGATCTAGTGGAAGGTGTCTTTGCTGATGGTAGGGGAGTTGGATCGAGACGATCTTTAAAGTCCCTTCCAACCCAAAACACTAAATGATTCTGTGAACCTATAACATGGAAAATTGAGCCCCTTTTCACTCTTGCAGGTAGTATGTGTGAATGGAGAATGCAGCACTTGGATGAAAGCAGTAGGAGGATTTCAGTACTCCTGTTGACTGCAGAATTTTCACTTGTGCATAATGAAGGATGGATGGTTGGGCAAGCACCCTTCCAAATACTGCATTTTGCTTTATTTTGCAAATGCATTTTTAAATGCTTGCAAAGCACTTGATAGTAAAATACTAGCAAATACCTGCTACCAACACAAAAATCATCTTATTAGCAAGCAACTGAAGGACAAGTGCCTCCTCTTGACTAGGAGATAGAGAGCTATGAAGCCCTTGAAAGATATTATATTCAGATGCACCAAAGGACTTGTAGGAAGGCCAGTTAAATATCACACACATCTGTGCTGAGAACAGAACCCAGAGCTAGGGAATGACACACTGACTCCCCCATGCAGCCCACACTGAGCAGGACACACTTACCAAAGGACTACTTGGTGGCTCCACATTTCATGTAATATAACTGCCCCAAGGCTGGAGTGCTCCTCTGGGGTAGGGAACCCTAAATTCAGTGTCTTCTTTATCTGGCTGTCCTACTGTCTTTCAAAATTATTTGTTGCATGTACATGCTTCTCCAATCTGTCAGGGGAGTCCCATCAAAGGGAAGCCAAAGCAAAACAACTGTGCACAGTATCACTGTAGGGAATGGTAGGAGGGAGAGAAAGACTCTGTTTCCTAGGGAATGAACTAGAAGATGCAGGTTTTTTCTTTCACTTAGTATGTTTTTTTGTGGGTTTTAATTTGGGCTTTTTGGTTTTTGGTATTTTTTTGTTGTTGGATGAGTTTGTTTGTTTGTTTGTAATTTGTTTTTCCCAATAACAACTAGAAAAAATCCAGTCATAAGCATCCAATGAAGAAAATGCCATAACAAAAAGTTCTGCCAGGATGTAGGACACACGGAGTAAGTGCTATCTTTAAAGCGAGAGAAAATTAATGGTCAGGTTAGTAGGATGGGACACTAACCATAAAATCACTGCTACCCATGCACTGAGAGTACATGGTACAAAGGCTTTGCAAATGCCTATCAAACCAGGCCTATTGAGGACTCTGCAATCTGTTCAACCTGACTCTGGATCCTAGTCACACTCAGTCCTAAGGTAGGTGCTGATCTGCTCAGCACAGTGCATGCAGTGCCACACATGCTCCGATGAGCAGTCAGTGCCTAAAGAATTACAGGTACCAGGAATGAACTATTAGTACAGAACACACAGTGCCTTTAAAACTTGGGACTATATCTTACAACAAGAACAAAGAAATTGCAAATGCATAATAACACTCCCTGAGTTAATCTAGCACTAAATAAGTCATCAGCCAGTTTGTTTTCTTCATTTTTCTGTAAATTGCCACAAAAACTTTTAACATTAGCCCTTCATAAAAACTAGGCATATACAGAAAATGTTGAGTACGGACTGAAGTTAAATAAAATCATCAAGCAAATTAGTGTCTTCTCTAAAAGAACCTAGAAATGAATAAAAATTATATAAATGTCTATAAAACAAAGGGGAGGGTTGCACAAAGGACTGATCCCAAAGAGTGAGACAGCTGCTTTCATAAGTCATACATTGCAGGGCTCACAAACTAAGATGGAATTGAGAGGGAACGTGTTCTCCAGTTCAGGTGAAGAAATATAATGAAAGTGATTTTACCTGGGTCAAAAAATGCCTGCACTTTAACATCCAGAGCAACAAGCATCAGAACCCAAATGGCATCAGTTGTCTCTTGAAATAAATTACTTGCATGTTCCTACAGATACGGTACTATTAGCAAATGAAAGTGTAGGATTTTATAAGCTGTCAAAAGTATATATCTTGTCAAAAGATCTTGAAGGTCACCTAACCAAACTTTATTCTGTTCTTTCCAGCACATAAAAGTGAGAAGAGATTCCAGAATCAGATCTTTTTCTACAGAATAAAATAAAACAGTGAAGTTTTAGCCTAGACAATGTTTATTTTAAAACACAAATGTTGATATCTCATTATTAATATTAATAATAAATAATATTATTGTAATTTTATTATTATTATTTTATTGTTATATAATATTGTTAATATAATATTGTTATATTATTGTTATTATAATTTTAATATTGTTATCATTTATATTACTTATTCGGAAAAGGCACTGGAAAAATCTCATCTCAAAATATTTATACAATTCTGTCCTAAATAATTGCTTGGAGAAATAGGACTAATACATGCACATGTTGATACCATATGAAGCATGAGTAATGCACATTCTGCAAGTAGAGTGTTCAATCTGACTCAAAAGAGTAACCTTAAAAAAGGATGGTTCAGAGTTAGAGAAGGATTTATTCAAATGTGAAAAATTCATTTTATTATATGTAGGGGCATAAATAAAAATTAAATAAAATTTAAATTGCATTTAAAAATGTCTTTCATGAAAACAAACTGTAACATAAACTTGGCACTTGATCTTTAGGTAGAATTTATTTTTCATATATGGACATTTACATCTGAGCTTCTCACTCTGGCCTTCCCATATAATTGATGTAGAGCAAAAGGCACATACAGGAGTCATTCATCTGATCTGTTTCCAGTGTGTAGTGCAGGATAATACACATCACACCCTAGGGATGTCTATTTCTCTGCAATGACTATAAAGGGAGCTTCAGGTGACTAATTCACAAAGTACTATAGGTATCTACATTTGTTCAGATGAAACCCACCCTAAATGCGTTCTTGAAGAGAAATGTGATGTATCTTTAGGCAAAGAGAATTATGCGGCATAAAAAGAAGATATTGAAGTAGGTTAGAAAAATTATTTAAATTTCCAGGATCAGTTGCTAAGAAATTACCATAATCAAATCTCATGTAAGTTCCGAACTATGTCTCGTTATATTACCAAAAATCAACTTTAAGCTGAGTTTATTAGCTTACACTAAAGGTTTTACCAGGTTGTTTTGCCACAACCTGGCAAAATGTATGGAATGGAGAGACACAATCCATAAGGAGCAGCTGGAATAAACATTGCTCAACCAGATATGAGAAATAAAGACCACATACCAGAAAGGGAAGGGACACTCGCTTCTTGATTTCTATTTGAAAACTGTGAAGAGAAAAGCTTTTACATTACTAAAGCTATCAAATTCATTCCTTTGAATTTTCCTTACTCTGTTAGGCCAGCATAACCAATCCCCAAAACATTCAATAATACATGAATTTTACTGAAGTACTTTGGGACAATGTAAACAAACGTTTGCCTTGATTTAAATGGTACACACATACCTGGTAAAAGGTAGGCAGTGCCTGAATACCTGCTGGCTAGGACCCATCCCTCTGCTGTGGGCAGGACACTCCATTACCTGGTGTCCTGGGTTGCAGTGTATTCTATCACCATCCCCATCAGCCGTTGAAATCAGCTGGGGCAGTGTTTCCTTGCCTCCTCCCCCCAGACTATCTTTCTGTTAATTGCCCATCATTGTCCTGCCGCCTGGCTCAGAGATAACTCCCTCCGGACTATCTTCTGTTAATGAGCCTAATCAACACTTGGCCTCATGACTCATTACCCCATTGTGAGATGCTCCACCCAGAGGGAGGAACCAAGCATCCCATCGTGGATATAATCTGGGACTCTGACCACCAGAGACAACCCTTCTCACTGGATTTCCGGAGGACAGGAGCTACACAGCCACCACTGGACTTCCTGAGGAAGAGCAGACTGTTTTACTACAGGATCACTGCTTCAGAGGACTGCAGCCACCATTCTACCAGACTGCTACCACCACCCTGCCTAACAGGGTGTCAGGTTGTACCTTGACTCTGTCAGTTTGACAGTGTTTTCTTTTACTTTTTTTTTTTTTCCTTTTCTTTAATTTCCATTAAATTGCTATTCTGACTTGGTGCCTCCCACTGGTTTGTTTTCAAACTAGTACACCTGGTAAGGAATGAGGAGCTTTGAGGATCAGCCAAGCTGTGAGGGAAATCAACCAGAGATGTGCTATCCCTGCTTTTGCAGGTTTTCAAGACCTGATGGGACTAAATGTATTTCCACAGTCCCTTCCAACCTACATGGTTCTGTGTGCATGTGAGTCTTTCAAATATGCACATATATTAAAAATCAATTATTATTATTGTTTACTATTAAAAAAAATTAATATTAACATAAATTTCTGATTTTCAAGGAACAATGCATAGTACAAATCTTCTAAATTAAATAGGTGCAAATATGTAACATCTATGGATAATTGACTATAAGAACTCTCTCTGACATCTTTATTTTTCCTTCTGCCTAGCACTGAAGGTGATATTGCCTAAACAAAACTACAATAAAATGTATAAACATGCTTTAATTGCATGTCCACACACAAAGTCAAAATATAAGACTTGTTTCAACTACTTACAAGCTGTGAGTAATCTATTTCTGTTCTTTTTGCAGATAGATGGTCCCCATGAAACCATTTAATTTATAGCTACTTCTATCTGAACTGACAAAACTTTGTAAAAATTGTCCTGATTAGGTTTATTTGTTTTCTTTTCTACTTACTTCTTTTAGGGTATATTTCTTTTCATTTTTTTGAAAAGACAGTTCAGATATATGCAAAGAAAAATCTATATCCAATTTATATTCCTGTATATAAGTGCTACTTACTCTAAAAGTATAATCTTGAGCTCAGGCTAGTTAGTCATCTGAAGTCTTTTAAAAAAACATATAAACCACAAATCTTGTAATTATACTAAAAATCTGCCAGCAACTTCATTCTGGAAGAGTGACATCTTCTTTCATAATGGCTATAGATTTATACATAGACAATCTGTAATACACTTGTCTATATTTAATTTAGCAGTCTATGCTTAATAAAACAAAAAATGCTTTTCTTAGTTTGAAAACTTTATTACGTAGTGTAAATAAGGATATGGAATGACAGCAGTGAAATCAAAGTACCTCTTTACACACACTCAATCAATTAAGGGGGTTTAAGAGAAAGCAGTAACAGTACTGAGTTTTGGGGTATTTTAAATGTATACAATTTCAGGGACCATTGCTCTGTACTCAAAAATACTAAATCATAAACTTCTGTAACCTCAAAGAAAGTAATTTGCATTTTATCATTGAAGTTGTGAATGTTTTCTGTGGGATCTGATTCTGCCTTAATTCTAGCCTCTATCACTGTAGTTAAACAAACTTCAATGGTATTGCACTTGATATTTTTCAGTGTGATAACAAAATCAGCCCCTAAACAGTTGCATTCATTATGTAATAGTGGCCTATTAGTTAAATCTGAGAGATTAGATTCCACTGACATTTTATTTCAAAGCTAGAAGTCTTTCTGAGGCAACCTCTAAAGGTAATTTTGATATTGTGGGTATAATTCATCAACTTCATTTCATATGTCTGAAAAGTAATCCAGGGATCTAAACATACAATGTCTACACCTATTTGAGATCTTCCCGGATGTCTAAACCACCCACATGGAGTTATCAGGAATGACATGGAGCCTATTTAGAAATGTATATCTTTCTTTGCAAACAACTGAGGATGGGGATGTCTTGAACTCGAGAGGACATTCAACACCTAAGTTAGGCAACAGAATTCCATTTTGGAATGTATTTATTAGTATCAATATTAGCATTAGCTAAGTATTATTTAAGTATGAACTGTTTTATTAATGTCTGTTTATAGCCAACAGGAAGAAGTAAACACTTCAGAATATATTGTTCATTAGTTATTTTGCATCTCTAGGTCGAATGACATACCAGAAGCAGTCACTTCTTTGCACTGAGTATAAAGGAAACCCAGCAATTGCCTCTCCCTCTGTGCTTTCAATCACTTTTATATCTACTGAGCATATAAGTGAGCATTATGATATCATATGATTCAAGTAACTTCCTTTCTACTCTCTAATCTAAATGGCCTGTCCATTAGTTACTATAGCACTGCATGATGAATGCAGAGGAAAAGAGCAGAGAGAGAGTTAAGAGATGCCTGTTTTACACTGATAGCACACTTAGAGAGAGAGGGAAGATTCATAACAAGGCTGAAGGATGCATTTATTCTGCTTTGCCATGTGTTATGTTATACAGAAGCATAATCACAATGATATTACCAAATTATACACCAACAATTGCACAGTATCTCGAAGTGCAAAGCCAGTGTTAGTGTGATACATGAGGCAACTGATAGTCTCAAGTGTACCTCTCAAAAGGGGTTATTTAAGATCTTCTGCTCAGAGGTGAGCACTTAGTGATCATGTGCTGGTTTGTATTGAAAGATTTGTGTAGATAACTGCTTTAATACAAGACACTTTTTCTATCAAAGACTTTCACTCAAATCTTTGCTTAAATAAATTGTATTTGATAGGTCACCCTAACCTTCTGTGGCTACTGACTACAACACACATGCTAAAAAATTGCTGCAACTAGCAATCCAGTGAGGGAAGTCAAGCTCTGCTGATGCATCAGGGATGAGGTTCAGTGAGATAAAAAGAACAGTACAGGCTCAGCTTAGGACACTGATTTCATTCTGCCATCAGATGTACAATTATTGATCTCAGCAGTTTAAAAGAAAAGCATGCATTTGATGTAGCTGGCAGCAGCCTTCCAGTTAAATTGCTTGTCAGCTGGCAGACTATTCTGTGAGCTTTGTTACAGAGCAGTTCAGTAAATGGACACAGTTTTTGTATTTCTCACCGTACCTAAGACGGTGAGTAATCTGAATAATTATTTAAATATTTTCAGTTTTGCCCTAAACAGGTGTAAATGAAGCCTGTGTGCATGGACCTGCTGCTTACCAACAACTGATCGGGAAGAATTCACCACACCAAGCATAGTCTTCTGTTCAGCTCAAAAGATGTGTAAGAGAACATGTAGAGAAAATCAGTGAGTCCATCAGAGATTTAGGCCTACAGTGCTTGGGAAGAAAGTCTTTGGGGATAATACGTTGCTGATATGTGATGAACTTTGGCTTAGATGGTTCGTAAATAGATTTACACTGTCAAAGATGCAGTCTTCTTCCTTTCTGTTTCTCGTGTCTCAAGGAAATTCAGGATAAGGAAGGGGAGAAGACAGGGAGAGAAAATTTTTCCTAAAAATGTAGAAAAGTGAAATATTGCCAGAAAGGGATAATGAAAGAGATAGATCGAAAACTTAAAGCTACTTCTGTGCATGTTTGTACCTGCTTTTTACAAAAACTATCCTGCATCCCACATTGTTAATATAGTATCTGTAAAGGAATTAAAGCATGGGCTTGTATGACATTATCTCTTTCACTAAAAGAAATCTCAGCTGAGGTCTGAGGAAGGAGAGCACAAACAGCTAAAATCTAAGGGATAGCTGAGATAAGAAAAATACAAGGGCTATGTAGAAAAGGTTGTTGTTCAAAGAGAGACAGAGAAGGTGAGAAGAGAGTCAGAAGAGCAGCAATTAGAAGTAGCCTCAGAGAAGGAAAAGCCCAAAAGCCAGAAATAGGTCTTAGAAAAGGGAATGGCAGCCCAGCCAAGTGGAGGGATAGCACTTGTACAAACTCTCTAATGGGATATACGTCAGGTGTTCATAAGAGATTTTCTTGCAGGAAAAGCTTAATGGATAGAGGAGGAAATACATTGTGGAGACAAATACAGGTGGTGTCAAGTGAATCCATTTCCAGGGCATACCACTGCCACCCTTCCAAGAATCCCCTTTGAAGTTGTAGGTATATTTGTTAACACAATCTACAGCACAGAGACCATGTTTTATTTTGTGCATATATAACATCTCACACAGAGGCCTTGATTGCTAGGTAGAGCATCTCGATATTAACATGATACAAGTGCTACCTAAATGTACTAAATGCAGTAAAAAAATGAATGGAAGGAGAAAAGGAGGAACTAGACGACCATGCAGACTCTCCACTCAAGCACACCCTAACATAAAAGGCCTAAATGTGAGCTGCTTTACCGTCTCCTTTTACAGCCCCTTACTGGCCCAGGAAAGCCACACCTAAATAACAATGAATGTTATTGCAATAGCAGAAGGATTTTCCCACCTGTTCCACCTGTTAGGTAGGAATTAGCCCAGTGATGCATGTACTGCATGTTTGTAAATGCTCATAAGGTGATTATAAATATAAGAAAGTAACTAGCATGATTTTGTCATAAACCACTGTACTTTGCAGAAAAGGAAGCTGAACTTAGATAACTAATGAGCCAGCTTACATGCATGCTTATCACTGTAAGTACATTGTGATGTCTTTCAATTGTTCCTCTGCAGAAGACTGAAATCCTTACAAGCAAGGTCTACACGTTTGGGTTATTCTGATTATATAATGCCCAAATGTGTCCTGCAGCCACTGCTGTAAGTGGCTGACAAGATGCATGATCCCACCAGGAAATAACAGCTCAGCATGTTGCATGAAGCCCACTTGAACTCTTCTGGCAAGAACAAGTGAGTCATTCATTATCCCACAGCTGAATCTATTGAAGACTTATTAACACTAATTCACAAGAAAGGGGCTTGTTTGATTCTCAGTAGGGATGGAAAAGCTGAACTAGACTGTTCTTAAAAGGCACCTGATATTAAGGTAGTACCTCACAAAGTAATACAATTTTAAAGTGATACTAGTAAGATTATCTGAAATATATTTGACCTCTCTATAAATATTACTATTGTATTACTATGCAATTACTGTTTATTGCCAAAACAAACTTGCCTTAGCTATATAATTTAGAATAATCTCTGGAGCTCCAAAAATTATCTGAACTTACTCCAGTTATTCACAACCAAAAGCTAAGTCTGCCTGTTAACATTTCTTTAATGCTTATTCTAGGAATTCAGACTGATTACCATATAAAAATCTATCATGAACTAATCCAGAAGGAATTAAAGAACACTTGCAAAGTTTTTCAAGGAACAATCAAAAACATTAAAAATTACTAACACTGGCAACTTAAAAATTGCTATTATAGGAAACCAGAAAGTAGAACTGGAATTAATTATATTGATGATGATTTTTCTATCTATGGAAGCCAAGAGTAAACAAAAGCTCTAGACTGAAACTGGAAACAGAAGCTGGAGATATATTTTGTATACCTTAAGAACTTTGAAAACCCAACAAAACACTTCACAGTTAGGTTTTCTTGTGTATTTGCATTAAAATAGCATTTTCCACTCTAGTTACACTGGTTTCCTCTGTGTAAATCCACGTGCAGGCAATATTTTGGGATAAATCCACCTTTAAATGTTTTCTTAATGAATAAAGGTGAACTGACGAGAATGATATAGCAATTTGGAAATCTATAATGGGCTAAATTTTCAATTTTTTAAAAATGTCTTTGGGCCATTAGTTAAAAATATATTTTTAAATATTTAGTAATAAAACCATCTTAATTTTACTCTTAAAATTATTCATTGCTTAAGAATACTTTAAACTTCTCTGGCATGATTTTTTAATACAGTCTGATGCCTGCTGGAATGTTTTTAAAAAAGCTGAAATGTCTAAAATAGAGAGAAATTAAAGGTGCAGTCCTGAAAACTTTGTGGATGATGCACAACCATAAAATTGCAAAATTCTAAAGTTATTGTCACCTTGCATCATAAGTAATAGTTTCCCAAATTACTTTTCTGGACATAATCTTCAGCATTTCATTCAGTCTTAGGAGCAGCCTGGTGCAACACTCAAGACTGACAAGGAAGCATTTCTTTGCTTATATTCATTAACAAAGTATTCTCAGGGTGTCCTTAAACATAGTTTAGGATCAGAGTACCTACCTAGATGCTGTGCAGGTTGGTTTTTTTCCTTTCTCAGAATTTGAAGAAAGAAATGGTCCCCAGAAAAGGATGGGATTCAGACAGTTAAACCCTTTTTGTTTCTCATATTTCTTGTGCTCCTTCAGAGCTAGGAGCACTAATCTATTCGGCTCACCATTCTCTGGAATCCTGAGCTATTGTGCCCAATCCCTGCCCTGCTCAGCTCAGGGAGCCTGACATGTAACTCTGGTGTCCACTTCAGGGACCAAGCAAAAAGTCAGGCTCTTCAGAACCCACTGACTGAGTCCTTTTTTTTTTTTTTTAAATGAGATCATTTACCTGTCAAAAGAGAAAATATTCCTTGTAGGATGAAACAAGTGTTTCATTTGAATCACTGGGGTTTTTTACATCCAGACACAAAAGATTTCATAAGGTTTTGGTTTGTCACACCAAAATGTGGCAAACACTGCAGTTGGCACCTAGTTGACATAATGCTGTATTGCGGTATGTGGAGTCAATACTCTGTAACACTCAAAGCACTATTTATATAGTAGATGGCTGTAGTTCTTTAAAAGAGACAGAATGATCACTTTTTAAATGTGAATAAATGGTTAGAGAACAACAAAGCTTTCTCTGAGCTGTTAGGAGAGCCTCATAATAAAGAGATTACATCTGGTTGTCTATTATAAAATCTTCCAGTTAGTGAATCACTTCTAATATCTCATACTGAAGCTCCATACTCAGGACCTGCAAGCATTTCCAAAAGTGGTCATGAATTTTCAAACTGCTTATAGCAACCTGACAGAAACATTTTTAAAAGCTTGACCTGGCAAAGTGCAGAGCATTTTTTCTAAAGTGTTGGGCAGCCTCAAACCCAATTGTTTTTCAGGAAAGCTGTGGCTACTCACTGAATTTTAGGAACAGTCAGCATTTTGGAAGACTTAACTCTGAAGATCCTTATTGAAAGTCAATAAGAGTTAGTTTCCTAAAACTCAGTGTCTCTAAAATATTTCAGTACTTGAAATCAATGTAGTCAGCTCCCTAAAAGCATTTGAAACTCAGGGTTTTCACTTTGCAGAGTACAGTGCCATGATGCCTGACGCCAGTGTAAATGTTCAGAATAATTGAAGGATGTACTGATGGATTTGCATGTCTGCCATCTTTTGCAACATATTTATAACTGCCAAGGAAACAATAAGTTAGAACAGTAAAATGCCTTTAGTAATAAGCCCAGACAATTAATTTTTTAATGTATGCCATTTGTAGAAGAGATATCACAATTTTGCAGTGTTAAAGGAAAACAGAATGGAGAAAAGGAAATAAAGTTGCCATTGGAAGATGACAAAGGAAACTTGATTCATCAATCCAGGTGTGTTTGTGCTCCTTAACTGAAATGCATCGTATTGGTTTTTTATTTCACATGTAAATAGTATGCTACTTTTAAAATTTCAGCATTACTTTGAAAAAATGCTTCACTACAGCTTTTCTTCATAGGTAATACCAGAACTGGGTATTCAGCGGACACAGCTCATTGCCCCAAAGAGAATGAGAATATGAAATTTGCGTACCACTTGTCAAAAGAAAAAACTAACCAAAAATACCTTACTGCTGTTTGAAGAGCCTGATAAGGCCTTCACTGATGGTCGCAGCTCCGAGTCCCTCATCTTCCCTGACTTCCCTCTTCAGCACTTTGGAAATTCACCAGCGGGGAAAAGGAAGAGACTGTATCAGCACAGTAGCCAAGATATGGAGAAATTCAAAGTCTCTCCAAAATACAGTCTCTAAGTGTCTGTTTGGCGGGTGGACCAAGGTTTGTTCAGAAGTTTCCTCAAGACCTGCCTCCTCCACTTAGACTCCCAGCAGTGTAGGCTATTCCCCACATCTTTCAAACAGGGGAAAAGGAATGATCACAGTCCAAGTATTGGTAACTCCAGCAGTACTGCCTACAGCAAGGTTGTTATTAATCAGAATATTTTACCAAACTTTTTGTTAGGATATTATAATAATCCATGTTATACCTGTTCCAAGCCTTAGAGGAGCAATTTGGGTATTAGTCTAATTGTCTCTAATTAACTGATGTGCCCCACACTGCAGCACCAAGAGCACTGGCCTTGCTAGAGCCCTCTCCTGGCAGGGCCCTCCTCAGCCACCTCCTGATGCCGAACATGTTCAAAAACAGGAAGCACAAAGAAAGGACAGCTGATGTTTTGAGTTTGTAATGTGTTTTCTCTCTATAAAAGCAGAGGTTAGCACTATAGTTTTTGATTAATTTGGGATAGGCATTTTGTCATGCAATTAAAATGCAATTAGACTACTGTCCTGCAATATTGACTTGATTTATAATCTGCTGCTCAAGTTAAATTGTTTTAATATCTCTCTTGAGGCTTTCTCCAGATACTACTTTTTATTAGTACATATATTTTAGGAGACATTTAATCTCAAATAAAAGGAAAAGAGCGTGCAATACATATAAAAGCAGACATTAATCATTTATGCAGTAAACCTACTCAAGGTACAATCAAGATGACCTCAGTAATCAAGGGTTTTCTACATGGTTATATGTGGTTCGTTTCTATCCCCCAGATCCTAGTACCTGGACAAAAACAAACATAGGCTATGCTCTCAGCAAATAAAAAACAGAGCACTCAAAACCAGCAGAAACGCCTGGACACCCTGAGCAAGGAGTGCAGCTATGGTTCTACCTGCCCTACCTTGTCAGCTTGTGGAGCATGGTGCTGTCTGTGAAGGGTTGTGGCAGCTGTCACTGCTCTGTTCTTTCCTTCAGGGGCATTGCATTTGATTTTGGATAATGCTTCCATCAGCTGCCACAAGAGCTTCTCTTCACACAACACACAGCAACCTGGAAAAGTTGTGAAGTTATAATTTATTGCTACGTATTTGTGAGTTTAGGTTTAATCTGAACATGATGAGTCAAATGAACCTTAAAGGCTCAATCTTATCATTAGTAATTTGAGCCTATGACCGGTGATATTTAGGTCTACAACATAAGGCTCAGGGTTCACCACACAAACCTCACCTGCTCAACCTATACCTCATCTTGCAGCCTCATGTTGTTAGAAACTGGGCAGGAAAGAACTCAAACCTTCAGTCTAATTGTCTGAAGTGTAATCTCACCTAGGTCCACTTCCCTTTCACTTTTAAAAGCAGGAATAAATATTTTCTAATTTACATATACTATAGAGGATTTCCATTCTTTAGGATAAACAATTCATGGTGGAACACATAATTCTGTACTGAAGTAATATTTTTAGTATGTCATGTCCACTTCTATTTATCCTTTTCTTGTATGTACGGTTGAAAATATTTATATAATACAAAGACAAAAGAAAATCCAACTGCATTCATTTCAAGTTTATCTCAGTATAAGGTTACTGTTAAATAAGTGTGTATGCTTGTGCATATACAACTAAGCAAAGCTAAATCTGAAAATCTTACTGGTTCAGGAAAAAAAAAAACAGCATAATCCTTATTGTTTTTTCTTATTTTTTGAAATTATTTGAACAAAACAGTTTTCTTGTTGGTATTTATTTACCAACAGTGCACAAAAGTGTGCTTCAGTTGCTTGTCAATACTTTTATTTATTTAAAAATCAATATTCTCACTATCACATTCACTGTAGATGACAGATTCTGTATATGCAATTAGTGCAGCTTGTATATTTTTCAGAAAAAAACCAGCCATGTTGTATTGTTGTAACCACTTTTGTGCTGTCTTATACATAAAGTATTTTTAAGGGTGATTTGAATCACATAGGACCAGCAGGCAGTTCACTGAGATGCCTGTGAAAAGATAGCTAGTATACATTGATTTTAACTTCTGCAGCAATAAAAACAGTGAAAAATTGGCTTGTTAAAAGCCAGGATACTAAAGAAAAGAATAAAATGAAGTTTAAAAACTAGTTATAGATTTTTTTAGGCTAGAGTTCCTTGCTTCTGGCATCAACTGTATTTCACCACCCAAAGAACTTTCAATCCTCCTTTACCTGTTAGCAAAAATCACATCTAATGGAGTCTACAGTCCTGGGTAACAAATGAAAGACTGTTAATTTCTAAACCAGCACAGCACTTACAAGAAGGAGTAGAGAGTCTTGAACTAGCAGTGACTGAGGCAGACGCAGCTGCAGAGAAACAGAAAGGGGAAAAAAGCAGAAATTCAGAAACAGGAGTGAAAATTTGAGGGAATAACAAGCTCATTCACCTGAGAGTGGAAGTTGATGTTAGATGAAGGGAAAATATCTTCAGAAATGCCCTTGACAGATGGATCCCTATGCTCTAAATAAAGCCATAAAACATATTATGCAGGGAAAAGTGTTGAGAGGGAAGCTGAAATAGTAATAAATTCCCATTGTTGCTCTTGAGAAATATATTTTTCAGAATTGAAAACAGAAGGCTCAAAATATTATACATACTTTTTCTACTGGCAAGTGATATCTGGTATTAGATTTACCGTTAAACTATATTAAATAATATCACAGGTTTTTGAAAGATTACCTGATTGATAACAAATTTTGCAAAGACCTAAAAGCACAAAACTGCAAAACCAGATCTAAGAGAATATATTTATCTCAGGAATATATAAGATATGGAAGCCAATAATCAGGCCACCAAATTGGATGCCAGGTTCAGAGCTGCCAATTCCTTACTGTCAAAGTTTGCAAATATTGGCCTTTGTCTGTAGTACCATCTAGTGTCAAAAACTCTTATCTCTGAGCTGAAAAGAACAGGATTGAACTCCATCTATGCTCCTTTATTTCCTCCATTCAAAACAACCAGACCATACAGAAAAGGTGCCCAGAAGGCATATTTCATTATATTGAGCCCAAGAGTCTTTCATACTTTTGTTTGCTTTATGGAAACAGAATTTTGAGCCAAAAAGGAGCTTGAGTTTTTGAGATAGCAGGCAAAAATTCCCCCAATGTTACACACAATTTTAAGTATGGGTAATTTTTTCCACAGTGTGAAGTAACAGAAATGCTATAGGGCTTCTCTGCACTGGAAGTGAGAGAAAAGCTGCAGTGAGCAAGACTATGGTGGTGCAGTCTGGGCACCTCTTTGTTTTTGTGGGTAAGCCCCAGAATCAGAGAAACTAAGAGAGACACTGCCTGCACACCAGAGAGCCAGCAGCTCTAGCAACCGCCTGAAAATTCATCTTCCTGCTCTCCACATGTTAATTTGCCCACATACACTTTCTTTTAAAATCAAAATATTCTCCCCAAGATCCCATGTTCCCAGATTGCCTAGGGAGGTGGCCACGCATGGAGCCTGCCTTCTGTCTGTCCATCTGGCAGGGAAGCCTGCAGGGCACAGGAGCAGGAGAGCTGGGTAGCCCTGGAGCCAATGCACCTGCCTGCCTGCCAAGGCAGGAGAGCTGCCTGACTGCCAAGGCTGGGCACCTGGCAGTCCCTCTGGAGCAGGGGGCTCCCAGGCAGCTGGCAGGCTGTGGGAGTAGGGCAGCCCCCTGTTCACAGAGCACTAGGCCTAAGGAGCAGGAAGCAGACAGAGGGAGAGTTGGTGGCCACCCACTCTGGGCGTTGCCATGGAATTGGGCAGCTCCTGAGCCTGGAAGCTGGGAAACAGCCAGGCTGGCATGGTGACAGATTGCACCTCACTCAGCCTAACCAGAGCTGTTGGGATTTCTCCCCTCAAAACCTTTCTAGGGGAAGGCAGTTTTGCTCCAGAATTTCTTACCCACTCTCTTTGTGACTTTCCAAAAATACAGCATCTAGAAGAAAAGTTCGTGAAGTGACTGTAAGCACAGAAAACTCACACACAACATGAATTCAAATTAAGCTAAAGCAGCTCCAGCAAATGTGAAAGAATACACAGCAGGTACATTTACTAAACCAGAATGGAGTATCTTGACTGTGAATTCCCTGGAGATGCAACTAGCCTTTGTACAAGGGCCTCATGTTACTAATGAGTAGCTGCCATGGCAGCTCAATGTATAGTCTGTAGGTTTAATGATAAATTTAATACAGGAGCAGGCCAGAGGAACAATATAAAGATTAAATATGTAACAAAAATTTGCAGCAACATCAGTTAATTGCAAAGCTGAGGCAGGAGGTGTTAATTACAATTATAGATGAGCCATTTAGTAATTCACATTAGTGAGCATAGAGCAATTATCAACCTGCTGGTTTTCTTGCTACTTATCATATGCATGTTTTCCTATTTCTGATGAAACATAATAGCTGTGTTGAACAATGTAAAATAACAGTAATGGATATAATGCCTATTTAGGTAACCTGCAGCCGTGATGTGGAATATTATCACAAAGCCATTCCATTTGGAGGAAGACACTATCCAGAAAGCTAAGTGTTTCTGTTGCTAGAGTTAAGTAGAAAATACATAATGGGCATTTCACAGATGGACAGATACACTTTGTTTGTTGCATTAAGATTTACAAATAAAAATTAACCTTGACTGGACCTGAGGCAAAAGTACAGTTTAAATTATGCACCAGTAAAAAATTAAGTCCAAGAGTATCAACATCAGTACATCTGTTTCTAAGTGATAAATTGGGAAAAAAAAATCACCGTCAATTGATTGAAGAAATGTAGTCTCCAAGCCTGGCAAATATATTATTCCTATGAGATTCCAAATTACGTGGTTTAGCATGGCCTACCCAGGACAGACCATCGTGTTAGCTTCTTTATCATATATAACCATGTGGGGTACTAGAACAAAGGTGTTGAAGACCAATGACCTTCTCAGGAATAGGTCACTCAGTGCTTGTAAGTCATACCCATGTTCTTCACCATGGATCTATTTCAGCATCAAGGCCCTTGTCACACTGCTGGTGCATAGGCTCCCACAGAGAGATAGAATGCTGGTATATCTATCCCAAAGATCCTGGAGATAGAGTAACGCTGTCCTTAGCTCATTTTCATGAGCTCTGAAGTGTCCTCAGTCAGAAGAAATGCAGCGTTACTTCTGTGACGTCCTACAGGAACAGCTTCAGCAGCAGAAAGGCGCTGGCTGGGCACACGTGCTGGTTCCTCCACAGAGGAGGCACATGGTCTGGGCTTGCATTAATCTGGAGGCAAAGGAAAAGAGAGGGGCTTTCTGGTCTGGCTTCCAACAGGTTTATTGTCAGAAGTTCAGCAACCAGAATAATAATAATGGCGCCAGGTGGCTTTTGCCCTCAGTTTTATAGGGGGGTTGAAAACCGCAGAGAAAGGGAAGACAACAAATGAAGTTACAAGCCAGGGGGAGGACACCAATGGGAGAAACCAGGAGGTGGGAGTTACAACCAAGAGCCCATGAACAACCGAGTAACAGAGAACTTTCCCGACCAGGGGGAGACGGTTTGGACCCGGGTGCCACCCAGGGGGAAGTGGCTTAGGTCTCTGTGCCGCCCATTGACCACCCTCATAGTCACTGTCCTGGGTGGAGAAATCCTCCCAAGGAAGAGCCCTGAATTGATTGACATTCGCCTGCCCCAGCCCAGCAGTGGGCTGGGTCACTGCAACAATAGAGGACTGGCAAAACTAACCTTTCTCCATGTACTGAAACGCAAGGCTCTGTTTTACTTCACTGAGAGTTTGTGCTTTTTCCTGTGTACACATTACAATGAAAATCCTTTTCAGTCAAAGGGGAGCTATGCACCTGTAACCTGGCTTCCTTGGAATGGACTCTACACATCCTTACTTACAAGATGCTCCACTGGTATATTCCTGACAGTGCCTTACCCTTGATCAGTCAAGCCTTAAAGAAATGTTATAAAACCACTATTTGTTTCATACCGAAGCAGAACATAAGCCACATTTTGAAGACGTAACACTGTTGTTTCATATGCTTTCCATATATTCATGCCATCAGTTCAGTCACATTGGAATTCAATACAAAGATATCAAGCAACTATGTAATTTGTCTGAAAAATAGTACCTTTTTTGGCCGATTTTTATCAATTAACGTATAACTGGGATATTATAAGTAATCTACACATTTTCTGCTTGTTTAACAGTAACTGAAGCTGAATTCCTTGAGTACAAATGAAATTCCTCCTAGGTTAATGTACAAACCAAAACTTCACCACATAAGCAATATTATTATCTTCCTATTCATGTTTTGAAGTATTTGTAAGCTTCAGTGGAAGGAATAATGGTTAGAACTAACTAAATATTTTGAACTAATTCCATAACTACTTACTCATATTTTAAAAGAAGTTTTAGTTGCATCTGTACAGTTTCTGTGTTTCATTTCTGGATTACATTTAGCAAAACCACCTGCCCAGCCGAAGATTTGTATATTATATCAGTCAACATGGCTGCTATTCTGAGAGCTTAGCAGAAACAGAAAGGAGCATACCCTTCGTCATTTCTATGCAGCAATAAATATACCTAGAAATGTGATATATCTATGTGTTCTTCCTCCATAACCAAATAGGCTGTCACCCTGTCTTAATCTGGGATTCTTTGATCAGCTTTTGATCAGTTCAAATTTCCAGATGAGGCACTACCATTTTCAAACCTTTGAGTCTGAATGTGTTTCAAATCATGTTTCCATCCTCTCCAGTCTGAAATTCCCAGTATTTCCGTGATGGCACTGGGACTCTTGTGATGCCAGAGCAGAGAGCTACAAACAACTTATGATTTTCATCTCTATTTCTTCCTTCTTTAACACCCAGATTTAGAAATGTTTTTACTTTCTTTGTTGTTGAAAGATAATTTTCCTGAAAATAACTATAACTGCATACATCTCAAGCCTTACACTCTTAATTCGAGGAATAATTTCAAGTGTAGCCTCTCTCTATCAGCCCACATAAATCAAACCCTCTACATTACATTTCACCTCACATAAATGAATTGTTAGAGAATGTGAGTGAAATTCAAGTACCAATGTTGTGCATTGACAAGTGTGACAAATATCTCAGGATAACTAAACAGGTATTCAACGCATTTAAACACTGGAGAGGACTTTACAGACTTTAAGTGTGACATGCTCTTACTATGTGAGTCACTGGAAAATTCTTTATGACTTCATTAGAAGCTATATTTTATCTTTTTACTCATGCTTCATATGGATGTAACTCCATGTTCTTTAGAGACTCATGAACAAATAAAATATAAGGAAAGAGTTTCAAATTTTAAATGTTGTTAAGAGAGAATAAACTTGAGAAGTAATACTTTGGGATTTGTTACAGTCAAGCAACTGAGATGATCAAATAAAAATAGAGCCTAAAGACTGATATTGGCCATAGCTGAGATGTAAGTACCCTCCTCTGTATTTGAGCATCACCACTGCCAGTCACTGGAAATCAAACCCCACACTGATACATGTGACAAAGGAATCACTTGTCACTTTTTCCTTGGTACCTGGCAGAAGTTACAACTTTCAAGGTATTTTATAGTGAATGAGTTTAACTTTAGTATCCTTGGACTACTCCACCCATTGAAGAAATTTTTATGCCTATAACTATGCTAGCTGAGCACACCCCAGACATGAGTTCCTTAATGATATTTCCAACAGCTTCTCATTCCTCTGTTTTTCAGTCCTGTGTAAGTTTTTACCTCCTCTTCCCCCAAGCTGTCAGGCATTTCATATTCCTGTGTTCTATTCCCAGTTGTGTTTAGCATTGCAGACCACCAGATAGTCCTAATTCTGCCCAGATGAGGATGTGACCCCCAAATACAGGTTTTAAGATCACTTCACTGACAAACTAGGATGTACTTGTAAGTCCAAGAACCATGAGTTTGATACATAACTATAATGCCATCCTAGGATGACTAAGTAGATCATCTACTGAGTCCTTATGTTGACCGTATAGCACAAACTCTTGGAGGAACTTCTGGAGTAAAATAAGCAGTAATTGAGCCACTGAAGAAAAGCTAGTTCTCCAGCAATACATAATAGACAAATTCCTAAAAGCTTTCAAGTCTGTGTACTGCTGTGATTCAGTTTCAGAAATTCTAGATGTAAGTTCCAGACCAAGTGTAGATGTCATCAGAGGGAGACATGTAAAAGGTAAGAGAGCACAGAGTCACACATGACTTTTCAAACAGTTTCTGAGTCAGAATACATGGTATATTTCACTTGTGAACATCACACAAAAAGTCGGAAAATTATTGCAGGTTTTTTGGGAGTAAGAATACACATATTGTTAAGGATAGGTCCAGTTTAATTCTCATGCTGTAACCTCAGGGATGACCCTAACCTGTGGGAGATAGTCATAATTTTTTGTTTGTCTAGGAACAGTTGCATTTGGCTTGGCATTACTAAATGCTATAAAAAGAAGTAGTCCAATTACAAGAACTCATACCATACATGAGGACTGATCTGATGTAGCTGAAACACTGAGCACAACCCACTTCCAAACAAGGAATTGACTGTGTTGGGGACTAGATTGTCTTTAAGGTTCCTTCCAACCTAAACCCTTCTGTGAATCTATGACTTTATGATTCTATGTCCTAGTTACAAAAAACAGCACAGAGTTAGCAACCCGACTTTTGGAGCCCTTGGTGTGTGAGGTTACAAGTGCATCCCTGAGGCGATCTTGCCCTGAAGAGCATTGTAACTCATAGAATCATTGATCCAAACAACAGTTAACCTGAGTGGGTGCAGGTCTGTGCTCTGCTATCATGCCCGTAGAGCCTGGCCTTCAGGCTGTTGTGCTGCGCATACCCCGTGGCTGCAGGGTAACATCACTGTCACAGTAGAGCCCGTGCGCAGCTCCCACACAGCACCAGCATTTACATCACCTGTGTGATCTTGCCTTTTTAAAGTGCAGCAAGATGGTTTCATGTGAACACCCTTTTTTCTGACAGTAGAAATTCATACAATTGTTTTCTTTTGAGAACAATGTGTAAGATCTCAAATGATCAAAAAGGAAAGTAAATCCATGGATAGGATACATATGGTATGTTGTGCCCTGGTTGGAGACCTGTCTGATGCAGTGCATCTAGGGTTTCCCAGCATCTGAAGGTACATAAGATTATCTACACCATCCTCTTTTCCTTTGTGGTGTTAACACCAAAAAAAATTGTTTTTATGTAATAGTTGACAGACTCTGAGTGCCTTTCATTCTGGGATCATAAGATATCATCACCTTTTGCTGTAAAACAATACCATGTTTTCTTTCTAAAGCTTGCAGTAGGGAAGTAGAATTGTTTTTCATTTCTCTAAGCTTATGTGGCTTCATTTTGCTTCATTTTCAAATATCTTAAAATGGATCAGAAGCTAGTTACTGAAATAAATCAGGTATTAATGAAGACAGTGGTCATCCATGTTTTCTGAGCATCCAAACTTCAGTTTTGGCAGCACTAGCAAATAGAAATGTCATTTTGTTTTAGCTCCTTGGCACTTATGATCACAGCATGTCCAATTTCTGGCAGAAAGACAGGCAACTGAGAAGCCCTGACACACCATAGTACAGACATCCACCATTATGTCACCTTTTGCTATCGCCTTTTATTAAAACCTAAATTATTAGACTGACTTTAAATGTTATCAAACTTGGTCAAAAGCTAACCCTAGCCACCAACCTTGCATGCAAATTTTGAAGCAGAAAGAGCAATTTCTAAGGGTTTCTTTGGATAAAACATGGAAGGTAGGCTTATAATGAAAAAGTACTACACCTTTTCAGTGACAGTGGTGTGAAGTATTATTAACAGCTCTATTTATATTAGGGGGAAAAAATAGACCTAAAAAAAGAAGATGCAGGAAGTTTCAAATAGAAGCTAATATGAGTTTTGTACCTAGGATAACTCTCTATTTCACTCCAGAATTTTTAAAGTGGAAGAAGTTAAAAGTGGCTTCTAAAATAGGCATTCTTTTGATATAAGACAGGGTGAGAGAAAAGATCTAAAGTACAAAATTTTTCAGATTTTCTGGAGCTTACCATGGTGTCATTTTTACTATTAATACCTATTCAAAGACCTACAGCTCAGACACTGAAACCCTAAGCACTTGACTGAATGTGCAGAAGAACATAAACACTCTATCTCCAGTTGTTCTCTTTCCTTCTCTCCTAGTTCAGGGGAAAAAAGAAAATTAGATCTGCTCTGGTAGCAGACTCTTAGCTCTTGATATACGTGTTCACCTGTTCCAGGTAGGACTCCGGGGGCAGAGATAACACTTTGACTTGTAAGACAGAGCCCCTGCCTCTACCACTGTGATTACAATAGTGACTTAAAACTCCATGACCATCACTGTAAATCCAACAGCTTGGCCAAAGTAGTTTTATAAAGCAGGTCTGAAAGAAATACGGTTTCATTTGTTTTATTTTATGTATTTCTTTACAGAAAACTGATTGTGACGTAAAATACTCAGGTTCACTTTCCATCAATCACTGGTGTTTGATGGGGATGATTTTTGTTACTATTTTTTAAAATAAATAGAAATTTTATTATTTAAAAATAATTAAGAGCACTGGAAACCAAAACACTTGTGCTCCTGAATCTTTTCTGATGCTCTGTAAAACCAGTGAGAGAGACAGTGACAGAATGAATGCCATCACATCTTCCTTGGCTCTCTGCGACATCTAACAAAGAGTAAAGGTTCTGCAGACTGGTTATTTTTCTTATTCATGGTGTATTCATGTAGTTACACGTGTGGTTAGCTATTACATTTCATTAACACACTGGTTAGCTAACCATGCTTTTACAAGCAAAGTTACCTGTACTTTGAAGTGGACAACTGGACCACAGCTTAATGTTCTGTGCCTTTAAATTAAAGCAGAGTAGGGATTGCATGTGCTCTAGAGATGACAGCCATTACCCAGTACCAAGAAATCACTTCGAGGGGAAGACAAAATTTTATCAACAAAAATTAATCAAAATTTATAGGCACTTAATAGTCTTTCTCAGTCCCTGGAAGCACACAAAGTTTAATGATCAGTGAAACAGAAAAATTTGAAAGACAAAACCCATATTGGACTTTGATACTCCCATCTCCTCAAATGTAATGCACACACTTTCTGTAATATAATTAATAGTGATTTCTTCTTCCAAAGGTCCTAATGGCAGCAAGAGAAAAGGCATGCTATTGTCAGACCTTATGTTGCTATAAGTAAATATTTAATCTATACGCAGCTCTAAAAATGGTCTGCTAAAAGTAACTTGCCCTAGAATACTATTTAGTACCATGTCCTATATGCAGGTCCTGTCCCTATCCGAAGTGCTGCAAATCAGATATGAGGATAAAAAAGGAACTTTTTCTTTTCTAAATTGAGCACAGAAAGCAACTGAAGTCACTGAAAGCAATCTATATTGTCCTAGTGCTATCACAAAGAGCACTTTCAAAAGGACCCACTCAGAAAGCTAATGTTCTCTATGATACAGGGAAAATATAATTAACTGGAACCCTATAAAACATCCTGATAAATATCTTATTTGTTAGACTACTTCAGTAGGATCAATCTAGTCAGAAATCAGGTTACTTTCAGAATTGGCTAAAACTACCACTACCTAGCCACAGAGCAATGAGAAACAGACTATGTTCACTTAAGCATGAAGTGTCCACTGGCTTCCCTGCATTTACTATAAATATGACCTGAGCTTATGAAGAGGTCTTCAGCCATTGTTTCACTAAGACAAGAGCAAACAGAAGAGCAGTTCTCATATGGCTGATGGCTACTGAAGGGCCCCTTATATGGCTTGCTGCTTGACCTGTAATGTGTGATAAGAAGCTTCTTTTTTAATGTGTGATGCCTCCAAATCACATTTAAGGATGATTGGGTTTTTTTCTCAATGAAGGCTGCTCCATTTCACAGATTCTGTACCATCATGGTTATTCTGGCACAGCAGCACTGGAAACTAATCCCCTTCCAGAGGAGATGCAAAATTCTGTCCAAATTAGCAAGTCTTTAAGACAAATAGAGGATCAGTAGAGTAACTGTCAGGGTTAGGGAGCAGATTTTCATGGCTTTTTTATATATTTCACTTTCTTTAATCTAGTCCCATTGCCCAAATGTTCATTTGCAGGTGGACTTCATCTTCCAGATTTTATTTAATCTAAAATCCAATTCATGTGTACTAAGGCCACTCCGCAGTGTGAACAGCAGGAAGCAAGTGGGGGATGTCAGGAAATTCATTTTATTCACATGGACATAGTGGTTTAGTTCACTCTTGAACTAAAACACTGTGTCCATATTGTCCATAAACAAAGAAGGAGTTTTCCTGCTGGTGTAAATTTACTTCCTCTTTAAATGATGTAAAGTCCATTGCATTATTCTCTGCTCATACAAGAACTGACATTTTTCATGCCCATATTCAAAGCCAACCTGCATGTACTGCCAAAAGTCTATTTCATAAACCTGGTATACAAGTAACATCAAAGGCAAATCAGAACAAAGTATTCCTTCTAAACATGAGACTGCATGTCTCAAACAAGATTCCTGCATTTGCATCACTCTTGTAAAGTGATAGATATATTCATCATGCCATAGACAAGAAGAGCTGCTGACAATGCTATTTCTGCATGTTCTGAATTTATTAACCTTATGTAAAATGCAGCATCAACCACTCTGTGCACAAAATTTGTGTTTGTTGGATATTATTAATAGAGAACACAAAGCCTCTACAGGTATATGATCCTTCAAACTATGGTTCACACAGCAATTACTATTAATTTTAGAAGTTATCCAGTCATATTCTTGGACAAAGCTTTGAGAGTGCAAGAGTGAGCTCACATGTACACAAGAATGATAAATGTATTCCTCATGATTTATATTCACCAGCACAGTGCCCATCATTTTTCTGTAATGCAATTCATTGTAATGACTTCTAAGTAAATAAATACTTTAAAATAAAATAAAGGAGGGAACTTCAGGCAAGAGCTTGTTAGAATTTTTCAGTGAAACTCCTGTTGTTTGGGAGAGACTATTTATGAAAGGTTTTTGTGGGATTAGCATGAGTGACACTTACTGGGAAATGTTTCTGATCTGAATGGACATGCTAGAAATACAGAAAACAATGCAGGTAACAGCAGCACTCACAATTGCAGGTCTTTTGATGTACCAGACTTTTAGGAATGCTTCCTTCTCATGACACTTTTCTTATATCTGCAACTATTTATTAGTCCAGAGTGAAAGAAAAGCTATCACACATACACTAGAGGGGTGGTCTCCAGACTGGTTTGATTGTTCACTCCATCAACTAAAAATTTCTGAACAGATACCCAGAATTTTTTTTTATTTATTTATAAAATGTATACATGTACTCCTGTACTAATATATTACATATATTATAAAACACACATGAAAATAGAAAATAAAGAGTACAAGATAAACACTATTTCTAAATGTATTTTATTTATTAATGGCAAAAAATTCATAGAATCATAGAACCATACAATGATTTGGGCTAGAAGGGACATTAAAGACCATCTAGCTCCAACCCTTCTGCCTTGAGCAGGGATGCCACCCACTAGATCAGGTTTCTCAGGGCTCCATCCAAACTGGCCTTGGACACTTTCAGGGATAGGGTGCCCACAAAGTCTGTGGGCAACCTCAGAAGTGCTTCACCACCCTTTGAATAAAGAACTTCTTCCTAAAATCTAACTTAGACCTGTCCTCTTTCAGTTTAAAATTATTGCCTTTTGCTCTGTCACCATCTGCCCATTATAATAGCTCCCTCTTCTTCTTTTTAATTGGCCCTCTTAAGGTACTGGAAGGCCACAATGAGGTCTCCCTGAAGTCTTCTCTTCTCCAGCCTGGACAAGCCTAGTGCCCTCAGCCTGTCTTTGTAGAAGAGGTGCTCCAGCCCTGTGATCATCTTTGTGGCCTCCTATCAACCTGCTTTAACAGGTCCATGTCTTTCCTGTGCTGAGAATCCCAGAGCTGGATGCAGCACTGCAGGTGGGATCTCACCAGAGAGGAGAAGAGGGGCAGAATCCCCTCTCTCGCCCTACTGGCCACGCTACTTTTGATGAAGCCCAGAACACTGGGATTGGATTTCTGGGTTTCAAGCACACGTTATTGGCTCATGTCCAGCCTTTCATCCATGAGAGCCCCAAGGCTTTCTCAGCAGAGCTGCTGTCAATGAATTCATATCTCAGTCTGTGACCATGCCTGGGACTGCTCTGACCCAGGTGCAGCACTTTGCACTTGAACTTGTTGAACTGCATGAGGTTCTCATGGGCTCACTTCTCAAGTTTTTATTTTTTTCCTACACTCCAATGGATTGCTTTGAGAGTCCTGACATGTGCACACACCCTGCTTTGGAGACTACTGAATGAGAGTATTCACTTCAAAGTCTGAATCCTTTATCTGAATCTAAAAGTGCAAGGATTTGGTTTCTCACAAAAACTTCTTCCAAGTAGTCTTGACATTGCTCTGACAGTTAAGATAGCATATTCTGTTTGTTTGAATTCTTCTCTCTCACCACTAGCAGGAACATGCATTGTTATTTCAGCTATCATGAGTCTTGATCATATGAAAGACAACTCAATAGAATTTCAGTATGTATTAATGACATCTATATTCAGCAAAACTGCTATTATCCAATAGAATGCTCAAAAAGTTGTCTGTTATTACTTCTATAAGAGCATCTAAGTTACTCTCGAATTATTCTTATTACCCAGCCACCTTTCATACATACTCAAATAACTCTGACACAGATAAACAGACTTAAAGTTGCACACAAGAATGCTTATTCAGTCTTGTTTAAGCTCTGACATAATTGCTTAATACCCATTTCTAAGTCCCAAATACAAAGTCCCCAAAAGCATACTAGTCTTTCTTTACTGAATACCTGTCTCTGCTTCCTTGATTTCCCAGATGCTCCATTCAAGTCACTAATACATGTGCAGAGTCCCTTTTCCAGAAATATATGAACCTCTCTCTTCCCTAATGGGCAACTGCAGACCAGGTTTAGCATGTGGGAACAAAACCTCTGCCCATACTGTGGTAAGCCTGAAAAAGCTGTTGCAGTCAACAACACAACTAATTTAGTCTGCTGTGATGGTAGGTTGTACACCATTTGTATAATGACTAGCTCTTAGAGAATTCGCATAATGGCTGGAAAATAGAGCTCATCCCAGGAGATGTGGGATTAACCATATGGCTTTCAGTTATTGTGAGGTGCAAGGTATGCCACCTGCCTTCAAAACTGATCTGCCAAAAGCAGCAAATAGTCAGAAGGTGGGCCAGGCTAGGTCTGGACCCCTAATGATTAGACAAATCAGGGAACAGAGACATTTAAAGCTCTGCTTATGATCTTGAGTCATGACTAAAAAGTTCCTTTTTTAATAAAAAGCATTCTCACTGATACAACCAGACTTCTACCTGCTGAGTCTTCATCTGGTCCTGCAATACTTTTCACTATGTAAGAGTTCAAGATGCAAGAGAAGGCACAAAAAGTTCATTTATTCATATGGGAAGAGAAAATAATGCTCTTTTTAGTCAGTAAATTTAAAGTCACCTTCATATTCATGAATATGAAAACCTCCTGGTAAGACCATAACTACAGCTATCTTTTTAATACATTGTTGTGAAATTCCAGACGTAATGCACACTCATAATTTAATCATGGCAATAATAACATTACCTTTCGTAATCAATTAACACAATGAATTTTACATTGCTGATAAAAAATCATTAATATGTCTTGTCATTCCAGTGCATCAGCAAGTAGTTCATTTTGCAACAGAGTCATCCTACTATACCAGTGTTGGGGAAGATGAAACAGAAAAGCATTGTAAATATGATTGCCTGACAAAAGATTTTGGGAATATGAAAACTACAGGCAACATCGAAATGAAAGCCACTTTTGAAATACCAAGTCTTAGTTACTGAACAACTGGAAAACAATGGTATGGCCAGCTGAAGATAATCCCCTCTTGATGGAACAATACCCTCTGCTTGCAAACAGGTCCAAGGGTCAGAGCAGACCCTACTAGCTCAGCAGAAGGGGTCCAAAGAGTAGTTTTTAGAAGTTAAGATGTAACACTCTATGGTAATATAAGAACTCTTATAGGCTGTATGTAAATGCTATAGGATTTGTATCTTGTATTAGATTGGTTAGTGACAATTAGAATATTCAGTACAGAAGATGATTTATTGTATTGTAACCAGGACTTCAGACACTTCATTCCTTTCCTTCCTTACTTCCACTCTTGCTCTTACACCCTCTCTCTCTCTCTCACCTGCTTACTCTCTTGGGCCTGCTCAGAGCTGAGTCAGGCAGCTCTGAGCAGTGCCCCTATACCCACGCCTTTACAATAAACCCCATGTGTCCCAAGACCTGCCTATAGAGATCTCTCCGTCTCCGTCCCGACCGAACCCGCACGTAACCTACATACCAGTTAAAAGGAAGCTCACTTCAGGGCCATATTATTCATACAGAGTCCTTGCTCCCAATGGAGAGACAGGTTCCAGGCAGATCCTGGGTGTTCTGCCTCCCTCTTATGTATGCAACATGCAGACAATGGTGGTATTTAAAAATTAAATTCTGCTTCACGAAGGTTCACACTGCGTTTACAACTGCCTTTCCTGGACATTTGAGTAAGAAAAGCTTCATCCATACAAATGCCCGCAAAAAGCCATTTCTGAATCCATAAAATTCATGTGTTTTAGTTTGGTTCCAAAACAGTAATTGTCTTAAGTGTAAGTGGAGACTGCTTATATGATTCAGAGTGGATTGGAAACCATAAGATAGTTTTGCCTGATCAGTCACAGCCTGTATATGAGATTGGGTTTATGAATTCTTGAAGGAAGAAGACACCATTCTAGATCTACACAAACTGATCTTAATGCTCTTTGACCATAGTGAAAGATTAAGAATTATGTTTCAAACCATTGGCATGTACAATGGCTAAGTCATGATTAGGCAAACTATGGCCTTCCAATAATAAATAAACCAGAATTCATTCTCTGCCAGAGAATCTCGTTTAAAATATTATCATGCAGAAAAACCCTTGTTCAAAATACATACACCTTCTTTTCCTCAGGGCAGGAGCTACATTTGCTTCACAGTCTGAGAAGCTCAAAGAAATCCTTACTGCTGAGAAAACAAAAGTACCTATTGACACAATCATGTCTCGTTGATGTCTTGGAATTATGATGATGCTTGGTCTCACTGACTGCAGTAGCAGCCTTTATTGAAGAACTGTTAAGAAATCTAAATATAACACAAAAGCCTGATTTGTCAAAAAAATGAACATGGAGGGAACAGGGAAAAACAGAGAGCAGGGCAGAAGAGTCAGAATGCTTTAGCTTTAGCATTCTCCTGAGCACTCAGATAGTCAGCTAATGACCTTGCAGTACACCTTAAACCTAGATTTTAAACCATGCATGGCCCCTGTATACTGTCAGCACAGATACTGATGACGTTTTTTGAACATGGTCAGGGATATGTGTCCTAATACAGTCTCCTCAAATTTTCATGGTTAAAAGTCAGAAAGTGTTACATGTTCTTTCCGTTTGTAATGTCACAGTCACAGAGTAAACTAAAATGGCATTTTTCTGATTAAAATATTTCTCCAGCAGCAAGCCGCAGATCTGCAACAGTACATAGCACTGGGATTTATTTTTTTGTATCCATTTGCAGAAAATTAAATATGTGGTTTATGTCCACTTTTATGCTTAACATAACAGCAGTTACATCAAAAAGTTGGTATAGATCTGGTCCAAGCTTTCATATATTAGTCTGCAGATGACAGAATGAAGTCCCATAGAAATGTTTTCAAATAAACATAGACATTTATTTAAAGTGGTTACTCACAGGACAGGTACTTTTTCCCAGAAATATTACCTGCAGTCTGTTTCTGGAAACATCTGTGCTTTAAGTGGTTTCTGTAGTGTTTGCAAAGCCTCCAGACATACAAGCCATTGAGAATACAACCGAAACTGTGTGTTGTCTCACCCTACAGCAGTTTGTAGTGTTGCCTGCAAACAAAAGTAAAAGTCAGACCAATTATGGCTTGAACACTACCTGTGCGACACTGATAACTCTCTAACCTTTTTCATTTCTGTATTTTTGTAATACCTCAAGCAGAGGATATGCTTCCCTTTCAAGCTCCAGCCCACTCCTGACCTAACTGCTCTCATTCAGGTTGGGGTAACTTTCCCTTCCATTTGTTCCATGAAGTCGGACTCCACTGTCTGTTTATTTCATTTTCTAACAACATTTTCACCTTGTCCAATGCAAACTCATAGAATTTTTACTAAGCATTACAGATTTTCTTTCTCTGCCTTCAAATCACTTACTGAAACTTTGATTTGCAGCTAAGATCACTGGCAGCCATGCTAACCATTATCTCACTGTCTTCACACTCACCCATTTTAAGAAATGGTTCTCTTGTCCTGCGCATAGACTGTAAACTGCTTAGGAAATAAATACTATCTGAGACACAGGCTATGACTAGCATTCCTATGTGCAGATAGAAAGATAACATAGGATAAAAAATAGTAATTTTTGTGAGGAACTTCAAGATGAAAACGATTGGTAAAAGAAGAGCAGTACTTCACAATGCACCACTGAGGGTTTTGATCAGTATCTACCCACAAAGAAGAATGCCACCCACTAAGCTGGTAATACAGATTAATCACTCAAAGCATCCACGAGTCTTTTTATGGCAATCATTCAACTTAAGTCAGGTAAGCCTACAAAATATAAGGGGGAGAAAAGCTCAAGACAACAAGGCAGAAGAAACAGAGGGGTGGAGAGTGTTTTTAAAAAGAATTCTTTTGTTTATCTAACATACAGTTTCCCCATAAGAAGTTCAGTTTTTCCACGATGGTTACTCCACCTTTATACCAAATGACTTGGAACATAAAGAGCTCATTTAATACAGGCATTTCTGTTTACAGTGTTTAAAAATTCATAAACTCACTATATAAGCCCACTTGCTGAGATTCATGCTAAACAGTCTTTCCTCAAAACAGTGTCACACCTGCATAAAAGAAAATTGGTTATAAAATGGGGGGAAAACAGGTGGAAAAAATTATGTGCAGAATTACTTTAGAATATTTAACTGCCTCAGCTTGCACTGAAGAAAATACTAAAATTAAATAATGATGGAGATTATCAGAGCAATACATTTTAAAACGTTCGTGTGAATTAGGCATATGGTGGTCCCTAACAAGAAGCAGGATGTGCCACAATGCCTACTTCCCTTGAAACCTAGTTTGCATACATGTTATATAGATTGTTCTACAGAAATAATAGAATAGATTCCTTTTTTGGTTGTCGTTTTTTTCCTAAATGGAACATTCTAAAATTCAAGCATTCTTTACAGAAAACAAAAAAAGCAAAATTGAGGGCAGCATAAAAGAAGAATAATCAATGAGAAAAATAACAGGAGGTTTTCTTCTTTTATTTAGTATAGTAGCATTTGGGAACCTTACACTCAGATCAGAATACCAGTGTGTTTGGAACTATGCAAGAATATTAAAAAAAAAAAAAAAAAAAAAAAAAAGAAGAAAACATTGCTTTTCCTATAACCTGAACGTCATCATAACTTGATTCTGATTTTATAACACACAGGTATGCTGAGCTTTATACTCCACTCAGAATGCAAAGCGCTCATGCACTTTGCAGACAAGTGCAATTTTTTGCTTTATTCAAGTTATAATAGGAAAGGTCTGCTTAGGTGTACAAGAACTTACAAAAGCTTTAGATAAAAGCCTCTCTCTTAGGTAATTCATAATATTTTTTACATAACAAGATAAAGATGAAAGAAATTTGCTTCCTAAAATTGGGACAGAACATCAAGAAAGCATGTAGATTTGGTTGTATAAGCAATCTGAACAATTTTTCATCATTAAAAGTCATAAAAATCTTGAAAATCTCTGATACGTTCAAAACATCAGGGCACATCTCCACTGTTTTTGGAACACAGTATTAGAATCATACCAGCTGTGGTAGATCTTTGACTTTGTGATGATATAGCAAAAATATCAGAAAAATAGTGGCGTGGCACAAACCTCAATGTATTATTGTCTATGGACATCGAACTTGGTAAGTACAACTAACTCTGGGGTGTGCATGATGGCAGAAATTTTTAAGGAAAGAGGAACATGAACACAAGAGGTAAGTTAGTCATTGTGTTAGACTGAAAATATCCTCCAAAGTTTCATCAAGAATGCTGTTTGCTAAGACACCTACTAAAAGGAGATCTTCTTGGAGCTTGGAACTTTGCCCGTTCTGTGCCTGAGTGAATCCAGGAAAACAAGATTCTCTGTTAAACTACCTCTAAAAGCATGCAAAATGTTATTTTAATTACTACTCAATAAATAAATACTCCTTTTGTTGAGCTTTTCTTCATGCTCGCAATACTCTGTTGGCAAATATTTCTCTACCTTAAGTACCAAGTGCCTTCCTTTCCTTGTCTGTATAAATATTATTTTCAGTCTATCCACAAAGAGGAACTGACATTAACTTCAGCAAATAACTTAGAATCAATAAAATAGTTGCTTTCTGGAATTTGGCAGACCAAAACATTGAAACTGTAATCCTCTGCAGTGGCCATAACCTGAATGAGAAAATTAAGATATAGACATAAACATCCACCATAAACTTATGTATGGCATGTTTATCATTTTTTCCCCACACTCAGCATACTAACCCATGCACAGTTATTAAGTTCATCTCTTGTTTGTGATTAGGCAAAATTAAAAACCCGGACTTGTGCTATTACACATTATTTTAATGATGACGTTAAAAACGTTATGAGTAGGACAATATTTAACTCAATGCAATCTGTCCACTTGTCTACTCCCTAACTAAGGGAAGACACATAAGTAATTGTGGTGAAGAGTATTAATGATAAAAGGAGACTGCAAAGCTGCTTCAAAATAATATGGTTGCAACAGTCAAATGTTGTTGCTTCTCAGATACTCTTTTCCAAAAGCAGCTTTTGCAATGCATGATGCTGCAATAGCTTCTCCTTATGAGTTAGGAGATTGGTAATTATTGTTTTGGTCAATTCAACCAGTCAGGTTGCAAAAAGTAAATCTTTCTTTCTCGCTGCTTGTCTCCCTTGTCACCTTGTCTTGGCTCATTTCCCTTCCCCTTTCTAGCCAGCAGCTATTTGCATAATATTCTATTGCAAATGTCAATGAGGGTTGTTTTAAACTTTTTCAGAGGTGTTTGTTATTTTTCTTTTGCTGGTCAGACAAATTATTTTCATTTTAAGCAAAATGAGAGAATAAGTGAAAAAGAAATCCACTGTTAAAAGTGTGATTAGCTCTGATATACAATATTCAAGATAAGCCAATTTCTTGCTTCCCACTCTGTGCGACTGACTGGCCATACAAAAGATAAAAAAACTAACATAGTTGTTTTGATCAAGACTCTTCCTTTGGAGCTGGTAATGCCACTCACTAATACATTCCCAACAACACCTGGGATGGCTCCAAAGGAAACAGCAAACAGGTTGCGACACACTCTCTACTGGCTTTATTGCACTAAAAAAAATGGGAATTTCTGTCACGCACCTTTCTCCCTAGTATGAAACCCAAGTGAAGCTGGGGTAGGAGTGCTTCATAGCAGGGTATTTCTCTGGGTTCCCAGAAATGGCAATTTTTGCCTTACTAATCTGCTATGGCACATTTTGAGTTCCATGCTGCGTTCTTCTGGTTTAGTTGAGAATGTCTCCACTGTGTATCCAGTGTTCTCCCTTAGGTGCCATAGTCCAAGACAGGAGGACGAGGAAGATGCACAGCAGAAGCCTCTTCTCACCCAGAAAGTCATCGTCAATGGCTGCCTTCTTTGCACATGGATAAAGAGAGGCAAAATGGCTGGATCACTTATAGTTGAACATTTTGACAAAATTATTTAGTCAATGAAGTTGAAAGAAAGCCTCTAAGAACTGTGTGGACAACAGTGGATAAGTTAACCTTTTGGATTAATTGAAGCTGTGTTTTCTTCATATGCTGCTCAGTGGATTCAAGCTGAATACAACCTGAATACTCCGTGAATACAACAGTTAGTAAACTGATGTTTCACTTCAAATGTGTATTCCTCAACTGATCTACCTATATCAAATAATTTTGTGGTAGTTTCTTAAATCACTTGTGAAAGTACTGCTTCTTCTTTTGGATTACTTCTCATCCCTGATTTACATCTTTTGTAGCTACTAACAAAAATAACTGTGGAGTTTTAAATATTGCAAAGATATGTCATTCAGAATTACCACTGTCTCTTGCCTTGCCCATTTTCCTCTAAGACCCTCTCACTATCATATTTCAAATATCTGTTGTGACCATTTACACAAAAACTGCATTAGCTACTGCTTTCATTTGCCCTTCTTTCCCCATGCTTCATAAATTTACAAGGAAAAGTGTTGGGATCAGACTAAGGCATATATCTGGCATATCTATTTCTCTTTGGCTCATATTAAGAGTGGAGAGCCAGAAACTCAGTGATACGCATTAGATGCACTGCATCTGAAACATTGTTTTTGAAAGCAGAAAATTAAAATCTTCTGCTGGAATTGTGAAGGTTTTGAATGGATGTCAGAAAACATGAAAAACCACACAGTCCTCACCAGTATTTTGTTTTTCTAAAAATATGATACTTGATCCATCCTTCCATGCACAATCACACACATACACACACACTCACACAAACCCATATTCTAGTCCAGTGATGGAGTAAATCCTGTGGCTAAAAAACCCAATATACAGCTGTGAACAAGTGATAAAGCTACCTGCCAGCTCAGCTGTAAAGGCATGTCCAAGGCTTTTTTTTTTTTACCTCCCTTAGGAACAATGGGAATAGGGTTGTGATTGCTACCTGTGGCATTTTATCACATAAAGCAAAATGTCTATGTTGTGTTGGAACATTTCATCAGTGTCTCATCACTCTTTATTGGATATGTCATGGCTGTTCAAAACTGCATGGCAAAGATTCCTTTGAAATATGATGGTTTTAGGAAGCCTGACACCATGTTAGTTCCCTCCATCCTTATAAACCTAAAGCCCAATCCTCCAGAAGTTTCGTATAAAAAATTTCAAACACAAAGCAAGGATTTTGCAAAAACAAAGTGCAGATTCACTGAAATAAAAATATTTTTATAAGCATTTTGGTTTCATAAATGCACGGCACAAACATAGGCAGGCTTTGGAGCAGAAGAACACCTGTCTCTGATATCTGTTCTTTTCCTAGCTAACCTTGAAGGCAATTTTGACCTTGAGTCACAAGTTTAACGATTTTAAGAAGCTAGCAATATGCTTATGAAAACTGGAGATTCTACCATTTCCAGGCCTGGAACTGCAGAAGACCTAATTATGTATACAGGACTGGGGTCAGAGATCATGACAGTGCCTTTGTATCACTAGACTTCTGAAGCTGGTGAGTGCCAGTTCACAGCACAGAGCTCATGAATAGGGACTCAGCACTTCTACACCTCCCACAGAGAATTTGTGATCCTAAAGAAACTCAAAGGAACACCCTAAGCCAAACTTTTCAGTGTCTACAGAGTCCAAATAATTAGAACAGGAGTTCTTAGTTTGAGAGGGACTTCCCAAGCTGTCCTCTCTGAAAACAGCTGCAAAAATAATTGTTCGCCATACCAGAATGTCTAATGAATCACTTTGTTGGGCTGAAACTAAGGTGACAGCATGCTTCCTCAAGCTGGGAACAAGGTTTACAGAGCCTACAAACCATAAGCCTGATGATTGCTCTTCTGAGACTCTTGCAACCTTGTATTATCTTGATGTGGTGCAAGGAGGGGGTGGAAAGAGTGCCGCGTCCATCCCGAAAGCGTGCCTTTGGAGCAGCTCAGGTGGTGCCGCGCAAACACACTAGGACACACTCTGACACGCTGGAGTTGGTGGATACACGCAGCCACTCACACACACAAAGCCGAATAGCTTCTGCAGCGCCACCAGAGACAAAGAGGCGGGAGGGGTCCTTTGGATGGAGTTCCAAGGGGTTTATTGGGGTCCACCCTTGGAGGGATCCAGGGACAAAGAACCCAGTACACTGAGGGGTCTGGGGTTTTATCTGAGGCAGCACCGGGGGGGGGAAGAACGTCTGAGACCAATCATCTGGGGCCCAAGGGGTGGAGAAGACATGGGGTACAGAACAGTGACCAATGGGGAAGGCGAGGGGTGGCACATATCTAGAATATGGACTTAAAAGGGGTAACGGTGGTGGTAAGCCAACAGGCCGTCTAACTGAGGGTAATTAATGTAGGGAAGCAAGGTCTTGTGGGATCTCGCCATGACCTGAAGGGCGGTCTTAGACCTCTGAGCCTTCCCACCAGCAGACCTCCACTGTTTTGGAGCCCTGTGGCTCCATGGTCGATCCCATGGTGGACTCAACCACTGCAACATTATCTATCATGCCTTGATCTGTTTCTGAAGATTTTAAATGTTGATAAGCACCTGCAAAAAAGATTACTTACTACATATTGCCTCTTAGTGATTTCAGTGGACTGAATGTGAGGGCCTAAAGTGCTTCTTGATTTTTAAAGCACTAAAAGGTGTCCTCACATTATTCTCATGTAAACCAAAGGGCATGAGAGATAAAGTCCTGGAAGCATAGAATGAATAAGGTTGTAAAAGACCCTTAAGATCATCAATTCCAACTCTTATTTGAGCACTGTTAAGTCCGCCACTAAATCATGTCCCTAAGTGTCACATCTACACATCTTTCAAATACTTCAGGGATGGGGACTCAACCACTTCTTTGGGCAGCCTCATCCATTGCTTGACAACCATTTCTGTGAAGAATTTTTCTTAATATCCAACCTAAACCTCTCCTGGGGAAACTCGAGGCCACTTCCTCTTGTCCTGTCACTTGTTACTTGGGGAGAAGAGGCCAACCCCCACCTGGCTACAACCTCCTTTTGGGCAGTTGTAGAGAGTGATAAGGTCTCCCCTGAGCCTCCTTTTCCTCAGGCTAAACAACCCCAGCTCTCTCAGCCATTCCTCATAGGACTTACCCTCTAGAGCCTTCATCAGCTCCATTGCCTTTCTCTGGACTTGCTCCAGCATCTCAATGCCTTTCTTGTAGTGAAGGGCCCAAAACTGGACACAGGATTTGAGATGTGGCCTCACCAGTGCCAAGTAGATCACTAGTCCACTCTATTTCTGATGCAGATCAGGATGTCACTGGCCTCTTGGCCACCTGGGCACATGCTGGCTTACATTCAGCTGCTGTTGACGAGCACCCCCAGGTCCTTTTCCAATGGGCAGCTTTTCAGCCACTCTGCCCCCAGCCTGTAACTCTGCATGAGGTTGTTGTGACCCAAGTAAAGAACCAAGCACTTTGCCTTGTTGAGCCTCACACAACTCTCCAGATCCCTCTGCAGAGCCTTCCTACCTTCCAGCAGATAAACATTCCTGCCCAATTTAGTGTCAGCTGCAAAATGATTGAGGATGCATGCAATCTTCTCATCCAGATTATCAATAAAGATATTAAAAAGGGTTGTCCATAATACTGAAACTTGAGGAACCCCACTAGTGACTGGCCACCAATAGGATGTAACTCCATTCACCACCACTCTCTGGGCCTGGCCAAACAGCGTTTTTTACCCAGCAAACAGTGTGCACTCTCCAAGCCAAAAGCAGCCAGTTTCTCCAGGAGAATGCTCTGGGAAATGGTGTCAAACTCCAGGCAGAAAAAATCCACAGCCTTTTCCTCATCCACTAGAAGGGTCACCTTCTTATAGAAGGAGATTAGGTTGGTCAGGCAGCACATGTTTTTCCTAAACCCATGCTGGCTGGTCTCATCCCCTGGTTGTCCTGCAAGTGCTGCATGATGGCATTCAAGATTATCTGCTCCATGACCTTCCCCAGCACTGAGGTCAGGCTGACAGGTCTGTAGTTCCATGGAATTTTCATCCAGCCCTTCCTGCATATGGGCATCACTTTGCTAACCTCTAGTCCCCTGGGACCAGTTAGCAAGGACTGATTGGTGAGCACTTCTGCTGGTTCCCTCAGTACCCTTGTGTGGATTCATCCATCCCCATGGACCTTTGTGTGTCTAAGAGATGTAGCAGGTAGCTGACCATTTTCCCTTGGAATACGGAAACTTCATTCTGCTCCCCATCCCTGTCTTCCAGCCCAGGGGGCTGGTACCCAGAGAAGAACTGGTCTTACTACTGAAGTCTGGGAGAAAAAAGACATGAAGTACCTCATCCTTTTCCTCATATTTGCCACTATATTTCACCTCAAATCCAATAAAGGATTAAGATTCTCCTCAACTGTCCTATTGTTGCCCTCAGTAGCCCTCTATACTCTTCTAGGGATATGATGATCAGCCATGATTGCAAAAGAATAAAGATTTTACAGGCTAGAACCTATGTATATATAAATAATATACTGAATTCCATGCAGCAAAATTGCATATAAAAGTGTACATAGGCCCCAAAGAGAGAAAAACCCATCATTCAACAAGGTATCACCTCATGATGGTTCCAGGTAAGTTAATTCTTACACTGGGAACAACAGGTTGCTTAGCAATAGGAGGACACAAGAACGACAAACTGATATATTATATCCAGTGCTTCGGAAAGGCTAACTTTACAAAGCTCAGGAAAATTTGAACACAGATAAAGCTTTTTAAGAGGATTCCAAAGGAAGGTCTCACCAGTGTAGTGCACAGTGGCACTGATACTTCCCTTTCTCTGCTGAAAATAGTTTACCCGATACATCCTTATGCTAAGTTCCCTTTCCACAGGCCTGTCCTATTGCCACACCCCAGCTGACCCAGATCATTGTCCTTTGCTGTCATTTCCAACTGATCAGTCCCTAGCTTCCAGAAGAAATTCTTGTTATTAGTCCCTAAATACATTACCTGGCACTTTTCATTATTAAATGTAATACTATTCTATTACTGCAGTCTTTTAGGTCATCCAATTTCTTCTTCATATTGATAACACTTCCCAAATTTTTTCATAAGCAAATTTCATTACCACATTCCTACTATTTCTGCCAAGATCCTTAATTAAACTATTATATGAGATCAACCTCCAAAACCAATCCTCAAGGAAATCTACAGACAACCTTTTTTTCACCACAATTATTCCTTCAACCAGTGTGTTGTCATATTGTCTTCAGCCAGTTCTCTTGTACTTCTGTCTACTTCACTGTTCTTCATTTTAACTAGTATCTTACCAAATGGTGATATACTGAATGCTCAGATGAAGATCAGATAGAATGAATGAATTTCCATTACTTTTCATATCATCTAAGACTGATAAAGAGGCTTACATTGGCATGTCTCATAGTTAGGAGTCTTAAAATGGTTAGTTGACAGAGCTAGTATGATTTACATTCATATTAAAAACACTAGGAAGTACAGAAATTTCAGAATAGATACGTGATCAGCTAAGGAAACATCTTTGAAGAAATAAAAGGTTTCACACACGAATAACTAGGTTGTCATCATAACCAAGTAAAATTGTGGAGAAACACAAAAACTTAAGACAGGAATAAAATTATGTCAAGAATTTAGATTTTAAGGAAAACAGGCCCTTTCAAACAAAAGTGATTTCATTCTTTCATAAGACTGACAAATGGAATGATATACCCTTAATATAGAGACTTGAAAACTATTTGATGTGTGCTGCATTACATTTTGATTAATAAATGAGCATCATATTCTATCAATGAAGCATGTGGTAAATAGTTTAAAAGTTACCATGGACAGTATATACTTTGAATCCTAGACTGACTCCTGGAATAATCTAAAAGGATGTGCACTATTCTCTCTGGTCTGTATTATATATTATACCACCCAGCAAAGCCACCCAGGTTATGGGGTAGCCTTTATTTTTTTGGTTTTCTTTTTATATTTCATGAAGCAGAATCAGAGAGATGAAGAGAGATGAAGTAGTGTGCAAAAATTCCAGAAATTATTTGGAAATTTTTAATATGCAAACTTGCCTATGCAAGTGAGCTTGAAATACCTTTTGAAAGTGTATTAACTTATTAAGCAAGCAAAGACAGATTCATCCTGGAAATTTAAGAGAGTCTCTGAAAAGGGAGTAGACCATTCCTGTGATCATGCTAAAATACTGACAGACAAGGAAGGCTAAGAATGGCAATGTCGTTAAGACCCAGTATTAGATTCTACCTTACTGAAATACCTTCAAGAACTCTTCCCACTGAAGAGTTTTCCATTGACTGGGAGTGTTTTTCAGGCTGTCCCAAAGGCACTGGTTCAAGGCTTGGTTCTATCCAAAATTTTCATTAGTAAGCTAGTTAAAAATTATTACACGACCATACAGTAAGCAGAGTGATAAATAATGATGAGGAAAAGGAATCATGCAGAACAGTTCTCTCTCACTTGCTAGGTTCGGCTTCTATTTAAACAGTGTAGAATTTACTAATTATAATGCAAAGTTCTATTTGTAGAAACCAAGAGTAGAGGTAAAATCCACAAGTATGACAGATTGTATCCTGAAAATTAATGATTAAAAAGCATGTAAGAATCATAGTAGACTACCAAATAAGCATAAACAGCTGGTGCATGCTACCACTATCTAAGGAGATTGCACCTAGGTCTAGTCTATTCAACAATTTCAGTCATTGGGGAAAATGTGTCTCTTCATTTGGCTTCTCATGTGCTAATCAATTCCTAATTATCTTCAAACATATTGACCTGCTCTCACTGTTTGTGCCATATAGACTAATGAATGACATTCTAAAGAACACAATATTACACTTGGAGAGCAAGGGATTCATGTATTATTCATTCTGCATAAATATATACTGTTACCTCTTATTTGATCTAAGTCAGACTTTGGAACTTGCAGATTGTTTGTGTGAGGAGATGCTGATAATGCAATCTTGTTTATTTACATCAACATTTGAAAAATAGAAACCAGAGAACTAAATAAGTCTCTTACAACTCTGCCCTGGAATTCTCAGCCCCAAAAGCTCCCTTTGTCAGGACCACAGTGCCAAGACTGGTCCAGGCTATGCCTGGTCCTTCCTTGGTAGCCCCTCTCTTTTCTCCTATGAGTTTTCTGCCTTAACAATGCAACAGCCCAAAAAATCTCACCAGCCTTTCATCTGCTTTACTTTTATACCCAGAAATATGTACCCAGGTTTGGGAGTGACGCTGCAGTCTAGTTCTTTGAAGAACTAACTGCTTTCTTTTTTCCCCCGTGGTTGTGTTTTTCCGTCTTGATGCAGAAGCAACACATTTGGGGAGGTGAAGGGCTTGAGAGGTGAAAGAATAAAGCATAAGATGGAAAATGCTGTCGCGTAGGCAGAGTAGGGAAGAGGACAGAAGAAGTCATCATACATAAACAAAGAAAAAACACATGCCTTGGGAAAACACAGGAGAGAAAGAAAATAGACTTGAAGAGAGGAAATTCACATTGGAGATTGCTTTGAGCACTTACCCATGTTCACAAGTCTTTTTCTCCCATGGTACTCCCAACCAAATGCATTACCCTTGTGGGAAACAATGCCTTCCAATATGCTACGCTGGAAAAAGTATTCCTAGTTTTGTATGTAAAGCTGATAAAAAGGGGAAGAATATTCTGAAATTGTGCTTTGTCCAGTTGAAGATAAAACTGCCTTCTACCCTCTGCTGGTCCTTTCCTAGGCAACCTAATTTCTCCTGATCAAAGATTGTGTGATTTATTCCAGCTTCTGCCAAACGTCATGGCAGCCAACAATCTGTCAGAGCCTGCCTTCACCTCTTCCGTGCTCTGCTATTCCTATGAGGACAGCTGGGACAGGTGCTTGGAGAAGGGTATTCTGACTTTGTGGAAGGGAAAGGTTGAGGTCCTTAGGTCACTTTTTTTTTTCCTGCTGCTTTAACAGTTTCATACCAAACAGGAATTTGTCTTCAGAATTATGAAGACTGTGTTCTTTTCCTGACTTGCTGATCTGGACAGAAGTGAGATAAGTAAGAATTGGTCTAGCATTTTAAACCATTGTAAGCTTTTTTTCTCTGTTGTTGTAATTAAAAAAGACGGAAACATGCCAGATACACAGAGGACTTAGCAATATACCTATAAACATGCATAGAATGAAAACAACCCCTGCACACAGAAGCAAAAAAAACCCCTCCTGTCTGACCTTTATGTTAATTTAGAGCCTGTTTGAATAGATGAGGTGAGATTTGAGCAGATACTTAAATTTGGTGCATATTGTCTTTTGAGGTCTACTCTAAAACTGCAGTTACTCTGCAGAGTGCAAGTGCAATAACAGGTTTCAAAGCAGGCCAGGTAATAATACTATGCCAGGGGCATGTCACAAATAAACACTGAATTTGAAGCACCTTGGTATATCAAGAATTGATCCAAGTACTTCTCACAATTTAGAAGGTTAATCCTGAACTATATATATTTTCAGAATTTAATACTTTAAAAATGAAAACATCCCTTATCAAGTACTATCTTACCAAAACCTTGGACTTTGCCAAGGATAGATACAAGACTTTATTTGCGGAGACATGAACAATGACAGCACAGTTTACAAATCCCTCTCCTAAGCAGAGATTGTATTTCCAGAATTTTAAGTATATTTAGGTATTCTGCATCATATGGCCAAACTTTACAAGAGTATGTGTATAAAATATTCTTTACAGGAATATATAACTGTTGCTGCATCAGGGCCCATATGCTTGCTTACTTCATAGGAGCACGAATGTGTGATTTTAATTCTCTCTTTACTGCTTTCATTTAAAGAACATTTTCCCCTTCTGGAATAAACACATAATTAGGGTTCTTACAATATGAAGAGAAATGAAAGCCAGGGGGAGAAGAGAATATGTCCAGAGGAAAGCATAAAGGAGGAGACTCTGCTGCTATGAGTATCATGAATGGGGGCCTGTAACAAGTGCTTCTACACAAATGGATGCAATGTGAGAAACATCAAGAGGAATTACCAGTTCTTGTGTATCTGTAGAGAAATAATATCAGATAGAGGAGTGTGGTGGAACAGTGTTAATTTTCTCTGTTTTCATTTTGCCTTTGCTCCACGAGTTCTTTTACTCAGAGTTTGGACTGGAACACAGGATTGAGACGCCAGACTTTTCTTCTAATTGATGTTTATTATTTTCTTATCTATAATACAGCTGCACAGAGTGTGTCTCCAAGTTAACAAGGTGGAAAATGGCCCCGAGTTCTAACTTCCAAGGTGATTTGAAGTCCAAATCAACCAATTATGAAATGAAACCTAAATTCTCCAAACCCAGGGTTCCAACAGAACAGCTCCCATGATTAAGTGTTGCAATAGCTTTTTGTGCAAGTTTTTTACATCAGAGAACAGATCAACACGGGTGACATTGTGGTGTGTATCTGTTATATATCATCTGATCAGAAATATCAAGACAAAAGTTTCTTTAGACACAACACTTTCACTTGCCCTGGTAGCATGGGGAATTCAGCCACTCTGATATCTGCTGGGAAAACATAAAGCTTGGTGCAAACAATCCAGGAGATTTCTGGGGTGCATTGTCAAAAAGTTGAGTTGGTCCTAATGAAGGGGATCAACTAATTAGGGGTATGCTCTGCTATACCTCTCACAGAGCTAAGAACTGGCCAAGGATGTGAAGGTCAAGGGCAGCCTTGGCTGCAGTGACTTTAAGAATGTGGAGTTTAAAATTCAGAGAAAAAGTCAGCAAAACAAATAGTAGAATCACAACACTAGACCTAAGGAAAGCAAATTTCAGATTGTCATGAATCTGCTTGGCAGAGTCCCATGAGAGACAACTTCAAACAAAAATGGAAAACTTGAGGAAGCCCATACTTACTTTTTGAAATATGTATATGTTCATGCAACTTATCCTGTTTAATGTTCATATTTTCACTAAAGTAATAATAGTAATAAAGTAATAAAGTAATAGAGAGAAGAGAGAGGATCATTAATCACTATATACTCAGCTCTTCAAAAATGTGACCTGAAATTAGAAGACTGCACTAGAGTCTAAGTATGAAGAGTGAATGGGGGTTAACATTTGCATAAGATATGTAATATGGGCAATATAGACAACATGGATTATGTAATGCATATACTTATTATGATTAATAACATATGTATGAAGACTTTTTAAAAATTGATATGTCATAATTGGGCCCTAACTACATATACAACCATTTATACCAAGGTGGGAAGGCTATTAAGAAAATATGACACCTGAAAATGTTCATCAAAATGAATTCAGGGCTTTCAAAAATTTTGAAAGTCTATCCACTGTAAAGTACAGATTTGGAAACATAACCTCAAGCTAACAAGTATGGACAGAGGGTAGGTCAGGCTATACAGGAGCCAGAAGACTTTAAACAAGGGAGAACATTTTCTCTAGAAGGCACGTCAGAACAAATTAAACTAGGCTCCTACTCTGAAGTATTTCATAAATGGATCTCTACTAAACACTGAGGAAGTCTAGAGAAATTAGCCTCCTGTGCCTGAAGCTAGTCATTGTAAATACCTCCTAATGTCCTTCTTGATACTATGTCTGTATATAAAAGTAGATCAAATAATTGGACGATCATAAAAATATGGCAAAGGTACTTGGGCAGACAAGGAAGGTTTCTTTGATGTAGATTTGAATTTTGAACTTCAAGAAATGTGTGATGATATTAAAATAAATCAGAAAGAATCCTTGTGGTTGAGAAGACAAAGATAAAAGCAGAATATAAATTTATTCTACCTCCATTTCTCTCTGACCATTAGTTGCAATCCTGAACTAATAAATAAATGAAAAAGCACTAATGCTAATATTTAAATATTAACTTTTTTTTACTTTAAAAGAAGTAATTTAAAAGAAGTCTTTTTTTCTGACCTTTATTTACCATTTAATTATTCCTTTCTGCAGGAAACATCTAGGATGAATTTATTCTAGGATACTTATAAAGGCAAGAAATAAACATCTAAAATTTGCTCAGGTACAAACTGCAGAACCAGATTCTTTCTAAGTCATAATTTAAAGCAGAAAAAAAAACTCTCCTGGATGTAAGATAAGTTAGCCAAATGTCTAATGAAACTTGTTTACACAGCACTGTAATAAAAATATAGATGTTATGTATGAGCATCCTAAGCACGTCATATCACCAGTCTAAAACACTTTATATCACCTTGAAGGTCCTTTAGACAACAGTTTGAAGACAATTTTTTGCCTACTCTCTTGGGTTTTTTTCCTATTTACATTCCTTGAATATGTACAAGGTTAACTTTGAAAGAGGTGATGCATTCCCTCTGTGCTTTCCATATTAGGAAAGGTATTTTGGATATGTATCTGTTTTATCTTTATTTGAAAGGATTTCACAAATAGAATGTTTTATATTTCTGTTTATGATCAAAAGAGAAAAAGACCTGGATAAGGCATGATCAAAAGAAATTTTAAAACAATCCCATAATACTTAATTTGAGCATAAATAAATGCAAGTCAGATAAGACTGAACAAACAGATGGCATATAAAAATAACATACAAATACCAAATAACTCATGACTGTGCATAAGACCTTTCATGCAGTACAAAGAATCTACAAAAACAAAATCTGTAGCAAGTAGTGAGTTTACTCTTTCTACATAAAATAGAATATTCTGGTTCAAACTAAAAAGATGTTTTAGTAAAGATATTTTGTTTCTTCAATTTTGCATGTACTTTTGCATATTTATTACAGCTTGATATGAAGAACAATTTTTACAAAGGTAAACCAACAGAACAACCAGCATCCATGTGACAGGAATATCCCTGTATTCAAAATAGAAAGGAAAAAAAAGATGTTGAAATGCCAGCCTCATTAGAGCAGTATTTGGTATAAAAATATTGAAATTAAAATATTATTAATGTTTAAAGCCAGAAATTGATTCAATATTGAATACTGCTTCAAAGGCAGTGCCTTTGTCTTTAGGAAGTATGACAATGCAGATTTCAAACCTGTAAAGATTTGGGGATATGATTTTAGTGAGCAATGGTACAGAATTCTATGCAATTTACAGGATAGAAAAGTTTATTTTGCTTATTATGCATGCTTTAAGGCAATCACAGTGCTGTAAATATTCAGTAATTTATCACTGGGGTAAGACAGCAATTAATTAAATCAACATGAGGTAACAAACTCATTGACTAGTATTGACTACTATTTAAAATTATTTTGACTATTCCCTAGATAATCACCATATTATGACATGGAACACACTCAGCATCCAATAGGGGATGACATATTCATAGAAGAGGTGAGTTTAAAAGCTTTTTGAGAAAAATCTCTATGGATTCTGTCTAAAATCAATGGAGAAAATAAAGTTCTTAAGTGAAAAAATCAGAACAGTTTAATTAGGATACAACTCTGAACTATCCATAAAAGAAGCCTTTCAATTAGCTATAACGAAAGCCAAGGGAAACTTGGGAAACATAAGTGCTAAGAACACCCACCTCTGTCAGTATAAAATTGGAACTTTGGCTGCTGAATGGTTATTACACCTTAGGGTTCAAAACTTTAAATTAATTATCATTAGGTCTAAAGGAGAGAGGAGAAAAAAAATCCCTAAGGTTGTATCCAAATGGATTAAAGTAGAATGGAAAATAAATGGTTGCTCACACACCTTCTAGTCCTGAACTTCAAAATAAGGACTAGGGAATGTATTTCCTAGGATGTCCCAAGTGATTGACAGATCTATCATTATTCTCTTATATTAGCATTACCACTGAACCTTGAGGCCACTGTCAGACTGTTCAAGACAGTGTTTATCATCTTTAAAGACAAAGAAGACAGGTAACATTAGGGTGGGGGATTGAACACTAAAGTAATATCCATGTATGCTAAATCACTTATCTACATCAGGCAATTTCTTGCATTTTTATAGATAAAAATAGTGGGTCTGCTCGTTATTCACTTTGGTTGACATTTCCCTAGTACTCTGCACTTGGCTGCATATAATCTTGCAAAATATTACCAGTCCCAACTGAATTTTTTTAATTCAGAGAATAAACTCTTTGGAAAAGTCTTTATCTAGATTAGTTAGCTTCTCCTGAAGGTAAGTTGTATTATAAACTCAAGGAAAACGTATTTTGAAGGCTATTTATCCTGTGAAGATCTGGTACTCAAATGCTTTGACTTAAGACATATTTCTGAAATGTGCCTTATCCAGCTTCATGCAAATATATCTAAAATTGTCGAGGTTGGAAAACTTGGAATGTTGCCATTTACACATGCTCTGTAGAAACTTTTGATCTTAACAGATTTGGGTTGGTGTAGATGCTGCCTTTGCTGGGTGAGGCAGCTTCAGCCAGTGCAGAGTAATACTTTCTGATAGTTTGGATGGCTGTGGACCGTGAGGAGCCCAGGAGCAAATTCTATTCATCTATACATAGAGCATGAGCACTCTCCTCTGCATTCACTGAGCACTGAGGAACTGTAGGCATTCAAAATGGGAAAAGAAACAAGATGAATCTAAATGGACATGAGAGAGTGAATTAGGACTAAATAAATGGGAGGGAGAGCAGTTCAAAATTGAACCTAGAACTACTGTAAGTAATAAAAATCACACAATGGTAGAAACTAGAAAGTGAAACCACAACTGGGTTAGAAACCATGGCAAGACAAGGAAAAGAACAAGAGTCAGGGAATAGGATGCAAGTAGAAAGAGCTAAAGGGGTTATTGAGCAAAATTAGCTGTGAAGGCATTGGGACATTGAGATTGGGAAGGGATCTGGAAAGTGCAAGTGGTGAGGCAGTGGTACAGATCTCAGCAGGAGCTCTGCCACTAGAGGGAACTGGGGCAAGTCACATACTGTGCCATGGTTGCAGGAATGCAGGCACAGGAAGAAAAGAAAGACTAATGGAGAAGCAAAGACTGGAACTAAGCAAAAAAATGGGGTCTGACTGCACCAGAAGATTACAAGCGTGGCAGAAGTCTGGAGTGAGGGGAGCAGCTGGATAATGTTCTGGTGCTTGACCTGTCACCATGGAGAAGGCATAGGAAGTGTTTTGTATAAAGCCTACATCATCAGTTGAAGAGTCTCCAAGTAATTCAATAAATTACTTAATAAAGAAGTAATCAGCAGGTAGTACAGTCGAGTGTCCAGAGAAGGAATGCCCATTCTTGATGTCCTATTTTCAAAGCTCTAACCTTCTCAATGTGTAAAAAAAATGCTGGATCCCAGCACCAAGACAGGGGTCTACAAGATTGAAGTTCACCTTATTCTCTATACCTGGCAGTGACAAATAACCAGTATGGCTAGAAAAACTTAATGTACTACTTAATCACATACTACTATAAGCCATTACTCTGGGGTCACTAAGGAAAAGATTATATTAATTTGAGTTTGATTGGTTTATGAACATGATTACTTGACATGGTCATCAGTAAAAACAGAAAACTGCCTCAGTAGCAGCTTGAAAAATTCACCATCTCCTGCTTTTAGTAAAATTATACAGAGCTAACCTTTTCTGTTGGAAAATAACACACTTCTCAAGCACATGCGGCGATACAGTAGCGTTTTGTCATATTCCTTTTTTATATGGGGGATGTATTTATCTTTCAGTATGATAAATAACAAGTTCTACAGAACAGTGCACATTAAATGATGCCAGAGCATAAAAGTGGCAATGATGCTTCATATTACAAGAATATAAATAGATAAAATGTACAATAGTTCAAAGTATTTTCAGGAACTTTAAATTTTATTATAGGTATGTAAATAAGTGATAAAATATGAAGAAGATAAAGCATTTTTCAGTGCTATAAAATTTATACAAACGAAATTATTTTCTTATATATGAGTGAGAGGAGGAGAGGCAATGCCTCACACAACAAACACATTACCATGATTTTTACATGCCCTAAGATACCAACACTGACATAGTAACTTTCATTCACTTGTTCAAAATATTCCAGCTTTTTGAAAAAAACAGCTGAGAACTGCTTCGCAAATTTCTCTTTAACACTTCCGTCCAAAAGACATGATTATCTTCCTACTATGCAAAAAAAAATGGGATGCTGTTCATTACTAAGACAATAACATGAATCTCTGTCCCTTTCTATTGCCTTTCATCAGTCTGTTTTAATATCCTGGCCCCTAGGTTTTCATCTTGACTGTTAATCTTGCCACCAAATATCAGCAAAATCTGAGAAAGTATGCACAACCTCCCAAGTCATAACATGGACTACATATAACACATAATCAGAAGCACATACTAAATGATCAGAAAACAGAAAAAATCTGTTCTCTCATCTTAGGATGTCGTAGCACTTTAGGAGATACACAATTTTAAATAGCATTTGTGATTGTGAAGTTAATGGCATCCTTTTGAATGTCATATTTCACTTAGAGATAGCTTAGCTTTTGGGCATCAAATATTCAGATATTGTCACTGTTCTAGGATTTTTTCCTTCTTTGTGGCTGTTACTGCAACTAGGATTGCTTTTAAAAAGTAACATAATTAATTTGCTAAAATCTCTTAAGAATAAATAATTTTAAAATGTTTTATTGTATTTTTAAAAGGAATGCTATTGTATTGTATTTAAAAGAAATGCTATTGCATATATTATATGCATTATAGTTATGTTACAAAACATATATGTGTGCCTAATTACCCTTCTAAGTACTCGATTTACCATAAGAAAAGGCTGTAATGTTTTGCAAAGGAATTGTTCCATCTTTGCTAAATTACAACCTTAATTGTAACTCAGCAAATGTTTCTAGGCATCTGTAACAAACATTATGAACAGGATGATTCTGATTACACAGTTTTTTCTAGAGATCATATATTCCAGCTCTAAATCACCTGTGCTGCAGCCCTGACAAATTCCAAAGCAGAGGAGCACCATCTAGTTGTTTCTATATCAAAGCTGCTGTCATTTTTTAAATACTAGTTTTGATAGTATTCTTTTCGCAAACAATAAGATGTTAAATAATCATAATTGGTTTAGGTATATTTAAGCAGGAAATTCCTTTGTATGGTTTAAAATTTATTTCTAGATGAATGCAAGAAGGTATTCTAATAACCAAGAACTTAGCAGATTTGACTTGCTTGGTTCTATTGTGTGTGTTTGCAAGTAGGATTTGTGGCTAGACAGAGGACATCTCAGCATCATGCATCAGCAGGAATGATCTCAGGAACACGTTTGCACTGTTCTCAGAGATGTGAGTGACACCTAGTATAGTCAGGCTCTGTCAAAGTCTTCAGGACATGGGAAAATAGCAGATCTATGAGATACGATCTTGTTTATTTATTCCTAATGTGGGATACACACCCATGGCTCTTCAGTCTTTCCTAAAGCAAACACCTGTCAGTCAGGTGGATTTAACTTTCTCACTTTTAACTGTAGAACTTTTTCACAGTGTTCAGGGAGCACAATCATGATTTTTAGTCCCAATTTCAGCAGCACTCTCCTTGTCGAACACAGCAGAGATATTTTATGCAGACTGCAAGAAAGTGCAGAGTCAGGATCTTTGTTGTAATCAGCTCACCTGCAGACTAATACTGCAGACTACCCACTAGAATTTAAAATGGGTAGTTTTATGTATGAATTCTTTAGTTTGTCAGCATGCTTCCATGCAGTATATATACTAGCACCGGAAGAAAAGAAGTATTTGGCAAAAACTTAATACCTAAAGAGACCTACCTATATAAGCCTGCCTATAAAAAAGCCTGGCAGGAGATCTAAGAAAGTCATTGTATCATTTTTACAGTTTCCCAAATGAAAATTATCTTCATACTTTAAAACTTCCTAAGGCTGCATATTCAAAGGCACCTGGAGACCTACACTATATTCTAGACATTCATTTAATAAATCTGGAAAGACAGACATACACAGAAGAAAAATTATCCTGCAATATACCTATTTCTTTGGTTTTGGCTGTTAAAAAAAATCTCAAAGCTACAAACTAAACAAGGTCAATAATTGGACTGGGATGAATAAAATTACCTATTCTTAGAGACAACAGAATACAAGTAAACCAGAGGTGAAGAACTGTGTACAGGTCTGTAGACTTAATGAGGGAGCTGCTATGGGACAGCAAGCAAAAACACAAAGCACATTTATATATGTCTTCAGTGTTATGGTAGAGCTTGTATATTACCGCAGGCCTGGTTCCTACGGTATATCACCGTGTCCCGCAGCCATAGGGAGGAGGAGGAGAGAAGATCCAGCAGGCAGGAATTGTGCAGCAAGATTGATTTCTTTAATTATTTTACAAACTCTTTTATAGACTTTTTTCTTCATAGTCTAATTGGACAAAGAACCAGCCACCCCTTGGGGGTGATTGGCCAAAATCCTAAAACATCCATTGTCAAAATATTTTCTGCTATACCATAAACAAGACTTTTCAAGGTTGCAGGTGGCTTGGTTGTTTACATACTCCACTACCTCTTCTGTGAGAGAGAAAAGTCTCTCACGGACTTAGAAAATAACAAGAAAATCCTCGCTAGCAGCATTTTTGTACCTACACTTGTAAAGCATTATTAACTGGCTGAAGAAAAAAAGGACTAACAAGCTGGACAAACAACATTTTAACTCATTAAAGGTAGAAGTTTGTTTTAACCTGTTATATAATTCACTTTTATAAGCCGGTAGGCTGGGAAACAGATGGCTGCTACAAATTCAATTCTTCAATTGAAAGAGCTGCTAGAAGCAGCTTTCCATGACTTCCCATGAGGTCAGATTTAGTAGGAAATGAGATAAAGCATTCTAATATTGTGAAAGAACATTTAAAGCTAAAATCACCAAAATGTATTTTCATGACCTAGTGCTAATGGTAGTGCTTCTTTGGCTTTGTTTCTCCAGGAACCAGTAAGCTAGAGACATTTCAGAGACTGACAGAAAAAAAATACTTTAAAACTGCAGATGGTACTTCATTTCCTATTCAGATCCTGGAACTCTATTGAACTTTCATAATCTGGATCCTGAAAATTATCCTGATCTGTCAGATAAATACAAATTAAAATAAATAAACAAATGAAATAAAAATAAAGACGAATATAGAAGAGCTAGAAATTTCACATTTTAAAAATTTAAAATACCCAATACCAATACATTCTGTAGACCAATATTAGGACCATTATGCCAACCAACACCTACTACGCTTCTTAAATCAGTGTGGTAAGCCTGAATTAGTTAAAAAGAGCCAGAAAAATAAACAGAGGAAATACTTCAATATCTATATCGGTCTGCTACCCCCTCTGGAAGTGGAACAGTGTGTCAGTATTAAAACAAAGTCACTGGCAAATCTCCAAGATAACAGCTGTAACATACCTAGCAAAGTCATATATCATAACAAGCAATCTCTGCAGGAACAGAGACCATCTAAATAAAAGCAAAAATGGTTATGATTCTCTGCTTCTTGGGAAGATCTAGAATGTCAGCCAATACTACAGCCATGGTGCTCCAGAGCACTATGTGCTTTCTACATCCATGAAGCAAGTCCTTTGAACATCCCATCTAACGCTACAGTGTTGGGTGCGCTTGTATAAACAATCTCTTTCACAGATATCTGTAAAATGCCAAAGGCCTTCCTATTCTTTTTTCAACTCCTTTTTGTCTATACCTTACAAATTAGTTGATTCACTTTACTGTACCAGATGCTCCTGCCTTTCACCAACCACACTGACCATATTATATCAGTATGTGAAAAAAAGAGGTAAATTGTGAGACTGGGGAAAGTTGAGAAAGAGTCTGATCCTCAAGAGCGCTCTATCTAGAGAGAAGTAAATTCCAGCATGGTAATGTCCCATTTTATCCCACTCCCAGTCTTTATTCACACTGAAAGGTTTGAATTGTCTCATGCATCTCCAGTGGGGCATTCAGTCCACATCTACTGCCAAGTTAAGGAATTAATACCAACCTTGTTGCAGACAAGAAAAGTCTACAGTACAGACATCTCAAGCACTCTGAAATGCCACAGATATTAGAAAAATATTCAAGCCCACTCTGTGAGCAGCAGGTTCATACCCTGGCACCAGGGTTGTGTTTGTTTTGAGGCAGAGAGCTGTCACTCCAGATGAACTATGAGAGAACAGAAAGAGCCTAGTGTAGAGCTATGCCTAGGGCTACATTTTTCTACCTGAGATATGGGTACACTCATCACAAGTGTCTCACTTCTTGTTCACATGACATGGACTCCTGCAAGCTATTTTCTCTTGGATCCAGAGAAGCAGCCTGGGTAAGAAGAACGAATACTCCAGAACTGACCTCCTCACTCACACACCTTCCTCTTTAAATGCCCCAGTCAGCTGCTGGCCAAGAACCAAGGAGCAGGTATCTGCAGTTACTGGCATTTCTGCAGCTGTTGTTCCTGGTCCCAAATTAAGCTGGTTTGTCTTTTGGGTTTTTTTCCATTTGTTTTTCAAGAGAGAAAAGGCAGGACAATGGCAAGGTCAAAAGAGCAGCAAGGCAGGTGTTATAATAGTGTGTCAAAGGAAAGTACACAGCATTCTGGCAGCAGGGGTTAGTCTTCTCTGTTAGGAAGTAACACTAAAATTTTTGGTTGATTTCTGAGCTTGGGTGGGGGTTTTTTAATGGTCTGTACAAACCTCTGTTTACTTATTTATTTATGGCTTACTGCTACAATATGTGTTTAAGGACAGATTCAGTTTAGACTTCAAGTATACATTGCAGTGAGCAGACTGACCTCTTTTCAGGTGGGAGAAAGAGGTGGCAAAGGTGGGAGAGAGAGGTGGCACTGCTGGTGGGCAGGAATCATCAAGCATATCATTGTTGGTGCCAGGCAACATTAGCATATGCAATTAACACTTCATTTCCAGTACTAAGTAAAATCCTATTTTCTCTCCCTTGTGTAATAGGAATTTAGGCCAGGCTGCATGGAACTCTGAGCAATCTGCTCTAGTGAAATGTGTCCCTGCCCACAGCAGGGGGTTTGGAACCGCATGATCTGTAAGTTCCCTTCCAAGCCAAACCATTCTATGATTCTGTAAGAACTCACAGTCAGTAAGCTGTGGTTTTGCTTTGAAAAAGCAGTTGACTAACTCAGTAAGCGAACTGCATGGCTGATGATTCTCATAACATTTTTTTTCCCTAAAGACATTTTTTCTTATGTTTGTGAAGAAGTGTAGTAGCCAACAGTCATTGCCAAAGACCAGCTTCCTTCCTAACAATCTTATCTGGACCTCAGCCATGTTCCTTCCCTGTTACTCTCTCATTTCCCTGAAACTGTTTTGCTCATTCTGCTTCCTTTTGGTTGCAAATACTGTTAATGAGAGAGTGAAGCTCTTAAAGAATATGTAAAACTCCATTATGTTTACTTCATGCTCTGATCAAAACAGCAAAGCTGCACCATTTTATAACAATTAATTACAGCCTTTTGAAACAATGAAATTTGAGTTGAAGTGTTTCTGCTGAGTTTAACAGGACATAAGGGCACCTAGGAAAAATGCAACGAACAATCAGTAACTAATCAATTCTGCTAGCATTCCTTTACTTCAGGGTAGTAGGAAGGATTAAATCAGACTAAGAAAATAGATGCCTCTCCTGACATCTTGAAAATATATCATTGCAGGTTGCTCACATTAAAAAGTAAAAATGTTTACATGAGCTCCCCTATGCTACTTTGTTGGTAATGTTCATTTTTAGAAACGAAACCCTTTGCTCCTTATCTATGAATCACTTTGGTTACCCTTGAATTTTATAAATAATGTCTTGCTCTCTGCTGGTCAGATAGCCTACTTTCAGATCAGGAGAGCAAGAGCAATGTTCCTATGATGTAAAATAAAACTTGCAAAAATTGCTAGCTGCTTTCCTTTTAGTTTCTAGGTGACTTCTGAAACTCAACTGATATCAAAAAGTGATGTAAGAATTGTTTTAAAAAATGAAGGAACTGCTTTCCCCACAGCATTTTAAGTTTAATCATGTCCTGATTTTTCCTTTGTAACCAGAAGCATTGATCAGCTTTGATTCATGTAAAAATCATCTTCTGGCATGCTTCTTTCTTGTGATGTGATGGATATAGCCTACTTTTCTAAAACCCAATATGCTTGTTTACAAGCAGAAGTTTCTTTCTTCATTCTTGCTCCACTCCAGCCCCTACCCCCCAAATGTGTACATTTCCTCTGTTCAGCAATCAAACATAACATTTGCAGCAATATGTGCCATAGCCTAGCTTCATGGTCAGGGTATAGTGATCCTGATGTTATGATCACAGACAGGTCTGGGACTATGACATGATTTTCCTTTTCCTCTCTGAGGCCAGATATGAATAAAGTCCTGAATTCATTTCTCATACATCATAGGGTCACGGTCTGGAAAAAACAAGGATCACCACTGAATAATGCAAAGAGAGGTCATGAGTAACACCACTGTCAAAAATGAGGCGGTAAATATGCTGTCTTTAATAATGAAGCACACTTAAGTTTCTCATCCTGAAGTTCCTTCTGTCCCTTCCTCTCTCCTTGCCCCCCCCCCCAACTTTTCTCAATCAGATCACTAAAATAGAGTAAGTTTCAAAAAAATGGGTCTTGGAGGAGAAAATGTTACTTTTAACCTGGACACAGACAACTATGCATCATGAACATCTAACAGCTTACTGCTACTAAGAGGGGACAGCAAATAACGGTATTACCATGTGTGTATGAAAGGGATAATTTATTAAGCCTGTTTCACCTTCAAATATATTTTATCACGGATGTACTCTATGAAAATTGTGTGCCCAACTACTTAAGGTCTCTGCATTTAAAACAAGAAGAGACAAATGTTATCCTTGGTGTTGTTGTAAAATTCAAAATGCCCTTGACATTTATTATACTAGAATTATGATGAGTCTAATTTGTAGTAGACTTGTCAAAGTCTTGAAAAGCATACATCATTCCAGTAATATTTTCTCTAGGCTTTTAATAAGACATCCACATTCTAGATCTAGATTCCTCATAGGAAATAAAAAGGACACAGACGTCGCTCAAAAAGACACAGACCTCACTCATTCTATTGTTTCTCCCAAGCTTTGCTGCTCATGAAGTTTCTTTCTGTAAGAACACCTTGTCTCTTCCTCAGCCTTAAGACACATTAAAATACTTTTTATAACCCAATATATTGCCAGCAAGAACTCCTTGTTCCAACTGGAAGGCAAAGCAGATGAATTCCACATCACTGAGTATATTCCTAGAGCATGAATACTTTTACAATCCCATTTGAGACTCTATATAGTACTTTTTATTTGAGCAAGTCTAGTGATGCAACTTTTTTCCTGGTAATATATTCACTTCCTTATTGCCTGACACAATTTTGCTGCTATCTGCAAGTCCTACATGAAAGTGCCATGAGCAATTTCTTTGCCACGATGTTTTGCCATTTTTGAGAATATTGGGTTTAGGCCTCATTTTTTCAAATCAGTTAACAGTTTGAGATGTCCAACCCAAACCTCTCTACATGTCTTATTTCAGAGGAAGGCAGATGATATTTTCTAAGACTATCAGCAGCTTATCAAGATAAAAGAAGTTAACATAGGCCATGAACAGGCAATGAATTTGTCATTCAACTGTAACAATTCATGTACATACTTTGCCTCTTATAAACATTTTTTTTCAAGAGTCAGTGAGAAAGGGTAATCAATCATTCACTGAGGTGGCTGGTGTGGGGTCTGTAGCTCAGACCCAGGAAGCTGTGACTGGTCCGGAGAGATGGTCCCATGAGGAACCGTCTTCCCAAGGCCCGGTGTCTTCCCTCAGCTGTAGCTGGAGTGCCTGTGCAGAGAGGCTGTCAGCTCTTTACTGATTCTCAGCTCGTGATTTCAGCTCTTGCTCTGCGAGGCAATCTCCAGGCCAGACCAGGAGGAGAGAGACGAGAGACCCATAGAACAGTTCCGCATGGGGCAGCTTTATTAGTCCGCACCCCACGAAGGGGAGGCCAGGGACGAGCTCTCTCTGCCCTCGCAGGGGCAGAGGGCTAGATCTTATAGGGATACAGGGGGTGGGTGTCAGAGGGTAAAATCCAATGGGTTACAAAGGATCTGCGTAGGGTCTCCCAGAGGATTCTGGGTCTGCCTTCTTCTCACCATAACTGAAAGTGGTTGCCTTTCCAGGGGAGTTCTCCCTGGAAGTTATGCAATCTCCTTATCTCAGCAGGCCTCCCTCCAGGGCAGAGGCTGGGCGTACCCCACAATTCACTTGTTTCTAGATAAGAGCAGAGTTTTTGGCAGCTATTGAACAATCTGCTATGCTACAAATTAACAGATGAATTCCATAGTGACTTCTCTATAGGTCCATACCTTCGCAACAAAAATGCTCTGTATTTGCCACCCTGAAAGATAGGAACCCAAAATTATCAGAAAAAGTCTACATATGGGAAGCCTACTACTCATGCTCAAAGTGTTTCAATGGCTAGCCATATCCTCATGAGTCTCAGGCCTTAATTTCCAGACAACAAAAAGTGATGTGAAAACTTCAACTAGATGAACAGAAATTAGTTTTGGAAATGTTACGCAGTGCTGTTGGGCTTCAGGAAAGAACAGATTTTCAGCTTTATCAATAGGCATATGGAAATGTAATATACATGTGGGAAATTGACATAACAGAGCAAGAACAAGGTAATCTCTTAGTGCACATGATGTCTAGCTTTGTGTTATGCTGTATCAAAACAGCATTATGTGAAAGAATGCCGAAATTTAAGTAGTTAGATAACCACCTCAAAATCATCTCAGACTTTGGAGAAATCAATCTACAATCTAAAACTTTGGGGTACCTTATGAAAGTCAAATAACAGTCCTATTATCTGTCTGTGGGTTACAGTATCTTTCAGCCTGTGGATCTCCTCAGCTTTTCCAGTAGATCTTTGTGTCACTTTAAATTTTCATATTCATTGTGTTATTGCATAACAAATACTGCTTATACTGCAAATCCTTACTAAGTGATCTATATATCTGTAGCTTGCTCTTAACTGCAGAGCACCCTTTTATCTTGTTTTGTTATGTTTTGAACAGTCTGACAAAGTTGCTGACTCTTCTTAGAGGTTTCATTGTATTCTGATGATCCAAATATATTTTATCTCTGTCTTGATGAAAGAGAAATTAGAATCCAACTTCAAACAACTGAAAAGTAAATGGGTTAATCTTTAGTGCTCCCAAGTCTCCCATATGCCATTTACCTTCTTCCTTATAATCCATTCCTGAATTTTTTTCCATTTAATATTAGCTGGCCCATAATAATTACTAGCTTCACTAGAATTGCATAAAAGATTAATTTGGTCTCTCATGACCAAAAATATATGATGAGCAATAGAAACAATCAAAATGGGTTTGCTCTACTTGAACATAAATGGACATTTACCTAACATGTCAGTTGTTCCTTTGCTGCTTTCCTACAACCTACTTGGATATGTACTGAGAGTTAACACTTAGTTCTGCTGCACTTCTTCCACCATTTACTGTGATAACAGGTTAGCTAAGCAGAGCTGGAAGTATGCAAAACCTTTTTGCAGTTCTTAGTCTAGATGCTGTTCAAACGTATCTGAAAAAGAGGGGGGAAATGGACAAACAGAATTAAATCAATTTTCAGGATCAATCATTTTATTAGAGTGTACCACACAAAAAGGCATTAAATAATAAGAATTCCAGTCAACTCTATCAGTAACTTTTGTAAATGCTGCACTAAAAAAACTAAGTGTTTTGTAGCATTCTGGAAGACCGCATTCCTAGTAGTAAACTATTCACAGAATTTTAGAATATCCCAAGTTGGAAGGGACCCATAAAGATCATTGCATTCAACTCCCTGCTCCTCACAGAACAATAAAATTAACCATATGACTAAGAGCATCGACCAGGCACTCCTTCAACTTTGTTAGGCTTAGTGCTGTGACCACTTCCCTCAGGAGCCTGTTCCAGTAACCAACCACCCTCTCAGACCCTTTTCCTAAGTCCAGTCTGAACTTCCCTTGACACAGCTTCATTCCACTTCCATGTGTCCTATTGCTGGTCACCAGAGAGAGATAAGCATTTCACTCTCTGCTGCCTGCCTTGAGAAAGGTTTAGATTGCCAAGAGGTCACCTTTCCAGGTTCTTCTCCAGGCCAAACAAGCCAAGTGATCTCAGCTGCTTCTCCTAAGTCTTGCCCTCAAGAACTTTCAGTGTCCCTGGTCGCCCTTGCCTGGAGACTCTCTAATACTTTGATGTCCTTCTCATATTGAGATACACAAAACTGAACACAATAGTGTGGGGGCTGCAGCAGTGAAGTGTTGAGAAGGACAATCACCTCCCTTGAGTGGCTGGCAGTGCTGTTCCTGATGCACCCCAGGACACAGTTCACCCTTTCAGCTTCCAGGGCACTACTGACTCATATTTAACTTGCCATCATCAGTGTTGAAAACAGGCAAAAAAAGGTATTAAACGTTTCTTCTTTGTCTATGTCCCTGCTTAGGAGGTGACTGACCCCAACAGCAACAGACCAATATTACTTCAGATTCTCCTTTTGCTATTAACGTATTTTTGAAAGCCCTTTTTGTTGCCCTTCCAAACTCTAATCAAGATTTGGTAACAAGAATTTTATCCCTACAGTGGTGACCATCATCTCTGTACTCCTCCCATGTTGCCTGTCCTTATCTCCAATGGCCATACATTTTCCTCCTCTTCCTAAGATCTAGAAGAAATCCCTGTTCAGCCAAGCCAGCCCTCTGTGCCACTTGACTTCTGACATTTTGAAATTGCCTGCCCTGCCTGTCTGTCCTGAAAAGCCTGTAACTGTCCGTCGCAGCACCCCAGTCATAGGACTCATCCCAACATGTTTATCTTATGCCAGTGATTTCATATATATGGGACAGGGTCAAAGCTTCTATTTCTTCTTTCTTATTCCTCAGGCTGTGCACATTTGTATAAGGACATTTCAAATGTACTCCATGTAATGAGCACATCATGGACCTCATCAGCACATGGTCCTTCAAAACTTGGCATGCCACCCCTCCACTTATCTCTAAGGAGACTGGTTTTATCCCCTTCCCATTTTAAATCTAGTTTAAAGCTCATTCAGTGAGCTCTGCAAACTGCTATGCAAAGATCATTTTCCCCTTTGTGACAGGTGTATGCCATCTGTTGCCAGCAGGCTCAGTGTCATGTAGACAAACCCAAAATTCTGCCAGTGACACCAGGCTCAGAGCCAGGTACTGATTTGCTGGTTCTTCCAGTTTCTTCCCTCATCATTTCCTGCAACTGGAATGATTATGAACACTACTTCTGCTCCTGATCCCTTAATTTGTTGTGCCAAGGCCCTGAAGTCTCTCCTGATTGCCCTCAGGCTCCTTGTTGCAAGCTCACCATTGCCTACATGAAAAATCAGTAAATGATCTGAGAGTCATACCAGGGTATGAAGTTTTCTCATCACATCACAACCCAGGTCCCAGAAATGCAGCAGGCCTGTTCTTCTCTACAAGATCGGGTTGCAGGTGGTTTTGTTCCAGGTGTTTTGTTCCACCTTTAGAACACTGTCCTGGTCTACAGCACAAGGTGAAAGATGGCATGGACCAGTTCCACAACACCTTACACTGGTCCAAGTCAGATGAGCTTCCGCTCCTGCTTTGATAATGTGGCCCTGTCCCCTGCTTTGCACAGGCTCAGAAAGTCATGCACTGACTTAATTCAGGGAGGTGATCTAATTCCTAGAATTAAAGGATAAATCCAGTTGGAAGGGATCTCGGGAATTTGTCTAGTCAGGTACAATACTGAGATAATATTTGCTTGGGTCTTTGTGCACTGTGCTCTCGAACACTTCCAAGAACAGATATTCCACAACCCCTCTGGGCAACCTGCTCCATTGCTTGGCCCAGTTACCTCAGTCTCTCCTCAAAGGACAAAGGTTACAGTCATCCTGATGCCCTTTCACTGAACTTACTCCCATTTCCCCATGTCTTCCCTGTACAGAAAGAACCCAAACCACACTTTATTATTGCCAGAAGTCCTTCCTGTTCAGGTGCAGGACTTTGGATCCTTGCTCAATTTAACAAGGTTCCCATCAGCCCATTCAAGTCCCTCTGAATGGCAGTCTTAAACTCAGGAGTACTGACATTACTCCTCAGTTGGAGTCACTCACAAACTTAATGAATTCCTTTCTTACAGCATCAAGGCTCTCACAACCTGAAACTTTGAAAATGCCAAAATATGTATTCCCAGTCAGAGTTTATCTAACCTAGTATCCTGTCTCAGAGTTTCAACCTATTTATGGTTTCAGGATTTCCTGAACTAAGCATTATGTGAAATACTTAGTAACCCACCTGAATTCTGTGACCACTTCTGTCAGCCACAACACCCAGGTGCTAGGAGTTCTACTGTTTAAGTTCCTCTTGTGTGGAAAAAACCCCCACCTTTTTGTTATGAATATGACTTCTACTGACTTCTTTTGATGCCTGTATGTTATTGGGAAAAGAGAGCAAACAGCCTCTCCCCAGTATCCTTATCCAGGTCACTCATCAGTTTGTACACCCCTTTTTACACACCCACCCCCACTTAGCTGTTTTCCAGACAATACTGAGGCCTGCTAAACCATACAGAATCTATCACATACCTCTGCTCACACCAGTCACCCTTCTCTGAACCTGAATTCTACTATATCCTACTTAACTTGGGAGACAAGTTTTGTTGACAGGATGTAGGCAAACTATAGTTACAAGTATAGTAATATTCCTTGTTTTGCTGCCTATTCCCAAAGAGACAGTAACAGAAAGCTCCTTTCCTGTGTATACCACTTCATCCTTAGTACAAGCTAGAAGATCTAGTTGGCAAGTAAAGCACTTCAGATGCCTTTAAATGAGATTTGGTCATTCATGTCAGGGAGATATAAGTTCACACCATTGTTCTCTTTGCTGTGTCCACTGCTTCTGGATCTGAGTCAGCTGCAGCAAATGTGAGTCCTGCTTCAGTTCACAGCCTGAACTCCAAATTTACCCTACCATCACTTTTCCTGAGACTCAGTAAGCTGTGGAGCTCACAGTAGGAGATGGAAACCTTAAATTGCTCTCACATATTCAAGCAAGACCTGCCTAAACATATGCAAGAGGACCGTGTTTTTAAACAGTATCTTTTGGGCTGCTTTGCCAAGTGTGAGTAAGATCATGAAGCATTGGGGATACTCGTTGTTAATGCTGTCCTCAGACCTGCATCTCCATCAGAGATGTAAGAAAAGCAAGAAGCCTGTGTTCAGTAGTCCAGTTCTATATTGCTTGGGAAAATCACAAAGCTTCACAGCAGAATTTTAGTACAAAGGTTAGATAAACTGGCTTTTCCACCCCTTCACAGCTGCAGTCTTAGCCTGAACTGCAGGCAGTGAAAACTGCTCAGAGGGGAAATGCATAAGCCTTCCATGCCATCATGAACAACACAGACACCTGCTTATCAGCATGTTGTTGAGTCATACTCTCAATTACATGATGGGCTGCTGTTTTTTCAGCATGTTGCTGTCTTTTTCTTCCACAATAGGCCTTTGGGGTCAGAGTGCGTCAAAGAAATTGTCTTACTGGGTGAGTTAAAACTTAACAAGGATAGGTCTCTATCTTAGTATCACTGTTTCACAAACGCAAAATAAAGCTGGTGCTGTGTCAGCACATTAGCTGTGGATATAAAAACAGTGATTTCTTAAATTACAGGGTAGAAAAAGAAAATAAAATTGGTCACTGCCTCAGCTGAAAGAAAAAAGTATTAACTGCTTTTTCATTTCCTGAAAAAGGTCTCATACTTCCTTCACATCATCTTCTTAATCATGAACTTCACATTGGAAAATGAACAAAATCATCTCATCGATGAGAGCATTCAACAATTTCATAAGACTACGCAATCCATAATGTTACACTTTCTTTGTGACAGGAAATAAATGTCCCTCATAATTTTTCCCATGTTCCGTAAAACACAAATAAGGACTGAGAGTAGCAGTAAAGGTTTTTTGACAATGACAAATACACATACATCTGACAAGCATATGCAACTTTTTTTTCCAAATATTGCTCACAATGGCTATTAGAAAGCTGTTTTTTCTTTGGGTTTTTTTCTTACTAATATGTACTAATAGTCTACATAATATATACTAACATAAACAGGGAAAATATGAGATAGGAATTTCTTCTTGTCTGTTTATAATGAACTTCTGCAAAACAGAAGTGGAAAGTTAAAACATGCCCATCAGCCAGCCAAAGGAGGAAAACAGGAAAACAGGAAGAAAACAAGCCACTGTCGGCAATCTCAGGAGGCATTCTGCTTGTGGAGAGGGAAAGAGACTGGAATGCCTCTGAGGCTACTGAGGTGTGACTCCTCTATCCTGTTGTCCTGGTTTAAAAGACAGGTGTCTGCCAAGGAAGGCAGGAACCTTACTGGAATGGAAAACGTGACCCCCTTCCCTCCAAATTATTATAACTTTGAAATTATGGGGCTTTCAGGCAAGGATATAGGCAAAGGAATAATAGTTCTTTACTAGAATACATATAACAAGACAAACAAACAACAATAACACCAGCAACAACAAACAAAACTGGAGACCCAACCACAGCCCTCTCGGCCATCAAGCAACCTCACCTTGGGTGCAGTTACGGTCACAGCCAGCAGGGGCGCTGGTGGCTCCCGGCCGGGCAGGGCAGGTGCGATGATTCCCCCACACCTGCAGGCGGCACTGTGGCGCGAGCTCAGCCACATCTCCACACGGGTGATGGCAGGCGTAGCTGGGGGGAGAGATGGAAAAGGGCTTCCTTTACTAATTGGAAACTAATAAACAAACAGCTACAATCCTGGAGCTCATGAGCTGGAAAAATTAGTCCATCACAGAATAGGTATGTGGTCCTGAGAAAAGGATCCTGGGGGGAAGTATGTAAAGTATATCTGTCAGTCCAGTATTACTGGCACAGAACACGGCCGCCAAAACACTGCACAGTTTTGTATGCTACTTTAAAAATCCACACTCAAACTGAAACAGGCATAGACAAGAACTGTTAGGCTTACTGAGAAAATGAGGAGTCTACCTTGTCAGAGGAGACAATGACAGTTGATGTGGACAATCAGAGCTGATTTCTGCAGCTTCCTCCATGAAGGCAGCATGCAAATTTGTACCTGGTCCAAGCACTTCTTCCACCTCCGCATCTGGAATGGTCAAGTGGCATTGTAGAGATGATAACTCCAGTTTTTATACAAGTGTTTAGGTCTTAAATACACAAACTGACTGACAGGGATTTACTACTTTAGAGGAAGCAGCTGTCTATCTGGGAGATAACTCACACTTGGAAATTTAAGATTAAAAAAAATAAATACAAAAGGTTAAAGCTGTTGTTTGCACAAACTGGAAATAGGCTCATAAATCCACCCAACCAAATAAACAAACAAACGCTACCCAATAATCAATATACAAAATCAGATTTTACTTAATAATAGCAAACCTCCTCATTTGTTCTAGGAATCTTTCATATGCTTAATGTCAAGTCCCAGGGAGTAATACATAGCCCACCATCTGAACTCTATGCCTGAGAAATTGTTTCTGTGATACAGCTTTACAAAATACCATCCCAAAGTTCACACCCAATTTATGGCAATAAATTAAGGGCTGGCTGAGAAGGAATCTTTTGAATTACCAAAGAAACACTTGAGAATACAGCCCTTTTTTATATTTTACCTAAATCTGGAAAATGACTGAATTGCTGGATTTTATTTTTTAGCTTTTCAAGACTGTTTGGATGGCTAGGAAACATTTATGTGTTTATACGACTTTTACTTTTTTGGGACTATTACTTCTTTTTGATTAAGAGGTCAACTGAAATGTAACTTTCACAGTTCCTTCCTTTCTCAACATAATTAACCTGTAAAACTCTTTCTTCCTAGTGCAGCATTCTATAACCTGTATGTCCTAGTAAGTACTGACTGTAGAGAAATCATGTCAATATAATACTTAATGCTATATTCCTAGCTTTATAGACACCATGAAATTGCATATCATCAAGCCAAATAACAAGGCTATTTAGAGGGCATTTACATTATGTTTACTTAATGTAAATAAGCCCCATTCATTGCCACTTTCAGGAGTTCACTGTGGTATGAAAGCTAAAACACCCTGATGTATTCAAACCGGCAAAATAGCAGCTGTAAAAATATAGTGCTGCTTTCTGTAAGTACTAGAGGATGATAAATGCTGAGGAGTAACTGACAGCAAGACAATACTGGCACAAGAACAGACAACTATGAACTACCAGTGGAATTCTGAAAGTTTAGTCACCATCTGAGAATTAAGTTCTTGCAAACCCTAAAGTAAGTCTGAGGTCAAAACTCCAACCATTTAAGACAAAACTGTACAACTGTGGGACAGTTTCAGTATTCTGTGTATTCATTTCCATGATAAAAAGGTGGACATCCCAAACCCAGTGTTCTCATGAGTAGTCCTAGTCTGCTCTGATAATGAATTACATCTTCTTGCAATTACTACTCTTCATTGTCTCTCAGTGTAGAATCAGAGCATACAGGTATAATTGCACGTTTCAGCATATTTGCCTTTAGCATCTATAAAACCTGCTACTACCTTTCAGCTAAAGGCTCAAACACAGCCTGTGGGTTTTTTACGAGGGTTGTCATGTACATTTAAATCTTCCCCCACCTCCACTTCTGGAATTGCCTTCAGATCAGTGTTCATAGACACTGCATTAAGACAAGACTCCCTTTTCCTTGAGGCACAGTTGAGAACCTCGGTAAAAATATTTTATTATCTGCTAGCAAAGAACTGTGTAACATACTGACAGAAGTACAAAGGATACATAAATACAAACAAACATATATATGTAGATTGACTGGTTACTTTATACACAGAGTGAATACATAAATGAAAGAAAGTCTGTCGCACATTCAGCAGAGGAAGCACCCAAGAACTAATGCTCAACACTTGCCACAGGTCTAGTGCCATACCAATGCCCTCAAAATTAAACAAATTATCAATGCCAAAATATTGCATACTAGACTAACATATCTTAAAAAGCATTAGTATAGCCATCTGCTTGGTAGATTCCTAGGAGTCAAGATCTGAGTCTCTCCACAAAAGTAAGAATGGGCATAATGGACCACACCAAAACCTCTTTAGGTCAGCACTGTCTCTCCAGTGGAAAATTACTGAAAAAAAAAAAAGAGAGGAAAGAAAAAACCAAAGTATTCCCTTTACCTTCTCAGAGTCCAGCAATATACAGTTCAGGGCTTTACTGAGGGAAAGGTGGTTTTGTACATTTTTGATAGTCTTAAAATGGTTTTCAAATATTTGCTGGATTTGCTTCAGAAACCATGTAGTTTGCCAGCACTCTGAACACTTCCACAACCTCATGAGGTGCAATGTGGAAATACACGTTCTGAGAAGACCCCATCTGGTAGTCTCTTTTGGTGCTCACTGGCTCTTTTTGGGAATGCTCCATGTTCGCCTTCTGCACATACTCATGATTTTAAGGACCTCAAGTACATCCCCCTTCCACCATTTCTTTTCCAAGCTGACAAGTCCTTGTCTGAATAGCAATTTCTCATACGGAAATCATTTAGTATCCTTGTTTTGCATCTCTGTTGTTCTTCCATGTCAGCTACATTATTTTTCAGATGAGGAAATTAGCATTACACATTAAAGAATTCAGAACAGCACCAATTTGTACAACCATATAGTAACTCCTGAGCTCCGTGAGTTGCATAATAAAGCTGTGCAGCACCATTTTCCTTGATGTGCTCCTTCTTTCTCACGATAAATCTCCTTACACTCACTAATTCCCTTACTTTATTATACATTTTACCATTTTTCCCTGGGGAAGTCATGAGTTTTTCTCTAACTTCCCTCTAGTATCATGTTTGCTACACTCCACTCTTCAAGCACAAAAGCCAGTTAGGGTTCCCTGACCACAGTTAATAGTACAGTTGCGCTCAAGCAGTTTTACATGCTTTGGTAAATACTGCCTCACAGTGCTCTTTGCTAACCCCTATTTTGCTGGCTTTTTCTGTTGTTTTCTCACTTCAGACACTGCAGTTTGGGCCACCAGAGAGTTGAGAGACCAGCAGTTCTCTGATCCACTTTCCTACAAACTAAAATTCTTCAGGACTGCCTCTTTGGGACTCCTTATGGTGACCAGTGACACAGAAAATTCATTTGGTATTTGGCTTTGTCAAACCTTCATGGCATCCTGGCCTCTGTCAGCAGTAGTGTGGCCAGCAGGACCAGGACCAGTGATTCTCCCCCTGTACTGAGCACGGGTGAGGCCACACCTTGAGTGCTGCGTCCAGGTCTGGGCCCCTCAATTCAGAAACGACATTGAGGTGCTGGAGTGACTCCATAGAAGGAGAGCAGAGCTGGTGAAGTGTCTGGACCACAAGTCCTGTGTGGAGCGCCTGAGGGAGCTGGGGGTGTTTAGTCTGGAGGAGGCTCAGGAGGGACCTTATTGCTCTCTACAACTACCTGAAAGGAGGTTATAGCCACCCGAGGGTTGGTCTCTTGTCCCAGGAACTAGTGACAGGATGCGAGGACATAGTCTTAAACTGTGCCAGGGGCAGTTTAGGCTTAATATTAGGAAGAATTTTTTAATAGGAAGGGTGATTAGATATTGGAATGGGCTGCCCAGGGAAGTGGTGGAGTTACTGTCCCTGGAGATGTTTACGGAAAGACTCAATGCCATGGTCTAGTTCACCAGGTGGTGTTGGGTCATAGGTTGGACTCGATGATCTCAGAGGTCTTTTCCAACCTAATTAACTCTGTGACACTGTATCCAGCAGCATTCGGCTGTGCCAAGCCTCCACCGGCGCCGGGCAGGGCCGGAGCTAGGCCGAGCACGCCCCATTTCCGACCAGGCCCACGGGACGGCACAGCCGCTCCGCGCCCCGCAGCTGTACGGGCACGGCCGGGCCGCCGCCCGCCCCTTCTGCGCAGGCGCAGCAGGGCCGTGCGCGGAGGCGGGTTTGAACTGTGGCGGGCGCTGTAAGCAGCCGGGCTGTGCCGCCAATGGAGCCCGTCCTGAAAGGTACCGGCTTGGCCGCCGTGCGGTGGCTTCTCCCGGCGCGGGCTCCGCGCTGCCCCTGCCCCCTGTCTCCTTGCGGCCCTTGTCTTGGCGCTTCCCGGCAGGGCGGGTGACGGGCCGCTGTGGGGGCCCGGCCCGCCGTCGCGGAGTAGTCAGGGCTCCCCCGCGGGCTGCTCTGACTCGCCGCGAACCCGCCCGATCCCGGCGGCGCGGCCTGGTCGGCCCCGGCTGGAAGCGGCTGTGCCCGGGCGCAGGGGCGGGCAGGGCCGGGCTCTTGCCTCCGCTCGGGCTGCCCCTTTAGGGTGGCTCCCAGTGGGGCACTGCCTGGCGACCCCTCTGCTCTTCCCACCCCGGTCGATCGTGGCTTTCTTCTGCATCTCAAAATTTCTGCCTCCCCAAGTTGCCCTCTCATGGCCATTTTCCTCTGCGATCACCGCCTTCTCTGAGACCTTCTAAGGCTGGCGTTTACAAGAACCCATCTCTACTCAGAGCTCTTCTAGTTCAAAAAAGCGCCCAGCACTTCCACATTTTTCTTTCCATCAACTGTACAAAAACTCCTGTCTTTTGCTGGAATATATTTGATTAGCTAAAATAGTCTAATTATTGTAAAATACACATTTGATCCTACTGCATGTGCATGGAGCTTTGAAGTAGCATCCCTTTAAGTTCCTAGTTAGACCTTTACTGAAATGTTCCGATCTGTTTTCCTAGGAGAATTTTAGCTGTGAAAGTTCTAAAATATTTGATGTAAGAGGAAGATACTATCTTTTCAAATGCAAGTGAAATGTTTTTCACAATTGAACAATCAAGAGAAAAAGCAACTCTGGCAGAATCTGCCCCAGTCTAGTAGTAGAATGAATACAGTTAAAAGCACATTGGAGCAGACTTGTCTTAAATTCCCATTTATATCTGAAGTACTGATAATAAGATTTTTCCCAGTGCTTTGTGTGAAGCAGTGGTTTATGTTTCATATTTCTCTTGTATGACAAAAATGTTTCTAGTAATTGTAAAAATATTTTAATCTTTGTAAAAGATACTTCTATTATTGGAGCATTATTCTGGTTTTCATTTATAAAGAAGACAGATGAGACTGCATAATAATTAATCAGAAGAACATGCTTAATTATCTTAGTAGCTAAGATAATTAAGCAATATTTGCTAAGGATGACCCTTTTAAATTGAAACTCTCAGTTTTATTCATGAGTTCTGAGAGTTGCCTGGCCTGCAGTTTGCATGAAGTTGTTTTTCCTGAACTGCCATTTCTCCAGTTTTTGGAATTTTCCTGATTTGTCATTCAAAATGGGAAAGTGGCATGGCCAGTGGAACTGTAGGTCACTTTAGTGCCTGTCCTATGTAAAATCAATGAAGGGATTGTTATGAGTTTTATTTGCTTATCCCTCCTTGTCAGTACTTCTGTCTTTGGTTGGTTGGTTGAAGATATTCTCAACCAAGGCTGATTTGATCCCTTGAAGAGTTTATTAGTCTGCTTAATAAAGCAAGCTAATTAAATCTGAATACCTAAAGTTGCATAAGGCAACAGACATTAAATTTTATTAGTTGCTGTTGTATGAACTTAATTTTGGGTGTTTCAATACAAATAAAGTGACAATTGAAGCCAATTGGAAACTGTTACATGATATTTCTGCAAAATTTTCTGGGAGTTTGGGCAAGGAATAATTCTATTGTGGTGATTCTATTTTGTTCTGTAAGTTGTGTTATATCAACTAGTTTTCAAATTTTTAATTAAAGATTAACAGTGATTAAATAATGGTAAGGCTGAGCAGTCAGGTAAAGATAACGTATTGCTTGTTAAGCTGGTAGTGTGTTTTAAACAGATGAAGTGAAAAGTCAGACTTCTAAGTTATTTCCATTACAACTAATTTAGGGGACATAAATACACTAAAAAAATTCTGCTGCTAAAATCTGACACTCAGTTTACTAAAAGCTGTATTTGCAACTGAATGTGATCTGTATAAAAGAAACTTCTATTGAAAAGGCAGTTTGACCAGTTTTACCATGGTATGTGCTTCATAAGTTGTTGTGTTCTCTCTTCTGATCCAGGTATTTCTGCATTTGTGGAAGTTTGGTCATCTAGCAGAACAGAAAATTACTCAAAAACCTTCGAACAGCAACTTCTTGATATGGGAGCAAAAGTAAGGAGACTATTTTGAAATAAATAGAATAGGAAAGATCTTAATTATAAATTAGCGTGCTTGTTCTGCTTGTCACGTATATTTCTATTTAATATGAGTTTTTAAAGGGCAGGAAGGGAGAAAATCAGAGACCTTAGAATAGACCAACATACTGTAAAATTCTTGCTACTGACGGATGGGAAATGCATCTAGAGCCTTTCTACATCTACAGACCTCTTTGCATATTAATGTGATAGCATGCATTTCTTGGGAAGTATTGGGTTTGCCACATACTGTGGGCAAAGCAAATCTAAGTGTTGAAAACCTGTGGTTTACAAGTATGTACCTTATATTGTTCTGTTTTCATCCACTTGTAAGCAGCTGTTCTGCTATTAGTACAATATTTTCTAACTCAAGTACCATGATGTTTTATTCTTCCATTCACTCGCCCACATATTTGGATCAATTCCAGAAAGTGCTAGTAAAAATACATCTAAGAGTTTCAGTATATGTCTCAATGATTTTTTCCATACCAGATATAGTTGACTTGTAGGTGCAAAACATGTTTAATTGCCAGCTGTAACATTTCAACCAGAGACCAAAGTCAAACTGGCATCTTCCCTTCTTGCACATTATCACTGGTTAAGGGAGATTTTTACAACCCACATCATGCTCTAAAAATTACTTGTGTGGACTCCCAGAGCTCTTTAAATGGGCATGTTTAGATGTCTCTTACAGTAATTTAGGAAATCATGCTGATCTCCCTCCCCAAATCCTCTTTCTGTATGAAGTTAGCTGAGTGAGTGTGACCAGAACAGTAGGATAACTGGTTTTATTATTAAAGCAAACATGACTCTCAATAAATCACTTGAGTGAAAAGAACAAGAAATATTTCTATGCTGTACTATCAGACCTGTGTAATTCTATTCTGATGATGCTAGATTTTTTCTCACAGAAAATATGGCAGAAGCATAAGGCTTCAAAATTCTTCAAAATGATCAAAATAACCAAATATGGTGCAGGCAGGTGATACAAATGAGCCTGTTTAGCAGATCCCTATGACTGAATAGGGATGGTCATGCCCCTTCCCTATTCCAGACACTTCCCTGTTCTTGGCTGAGCACATGATAGTAAGCTGCCTTGGTTCGCTATGTCAGGAAATTAAATTCTAAATTAGTTTTTCACTAGATTGTTGATTCAGACATCTCAAAGTAAGTTCAGCTGAGCAGCAGAAGATGCGCAGCGTAAGGAGAAGAGGTGGGAAAGGAGAGAAGGAGGTGTAGGGTGGTGCTTCTCCATAATTTGGAGGCAAAGCTGCATCAGTCATCCTTAGGACATGGACTGTGAGGCAGATACTGGTAAAAGTAAGCAAGCAATTGCAGCTGGAGTCATAATTTATTGTATAAGAGATTAATGGATCATTGTATACCTAGATACTTAAATATCATGGGGTTTTATCTTCTAAGAAGTCATAATCAGCTTGCCACCAGCAATGTTTAGAAAAGACAAATAGTTTTCTTAAAGCTAAGCACAGACCCAGCATGCTGTAAGCCAAGTATAATGATGCAACTGAGGGTGCAACAGAAAGCTGCGGAGCCATTTCCATTTGCTGGGGGAGATGCCGCAGTAAAAAATGAGTTCTTTAGATCTCGCCAGGTCAAAAATCTCAACTGATCAAGCAGTTCTGTGTAGGGTCCTTAGTCTCCACAAAGGAAACCTTGTTTGTGAAGAATGGAGTACTTAGAACTGAAAACATCACTTGCCTATGGAGGCTGATAACTGAAAATTTGATCATCTGTGCTACTTTAATTTTCTGTATTTCCCATTTTTCAAAGCATTCCCATTTAATTTTTGTTTGTAGTATCTTCAGCCTTCCCTCAAAACAAAAAGTGATTTTTATTGACAAAAATTAGTTTAAAAATTGAGGTTATCTGTACTCTTTAAGCCTGAGTTCTTTACTGCCTAAAAGATATTTTGTTATTTCTTTGGATAGTGGCATCTGCTTTCTATACTGGCTGATGCATGAGAAATTATGTTGCACTACATAAATAAACATGTTGCAAAATTAGTAATACACATAGAGTAGGAAGTTGAAAACAGTAACCTCGGGCAGTTTGAAAACAAAAGGCTACTCCATGTCTTTAGCCTGCATCAGCTTGACTAATGAGACTGGAGTTTTTATTGCTTGAGTCTTTGTGTGAATTTGGGAAAGATCAAAAGAGTCCTTGACATAATGTTTAAAATAAATTTTTACGCTAATGGTTTATACACTAAAACTGGACTACACTAGCTGGTTTCATTAGCATTTTCCAATTATCAGACTTAAATATGAGCTCTCTGTGTATTTCTGCAGGTTTCAAAAACTTTGAACAAGCATGTGACCCATGTAGTCTTCAAAGATGGACGTTTGACTACATGGAAAAAGGCACAGAAGATGGGTGTAAAAATAGTTTCTGTACTCTGGGTGGAAAAGTGAGTACTCGTGGTTATAATGAATATGGCCTATTTCAGAGATAATAGATTCTAGTATTGGTTTATTGAAAAACTTAAATACGGAAACCATTTTATTAATGTACTTGAAATAGTGATAAATATATGAGTAAATTACAACTTTCCTTTGACATTATTCCTATTATAAACCATGTGACTCACATAAAAAGGTAAAACGTTAACTCTTAAAAAATGAATGTGTTCAACTAATTTCATAGTATATTTGTTAACAGTGTTCTGCTCCTGTACTCTCAGATTGTATGCATAGGCAATGAAGGCCATACTTATATTGAATAGAATTCTTCCATTTTCATAAGAAAAAGCACATTTCACCAAGGGCATTGTATTGTTTCTATACTTAAATCCTGTAAACAGAATATATCCTAGCAAGACAGAAGAAGATCCTTATATATGCTGGTTTTTAAGGTATTTGGCAAGTTCAGGACAGAACCACATGAAGATTCTCTACTACCATATGGAAAAAGTTAAATTTATTTTTTAAAAAATTAAAGAAAAATTTAATCTGTGCAACCAGTCCTTTAGAATTTGCTACTCCATAGCTGCGTCTCTGAGTTTACAAAGTGCTTGTGAGGCCTAACTAAAATTTCAAATGAAGTGTAAAACACAGTTTATGAATATGCATGTGTTAAACACTCCAATCGATAAATCAATGAGATGATGGAAATTAGAATATAAATCAAGTAAAGAGGGCCTTACCTATACCAATTGTAATATGCATGGAGTGGTCTAAGTGCAAACATTTTGGGCTTGTTTTTTTTTAAAAAGTGTGGGCACAAGGAGGGAGGGCAAATCTGGGGTCTACAGGCACTTAAATGTAGGCCAGTACAACTCGAAAACTTGTGATGCAAGTCTGTTAGCCAAAAAAGAAATTCATGCAGATCTGCAGAAGAAGGATTTTTCTTTTTTTTTTTAAGTGTGTCAAATAGAGAAGCTTCAGCCACACAGCCCAGCCAGCTTTAACACCAAGCAAGAAATACCTTTAGTTCCCTAAAATGAGGGCAATGCAAAATTTTATTTATGTGAATGTATCTTTCTGGGACCTGGTGCTGTTTGAATGTGTGACAATGATGAGGATTTCAATGCAGTTGTAAAATTAAATATGCTCTTCAAGTGGCAAAGTGTATAAATACAGAATTTGAAATCTTAGTCACATGAACTATAAACTATTTGAGGACTTGGATGTGCTGTAGTAAAAAGGATCTCATGAAAGTCCAGGTGAATAGAATCAGCAATGGAAGAATGAGAGTGCTTTACAGGGGAGAGTCTAGGATATGTCATACAGAAACACTCTTTCTGTAATAGCAATGCCACCACAAGAATCTCCTCTGCATGGCTGTAAGGCATTGAGTGGATGAACTCTGTAGAAAGCTGAAGCATAGAAACAACTGAATGTGTGATACTCTAGGGGACAGCATGGAGCTTTGAAATCCAGTTGTAAAAGCCTCAAGAAACTTTAAATTTTGCTGGATAACAGCAACAAAGGAAAAGACAAGAGAAAGCATCTAGAGGGAAAACTTAGGCTGTTTGGTAGGAAACAGAAGGCTAGCATCTTCCTGGTATTTTTCAAGTGTTCCTATCATCACTTTCTGACCAAAGCAAGGTCTTGGTGCATGGCTTAGAAGATGAAGTTTGTTGGAACTGGGGGAATCATCTGAAATAGATGTATTTTATTGCAGAGGAGGACCCAAGCTGTGAATTATGATTGAACTTCTCTGTAATTTTTTTCTTCTGCCCTTCAGTTTAAGGTAAATGCCAAAAGGTACAGATGAACATACAGCTTAGATTGGTGTATACTGTAAGCAGAATTCATGAAAATATCATGTCCTTGGACAAAGTATAGGTTAGGAGCAGTAGATGCTTATATAAGTGATAGTAATGAATATTCTTACTGGTCATGGGGTTATTCAAATGAGGCACAGGCAGTACAAAGTTAAAATGAATCTGTGCTAGTATACATGCGAATTTTTGGTTTTTGTAATAAGATGAGAGAACCACAATGCCTGACTAAATTACATGTCTAGTATATCCATGTCTCAAACATGGATATACTAGACTGGTAGGCAGAAGACAGTCTATTGAACCCTGGAACAATATAAATAGGAAGGACTGAATAATATGTACCAGTAAAATTGTGGTCCTGTGTGAATGGAAACTTAGTTTGAACCTGATAACTGTGTAAGCAAATCATGCAGGGTTCCTATGAGTTTTATTCTTGCTAAAAAAGATGGCTTGATTAACCAGCTGCTTCATTCAGTAGCAAGCGGAATATTCTCAAAAAGGTCAGAAATGCTGTGAAATGTTATCTCAGCAAATGTAATACTATGTGTCAACTTTCTGGTGTAGACTGGGGGTTGGTGACTCCTGTAGAGTGCAGTGCAAAACCAAGTATGTTAATTATTGCTTGGTCTTAATTGGTTTGTGGATTGTTGTTCAAACTATGTCAGAGGACCTTCTCGTAAGTATGTCTACAGTATAAAATAGGTGTTCCTACTGGAACACCAAACCCAAGAAATTCTATGAATGCTTAAATTTTAAAAGGAGTCTACTTAAAATGGAAGAAGTACTGTTAAGAAGCTAAGACTGAAGGGAATAAAATTCTTGCTGATGTCAAGGAGACTGTTTAAAGCAGTCCTCTTAAGCATATCAGAAAGATGGTCGTCACACTTTGGGACTTAGAGTAGACATTTTCATAGCATTGTCACCTCATCAGTAGTCAAAAGTCAAATTAAATAGAACATAAAGCTTCGTATAGTGGAATGACGGCATTTTATTGTGGCTATATTGGGAATGTTGCCAGAGGATGGCAATGAGCTTGACTGAAGTTGTAAAATAGTTTTCTTACAAGATGTGATTGAAGAGACAGTCTGGAAAAGAAGTAGGAGTGGAGGAGGCAGTCTACTGTGATGACAAAGGTTTGTGTAGAGAGGCTGAATGGGAAATGAATGTATATTTTCCTTTCCAGCAGAAGAATCGGAAAGTGTTACATCAATACACATGGAGACAGATTCAGAGAAAACAGTAAATGATGGGGTTTTAATAACACAGGGTTAGGCTATAGAACTCCTTGTTGCAGAATCATAGTGAGCAAAGATTTTCATGGGTTTAAAAAATTGCTGAAGCAATTAAACAGTTCATTTTATCAAAACCCAAATATAGTATTGCATCTGACCATCTGACAACCAGAAATCTGTGGAACACAGTAAACTGAGAATGTTTGGCTGTGTTTTTATGTTCTTACATGCACTTGGGAATCTTGATATTGGAGGATATTGCAGGATGCTGCGGTATATGATATTTAATCTGGATGCTACTTTTTGATGTTTGAAAATACCAGACAAGGAAGGAAATAATATATACAATTATTCCAGCATTTTCTGGTTCTTCCGCTTTGTGGAAAATACTCTCGCATTTAACAGCTAGTGGACCCCTACTTCCAACCTGTTAGACTTAGACCCTAGTGTTGCCTTCCCCTGAGCAGTGCTTGAGCCTCTCAGAGGAATATGCCCTATGAGCTGAAAAGTGCTGTAATACTTAGATTTCTCCATAAAAGCCTGAAACGTTTGAATGGTTTGTGCAGTATTTAGTGATCATTGCCTTGTTGAACTCTTACTGGATTTCTAGTGCTCTCTCCAATGATCTGCCTCAAACTTTTATTGGAAGCTTCTGCTCTATAGTACAAGCATCTATTTGAGCCTAAACTGTGTATGCAGTTCTACAGTTTAGGAAGTAATTTGAGAAGACAACTCTTTAAGATGAAAATTGAAAATCAAAAAAATTCGTAACTGCAGAGTAAAGTTATTTTAATTTTCTTTTTAAATTGTTAATACATATGTCTAACTTTAAAAATAGCAAACAAAAGTCATGGACTTGCTGTCATGCAAATAAATTTAAAGTTTAGTGCAAAATGAGTGACAGCTTTACAATCACTGAGAAAAAGTTTTTTACTGCTTCTTCAACACAAACACTTCAGTGAGCATCCTAAAATAAAAATCAAAACCCAGAACAAAAAGAACCTGATATAAGATGAAATTGCAACAATCTGTCCAAATTATGAACACTTAATACTTCCACATCAAACACATAATTGTGAAGCTCTACCTGTGTTTTCTTAGTAGGGTAACTCATCCCACAAATAAGTTAAAGAAATCATTTACATTCAAATTTTTCTGCGAAGTAAAGAATTCTTAGATTTAATGGTAAATTTTTCATCACTTTAGATTCTCTGAATCAATAAAATCTCTGAATTAATGTAACTTTTCATGTAGTCTACATCTGTGCTGATTATTATCCAGAATTTAATAACTGTCACTGAAGTCCAGCTGCTGAATCTCTGTCTTTGATGCTCCTGAGAACTCTAAATTCAGTGAGTTTGACAAATACTTGCAGTGGTTTGTCCTTCTCATCCATTCAAACGCAAGTAAGGATGAGGCTGTAACTACAGTGCAGGCTCACACTGTGTAGCAGTTCCATCGCTAGGTGTCACCAGAGCCACACGAGCGGCTGCTGGGAGCACAGTCCGAAAACTTGGAAAGGTGTGGAAAATAACGAGTGGGAATCTTGCTGTTTCAGAACTGCAATTTGGAGGGCATCATTGGCACAAAAAATTGTATCACATATTTGGCGTGTAATAAACAGAAGCAGAGAGTGAGGGTAATATTATGGTACTTACCTTAAAAGTTACACACTTAAGAAGAGCTGGTGTTTCATTATCGGAGGGCTTAAAGAACTCTTCTTGCAATAAAGGTCTCATTCTTAAAACCAAACAAAACCAAGAGACAAAACCTCCACCAAACCTTCTTTAATTTGTTGTGCAGGTGTCAAGAAACTGGAGTCCATGTTGATGAATCCCTATTTCCTGCAGTAGACACTAATAAAGGATTTCTACTACCAATCAAAAAAGTAAGTGTCTGATTTTTTTTTTTTTTTAATGGGCCTAGAATAATAAACTTTAAAGTTTGAACTTGACTTTTTGACCTCAGACATTTGAACTGTTTATTTTCAGAACATTCTGTAAACCCTACCTATCCATCTGAGTAAGAGTTTAAAGATAGTCTATTGCTGTACTCATGTGACATCTTATCTGAAGAAAGTATACTAAAAATCACGTTTCTGTATTGGTGATTTAAAAAATGAAGATTTAAATTCAAATTATATAATGATGACTAATCAGAAAAACATGACTACTATGTGGCTTATGTTTCACAGAGTTGCAACAAATACTAGTATTTAAAAAACTACCTTTAAATCTTTAACTTTGCCACAAGCAAAAAAAAAGATTTGTTAGGGTCTTTCTTATTTAATATTAAAGCTTATTTTGCAAAATGTTAACTTCTATAATTACCTGTGACTCTCAAGGAGGTGATAAGCGGGATAAATATCAATAATAAATACTGTGACAAAGTGATAGGCAAAATAGGAGGTGTAGTTATTTTGACAGTTTTATACATATAATTAATAGTTTTGCCTGTCTTGTAGCACAAATGTATGCAGCCAAAAGACTATGTTGAAAAAACTCCAGAAAATAATAGAAAGCTTCAGAGAAGACTGAGCCAAATAGCTAAAGAATTGGCTCTACAAAAAACAGCAGTTAATGCTGGTAAGAACTATTTTTTACTAAGATTCAAATATGTGAAGTTATTTCTTTAAAGCACTTGATGGGGTCTTGGTGTTTGTTGGCTGGGGGTTTTTTTGAGTCTTGCATCTTGCCATGAGAAATGAAGTTGATGTAATTTTTACAGAGTTCTTTGCAATTCTGTTGTGTTAAGGCATCTGTAATGATCTTAGATCTAAGAAAACTCTTTATTTTTGGCAAGTTTTTTTGAAAAAAGAAAAGAGACTTCATCTGAAGCTGTTACAGTATTTAAATATTAATACATAAATACAATTTCTTTGTGTAGAAACAGATGTACCGGTTTTATTGTTTGAAGACAACGGTTCACTTATATACAGCCCTGTTAATAAGATAAAAGATCAATGCAATGCAATGGAAAGAAGAATAAAGGATATGAGGGAAAGAAGAGAGAATCCTTCTACTGGTAAGAAGTTAAATTTTACTTACTTATGAAGATGCACAAATGGCTGCTGGTTTTATCGCTGACTTTTTTGTGTGCTTGTTGTGCTCTCGCCTTTAGAATTTTTTAATATCTTGATTTCATGTCTGGAGCACAGTGGTTGCAAAATAATTTTTTTATCACTAGTCTGCTCAAGAGGACTAATGTTTAAGCTAGACTTTCTAGCTGTGTAAATTGATATTATCACCTCTTGATTAAACTTTACAGCGAGACACTAAATCTTGTTTCCTGTTAAAGTATAAATTTTATTACTCCCACATCAACAGTTTAAAAAGTAGCCCAAAACTGATGCGGTATCTGTCCAGGTGCTGAAGAATGGGACTTAAAAAAGAAATAAATTTGATTAACCTAATTAAATAAATCTAGTTGATTTTTAAATGCATATTCTGATAAACTAAATCCAGATTGTAGTTTTCGGATATTTTTTTGGTGTTTGCATTACCTTACTGAGAAAATATTAGGGTCTAAGTTATTAGGTTTTGCCAGTTACTATAAAAAGTGTTGAATGTGGAACATCTTTTGGTGGGGGGAGGAAACTGTAGTACTCGAAGTTTTAAGATGCACATGTCAGCTAGACTGTCAATTTCTAATTTCAAAAACAGTTGTGAAAGTAATGAAACAGTAATACATGGATGAAAAATTAAATATCAGTTTATTTTAGTGAGGCTTGTATTTATTTTCTGTTTGAATTTTAAGGTAAACCTTTAAAAATTTTAAAAGCATTTTTGCTATATCAAGACTTGGCTGCCAGTTGCAAGTTTTCACAGATTATTTAGTGAAATGCCTCAGCAGGCCTTAAAAATATCAGTAATAATTTCTAAATGGTTTGACATCATTCTTTCCTTTCAGAAAAATGTGCTGCTGAGTTACCTAGAAAAAATGCTTGCAAATATCTCATTGGTTTTTTGTATTCCTAGGTTCACAAATGACTCAAACACTTCCAAGTAGCTTACCAGGAGACTGCCCACTTTCTACTTGTGTCTTAACTAATTCAGAAGATGTGCTGCTACCAGGTAACTAACACAACTTGATATATATTACAGAAATTACAAATAATTCATGGCCTTTATATCTTACTTTGGAAAGTACAGTATACTGAAATGGGAACTGTAGCTATTTTCTCTTTTATATTTAAAGCTGAATTATCTTAGTTTTTCTTAACTAAAGAAAGTATGTTGTACTAAGAACTCGAGAAAAATGGAGCAAGAGGAATACCACTGGATAAATATTCTGCCTTACTGCTGTATTGCCTGCCTCACTGCATCCTCTTTACTCATACCATTCCCTGTTAATAACTTCTTGTCCTGACATGGTCTCAATCTTCTCTGCTCTTAGCAGTGATCATATATATAACACAGAGTGCACATCAAATAGTGTGATGTGAGAAGCTAAAAAGAGATCTGAATGAGGGTAAGACCACAAAGAACTGAAATGTCTTCCAAATTTTCAATTGAAAAACTCAAATTTGAAAGTTAGCCTAATGTATTTTTCAGCTTAAGTAGTCGGGTTTGAAGAAAAACAAGAGTAAAAATAAATTGGCTTTTTAAATGTTTTATGGTTTCAGATGGATTAAAATAATTTGTTAGCAAGGTAAGAACCTCATAAAGTTATTCTTGTAAAGTTAGGGGTTTGTTCCTGTGTTTTGGTGTATTAGCAGGGCATAGGAGAGAAGATTATTGTGAAGTCTGTTGAGCTGCATCAGTGAACAGCTCATTAATCTTAATAGTATTGATTATGTAGGCGATTGGTGTGTGCTTCAAACCTCGTGTCATCTGTCAGTCACAGGGACAAAAAGCGCAAGTCAGATGCTGGCCTTAATCTCAATAGAAGAATAAGTAGAAGGGAGTCTTTAGAATTTGTAATGAGGGCCACTAGAGCAGTTTCTCTGCAGCTTTTGTAATACAGTTTTAAAAGTCCTTCAAGAAAATGTTTAAGTCATAGACTGTAATATTTCAGTCTCTGACAGGATACAATAGCTAAAACTGTTGCAGGTTCTTATAGAATTTGCTTTGTTTCTAATCCATTTTCTGTTTAGTTTTTGTTGACTTGCCATATAATATCCAGAGAAGTGACTAAATCTTTGTTTCTTCAGTTCAGGAATTCCATATATATTTCACTAAGAAATTGCTACACTTTTTGTTTGGTTTAATACATTTATATTGCCACTTTTTTGTTTTGCAGAAGAACAAATGGAAGACTGCTTGAACTCAAGTTGTGATTATCTTTGCGGAACTGAGAAATCAAAGAGACAGAGGACAGAGGTAGCAAAACATGCCTGTCATACTTGGACTGATATTCATATATCCATGAGCGCATCAGTGAATTCTCCGTCGCATGGCAATGAGCAGAAGAGCTTAACACCAAAACGACATGCCAGAAGTTTAACAAAGAAACAGATTATACAGCACACTTTGGATGACAGATTGTCTTTAGGAAAGAAACATTTAAAGTTTCCAAAGAAAAATCAGAAAAATGAGACATGCAAGACTACTTCAATTGCAAATGAAAGTTCTCTTCTTGAGGGCTTTGGTCATATTAGTCCTTCCAAAAAAATAGTCCAGTTAAATACTGCTCCTGCTTTGATTGACAGTTTCTCTAATTCAGCTATGAATAGTGAAGACTTAGATGCATGTTCACTGGATAAAAGCTTCCCTGTTGACAGAAATTATTATATTCTTGAAGACAAGAAGAGGAAGAAACTACAAACATTACCAGGTTTGAAGCTGGCTACCTCAGAACTGGGTACATCATGCTCTAAGGGGTTCTTGCAAGCAGTTACTATGTATAGCAAGTCTTACTGCGCTGAAGAGGCTTCTTATGAAGACTTCTTTTCATCATCTAATTCAAATGAAAATGAAGTACAAATACAAGTACCAAAGGAATCACAGAATCCTTCTGAAGTTTGTTGTAAATACTCTTTTACAAGCATGGACCTACATGATGTGAGTTTCTGTGAGCTACGTAATACTGGCAGGAAAAGTAGGAAGAAGTCTATTTCAGTGAATGATTTTCCACTAAAGAAAAAAATCAAACCAGCTAAACGTCCTGGAAGCATACCATTAAATATATCAGGTGGTGAAAAAGATGACATTGAAGAAGCTGTAGATTCTGATGATGTGAGTAGGCTGCCACAGCATGCTCATGAAAAATTCTACAACAATGTGAATTACTGTGCTCATACTACTGGTAAGTTACTACATAGAGCTAGAAAATCAAAAGATATCATACTGCATTAGATATACTAATGCAATGAAATTGCAAAATGAACTGCCATTCCAAAAGGAAAAATATTTCAGAAATACACCAAAAGAAGAAAATACTGTGGTACTGACTTTATTATTGAGTAAAATAAATGAGTCCATAGAATTCAAAAGAACACCTATTTGTTTTCCCATACCTTACAAACACAAAGTCGTAAGAGATAAGGAAACTGCTCTCTGTGCACAACAAAAGTAATGTTGAGCCTTCTTTTCTCCTAATCTCCTAACTTTCTGTAGCAGTTCAAAATCTGTTTGAGAAACCAAGGTCTTTCTGTTTTACATGTTACGGTGCTCTTGTAAATTGTTTATTAGTAACTCCTCATCATAGGTTCCCTTGTTCAAACTATTTTCAATTCACAAGTAAAAATTGTTACCAGAATTGCAGTTAGGATCATAAAATCTCTGGTGGAAAAAAACATTTGAGTTAGCAGTTTCTAACTTGTGCAGTGATGAAGATGAAATAAGACCTGCAAGAGTTGCAGTGTAAGTGTCTTGTTGACCCATGACTTTTTTATATGGAACTGACCTTAATTTTTAATAATAATTTTAAGACTATTTTTTATATTTAAGCATTTTCAAGTTGGTTTAGTATAAGATATTTTTATGTAAATGTATACTAAAATACTGAATCTCAGGAACTTCACTGGATGATGCTCCTAACTTGCATTGGGGTAATCATTTTCAGATTTTGATGTTTTGAGCTTTGTCAAGCTTTACATAACTTTTGTAATTATAATTGTATATTTTAGTAATTTATTTTCCCTAGAAAATTCTGTAGAAGTGTGTCAATTGATTATATAAAACTAATTATTAACTTAAAGGGCTCGACAAACTTGTTATCAGACTTATGAAATCCAGTGGAAATGTTGAACCATGACTGTGCCTATATGTGTGAGTAATAAGTTACTGAACTGTGAGCTGCTATTTTGAGTTCTCTACACCTGTATTTTAATATCTGGAATGCATCATTTCTAACACAGTTAAAAAACCAGTGGATGCAGGCATATGTTATACAGGTAAAAATGTACACCCATAAATGACAACTTTCTGCTCCAAGGGGTAGATGAGCCATAAAGTTGAGGTGTCTATGTTGGATCTTGTTCTCACCAACAAGAAGGTGCTGGTGAGGAATGTGAAGCTCAAGGACAGCCTTGGCTGCAGTGACCATGAAATGTTGGAGTTCAAGATCCTTGGAGCAGGGAGGAGGGCATACAGTAAGCTTACTACCCTGGACTTCAAGAGGGCAGACTTAGGCCTCACCAGTGATTTTCTTGCTAGAGTACCATGGAAATAGGTACCCAAGGTATATTCAAGGATTGTCTCCTCCAGACTGGAGAACAACGCATCTCTACAAAGAGGGAATCATGGAAAAATGCCAGCAGGCCTGCGTGGATGAACATGGAGCTCCTGGACAATCTTAAACAAACAGGTAGCTTTCAGAGAGCAGAAGCAGGGAAAGGTAGCCAGGGAGGAAGACAGAGAAATCGAACAGCCATGGATCTGATTAGGAAGGCTAAAGCACTATCAGAAGGAAATCCACCCAAGGATATGAAGGGTAAACAAAAAAAGCTTTAGGTGCATCAGCAACAAACGAAATACTAGGGAAAATAATGGGTCCTCTCAGGAGTGACAGAACTAGTTACCCAGGTTGTAGAGAAGGCTGACAAACTCAGCATGGTTTTTTCCCCAGGCTTCACCAGCAAGTGCTTCAGCCACACCACCTGTGTTGCAGCAGGTGAAAGCAGGGATTGGGGGAATGAAGAAACTGCCTGCTGTAGGAGAAATCCAGGTTTGAGACCTCCAGCTCTGGAGCCCCCAGAACAAGAAAGAAGTTGACCTCTTGGAACAAGCCCAGAGCAGGCCACAAAGATGATCACAGGACTGGAGCACCTCTTGTATGAAGACAGACTGAGAAAGTTGGGGATGTTTAGGCTGGAGAAGAGAAGGCTCTGAGGAAACCTAAGAGGAGCTTTCCAGTGCCTAAAGGGGGCTTACAAGAAAGCTGTAGAGGGACTTTTCTTGGGGGTATGTAGTGATGGGCCAAGGGGGAACAGTCTTGAAATGAAAAAGAATAGATTTAGGTTAGATATTAGGAAGAAATTCTTTACTCTTTAGTGTGCTGAGGCACTGGGACAGGTAGCCCAGAGAAGTTGTGAATGCTTCATCCTTGGAAGTGTTCAAGGTGAGTTTGGATGGAGCTCTGAGTAACCTGGTCTGGTGGAAGGTGTCCTTGTCTATTGCGCTAGAGTTGGAACTAGATGATCTCTAAGGTTCCTTCTAACCCAAACCATTCTATGATTCTGTGAAATAGATGAACTCACTGTAAGAGGTTTTTTGCCATGTGTCAATGTACTAGAAGATGATCCTTAAATGCTGTAGGTCCTAATGTCAAAGAACAGTCTGGTTTTCATTAAACAGTCATGGAAACAAGGAGAAAAATCACAGAGTATTCTGAGCTGGAAGGCAGGGACCCACAAGTGTCACCGAAGTCCAGCTCCTGGCCATGTACAGGACAGCCCCAAGAATCACACCATTGCCTGAGAGCATTGTCCAAATGCTTCTTGAACTCCATCAGGCTTATTTGCTATGTTTAAACTTAGGTATTCCAGTTAATTTTAGATTTAATTATAACTTTTAAATTCTAACAACTAAATTATGATCTCTGTTCATGTGTGATGTCATGCTTTTATTTTCATGCTGGACAACTTTTTTAAAATAATAGTTTTTAGAGGACAGAAAAAAAAAGGAATAACATTCAGCAAACATAAGTTATCCAGTGTTTATACTTTTAATCCTTTTTGTTAGTTCCAATTTGTGTTTGTAGTGATTTTAATAGTATTTGTGTTTTATCAGTGATGGCCCTTTTCCCAAATATGGTATATTCAGCTTTGTGCGTCTTTTGTGTAGTCAAGTAGGACCTCAGGTCTGACAGCTTGAATAAGCTCACTTAAAAATTGAATGAATCAATAATTTAAGCGAAGTTGTGTTTTCCCTAATAATGCAAGGTTTGTGGAAGAAAATGAAAATCTTGTATTGCACTTACTCCTGTGATTCTCTATGATGGAATAATTGATTTTTATTAATTGTGGATTAAGCATTTCCTTTTTTTAATTAAATGTAATTTGTTTCTTGTCCCTATTAGTAAATAAAGGGTAAATTGGTGGGGTTTTTTCTGTATATTGTACATTATTTGAAAACCGGTAAATCCAGTATATTTTTAAAAACGAATGAATTCTCTTTGTTTGTCATATACATATATATGGTTAGGAGTAATCAAATAGCTATATAAAATATTATATCTGTAAATGTTTTAAATATCAAACATTTTTCTTGCCCATTTTTTTGTTGTGATTTTATGTCAGTGGCACTTTCACCCAGTATCTTTAATGACAAGAAGATTTGATAAGCTTTCTTTCCATAGACTACTTGGAACATTTCATTTTAAAGTAGAAGTGTAATATGCAGGCTTGTCTGAAACCAAATTTTCAAGGCCTAACGCTTATGTGGTAGCAAGCTTCAGGTTCCTTTGTAGGGCACATTCAAGACTGCCCAGTTGTTCTGCTGAAATAAGTACTGCTACTTAATTTCCTCTTACTCCAGGTCATGAGACTCTTCATCTGAAAGCTACAACAATAAATAATAATGGACAAGGAATGCAAGAGTATACTCTCTTAAGCTTTTATCATACTAAAATAATTTAGAAATTTGAACTCAGACTTAGCATTAGTTCCAGACTTAAAAATAAACTTAAGGCTTATCTGAGTGAATTTTATATATTTATGGTAATGTGGAAGGCAAATATTATCTTAATTGGCAAAAAGACTTAAATGAAGAACCATTTTACTGTAATTAATGTAGTTCAGTGTTAAGCTGGGAAATCTGGAATATCATTCTGGTGCAAGAAATCATTGTGTTTAATTTAGATTAATGAGTTTTGCCTGAGTTTCTAGGTGCTATGGGGCTTAATGCTGCAAAAATACTTTTTATGTCTTTAAAGCACACATGTGAAAACTTCCTTAGATTGATGTGCCTTTTGTTTTTTTCCAGCTTTGGAAGAAGATAGGCTTACTAAAAATATTGTCTAATGTCCTCTTGATGCCTTAGGTTTTAACTTTTATATTTTTCAAATTCTGTACTGCTTGGTGCATGACTCTGAAGTTTCTTGTAGCCTGTTAATTTCTGCTCTCTCATGCTAGGTAGACATAACAAAGCCTCTCTGGCCCTGCTTTCCAAGGACACCAAGACTGTCCTAGGCCAAAAATATAAACCAGAGAGCCACTAAGGGGGGGGAAAGGTGAGGGGAAAACTGGAGTTTTAATTGGAGGATTAACCCTGCTATGCAAATGAACCAAACCTATAAAAGGGTGAAGAACTCATGAGCTGGGGTCCGTCTTGGGGTCCATTTTGAGAATAGCTTCAGAGTCCCCAGGGTGTACCTTTGAAAGCCTTTCAAATAAATACCTACTTTTATTCCCTTACTCCTGTCTAGTCTCTGTTTCTGGGAGGCCTCTTAAAGCATCACTCTTGATATTTTATTATGTCCTTGTGAAAAACAAGTGAGGCATGAAGAGGAAAACTTTTTTCCTTGATTCCTTCTTTTGTTTATCTTCACAAAAAGTTGAATTGTAACTATTAAAAGAAAAAAGGAAAAGTATTTTTGAATACAGGAATAGGTTGAGGATTATTTTGATGTAGTCAAATTTGCAAAGCCTGATGATACTTGTCCTAGAGCATATAACAAACTACATAAAACTTTTATAAATGATTAACAGGCTCTCTCTGAGGACCTGGGGGTTTTCAGCAGACTTGAAGAAATTAAGTTCTGTATAATAAAAACTTGGTGTTTGCCCATGCTTCAGTAATATCTATAGTAATAATAACAACACAAGTTATTAAATATGCTGTGCATATGTACCTGAAGGATTATTAATGATGACAAATTTGGACTTAATTTCTTCATAGTTGGGGTAAATACCTCTATGGATAAGTACAAAATAGTAGATACAATATAACTTAATTTAAGTGACACTTCATAACAATATTTTTAAAGTAGAGAACTGATACTATAGAAAAAAATTTTATTAGATAGATGTGGTTTATTTGATCGAGCAGAACTAGCTCATTTTGCCTAATCATTGCTTTTTAAATCAATGGAAATATCAAATGGAATTTTGAAGATAATATTCTGGTTCAAAACTTCTCATTAGTGTTAAAATGATCATGAATGAGTAGAAATTTAAATTGCAAAGTAAAATCACTCTAATTTGTGATAATGCTTCAGAGGGCTCAGTTGTTGATTTTGGTGCCAATCATTGAGCAGTGTTTTGGAAAAACATTTAGGGGATCTCCTGGACCACAGTGTCAGGAGTTACCTGCATGTTTGAACTTAGTTTAGGGATAACTAATGCTGGATGCAATTGCTTCAAAAAGTTCCATCAACTTTAAAGTTCTCTAGGAAAAGCTACTAAAGATGAAAACTCATTATTTGTGCCTGAGTGACTGCTTCAAAAAGAAGTAATCAGGAAAAGACAGAAAATAGTGAAGCTTGAGACCTATAGGATGGAGAACCTGGAAAGTGCTTGAGAAGTCCTGATAGACAGGAATAGCAAAGAATAGTCCTTATTAATGTAGTGCCTAAGATCCGTGAACTGGTAATCAGAGATAAGGGACATTATCTGGTCTTCCTGCTTTCCTGTAAATATGAAGAACCCACAGAAGTGAACCCTAACTGGAAAGAAGTCCAAGAATACAGGTCTTAAGACTTTAAGCCCAAGTGCTGTGGAGCATGAGCATTCAGGCCAAGAATAGTAAAAGGAATATTATAGCACTTTTCACTGCTGGCCCCCAACCCAAGCTACCCCTCAAAAAAAAAAAGAAAAAAAACAAACCTGAAATAACCTAATGGAAATTAACAGAGACTACTTTGGGTAAAGCAGTGGAGTACACGATCTCCTTACATCCTATGCAGTCACGTTGTTAGGGTTTTTTTAAGGTTCAAAATACATCTTTAAAAGTTCTGTTTTTCATGGAAAAAGAGGTCATTTTTTTTTTCTTTATTGTGTGTTTTCTCCTCTTCTACTTGCCATCAGTCTTCCTCAGTGATTAAAAACAATGGGTCTCAGTGCAATACTAAATAAAATTAGCGTAGTTATTAGTTATCTCTTTATTACATGACACTATGTGTCATTCGAATATTGAATTTAAATCAACAATTGTACCTGAAAATCAGGTTTACATTTATTACACAAAGATTGCTGGAATAAATTTTTGACTAGTTTAAAGATTATAATTTTAAGATGAGTTATCAGTAACGGATTGTAATTTGATGTTATGTTAAATCAAGGATTAAGAGTTTAAGTAGCTGACAGAGAAAAAATTATTCGTAGTTATATATGCATACTAAATAAAGATAGTACTCTTCAGGATGTTCCAAAAGTAATCAAAGCAACTTAGTTAGCAGGAGCTAAATTTAGGCCACTTTAATCACTAATTAAACTTTCTTTAACTGATCTCATCCATTTCTTTGAAATGAAAAATTAACAAATGCTCTAAAGTAGACTTTATTGAACGACATTTGGGAAAAATTCTTTCCTTAAATTTTGAATAATTAAAGCTTAATTGTTTAAAAGATACATCAAATTATTTCATCTTAGGCAAGCTAATTTCTCAAATGATTCTGAAGTTTATTATTTAGTTCTTATAAAAGTCATCCTGACAGTATTGAAGAATTAAATGTCTTAATTCATAAAATACATAACGAAAAATAGTGCTTTTTGACAGAGTGCGTTCTTATGGATGGTGCCTTTTGATATATAATAGGTCTGATATGCCTGCATGTGCACAGAATCCTTGCCTGCTAACAGTTTGCTAGATTTGCTTGCAAAGCATTTGAGAACAAGTTTCAGACCTTCAGGTCATTTTAGATAAACAAAGTGTGTACCAAAAGCATTGATTTTTAATAAGAAAATCTAGCCACTGATGCTTCATATGCAGATATCTCTATGCAGAGAAATTGCATGTTTTGTAATAAATAGAAAGCAGTTTAGCAGATTCTCCACTTGTAGTTAATACATGGTTTTCAAAATATAGGAAATTGGGAGTTTTACAACTCATTTATTTCCAAGAAGAGATACTGAAAGATGAAGTCAGATGCTTGAGTGTCATTCCTTTACCCTAACTGAAATACAGTGAAAAAATAACTGGTACAACTTATTAACGAGTATCTTAAGTGTACATAGCACTGTGATATGATAAAATAATTGGTGGCAGTTCCATTTCATAAGATTGCATTTTTCATTTTAAGTTTCTAAATTTGGTTTCTAGGTGATGAAAATGAAGTTTCAGAATGTCATGTTACTGATGGCTCTTGCAAAGTTTTTAACAAACGAAAGAGTAAGCACACTGGGGGGCTTAAGAAAAGCTGGAAGACTCCAAAAGGTTAGTTTGACTGGACATTTGCTTTGTTAAACTCTTTTGTGGAGGATCATTGACCGACTTCGTATGTACAAAAATTAAAATAAATTCTCTTTGCAGTATCAATTTTAAAACTTTTCCTGAATCTTTTCTTGATATAATATGCTGATGGTCTTGGTGTATAACCATAAAACTCAGCTTCTGGTAACTTGTGGTGACAGAGTCCATGCCAAGCTGACACCATAAAGGAGGTTGGTAAGCCAGCTCAAACTGAAAAAAGCTGAAAAGCCACTGAAGTTACCTGAAAAGATGCCTGTTCCTTTTGGAGGAGTTACTAAATGCAACAGGTTTTTTATTTGTTTTATACTGGATCATCACCAGTGGATGTTTCTGCAGAATAAAGATTTATGCATGATTTTCTTTTAGGTTCTGGTAAAAGTAAATTTCTCAATTTGGTATTTGAGCTCAATTTGGCTGTAAAAAAGGGAGAGAGGATTGAGTCAGCACTGAATCTTTTTTTTAAGTGTTTTTCCTTTGTAAAAGTCTTTTAAGTAAATATAAAACTGATCAGGAAAATAAATATTAGTTCTTTTAATCAGTAAGTAGCAAGTCAATTGAAATGAGTGCTGAGTTCTTTTGAGAATGGAAAGTCCTAAAGCACTAAATGATATCTGCTGTCATTAACTATATGAAATGCGTTAGGTGTTTCATTGGTAGGTACTGGTGGAGTTTCAAAGAGACTGATCACCGATTTTGATACTTTTTTATGTAATAGTTTTGTGCAGATGCAATTACTAAGTTGTTCAACATTTTAAACATCCTGAAGAGAGGATATTAATCTCCATGGGCCAGTGATCTCTGGATTAAAATGATTATTTGACTTGTCTGCATTTTGCTACTTTTACGTTTTTTAAATATTTATTCCCTTTATTTTCCTAAATATATTATGTGTAAAATTAATATCTAGAATGTAGAATGTATAAATCACTCTAGATCCATGTCCTATAGAAGCATTTAAGATAGTGCTATCTCTAGGCTAAAATATCTCTCCAGAATAGTTTCATCTCCTGGCACAGAAATCTGACTGAAGCTGCTACATATAAATCCACAAACCACACTCAGTGGCTCTTTCTAAGGCTATTTGCAGAAAGTGTGCTTGGTGACTTGTCAGCTTTGTTGGTACTGATTCCTTCTCCAGTGAAATTACTCAACAAGAGCATTATACATCAGTGCTAAATTTGACTCATTTCTCTTAAGATCCCAACATAATGAATATATAATGAAGAGAAAGAAAAAGCAATATGAAATTCTATTTTACTGTTCCTCTTTGTCAGATCTGGCCTTGCAGTCAGAGGTATCTTTAAATGGTTCTACTTGGTGTCTGCTTGCAAAGCATGCTCTGTGAGGTGTTTAACAGTAGGAAAGTTAAGTGGGTGCTAGAGAAAATTTCTATTGAGTGTTTTGAGATTACTTCTTTTATCCATTCATTTTATCTTGCTGATAATACCATTTCACTCAAATATCAATAAAATAGCAGTGTATAGTTTCATTCATGTCAAGAATGCTTTTTAAAACTAATTTTAAAGGTTTTCATTGTCAGCGTGACTATGCAGATTCATATAGAGACAATTTTGGGGAAGGACAGGTATTTGACTGAAAAATAAAAAAAAAAATTCACAAAAAGCTGCCATGTGATTAACCAGGTGCTATGTCTGGCAATGAGACTGGTGCTCTGAAAAGTTTAAATTTTAAGAGAATATTGTTTTGAACAAAATAAGACTCTGTAAATTTTTGTAACTAATTATGTTGCAAAACCTCTCTAGTACCAATCAGAATATGTTCTTGAAGCTTTATAAAAACAACCAAACATTATACACCATTTTTATTTAATACATTTTTCCAGTGGCTACAGTTTAAACATTGCAACATTTTGCTAACTTTTGGCAATGTAAAAGTTAAGTTAGAAAATGTTAGTTGGTTTCCTTTGCATAAAGAAAGAAGTGGGAGAGAAATGGCACAAATATCTTTAAAAATATTATTTTATTGAATCATAGTATTATGAAGAATTTCCTAACTTAATTTAAATCTTAAAAGAAACTTTTTGCTAAAAGCAAAACTGCAGAAGAAATGCCATTTCCTAGATATTTTCATGGATGAACATTTCCACAAACGTGACTATGTGAATCTTGAGACAGACCATATTGCTGGGAATCTGTTGTAAGTGTGATCTCTTAAATTCATTACTTTGCTTCCTAAAATAAGAGACAGCTATGTAAATTGCAGCTATCTTTTTTATAGAAAAAGAGTTTGGAATGTAATACCTCCTTAAAAATATTTTAGATGCTTGCTGAATGTAATTCCCAGATAATATCGAAACCGAAACTTCTTAGTGTACTTTAGTTATAACTCATTCACTGTGGTGTATGCTACAGTGAACACTACAATTCTAACTCATTCAGTACAGTGAACGCATGTCAGTAGGCCTTTGGAGTTCACTATGTGATGGTAAATATTAAAAAAGCCATGGAAAAATATCTTTAGGAAATAGGACTAGGTCTAAGTCTTAACATTATTTACTTCTCTGGTTCTTTCAATTTTTCATTTGTAGTTTCTTTAATAGAAACCAAGCCATAGGTTCTGTATTTCTCTGCTGTGCTATTGTGTTATGCTTTTGTTTTCTTCAAAACATCATGCAGGTTGAGTTTCTTGTATTTTGTTTTAGCTGAAGTCAAAACCAAGAATGACTTTGTTTAGATACTTGTGATGCCATGATGATTTTTGCCTTTTCTTTTATACCCATTATACCTTTTTACAGCTTCTGTATTCCTAATGCTTTTTGCCTACATTCTTGGACTTGTTTGTCAAGCTGAGAGACTAAACATTTTAGAAGCTTCGTAGTTAGGGATCAGTGTGCCCCAGACCCCAAGGTCCTCTCCAGAACACATTCTGTAAACCAAGACAGAACCATCCAGGGGAAGGTTCCTTGGGGAGGGGGGTTCACTTGAGCCTCTCATTGGGGAATCTTTGATAGATATGCTAATTAGTGAGACCTATAATGTTATACCCAATGTTGGGGGGGTTCATCTCGATGCACATGACCTGGATGTGTGCACCTAAGGATCCTTACAATAAATACCAAGGTAAAATCCCTTTTCCCCTTCTAACCGTGTCTGACTCTTGATTTTAAGACCAGGAAAAGGCATCACTTGTATATCACAATTTTAGATTAAAGTACTCATAATTTCTTTATCTATACTCTTTATGTCGGCGTGCATATTGCACTGTTAATGTGGAAGATGTCTAATCAAATACATGTAAAATTGTAATGTCAACAAACAAAAGCCACAAAGACAGAACAGTTTATAATGGCAGCTGCAGGTGTGTTTGGGGAAGATAAGTAAGATTTTCAGGAATCTTTAATGGCTTCAGGAAACAAATTTTGGATTTAAAACAACACCACCACCCCGAAACCAAGACTTTTGGTAAGTTCAAAGGCAGCACATATAGACAAATTTATAAAATTGACTCTTAGTTTTGAGGCAGAGTTGGTAAGGATAAGTGCTGTCGATTAATGCTTGTGAATGTCAGCAGGTGGCTTCCCTGGTCTAGAAATCTAAGTTGATGCTACTGGATTGCAGGGATAAAATAAACCCTTTTTGCATTGTGATTTGTTTTTCAATTATTCCATGAAATTGGATTCATAATTCTGTGTTGCTTTGCACAGGGAGGACAAAGTGAAAAAACTAAAATTCATCTTAAAGCCGAAAATGTATTCAAGAAAGTTATTTACAGTAGTGGTGAACTACTGGTATGAGGTTGAGTGCTCATTTTATTGCTTATTGTCACAAAAAAGGTTACGTTTATCACAGCGCCTGTTGCATGCCACAAGTTAAATATCTTGTACTTTAAAAAGATCAGAGACTCATTATTATTAACCAGTTAACTGCCATTTTTATCCAAATAAAAATTTGTTTTATAGTTTTAGAGGGATAGGAGAAGTGATGAATGTCTTTTAAAGCATCTAAGAGTTTCACGTCACTAGAAATACAATTGGAATAAATTTTAAAATGAAAAAAACCCTTAAAATACTGTTTTCTGAGTGAAAAGAAGAAACTCTTTAACCATGTGAAAAAATGTTTTTTTCACGAGAGATAATTAAAAACATATTTTCACAAAGAAGACAGTATGGACTTAACTGAAATTCCTTCAGTTTTGTTTTTAAACAGATTCATCTTGGCTCATATTTCTGTAGCTCTTGGATTTGGGTGAAGGTACATCAGCACTGATCTTAAGAGATTTTTTGAGAGAAGATTTTTACAAGCAATCTAAGCTCATGCTGTGGAACAAATAGGGTGAAGCAGGCCATTGTGAGATCCTGTTATCAGAATCCTTTTTTAAATTACTTTATTCATGACAAAACAAATTTTAATATCCTGAAAAATCTGTTACTATGAAACATGAAGCATCTTGCCAGATATTCAGGAAAGTAACTTTATGACTATATTTTATATGTGCATGCATAGACTTGTCTTAGATTGTGTTGGTTTAGGGGACAACATAATTTTATGTTTTCCTTCCAGTTTTGATTTGTAGTTGCTTTGAATAGGTACATATTTTAAATACTGATACTTGAAATGTTACTGGCTTAGAGGCACAAATGAATAGGACAGTGAATTAGACAAGGTGGAAGCATGCAAGCTCTTTTAGAGTTAACAATGAAGAAACTGGAACTACCTACCTTTATGGTTTGGGGAAAATGCTTGATGTAATGGGGGTGGTCAGAGGATAGCACTGTGAAGGATGCCTATGAATCCCATGGTTTGAGACAGTTTTAAAAATACTTCTGTATGATTAATCCCATGACTATTTTCACTCAACCTTTGCGAGGCAGTTCTGGTTCTGGACTTCCTCCAGCTAGTGAATTTGTCCCCCACACTTCTCCCACATCAAGTTGAGGGCTTCCAGGACAGGAGCCATACTCTTGGCAACTGCTGCTATACCTTACAGTGCATGCTTTGGGCCATATCCTAATGTCAACAGTTTTGTTATCACCCCTTAGGGGTGCTACCATGCCTGACAGGATTATCTCCTGTAGATGAACCCAGTGGGTTGATTCATGACCTTGGGTCACTAGAAATCATTCTCTTTATGACAGGTTTCATATTAGCTATTTGGGACTACCTACTGAAGTGCTGTGGTCTATTTCTTAAAAGTGTCTTGTAAAATCAGTACCTTTCTATGGCAAAAGGCACATGCTCCTCTCAGCTCAAGCTGTTTCCTGTTGTTCCAGGGACACTGGCAGCTGGTGTTCACACTCTTGTATGTGTTGCTGTTTGGAACACTGGAAATGTGCTGTGACAGTGAAACAGGAGGTGGTTGACTGTAGCTTGTCATCTTAGCAGGCAGGATAGTAAAGATCCAGGAACTGAATTTTCCTAAGTTTTTATATTAAATTGTCACTAAATTTCTGTTTTCTCAACAAATCACCATATTGATTATTTTTCAGACCCTTCTTCTAAAAGAAGACATAGAGGATTAAGTAGATGGAGAGTTTTGGGTTTTTTTGTCCACATAGAATTAAGGAAAAAAAAACACCGTTTCTTTTTTTTCCCCAGAAGATTGGTAGGTTTGGTGACTTTTTATGAGGAGACTGTTTATGAGGCTTCATGTAAAGTCAGAACATATTTTTTATTACTACTTTTAGGCAAGTAGGAAATTGCTCAAGATCTATTCACAGTGAATGGTAGATAAGGATAAGCACCAAGAATAACATCCTGGAATATCAAGTTATTTGAAGTACATCTATGTCATCTCCATCCTTTTGAATAAAAGTCTGTGGCATTCTTGGATTTAATGGTGGAAGGAAGGCTTAGGTACAAGAAGCAAATGCAGCTCTTTCTGGCTCAGAGCATGAGGGGAACAGTACATAAACCTTGTGCAAGAAGTCAGATCATAGAGTCCATGCTTGAAGCATACCTCATTGCTGAAGATATGTATGTATGCTGTTCTTTTCCAGTTTTGAGGTACACTGTGTTCACAACCATCATGCCAGAAAACCAAATAATCCACTGGACTGCAGCTGACTTGGCAGAGAATAACTGTAAAATTGAAACTGTTTTCCCTCTTGGCATCAGGAACTATCAGGAGGAAAAGCAACTGCTGCTTAGATCCTCTTTTTTTTTCTTTTTTTTTTCTTTTTTTTTTATTTAGCTCTTGGGAAAATGAACACCCTACTTAAACCTGCTGGTATCTGGAATGACTCTATAGGCTGGAAATCCTTTTGTTAATGGGTCTCCTTTCTAAATTATAGTCTTGCAGCTCATGAAAATTGTTGAAAATCAATCTGAACAAAAGATTTCCTAAACTCCATTTCATCAGCATCAGTGTCTTCATCAAGTTTTTGTGGTAATAATTTGACAAATATTACCATTCTGTTCTTCATTGGAATTAAACATTTGATAGATTATTGGTGTGATCTTTGTAGAATTGAATTACGAGTTTACAAACAAATCTGTATGGAACAGAAATATAAATAGGCAGTCAGTCAAATAGGAAAAAATCTTGCAACACATTACATATGCACTACAAAAATCTTTCGTTTTTCGAAGATTTGTCTGCAAGTATGATTAATTCATAATCCTTCAAGATTCTAAAAAAATATTTGGGGGGGGCATGGTTAAAAAATTTTTATTCTACCCTTCCTAATATTGCTGTTGCTCTTTAAAGCATGACATAAATATTGTTCAGTTGTTTACCATATGGTCTAGAGGGCTGTAAAGCTTTAAGTCAGGTTGTTGGCTATGTGCCAGTTTGGACAAATTTGGAGGAAAATATCCTCTGATAGAAGCCAGGTTACAACCA